>NW_025421286.1:1732500-2332500 GCF_011764305.1 Mustela putorius furo | reverse complement strand
ACTAAGGCTTGTTTCTGGAAGTCACTCTTATGCATGTAGACTCAACTTGTAGAATATATGTATATTACTTTGAGTCCGTTAGATATTCAGTATTCTTTCTTTATATTCCATTTAAAGAGACATCCATAAATTACCGTGCTTCTAAAGTATATGTTAAAATAATTTAAATCAGTGCTGATATGTAGAATCATTATCCCTTTTCTTTTCTTTTTTTTTTTTTTTTTTTCAGAAAACTGTTTTGTTTGCATTGGCTTGTTTGCTTTTCACAGTTGCTTTTGAAACTGTCAGCAACATGCTAGCTTTTCTGTTCCAAATTTTAGGCTTTAAATAAGAAAATGTGTATTCTTATCATTATTTCTTATTTGCTGAAGCATGAGAAATCTTTACAAAACATGTGTACTCTTTACAAAATGAAAATTATTTGTACAATCTAATTCTGAAATGTTTTATACAATTTCACTATCATTTAGCTTTTTAGCTTGAGAATAAATGAAAAGTCCATGTAAGTCCAAATGTTATAAGTTGTTTCATGTCCAACAACTAGTAATGCTTATAACTTTTTCAATGAAATTTTATGTGACTATATAGCTACATAATTAACCTACAAGTCATGAGGAAAGAATAAAGTGACAGATATATAAAGGTATCTTAAATATCAATACATTTTTTTTATAATTGCATAACTTAAAAATTCCCATTATATGATGCTAAAGAATAAGAACCCAGTCTGTCATGCCAATTGCCCCAAAAGAAAACAACTTAATAAGCAGCCAGAAAAATATCTTTAAATAATTTTGTGGTTCTGGGTGTCCTTAGTAGAGGGAAAAGAAAAAAAGGAAAATCTTACCTCTCCTTGGCCACTGCATTTGGTATGCAGGATGCTCAAGGTATCTGCTCAGTAAATGATAGCCTCTGCCTCTTTCCTCATAAACATGTTTATACCCATTGTTTGGGTGTCTGTACTTTTCCCCTTTCAACTTTCTACCTGCAGAACAAAATAAAGAAGTAAAAGTCAAGGGGCACCTGGGTGGCTCCGTGGGTTAAAGCCTCTGCCTTCGGCTCAGGTCATAATCCCAGGGTCCTGGGATCAAGCCCTGCATTGGGCTCTCTGCTCAGCAGGGAGCCTGCTTCCCCTCTCTCTCTGCCTGCCTCTCTGCCTACTTGTGATCTCTGTCTGTCAAATAAATAAATAAAATCTTTTAAAAAAAAAGTAAAAATCAATTGTTTTGGACCAGGTTAGGATAGGGAAAAACATTTTTAGTTGCAGAAGGAAAAGATACATTAAAATATGACCTTCCCTCAAAAAAAACACTTCTATTTGCATATGTTATAATGAGAACTAATTTGTCTTTGTCAGTGTTAAACCCTTCTTTTAAAAAATTATTTTAAAATTAATACTTCTTTCTTCCCTCTCACTCCCTCTTACTGACTTTCAGCTCTGTCCTCAGGCCCACTAAAACTCCTTCAAAAACACTCCAAGTGTCTTTATCTTAAACATACAGAGTTATTCTATATACAATATTCTACATCGAGGGCTTTTGTTAAATGTTTGTCTAAAAAAGACTTTGTAGCATAAACCGTTCTGCTTTGTTTTATTATATATCTGAAAATCAATAGCTCCTGTTTTATTTCATTTAATATCAAATAATGAAAAATAAATAGGAGTATATGTGGAATAATATAATATTTAAGATATCTAATACTTAATACTTAGAGCTTTTTTAAAAGTTGGAAATTAATTTTCATATTAACTTAATCCCACCATAATACTATTGTTTTATCAGTTATATTTTCCAAAGAGATTCTCTGCCAGACTGAGAATTCCTTAACTGTAGGACTGTATTATATTTTTAAATCTTCAGCTTATAAAACAGTACCTATCTGTTAATGAACATTCAGTAAATATTTTGAATGAATGAAGGAATGAATATCTCATGTTTTAGTAAAACGTTACAGACTTTAAAGGTGGGCAGTCTGAATTACAGAACAGTAGGGGTTTATATAAAAGTGTGAAATAAATGTTGTTTTACTGGTTTCATGTACGGGTGTAGCTAAAGGCCATTTTGAAATAAAGATTGACCCTGATATACTGCAATAGGTAAAATGCATTTCTAATTAATAATCTTAGTCTATATACCTACAATTGCTGTGGTACTTTAAGTTCATTTATAAAGTAGATTGAGCATTTATGCATCAGTCATCTTTTACCCTGTTACTACAGTAGGCAAATGCTCTTTAGATAGTGCAGTGGTAAACCTCAGTGTAGTTCTAAGATACATTACCACAAATGTCCAATTAGTAGAGCCCAAACTGATGCAACCTTTGTTGGGATGTGTACATTTTCTCTAAAGAAAAATATTTAATACAGCCCTTTTGACTACAGGAACAGTATTCCATGAGAATTTCTAACTTAAAAACGTATGGAAGAAAAAAAAATTATGGAAGAAGTATTTTTCCAGCATAAAGGTATTCTAGACCAGAGGTTGGCAAATAATGGCTCACGGGCCAAATCCAACCGATCAGCCTATTTTTTAAAATAGATTTTATTGGAGCACAACCATATCCATCTATTTGTATATTGTCTATGGCTGCTTTCACAGTAGAGTCCTGTGGCCTACAAAGCCCCAAACATTTGCTGTCTGGCCCTTTAAGAAAACATTTGCAGGCCTCACCTATAGAATAATTAGTTCCTCAACATCAAGGAAATTTCATTTGGGTTTAATATTTCTCCCAAGGTAGCAAGATAGTCTTATGCAAAGGATTTCCAATATTAAAGTCAAGGAGAATCAATAGGTAACCCATCCTTAAACAGAACTTGTGAAGTATTTGGGTCAGCTGGGGTTCTGTTGTGCTCTATTGAAGTACTGAGGGATAGAACCAAATAAACTAGGAATTGACTGAAGAACAGGAGCATAGTTCATTACAGCAGCCCTTCCTCCTAAGTTTGACACTTTTTATTTCACTTTTGACTCTATTATTTGCCTTTTCTCTATTCCAAATACTTTGTGGTTTTCTCTTTTTTTTCCCCTTATTCGGGAGAGAGAGAACATGTACTAGCAGGGAGAGGAGCAGAGGAAAAGGGAGAGGGAGAGAGAGAATCTCAAGCAGACACCCCACTGAGCATGGAGCCTGACTCAGAGTTCTGTCTCATGACCCTGAGATCATGACCTGAGCCGAAACTAAGAGTTGGATGCTCAACAGTGCCTATGCCACCCATATGCCCTTTATGGTTTTCTTTTTAAGTATACTTATTTTGCTTTGTTATGAGAAGGTTGTAATGCCTATAAAGATAGTTGGGATCACCTGTGTTTAGCACAGAAATTAACTGGTAGAGATTATTGTTGTAGAGAATAAAATCAGTAATCCAAAGACTTGGGCTCTGTTTCCCAGTCAGCCATGCAATCATTCTTTCAATTAAGGCATGTTTGATAATGCTCATGCTTTAGGTTTGCTTTTTTATAAATGGAGGCATTTGAGTAATATCTACTACAAATTAATAATGAACAATATTTAAAATTCTTGACTTATATGTCCATAAAGAGATGAAAAAGTATGATATGTATCATGTTCTGTGAATACTATATATTATATAACAATACTCACCAATATTCATAAGGTACTTTTATTCATAAGCACTCAACTTTTTAAAATAAAAAATATACTGTCTTTCGAATTAAAGTGATAGTTGCTTTATGAATAAATTGCACAAAACTGCACATGTATCTGAAAAGCTTTTTCCTCTCATATTGTTTCTCCAAATTTGAAATTTTTTAGGTTTCATTTACGTATCTCTGTAGCTATATGTACATAAATACAGGGTTCTGTTTGCCACAAATGTGGCTATATTGACACCTTTCTTATGGAAATACAAATTTATATATTTTCTTTTTAAAATATTTTATTTATTAGGGAGAGAGAGAGTGGGCCTGTGAGCACACAAGCAGGGGAAGTGGCAGACAGAGGGAGAAGGAGAATCGGGCTTTCCACAGAGAGAACCCAATGCGGGGCTCCATCCCAGTATTCTGGGATCATGACCTGAGCTGAAGGCAGACACTTAACAGACTGAGCCACCCAGACACCCCATTGATTGTTTATTAATTCAGAAGGTAAAGTAACAGGAATTCCTACTATTCATCACCTAGATAATTAAACCATTTTGCTAATTATATTTTATTTTTATATTAGCATGTCACAGATATTAATTTGCTGAACTTTAAAAATTATAAATAGCATTTATATGTTATATATAAAATAATATATTGAAGAAACTCTCATATTTTGCATGATCATCAAGAATGAACAAAGAGAGACATCCTACCTTCTAGTTTCAGTAGATTAGAAAAGCCAAATGATTCAACTTGATTTCCTGACTTAAATGACTGTAGCCATTGTGATTAAAAGTAAAATGCACATGATATTGAGCATTCATGTGACTTTTCCATTTTCAGTATGATTGTAGAAATAGTGTCTCATCTCCTACAGCTAAGTAATGGTGTAGGTTTTTGATAGACTTCCTAGGAGGTCCTTGAGAGAAAGCCCACACCAAGAATGTGTTTGGTGAAAGTTCTCTGCTGTCTACTATCTGCAGTTGAGGCTTAAGTGTCTGTTGGTTCACAGTGGTAGGACCTGTTGATTTTTGACTCTCACTTAGTTGCTACTGGTGCTACAGAGATCAGTTTAAAGAGTTCCAGTCTTTTTATGAGGATATTTTTCTTATGTTGACTCATCTTAATGTATAGATCATAAGGTCTGTCTGGACAATACAATGGCTATTATTTCCAAAATCAACTGAAGAAGTCAAGTTTGGCTATGTGAACCTACCTCAACACCATTATTTTACTAACAATGAGTCACATGCAGTGATTGGATCCATCCCTTGGATCCCTTTAACCTGAGTAAGAAATCATGGTCCATCAACAGTCCTATTTCTTCCATTCTTTTGTTCTTCTTCTTTTTTAAGTGTATAAAACTAGAACATTTACTCGGCTCTACAGAAGGTATTATTTTTTTCTCAATAGGTTTCCTCCTTTTCTTTCTCCTTCCATGTTTGACCCCTAAATAATGCTGTCTTCCACATAAAGCCTAATAAATACCACTACGAAGCTGGTGCAAAAAGTTCAAGAAGAACTTTTTATCATTTCCCAGCTGAGGGAATGAGAGTAGTTTGGCCGTCATCATCATCATCATCAAATATAACAATGAAGAATATTATATTCTTGAGCTGTTTTGTTGCATTTGACATTGTGAATTAATACCCTAAAGGTTCTTTTTAGAGACATTTTGACTAACCTTGTTTAAGTTACATATTTCTATATTTGGGTATGGAAATTCATACACCTATTTTTTTCTGATCCTTGTGTGTATTAACCCAATAGATAATATTATTTGTTTTAAAGAGCTTTTAGGGAACAAACAGCTAATATCCATTTGTATGTATTTTCCCCCAAAACTCTCAGAACTTATGAGCTAGAAAGGAATTTAAAGATCATTCCATCCCATGTATTTCATCAATGAAGAAACTGAAGCAGCATGAGGTTGAGTTGTCCAAGGTGACAAAATTAACATGTTGTCAACGCTAAAGCTAAAATAATCCTGAAGAAAGGAATGACTTAAGTTTTGTTCATATTTGCAGAAATAGCATGTATATGAATTGTGAGTTGGAAGTGAGCAAATCAGCCCCCATGAAGCAGAGCTGGTACTTGTGCTACGGAACAAAGCAAGTGAAGAAGTTGGAAATTTATCTCAGTTGCTCTTAACTTTTGTAAAAGACATTAATTAATTTGGTTAAAGGCAATAGTCCTTTCAGATATTTAGCAGAATAATAATAATAATACATTAGTTTTATAATGTTTCAGTGTAAATAAGATATGAAACCAATGACTTGAGTATCACCAAGAAGTTGACAATGAGAAGAAACAGAACTAATACAAAGTACGTTAAAAATCATGTGGCAATAAGAAGATATAAAATACTTTAAATATACCTGTAATTAACAGTTTAAGGCTACCACAAATAGATGGTGTACTACTACTGTTTAGATATTGAGCCATTTTTAGATGATATAGCACATTCCACTAAATACGGGCTTCATAAGAAATCATATATATCAGTCTAAACACAGTCTTCACCTGACTGAGAGAATCTGACATTTTAAGGTTCATGAACTTGTGGCTTCGAGTTTTAGACTTGAGTAGTTGTTGTTGTTTTTAAGCTGCCAAGTGTTTTGCTTTTTAACATGTCTGACTGTATTTAATACTTTAAATTCATTTTCATATGTTTAAACTATAATTCCTGTAAAAATTAACTGATTAAGTCACAGTAAAATTTGGGGTAATTTTCCCCTTCATTTTTTCTGAACATTGGTCTTTATTCATTCCTGGAAGATAGACTAAATCTTAAGAACTAGGGGTGAAGGAATAAGAATGCAGAGAGTATGACTTTGCCCCACAGAGGATTCGTGACAGTGTCTGGAGGTGTTTTTGGTTGTCACAACTGGAAATGAGGGCAGCAGCAGGGATGTTCTTAAATATCCTACAATACATAGGACAGCCCCAACAGCAAGGAATTATTCAGCCCCAATACGTTAGTAGTGCTAAGGGTGAGAAAGTCTGCTCTAGAATCTCACCCTTGAATGTTATTACCAAATCTAGATAAATGTCATCTATAAGACTGAGATCTTCTTTTTCTTTACATATCACTTTTATTTTGCAGTAAATCCTTCAAGCTTTAGCAAGCATTCACCTTAACACAGGAGAAAAAAACCCCCAAACTCTCTGATTTAATAAGTAGATCCAGGTGAAACCATTTAGGCCTTAAGTATTATGGTCTATTACAGGTCAAATGCCAGTCAGGGAAGCCCAGAGAACACAGTTGTTATTGCAGGGCTCTCCTAATCACTTGTGGCTCAGTTCTTACTTTCGTGACCCACTGGTCAGCAGAACGACATCAAAGTAGGTTCATGACGACCTTCCTTCCACCTCCAAAATAAATGAACATATTTATCTTTTGTTGTAAGTTATAACAAGAACAAAGCTTTCCTTTGGGAATCAGCTGTAGAGTCCTTGTTCTGGCTTTGATATAAGACAATAAAATGGATTCGAGATAAGTTTACAGTGCATAGGATTACAATAATATTAGTTTGAGATGTTCACTTTATTTAAAAATTTTCCTTTAAAATAATTTGTATTCATAGATATTTTAGTGCTTCAGGGAATAGTAGAATGCAGGATATAAATTAAATGACTGGAACTTGTTTTTATTTAATTTTAACAGATTAAAGTACTCATCTTTGTGTGTGTATGTGTGTGTGTGTGTAAAGAAAAACAGCCTTTAAAAATTACAAAGTTATATTTGCCTGCCTGAGTAGTAATTTAAATCATACATTTATAGAAGTATTAAGAAACAAGCAAACCAATATCCAACAGTCCAATATTTTATTTGTATTTCTATATATTAAAGCTATTTTGTGGTTCTTTTAGATGAGCATCATAGCCTTTTTAAAAAAAAAAAAAATTGGCTGCCCATTGTGAAATGAGCTGATGAAGTAATCTCATGCTTGAGTTCAGCAGAGCATTAATGAGTTTTACACAATACCATTTTGTCTGTGTATAAAAGGTTAGATTGTTGGCCACTCACCTTGGACCCACTAGATTCTAGGTGGCCTTTCCGGTTGGGCACAAAGTGACATCATCTGGCTTACTATTACATTTGTAGACTGTGATACTTCACAGATGACATCTGCACTTGGACTTCACAGAGCTGTCTGCCAATATTATTCTCTGTGGGGAGATGAGGTGTAATTGCTTAAAAACATGAAAGACTTTTGAAGCAATAGTTGGTCTAATTGAGGTGGTTGTTACCACTAAACAAAGTCAGGTCCTTCCCACCTACTGAGGTGAGACTTCTGAGACTGTTAAATTGGTTTTTTTAATGTCTTGTAATTTCAGTGACATTTACATTGGAAACCAAACTAACAACTGTCTGATTTCACATAGTGCAACTCCCACAGTATAAGCAGATAGGGTACACAATGGTTAAGAGTGTATTAAGCTACTCAGAGCCAGGCCTGGATGGAATCTGCTTGGCTGTACTATTACTCAGACCTCAGTTTCCTCTTCTGTACTGCTAATAGTGCCGGTCTAATGGGTGGGTGCACTGTGGGGATCAAGGGACAGTATTGGTTACCTACCTGTGGGTCAAGTATAAAGGTAAAATAGGAGAAAGTATGTTAAAAAGATTAATACAGTGCCTGGTAGATTTTGAACATATGTGTATTTCTTTTTCCTCTCCTCTCTTCTCCGCCATCCCCTCTTACTATATTTTCAGAACTGAACCTAGAATATCTCTTTACTCCTTCCCTTCTAAGGTGAAATACTGTGTTGGAGCCAAACTTGTTTGTGGGATTCTAGTGGCCATTGGCATAAGACTAAGACAGGAAGAAATATGAATCCCACAGGGCCTGGCTTTTAAACCAAAAACAGAATATATTAATGATGTTTACAGATGAATTAGAGTAGTCACTGACACATCCATGAATTGCAAAAAGAAAAAAAAATGTAGTAGTATTGAAGGATTGCTGAAATCACAGGAAAGGCCATTTTCAGATGAGATTTTGGCAGTTAAACAAGTGAACATTTAAATAGGAAAGTCAAAAAAGTTGATGAATATGGAAGGATTATAGTAAATGTCAAACACCTATATAAGACCCTTGGGAAAATTAATGATACCCTGAAGTATTTCTTAAATGATTCAGATATTTTTATTAATGGTCTTATGAGAATCTTACATGAAATACAAAATGCTCTTTTGTCAAAAAAATTACAAACCAAGATTTTTTGTTTTGTTTCAGTTACTTTTTGGCTATACTACAGAAAAACAAAACAGTATAACTGCAATTTAAATTTTATCAATTATAAGACAAATTGCAGTTCTTTTCCAAATAGCATTTTCTCCCAAATTTAGTTTGAATCAAAGGTTTATTTTTCACTATTAATATGGAATTTTGTTTTCCCTTTTAATTGAATCAGGCTCAGATAAGGATACAGAAGTATCCAACTGCTTCACTCCAGGTTCCATCACTTACTAAATGAGTGACTTTTGGCAAGTTTCTCAGTCTCTCTCAGCCTTAGCTTTTTCATCCATAAAATGGGATAATAAAGTTTCCACTTAAGATTGCTGTGAGCATTAAAGGAAATAATGTAAGTAAAGTTACTAGCACATTATTGTTATTTCCACCACTACTAGTAATGTTGCATCTGGAGAAGGAGGGTGAGTTTGTAACCATCTCACAATTTTAAATGTAATAATAATAAAAAGGAATAATGAAAAGTAAATTAATAAAGTGATAGACAACTTGTCTTTCCTGAGGAAGTAAGAAAGTTAAGCTTTCAGAGCTTGGTAACTGGTAATTAAGGCAGACAAGATGTGATAGAGTCATCCACAGAATTTTGAACGTGAAGCAAGAATAAGTTCTGAACTTCTGTTGTTTATGTAATGTTTACTTCCCAGAATTCATTTAAAGACCAAACTCAGCAGAAAAGATTCTTCTAGATAGAGGATTTAAAATCTATATTCCGGGCGCCTGGGTGGCTCAGTGGGTTAAGCTGCTGCCTTCGGCTCAGGTCATGATCTCAGGGTCCTGGGATTGAGTCCCGCATCGGGTTCTCTGCTCAGCAGGGAGCCTGCTTCCTCCTCTCTCTCTCTCTCTCTGCCTGCCTCTCTGCCTACTTGTGATCTCTCTCTGTCAAATAAATAAATAAAATCTTTAAAAAAAAAAAAGAATGTCTTTAAAAAAAATAAAATAAAATCTATATTCCTTTCCTGTGCTCATCTTTGCGAAAGAAAAGTTGTGCTATAAAAAAAATACCATTGCAAAGAAAGAAGATCAGAGAAGAGCCACACAGCATGCCAGAACCATAATCAGCATTCTGGGAAGCTTAGTGGAGGAACTGAAACCTTGCATAAAAACCAGCTGATAACATTTGCAGTTGCATAAATGTATGACAAATCATTCACTGATAAAATGTATTCCTGCATACTCAATAGCACAGTTCATGAATTGACTGCCTAATTGACTCAAATAAGCAGGTGCCCAAACACTTAAAATCTCAATTACTAAAATCCAACAACTTTAAAAGCCTTTATTAAAGAGCTATGTACCTTTATGTATTCTAAAATAAAATTGTTTCTTCTTTGGGGGGGGGAACAGCTGATAATGCTTCAGTGCTTAAAGATAGCATTTGACCAATGTATAAGCCAATACTAAAACATAATGATAAACTTCTGGGAACAAACACAGCAAGACAGTACAGCCTGCAAGGGGCACAATAGAGAGAATCTCCCTGAAACAGAACAGTTCCTTAGGTCAAGATCATTGTGTGTCTGTTTGGGGGGTGAGGAGGCATTGGACATTTTTACCAGAACCACTGAATATCTTCTATAGTTTGTTAGATACTTAAAAATACACTTATAACAAGTATAATCCAAATTTATCCTGAACTAGGATTAAGAGGGGGATTGGCAACCCCTTAAAGTTGAGGCAGGTAACTAGGTCTGAGAAAGGAGATACAGTACAAAGAGAGAGCAGCAAAGCCTTTTTTGTTTTGTTTTGTTTTTTTAAATGAAGAAATTTGTGACTCTAGAGACTTAGGGATGCCAAAAATACTCTTTTGGGGATCAGATCATGAACGGAGGCCATGAGCTAAGAAAGAGGCATCTCCCCCACTTTTGTGTAAAGCACAACTCATTGAGGGAGATGCATTGCCCTGTGGAAACTCAGAACCCGTGCTGCTCTGAACTGTCAGAGGATCAGGAACCGTGTAGCAACTTGAGTTCTTGTGGAGGATGCTGGTGACTGTGGTTTCTCCCTAAATTAGTTTAATACCAGGAGGGTGCAAACGTTAAGCAACTGGTTTTGAGAATATTTGAAATATCCCAGGGACTCCTAGAATTGTTGGGGATTCATCAGGTAGGGGTACTAAGCAAGAGGTAGACCCTAATACTACTCTGGCCTCCTTTATACTTATAGACTCATGGAATCCTGGGGCATGCAGTTACAGAAATACACTTAATAAATTGTACTTGGATCATATTAGCATATGGGCTCAACCATTGTCAACAAATCCTTTTACCATCTTTATATACTCCTGGCTTAATGAATACTTCCAGTTATTGTTATGGAGACATTCCTGCTCTAGACAGACCCTATTGATGAGTAGAATAAAAATTCCTGGAGTGAGCAAAACTTACGTTAAAGAAGGCTTATTTCTGCCAGAATAGGCAGGTCATTATAATAAAACTTTTTAAATGTCTAGTATGTTTAGGATTTCTTAAAAGGCGCTAAAGCAGGATGTACATGAGGATAAGTAGCCCATAATGGGATGCAATTAAGGAAGTGAAAATACAATCTGATCACAAAGAGACACTTCCTGGCCATGAAAAGGTAGGCATGCAACATAATTTTATCAATGGAATAGGGGAAGCCCCAGTACCCACAAGATGTTAAAGAAGGCTGGGTTGAAGTACACAGGAAATGTCTCAACCCTAGCCCAGGTGCCTCTTAAATCCTAACAATGAATTTGTACAAAAGAAGCAAACCTTTTTTTAAAGAAGAGGAAGGAATTTCTCAGAGGTGTGCTGATTAATTTTATTGGAGGAAGAACCTTAGTACTAGTATATACTCATGTAAATGATCATTGGACTGTATAGTCTCAGAACTCTATGATGAGTATTTAATCTGAAGTGCTAGGCATTTGGGGATGTTTCCTTAGCCTGCAAACAAAGGGAAATCTTCCTAATAGGAAGTAAATAGCAGTCAGGGGAATTAAAATATTTTAAAAATGAATATAATCTATTCTATCTCCAGCACTAAATGAGCTAATGTACCATAGATGAAAAAAATGACGTGTATAGGTCTCTTTAACAGATAAATAGAACTTTGTAGACACAGTTGAATACTACTGTTTTAATTAGAGTTGGCGGTTATGAAATTGCTTCTCTGGAATGGATTTGGGGGTAGGGATTGCAGGAGTTGAGGGCTCCACATGAGCTGTGCTTTGGGATCTGGCACCTCTCTCAGGAGGAAAGTCTCCCCTGGGTAGTTACTGTTCACTCTGAAGCCGTACCTAGTTAGCATCTAAGGTGGCTGTCCTGCTACACACTCCTTTCCTCCAGCTGATGGGATGAACATACTCTGTGGCCATGTCCCCCACGGTCTCTGACACTAGCTTGATGTGTTTAGCATATTCCCTTTTTCTTTGGCTGGATTCTAAGTGCTTCTAATACCAGAATTTTTAAGCACAAATTCTTCTTGAGAACTATGGAGGGCTCCTGAGCTAATAGCTTACATTTTCAAGAAGTTTTAACTTTTGGGACTATTGGTGATATTGATGATGATAATGGCTTAGCAATTACCACGTAGACCATACTCTGTTTTTCACTTACTTCTTTTAATCCTCATAATAAAACTAGTAAATAGATATGGTGAAACCCATTTCATAGGTGGAAAGATGGAAATTTAGAGAGATTATATTAATTTCCTGTAGTAAGTGAAAGATCCGGGATTTGAACCCAGACAGCCTGACTCCAAAGCACCGGTGATTATCCATTATGTTATGCTGGCTCCTAAAATGGCCTGTCTTTTCAGTCACACTTCATTTCCCAAATGAGCTTTATTCTAGTCACATCGGCTCCTATTTTGGACCCTCAAGTTTTTCCTCAAGACCTTTATTACTGCTTAACATTTTGTTTCTTCTTTACTTTCCTGGTTTTGCTTGTTTAGTCTTGCAAAATCCTAAATCTAATTAGTGAAAATGTGGAATGATGAAGCAAGGTATGAAAATAAATTACTTTTCTTGAATTTGTCATGTAGTTGACATAAAACCTGGGGCAATATGAGACTAAGCTATTTTGAAACTAAGTCTATTAACTTTCAAAAATTATGTTTCATTAAGTTTTATTTTATAGTCTCTATATTAGGGAGTCAATGATACTGCTAAATGGTAGCCATTCTCATTTTTTAGAATTCTTTATATTGTTTATATACTGTTAAATGATTATTAAATTTGTTTTTTGTTGATGATAACAATATTTGTTCTTAAAAACTGATTTGAAGGGGCACCTGGGTGGCTCAGTGGGTTAAAGCCTCTGCCTTCGGCTCAGGTCATGATCCCAGAATCCTGGGATCGAGCCCCACATCAGGTTCTCTGCTCAGCAGGGAGCCTGCTTCCTCCTCTCTCTCTCTACCTGCCTCTCTGCCTACTTGTGATCTCTGTCAAATAAATAAATAAAATCTTTAAAAAAAAACTGATTTGAAGAATATTGGATTTGCAGCTCACAGACATTGCTTTTATGCAAATTAAATAAGGCCCTCAAGACAGGCTCATGATTATGGAAGCTGAGAAGTCCCATTATCTGACATCAGCACGTTGGAGATCCAGGTGTAGTTCTAGTCTGAGTCAGGACGCCCTTGGACTTGGACATAGACTTGTAGTGTTCAGAGGAGAAAGCAGGAGAAGACCAGTGCCTCAGCTCAAGTACTTGGGCAGAGAGGAGGAATTCTCCTTTCCTCTGCATTTTTGTTCTCGTAAGGCCTCTAAGGGATATAATGAGACCCATCCTCAGTAAAGACGGCAATGTGCTTAGCCAGTCTATGGATTCAATCAAATGCTTATCTAACAGGAACAGCCTTACAGACATACTCAGAAAGAATGTTCAGCCTAATATCTGGACACCCATTGAACTAGTCAAGTTGAAAAACTATCATCATTCTAACTGAATGCTTTTTTTTTTTTTTTTTTTTAATTTCTGTGGTCCTTCAGAAACAGTTTCTGTCCCTGCTCTGGTGTGCCTTAGATATGCGGCTGCCATTTCTGTGCTCATTAGACACCCTTGGCCTTTATTTGAGGACACAAATAGATAAGGAATATCAAGAAAGCATAGATGGTAGTAGTGGAGAGTAACTATATAGCAAATAAGAAAGCCATACCCTTCCTTGTTTTTCATTCCTTAATATACATTTATTCCATATCAACAATTAAAGTGGCATTTATTGACTGGTAACTGATACCTAGAACTCATCCTTTATCTCTGATTGTCTTGCCCTTTGAGTCTGACCCTTTTTGAAAAATATTTCATAAACAGAAGTCCAAACCCAAGTATTTCAACAGTTCTTACAGAGGAAGAAATGTTAGTTGCTTTCCTTGGGTGAGAAAATATCATTTGTACTCATTTGTTTTTAGGCTACTGCATATCTTTACTTTTCGGTGACAGGAGAGAATAACAAACTGAATCATGAGTGCCAAGTAAGAGTATTATGGAAGGAGACACAGTAGCTTCATTTCATAGATATTTGTCTTGTCCTCCATCTCCTGTCAGGTGAAGAATTTGAATCAAATCTGTTTTGAAGATTTTCTTACTTTGTAGTCTCTACACTGGAATAGGCCAATATTTTTTTTTTCAAAGCTACTTTGAACATGAAATTTACATGAAGCAGCCCTGCTTTAGTTCTCAAAAGTCACTACAATTCTGAGTCAAGATAGAAGCAAAAGAAGAAACTTAATCCAAGATGTTCAAGTATGAGCAATGTCAAATAGAAGTACGAATATTGTCCTTCTGTAAAAGAGCTCTGTTTATCACTTCTGAAATGCAGCTTAAACATATAGAATGATGTAGGATACGTCATTTTTAATATTAATAAGTGATTTCTAGAAACATGGGTTGATTTCAAAAAATGATATCCATGTCTATTATCCCATTCTTGTATAAATTGAATGTATTCTCTCATAACAGAAAATTTGATTCTTCTGCATCATCTTCTATAACAGAAAATTTGATTTTCCCCACTCCCTAATGCTTCCTGTAGATAGAGGGAAAAGTAGTCTGTAGAGGTTCTGACAAACATGGAGGGTGAGAAGACATTATGACTACAATGTATCAGAAGAGAGATAAGTTGACTAGTATGACTAGAAAATTTCTTCATCATTAACTGACCTCTGTAATGTTATATTTATGCTTACTGATATACATATCCCTGTAAAACAAACATATTGGTTTAAGAGGTAAATCATTCCTGAGAATCTAGAATTGTGGCAAAAGAAATAAAAGGGCTAACTTCATGATGTAGTAAATGTATCAATGAAAAGATATCTTACTCTTTAAACTGTTAAATACCCCTACTTCCTTCTTTCCCTGTTCAGAAAATGTTTATTGAACACATTTCATGTGATATCCCTATACTACACTCTGGTGAAAGAGATGATCAATATAATCCTTGTCTTTAAAAATCTCACAGTAGAGATAAGTAAACTAAAAATTACAGTGAAGTGTAATAAAAGCAGGTTGACATATGAAAGGGGTGACTGAGGAGTATGGAGGAGAAACAGCTTTCAGTGAGGGGAAACTCAGGAAATCCTTTTCTCAAAGTGATATGTGAATTATGACAGTTGGATAAAGACATTTCTCACAGAGGAGAAGGGACTTTGCTGAGGAACCTGTACACAGTTGGATGTTGCTGGAGAGAACTGTGAGATGGGAAAGGGGCAGGAGGAGAAACTAAAAGGTGGCAGAAGCCAGATCACACAGGATTATTCCTATCACTGAAGACTTTCTTCAGGGGGGTTTGGTCAGACTTGCATTTAGAATCTGTAAGCTTTTACACCAGATTTTTCTCAAAGTGAGAAGAGCATCTCGCAGCAGTGGCAGTAATCCAGAAGAGAAAATGGTAGGTTCAGGATCCAATGAAGTCATTCACTGAGCTGGACTTGTGCCCTGTGAGGAATTTGGGTTTAGAAATGTCAAAACTCACACTAGGCTTCAGAGAAATAAAGTTAGAGGGTAGGTTGGATGGATGTTACCCAAGTGTGAAAGTGACAGAGATGTATCTGGCCTGACCAGAGTGACAACTGGAACCAGAACTCCAATAACTTGAGGGTGCTCTCTCTCTGTCTCTTGGCTCCATATCCTCTTTCTGTTTTGGCTTCATCTTTTAAACCACTTTTTTTTTCTTTTTTTTTTTTTTTTAAAGATTTTATTTATTTGAAAGACAGAGACAGATAACAACGCAGATAGTGAGAAAGCACAAGCAGGGAGGAGAAGGAAAAGCAGGGAGCCTGACACAGGACTTGATCCTAGAACCCTGGGATCATGACCTGCACCAAAAGCAGATGCTCAACTGACTGAGCCACCCAGTCATCCTAAAACACTTTCTTATATGAAGCCAGAACTAAGGTCACCAGCATCTTTAAGTCTCATTGTGCTGAAGGAAAAAGTTCTCCCTAGGAGAAGACCTAGGGAAGGGCTCTAACTGGCTTGCCATCTTTAGGTGCCCATCCCTCAACCAATCACTGTCGCTGTGCTTCTTTGGGTCAGTGTGGGTTTGATTCCTGCTCTTGAAAAAATCAGCGCAGTCAGAAAGGTAGACTCAGGCTTTTGCCATTAGGACCATGCAAAGAATAAAGGAACAACAACAAAAAAATGTCCTTTGGGGGAATCTACAAACTAGGCAGCCACCACTATCATGGTCTAGTAGAGGCCTGATTTGGGAGTTGTACAGGAATGTCTGAGAAGTCGAGGCAGTAGGTGTTGGATAGTTGACTGGAGGATGTGAATGAGAAAGAGTCAAAGGGGACTCCCAGGCAGTTGGGTAGATGGTAAGCCCATTCATCAAGCAGAGACAAGCAGTCTTGTCAGCTAAAGTGGAGACGTGTGTGAGGTAGAGGTTATATCCCCCGAGGTGAGTAGGAGGAAAGTCTGATGGGAACTTGCAAGTCATATAAAATGATTACCAGGCAGCAGGAGCTTAGCTTGAGTTGGGGAGCTTTAATTAGAATAGGTGTATTCTCCCATAGCACTCAGGCTGCAGCATGGGAGGAAACACACTGATATTGATTTGAGGTTTTGCAGAGTATGTGAAGTGGAACAGCTAGGATAGCAAAGGAATTAAGGGCATTAGCAAGAAAATGGTTGAAGTGATGGATCATAATGCAAAAAGGAAGGAAATAAAGACTGAGAGATCTGCATGAGCAAGAGGCTGGGAGTTCCGTGTGCTTGGAGAACAGGTATAGTGCAGCTGTAGGGATGGACATTATGGACAAGAGGATAAATCATGTAGCAGAGGGAAGTGTTTGTTTAAGATCTGAGCGGGGGAATAGAAGCCCTCTGAGGGAACATCTGCACATTTTTTAATCTGAATTTTTGTTCTCTCTACCCTCTCTCCTGTGCCCATGGATGAGCTGTCTGGAGAGCTCAATAGTCATCCACTAGGCCCTTTTTGTAATCACCAACTCAGAGACACAGCACCAGCAATTTTTACCTCTCTCCTGGATCATTTCTTTGTCATCACTGGATCTCTCCCTCCAGCATGCAAAGATGCTGCTTTTTCTCCCGTCTTGAAATAAAAGTGTCTCAGTCTCTCCTCCATTGTCTCTTGAACCCTCTCACCCATCAGACTTCTGTCTTCATTCCTCTAAAGCGCTCTGATCAGGGTCACCAATCACCTTGATTCCGCCATACCCAGTGGTCGTTTTTCCATCTGTCCCCTGTCTTCCTGACCTACAGTCATGGTGATTAACAACCTTCCAGGCACGCGCTTTCCAGACTTTCCGGATTCTTCCATGCTCTTGTTTTCCTTCAGCTTCACTGCTTCCTCCTCATCTGTTTGACCTCTAAACGTTGTAGTGTCAGTGGATTTAGTTCTTGGACCATTTCTGTTTTCTTGCTCACTTCCCTCTCTTGGTGGTCTCAGCCAGTTTCAGGACTTGAAATACCATCCAGACATCAATGGTTCCCAAATGTGTGCTTTCACCTACACCCTCCTCAGGAGGCCAGACTCATATATTCACTTTGACTCTAGATGAAGACTCACCCTGTCTCATCATGATTTAAATATTTCATGTTTATTAGTTCTCTGATGGTTTCGTCAGTGTATCAAATGAATAGAGAGACTTAAAATAACACAGTGTATCTGTGGGTAAGGTTAGCGTTTATATATAAATTTGTTTTAATTTTGTGGGATTTTGTCTTTGTCAGCGTTGGTTTGTTTGACTAAGGCAGTGGTTCTCAAGGGTGGGGGGCAGTTAGTTTCCCAGGGGAAATTAGCAATGTCTGGAGACATTTTTGGTTGCCACTGTTGTGGAGGGGGTGCTCCTGGCATTATTGAGTGATAGCCAGGGATGCTGCTAACCCTCTGCAATGCACCAGACAGTCCCAGATGTCAATAGTGCCAAACTGGGAAACCTTGAAATAAGGATTTTTGAATTTGAATCATCTTAACTCTCAGTAGAAAAACATTGGACATTGATACAAAGAGCAAAGTAGTTTGAATCTTTCTCTTTAAACACATATTTATGAATAATTGCCAAAAGGTGGTACCTATCCCCAACAAATGCACATTGTGAATGGTCCTCTTGTAAGCCTGAGATTCCTTTAAGCATGCCTGTTGGATTTTGAGTACCTGCAGTTAAATAGTGTTGCTCTTGGCAGGACTTGGTGAGCAAATGAGGTATGAGCTCTCTGATCTCCGCAGTCTGCTCAGTCAGCCATGACCTTCCCAGTGTCTCTTCTTTCTACACCCTGTCTGCTGCGAGCCATGGCCCAGGCAGTTCCCAGTGGGGTGGCCAGAGACTACCACTGGGGGGGAATGCAGGGCCCCAGGGCGGAGGTTCATGTGGGGTTCAGGATAAATTGGAATGATTTCTGTTTTGCAATGAATATCATCCAAACTGGCTTTGTACTTTAACTCCAAAAAAATCTTTAAATCTAAAGCTTTTGGATGAAAGTACTGAACAATGAAATAGAAGTTTTCTTAGAGAAATTGAGGTTACTTCAAATACTATTTGGATGCTGACAGGGATACATTTTGCATATGTTTGTATGTATGTGTTCATGTATACACAGTTGTATGTCATGTACACCTACAAACAATGATAATTTCTACACACTCTTAGATACTTTGCTTCTTTAGAGTTAGGCATTATAAAGACAGAGCCATAGTGAAATATATGTTAGAAAAAGAAGCAGTTTTGTTTACTGTGATAAGCAGAATTTTCCTAGTAGAGACAATTATCTCCCTTACTTTATCTCCCTCATGTTTCTTCCCTTAGTTCCACTTGGTCATAATAATATGCCCTTTCTTGCATTTTGTATGTTATGAAAACAAAAACAAAGTCTCTATTGAAGGGTAATAAATTGTGGTAAAGAATATGATTTAGCAGATGATCCAATTCTTTAATTTTAGTTAGTGTGCTGCTCTTCATGTCTTAAAGTTAAATGCTGATAATTTAGAGTGTATGTTTTATAAATTTTGTCAGTTCTTTTTCTTAAACTTGTTTTAGAAGGTATCTGACTAGGGGAATATTATCTTGGTATATTATATGATTTTATACTATAAAGTTTAATAAGGAACATGCATATATATGCACACACATTGATGTAAGGATTAGATGTAAGAACAAAGCCAGGAAATTAGGAATTTGGCTTTAGTTGTTTATCTGAGCTGCCTCCTGTGTGTTGGTGCTGGAATGATCTCACAGCAGGCCATAATCATCTGTTCTCACAGGAAGTGAGGCCCAGTGTAAAGGGGAAGAACCACAAGACAAGACAATCTTCTGGTTCAGGATTTCATAAGGAAAAAAAAAAGTATATTTGCCTAGTATGTTTAAAAAAAAATCATTATAAGTAATTGTATTTGAGCCAGAGAAAAAGTATAAGCAAACCAGTGATATAAATTTTAGGTTTAGATGTTTATATATGTGTGTATGTGTACATGTGTATATATATGTGTGTGTGTCTATGAGTGTGTGTGTGCGTATCTATATACAGGCATACTCCATTGAGAAAACCAAAAAAATCAAATTTTTCTGAATGTCTAGTATGAAAATAAATATGTATGGGGTGGCACAATTGTTTGCATTGCATCCAGAAATGCAGAAAAATTAATTTCTTTTAATATCTTTATTTCTCTATATCTGTCATCTCCCTGGCAATTCCCTCCCATCAATAGACCGGGACCTCTAGGGACCCCAAAGTGATATCTAATTCTGTTTACTTAGTGTGATGCAGTGTTTTTATTTATTTATTTATTTATTTGAAAGAGGGAGAGACCATGTGCAAGTGTTGGGGGAGGGACAGAGGGAGAGACAGAGAGAGAGAGAGAGAAGCAGACTCTACAGTGAGTGCAGAGCCCCACTCAGGCCTCCATCTCAGGACCCTGAGATCATGACCCGAGCAGAAACCAAGAGTTGGATGCTTAACCACCTGAGCCACCCAGGCACGCCTGATGCAGTGATTTTTAATAGACCTTTAGGTAATGCTCAGCCTCTTTAATTAGAAGGCTCAGCTGTTGGCCTTAGATAGTAACAAAGTGGAAGAGCAGAACAGTATTAACCTGGGGACTGTGGAAGGGGATGAAAGGTTGCAGAGGTTAGTGTCTCCTGGCTTCCATCAGAAACAAATGCAGACACTCTCAGGAGGAAACAGTCATTCTCAGACTTGTCCTCTGGTTTCCAGCAGATTAAGATGACTAAATATGAACTCTTAGGGTCACCAAATGCACAAGGAAACAAACCACCATCAATCAAAATCAACAGGAAAAAAACAAAAAAACAAGAAATTAGCCCCCAAGAACTTTAAATATTGGGTTATCAAATTCGAATATAAAATTACTATGACAACTTTAAGTAAATAAAATGATAAATCATAAAAATCATTTTATTTACTTAAAAATAAGCAGCAACAGAATATAAAAATGCCCAGGAAGATTTGAAAAAAAGAACCAAAGAGAACTTTAGATATAAAAAAAAAAATTATCTTGCCATTTGTGACAACATGGATGGAACTAGAGGGTATTATGCTTAGCGGAATAAGTCAATCAGAGTCAATCAGAGAAAGACAACTATCATATGATCTCCCTGATATGAGGAAGTAGAGATGGAACACTGGGGGGTTTTGAGGGTGGGAAAAGAATAATGAAACAATGAAACAATGAAACCTCTGCCGAGCAGAGGTGGGTAGGGAGAGGGTGGTGGGGTTATCGACACTGGGGAAGGTATGTGCTACGGTGAGTGCTGTGAAGTGTGTAAACCTGGCAATTCACAGACCTGTACCCCTGGGGCTAATAATACATTATATGTTAATAAAAAATTTTTTTTAGAAATAAAGAATTAAATGACTGACTTAAAATATTAGAGTGCTGAAGGAAAATTAGATGGATCTAAGGAAGTTACCCAAAGCAGAGAAGGGCAAAGATATGAAAATTATTTTTTTAAAAAAAGGAAGGATGGAAACAAAGAAAGAAAAATTAATTAAGACATTGGAAGATGAAATGAGAAGGTCTAGCATTCCATTTCCCAAAGGAAGTAGATAAAACAAAACTAAATAGAGTGAAGAAGAACCAATATTGGAAGAAATGATTACTGGGAGATTTCCAGATGTGCTGTAAGAGACACGGATACAGAAGCACTGGGTGTACCATGCAGAAAACCATCCTCTGGACACATGAAATTGGAACTCCAGAGACAAAGAGAGAATCTTTAATGGGAGGAAGAAAGATGACCTACAAAATACCAAAGATGATTCTACCAAAGAATGACAGAATGGCCTCACACTTCTCAGTGGCAAAAAATGGGAACCGGAAGACAGTGGAATAATAACTTCAGCATGCTAAGAGAAAACAGTCTACACCCTGCAGTTGTGTAACTGGCGAAATTATCTTCCAAATATGAGTCAATTTCTCTACATTAAAGGAACTTCTAGTGAATGCATTTTTAGAAGAAAGGAAATCATACCAGAAGACTCAAGAAAGAGTGATGAAAAGGGAAAATGGCAAATACAGGTATATGCACAGAATTTCTAGTCCAAAACTATAAATACATTTGCATTATTTGAAGAGGAGATCCAGGGAGCTATTCAGATTCACTGAGGCCAACTTAACAGGGTTAAAATAGAGAGGAAACTTATTTTATCCTTTTACATCTTTTACAACTGGAGACTCTCTGACTGTTGTGCTCCTGAAAGATACACCACTACCTTAAAATGATATTAAAATAATATAGCAATGCTTGATTTGTGTTTTATCATACTTTCTCAAATATTCTAATCCTTGACCCTTATCGTGGATTGAGTGGCCCCAGAAAGATATGCCTACTTCCTAATTCTGGGAACTTGTGAATATGACCTTATTTGGAAAAAGGATCTTTACAGATGTAATTAAGAATCTTGAGATGAAGAAATCATCCTGGATTACCAGAGCAGACCTTAAATTCATTGATAAGTATCCTTATAAGAAACAGAAGAAGCAAGACACAGACACACAGAGAAGATGGTGTAAAGATTCAGGCAGAGATTGGAGTGATGCAGCCATAAGATAAGAATCAAGAATGCCTGGAACCATCAGATACAGAAAGAAGCAAAGGAAGGTTTCTCCCCTAGACCTCCCAGAAGGAACATGGCCCTGTTGACTTGTGGTTTCTAGAACTGTGAGAGAATAAATTTCAGTTGTTTTAAGCCCCCTCATTTGTAGTAATTTGTTATGGCAGCCACAGGAAATACACACAGTCCCTAATGGTTAAATTTATACTTTTCTCAAAACAAAAACAAAAACAAACAAAACCCAAACCAAATTCAATTAAAAATTGTAATTAAGTATCTGCTATAATACAGTACTGAAGCCAATTTCTCTAGATATGCCATTTTTTCCCCTTGTTTCTCTTTGAGATGCCATCTAGTTATTTGGGATACAAATGTGTCTTATTTTATTTGGTGTTGACAAGGGGGCAGCTGGCATCCTCAGACCCAATGGTACACTCTGCACACTGCTAATCGTAGCTGCCGTGTTGCTGGTATAAGCTATTCCCTTGCCTAATGGCCAAGGAGGTGGTGCTAGCTTCAGGTTTGGCTCTTTTTGGTGTCTGCTGCTGATCAAATTCAGGGGCTTCTCTTTCCAGTAGGCTCCTAGAGTGAGATAGCCTCACTCTACCCCTCCTTGGCATTATGGACTGTAGACCCACTGTCTCATCCTACATGTAGTCCCTGGCCTACATGGTCTTACCGCCAAGACTCAACTACGGGGCTTCCTCCCTCACCACCTCGGGCCCATACATCATTGCAGGCCAGGCCTATTGGGTCTCACAGCACCACACCTGCCCTCTGAGGGAGCTCATGCCCTATTCAGTGTATCATGGTGCAGCTGCCCCAGGTCAGATATCAGGTGGCATCCTAAGGAGATTTCCCCAGACTCTCCAACATGAAATAAGGTGAAGGCTCCTCCTCTCAATGATTTCTTAAATATACTTTGCTTGTTATCCCAAGGAGCTGGGTTGGAACACTTGTGTTCCGCCTCTGCTTGTGTCCTTCTCCACTGCCCAGGATGGCCTGGGAACCCCTTCTGCCACTTCTTCTCCTCTCCCCAAGAACTACAGCCCACATGCATGCCCATCAGAACCTGGGAGAAACTTTGGATTGTGATTACTCTTGGCTTTTGATACACTAAATTATTTAGAAAATTACTCTTCCATGAAACCTTATTTTAACTATCTTGGTACAGAATCCTATTTTGAATGATAGGGATGAATATTAACTTTGTTTTTGACTATTTGAAGTAACTATCATAATTTTTTCCCAGACTTGAGCTAACTGTGGAGAAGGTCACATACAGACAAATGTGAAAGAAAAAGCCTTACTATTTTAAAAGATTGATCACAGTAAACATATTCAAGACAATAAACATTTGTAACTAACAGAAATACTTGACGATCGTAGAGTGTTCTACAGCCTTTGAACTATAGTATCTTATTAGGTCCTTAGTATGGATTATTTTCCCATTTTATAGGTAAGGAAACTAAAAAGTTAAAATGCTTGTTTAAAATAATGGCACTTATAAAAGGAAGAGAATTACTGTTAACTCACATAGTGTATAACCCTACTTCCAGTGTTCTCTCTCCAACACCATGTCCTTTGCCTCGGCTTGGATATGAAAGCTGAAGCCTATTTCCAGGTCCTAAGATGGTGCTCTAGTCATGTTCTTAGCTCAGAACACTCAGTGCCCACCCACACCTGTGCTCTGGAGCTTTCCCCTCACTTAAATCCATCTTGGAGGCTCAGCTTTGAGCTTAAATAAATAATAGATATATTTTATCCAGCGTATCTTGACGTTTTTTAATGTGGCAGGTTTTTTTGTATTCTATATTGTCCAAATGCAAGTTCCTTTCATTCTGTCAGTGCTAGCAAAACTGGTATCTCAGTCTTAGAACTAAGATTTGAACTAAAATCCATCTTAATTTATCTTTTTCTTATGGATATACATTTACGTGGCCACTCTTTTTTCTTTGTTAATGAGTTTATATTGAAAAAGTAAACTGCAGTTGGTTTAAGAAATGTTTGTTAGTGCTTTCAGTGTGTGAGTCTATACATTTGAAATTGGCTCTTTATTTAGATCAGTTCTCAAGCTCAGATTTTCAAAAATCAGGGAATTAAGAGACCTAGTCATAAAAGAACTAAGAAACCTGAACTTTTCATTTAGGCTTAATTATAGATACCATTAACATTGTAATGTAATAATTATAATAATGGCTAATATTTATTGAGTACTTCCTAATCATATTACCTAGATTTTCTTACTTAAACATCAGATCTACATGGTAACTACCTATTATTATCCTTATTTTACAAATGAGGACGTGATGATCCTAATTCCTTACATTTCAGTAATGATTTATGTTCTACAGCATTGTTTCACCTGTATTAACATATCCTGTGATTTGACATGGCAAGTATTACTATACAGAAGAGACTATAACTTCAGAGCTTTTAAATGGTTGGTGCAAAATACTATAAGCAGTAGCTAATAGAGTTGGTCTTTGGTCATTGGGCTAACCTTTCATTTCTTGGTCTTCTTCCTAGCTAAGGTCTTCTAGTTTAAGGCTCTTAGAAATCAAATGTGCACTTAAAATAATTGCAACAGGTCCATTTATTGATTTGTTAATAATATACAACCACTTAAATCTAATCTGAAGAAGGATATCTCCTACATTGCACTGTGGCTTAGTAAAAACAGCCACAGGTGGGAAATCACACACGACAGGCTTGGATCAGGCTTATCTACTGGTCCAGACTGTTGGGCATTTTGCTTAGCCTCTGCCTCTCTCTCTGCCCATCTGCACACTTGGGATGGTTGGGCAAAGTTGCCACTAAGTTTCACTCTAATATATAATGATTTTATATAGTTTTCTCCTAAAAACGTCAGTCTTGTGTGATAAGGTATAAAAACGAAGGGAGCAAATTTTTTTAAAAAATAATAATTTTAAGCTTCTCCAAAAATTAATTAGTGAAACAAATGGTAGCAATAATGTTTAAAATTAATCTGAAAGTGGAATTTGGAAAACAATTTCATTTACAATAGTAACATCAAAGAGAATAAAGTACTTAGGAACAAATTTAACAGAACAAAAACAAAACTTATTTTCTGGGAACTTCAAAACATTGCTGAAAGAAATTTCAAAGACCTAAGTAAATGGAAAGACATCCTGTGTTCATAAATTAGAAGACAGGATATGGTTAAGATGATAGTATTCTTCATATTGTCCTACAGATTCAATACAATCCCTATCAAAATCTCAGTTGACTTTTTTGCAGAAATTAAGCAGCTGAACCTAAAAATCATACAGAAATTTGAGGGACTGAGAATAGCTAAAACAGTCTTTAAAAAGAGCAAAGTCCAAAACCACACACTTCCTGATTTAAAACTTACCGTAAAGCTAAAGTAATCAAGAATGTGTGATACTCTCATGAGGATAGATATATAGATCAATGGAGCAGCACTTAGCACAATGCTAAAAGTAAAGGCCATTGTCGGAGGTGTTGAGGTCATGATCATTGCAGGGTTGTGATAAGGAAGTAGAGACAAAGGCCTACTCAGAAGCCCCTGTGCTGTTTTTTGCATGTGCCTGGAGCACCATCCCTATCTCACAGCCTAATGAAACCTCAGGACCTCAGGGCATTCTGCTTCTCTGTGTTTCCTGACCACATCCAGCCAAGGAGTTACCAGACTTTGACTCTTCCTCTTGCAGATCTGTCATCTAACGTCTGGCAACCCTGATTTATTTGTCTGTCTTACACTTTCTGTGCTACTTGAGAGCAGGGGCTGCCGTGTCACTTATAAGTTCCCCAGCTCAGTGCTCTGTTCTTGGTAGGTGCTCAGTTAATACTGTTTGAAAGATTAAACAGTAAGGGTAGAGCCTAGATAGATTGTTTGAACATGGTCACATACTTGCTGAGGACTCCTAAATATTTGCTTCCCAGTAAAGAGAATAATCTGAACCGTTTTATGTTGGGAGCTTCGTCTAATTATATGGCATCACTAATTTATCTAGTATATTTGGAATGATAGTATAGTCCTGTTATTAAAATAGAAGGACATTGAGAAATCTACATTTAATTATAAATTTAAATTTATTTGTTACAAGTCCATAGAGAATAAAAGATTGCTAAGGGTGGCAGATTGAAAAGGATTGCTCTTATTAAACATTTTCTCATTTCGAAAGGCTCTTTTTTGAAGAAGCTCTGTGTTTTATAAACACTCTGTGTTTTATAAGCCATGGAAGAAGCAAAGCATACTCTTATCAGCTGCTAAGAGAAACTGAAAATTTTAGATTTCCATGGAAATCCCATTGTCATTTTTAATGATGGTATTGGTATAGATGTGTACACCAGATTTTTGTAGTAAGTGATCTAGTATCTGTTTGCACTTGCCCTGGGCTGTGTTCTTGCCAAAATTTAGTAAACCTCTTCAGAAAAATTCCCCTTATCCCTGTGCCAGTTTCTCTAGAAGCCAAAAGCTTTCATCATAACTCACCTCCCTGCTTAATCTGCAAAAGAACAAAGCTAAAGTTATTGAAATGTGATAAATTATGATAGTAATCTATCTAAACTGTATGCAACCATTATTGACTTTATGTGTGTTATTACCTTGAGACTTTGGCATTACCTGGTACTTGTGATAACCTTACCTAGAAACAGAGGCTTGGGTACAATCATCTCAGAAGTGTCTTTTAATTTTATTCTTCTCTGTAATCTTTTAAAAGTAAACATTTTCATTAAAGACCAAAGAATGTAAAACACTTTCACTTCTTTCTTCAATTTATGGTCCCTTTCATCAATTGTTTCAAAATATTTATGCCGAATTCAGGAGACCAAATTTTTTGTACATAGTACTGAAGTGAATTTGGAAGGCGGAATTTCAGTAAATATAGTATGGGGAAACTTTTGACTTGGAACTATGTCATAATTTATAATTGGATAGCTTTGCAGGTTTCTAAAGAAGAACGATCACCACTTATTGGCAACTCAAGCGCATTTCTTGTTTGTTTCCTTTAAATAGTTATACCCTGTGAGCTGTTACTCTCCTCTCCCATTCCCCCATGATCCCCAAAATAGCTTTATTAATAGGAACATATGCTGTTTATGTTCTTTTAAAAAATCAGGGTGGTCTTAGATGTCCATCTTCCATTCTGGCATTTCCCTTTATACAATCCTTTTGAATTTTCTGTTTAAAAACTGGCATTCCAATAGCTTTTCTTTGGCCTAATGCCTGGGTCACATATAGCAGCAGCAAATTAGGAATGTTAAGACGTCCCCCAAAGAAAAATGTTTGTTATGAAAGTAGAGCTGATGTGACACTTAGAATTAGAACTTCTTAACTTATCTAAATGACAGTTAATGGTCATTTTCTTTTGTTCTTATTTTAAAGAAGGGGGGATAAGAATGAAAGAAATGCCCGGAGGCTGAGATTGGGTTTGCTTCACCAAACTGTTAAATGTCAAATGTATTATACTGATAAACACCATTTTATCTCTTTTTAGGAGCTAATTTTGTTACTCGAAAAATTAGCCGGTCAGTGGCTAAGATTTACCTTGGACAACTGGAATGTTTCAGCTTGGGAAATCTGGATGCCAAACGAGATTGGGGCCATGCCAAGGACTATGTAGAGGTAGGAACTGACTCATTTTGTTCTTAAAAAGACCTGCATCAGTTGGTGTTTTCAATGCCGGGCCTCTAGTGGAAAAGCATTACCTTCAAGAGGTGGTAGCATATAAAATTTTGCTTATGCAGGTTTGTTTAAACTCTTACTCATTTCAGTTTAAGGCTCCACAGTTCAGCTTTACTTATGGATTACACTGAGTGTTCCTTGAATATGGAAACTTCTCACAGTTGTTCTTTTCGTTATTTAAAATGGAGGTATTGGTCATTCATTTGGATGGTGGATGAAAAAATGTTTGAATAGTGTTCTTTTCTTTCTAAAGCTTCTTTCTCCTTCTCATTTTTTGCACATTCTCCCCTCTTGCCTGCCCAATATACATATAACTAACTGAAAGAATTTTTAAGTATAAAGGTGCAGTTCTCAGAGCTTCAAGAAATACTACCTAATCAATTTATATAATCCAAGACTTTCAGATTTATATTATGCTACTAAGGTACCTCTAAGAGTAATATTCTTATAGAGTTTTTGGTTTCTGGTTATCACCCTACACATTTCTTAAAGTATGACTTTACACACCAGTGAATTTTGTTCATTAAAGAGAGTTGCTAATAATGATACTGTTGCATAATTCTGGATATAGTTAAAGGGAAATTCAAGTTTTCATTCTTGGAACTTATATACACATTAATTTTTGGTTTGGGTTCGATATCTTATATGTATAAGCAGTGTGATTTATTTTAAGCAAATGGTTATTTTTTTACCTTTCCCTGATCAGTATGCTTTTAAATATCCATGGTGGTTTCTATGGCCAGACATAAAGGAGCATGTTGGTAACATTGTCTTTTTCCCTGGAGTCTGCTTGTCCTTGTTTAGGTGCTTACAGATTTCCTGTGTTCAGGAAACTATTTCTGTCTTTAATGATTCCTCTCTGGGAAACCGGATCTGGCTTCCTTGTTCATTGATGCGATTCAAAAAGAAACTTGAACATTTACGAAAGAAAGCAAACAACTAGTTTACTTGCTAACAGAGGTTAGTCTCAACAGTGTTATTATTTTTGTTTTTAACAATTAAAAATGTTGTATGCTTGAACACCTAATACAGATTTTATATTATGGACAAAAATAGCTCTAATTTTAAATTATGAACAGTGTAACATTTAGATTATTTCAATATGTTCTTTTAAGCTATCCTTACAAAGAGGCATTTATTATATACAGTAGATATTAGATACATTTTAAGAACATTACATTAAAAATATATAAGGCCATACTTTCAGAAATTCTAAGAAGTAGAAGAAAGGAGATGTTATCAATAGATGTTGGAACTCTCTTTTGTTTAACCTATATGGCCTAACCTACTTAAAAATATGAGGCAAGTTTTATAAAAATGAATACATTATTATTTCAAAAGTATCATTCTAGCTATCTGCACATACCTTCTTTTCCAAACTCTTGTTCTCTAAATCCAGAACCAAATAGACCAAATTTCTTTCTATTTAATTTTTTTTTTTTTGGCACCAGGGTAAAAAATGAAATTTTTATTAAAACCTGGAAATAGGGGTGCCTGTGTGGCTCAGTCAGTTGAGCATCTGACTCCTGGTTTATGCTCAGGTCATGGTCTCAGGGTCATGAGATTGATCCCTCATCAGGCTCCACACTCAGTGGGGAGTCTTAGAAATAAATTTTGATAGTGAAACAGCATACCAAATGTTAATAATGTTTATTACTGGTTATGTTTAGTTCCTATTTATGTTTCTGTATTTTCCATATATTTGAAATGAATATAAACTTTTTCAATCAAAAAAAAATAATTAATGACATTTTAAAAATAGACTGGAAAAAAATGCCCAGCACTATTGAATAAATGCATAAGCAATGAGTAAGGCTTTCGTGAACTCAGTGGAGCTGGAAGAAGACAGTACTATCATCTCACTCCCAAAATGCCAAGCAAGCACTCATCCTGGGTGCAGCTCAAACTTTGAAACAAAGGGGCTGCATTTGTTTTCATTTATAATAAAAGCATTTTATATACATTTTGGCTCAAAGACTTCAAAAAGTTCTTTCCAAGTGCTGTTTTGAAGTTTCCTTGACAGGATGGTGTCAGTAGAGTGAGCCCAAGAAGCTAAAACATCCATGCAAAAGTAAAATGTTCTGGCCTTTCAGTAAGAATGTAAAAATTTTCAGATTTTATGGAGAAACAGACATACAAAATTAAGTCATTCTCACTGGCATTCAAGACCTGATTTGTTCCACAATACAAGTAGGTTTTGCTATGAAGGATTCCCGTGGGGTTCAGACAGTAACACATTATATCTTGATGATGTAAGAAACATTGTATAGTTCTCATTTATGGGTCCTGAAAGAAGTCTGAATTTCTTGATTTCTTAAAAAAAGTGTCATTATTAAGTAAGAATTAATAATTTGCTATTGCCATTTTAAGAACTAGCACCATCCCTCACTTTTCTAAATGTATTAAAATGAGGTTACTTCACAGACTTATGACTAAAAGTAGATGTTGCCAAAATTAAAGTCAACAAGCATAAGAATGAAAAAAGAGAAGCATTGTTTGTTTAAAGTATATCTACATCCTGGCACTATAATCAGCTTTAGAATAAAGAATCCTTGGCAAGTACAGATCAAACAAGTCATAATAGCATCTTATTTACACACATTTAATTACATAATCTTTCTCATTTATACGCAAGCATATTGTACTGGTTAATCTTTAGGTTAAGTGACTTATATTTTTTTACTTATGGGTGAACTTCCACGATAAAGAGTAGAGAGCTTTTGACAAACAGAGTGTAGGGATCCTAACTGTGTCAGTGATTTGCTTAGGGTTTTATATCTCAGTTTACCCATCTGTGAAAAGGGCATAATAACAACCCTGTAAAAAATTAGCATTAATATGCTATACATTCATGATTAGAATCTACCTCTGTCTTGTAAACATTTGTGCAACAATTTATACAAAACCATTTCCTGTTGCTGATTCAGGTTCATTAACATCCATTTATAGTCTTGTTTCCTAGATCAAAATGATTTAAAACTTAATTTGAGTGGGTAAGCAATATTTCAACTTGAAGAATATAAAAACTGTATTAAACTGTATTGAACTTCAGGATAAACAAATTTTATGCAGTTATGTATTTTCCAATATTTTATGATAAACTTACAGGATTGTTGAATGGATTTTACCATGAACAGCCATATACCCTCTGCCCAGATTCTATAATTAACATCTAATAATTATTGTTACAATTTGAAAATAAATACTGTTTAAAAACTACTATAGTGCTGATGGGTCAGAGCTCTAAATACTCAGTTTACACAAACAGATTATCAACAATTTGTACTTCTTATATGAATATAGTTAGTTGACAATTCAAACTTAAAAAATATTTTTACCTTCTTATATAATTATATGACACTGTCTCACTCTGTTTTCATGCCTGCTGCCCTCTACATACATTGAAGCAACTCCTTGTATTCATGAGAACACACTGGAGGCTGTTAACCACATCCAAGCAAATTCAGATAGTCAACATTTTACCAGTAGTGCCTGAAAACTGCGAACTAGAAGACCTCTAACTTCTCTAGGGGGCATTGGTCTTTCCACATATCTTCTGTTCAGTACCCACCATAGTCATGCTTGTAGTTGCTACACATGACAGTCTTTTAAACTTTCTTAAAGCCCAGTAAGCCTGCTCAATGCTAAATTGCACAAAGGTAAGCAGATTCTTTATTGTAGGACTGACTTCTCCAAACTTGGGATATGTGAATGCCCTGTGGCCTGCTAAGATTAATAAAGGCTTCTCAAACTTATTTAACTTTGCCACCCTTTTAATAAAAAATATATATTAACATCTAGCAGTGCAGGGGTGGAAAACGGCACCACATGTTTAAAATTAATGGTAACAGTTTGGTTAACAAGATCCCAGTGTGATCCCACCTTGATAAAACTAGCTAGAACACAACTATAGCTGGAAAATACTGAAAGTGAGCTAATTGGCAAGGGCTGGACTAGAAGTATCTTTAAGTTTTTACCACTCATAAGAGGGTCCTTGCTCTTGGGATACATGAATAATCAAGTGACCTAAGTCTGAGCTTTTTCCAAGACTCGGTGAAAAGCCGTTTTAAAAATATCATGAGGTTTTAGTGCCAACAACTGACCATACAGGTGCTCCTGAAGAGTTCCCCTGGCCCAAAGGCAATCCAGGGCACATTCAAATTATTAGGGATGGATTTTTGAGATTCATCTGAATTTTAATATAATGTCTTTCACATATACCTCTTTCTTTTCTCCCTCCCTCCCTCTCTCCCTCCCTTCTTTCTTTCCTTTCTTCCCCCTCCTTCTCCTCCTTCTGCTTTGGCAGGGATCATAGATTAATTTTTAAAAAGATAGTTTTAGAAAAAAAATAATAAAAGTTGCCAATCAGACACTGAGTGTGTGTCAGAAACTTTACTGAAGACTTTACATAATTATTTCCCATGATATATACAGCAGTCCTTTATAGATGAAGGAACTGAGGGTTGGAGAGGTCAGGGATGATTTGCCCAAAACCATGGCCAGCAGAGGTGAATGAAGCCCAAACTCCAGCCCAGGTTTGATACGTCAGCCATTCTCATAACCATTCACATTGACGTGAGGGGAGCAGCGACATAAGCAGTGGGATCTGGCTCACTTTCCATTTCAAAGAGAGACAAGACATTGCTTCTCTCCCTTTTCTCTTTATGCCATTTATAGTCCAGGGGGAAGAGAATTATCTGGAGGAGAGCATGTGGTAAGGCAGTGATCAGATCTTTCTGAACCCATTATATTGACTACATGAGGCAAAGATGCAGATGATACATTTGGGGAAAATGTGTAGTTAGGTGTCCTTCCCTAGCTGTCTGTTGTCATCTATATGACTTAACTGTCCTTACAGCTTTCAGTTCTCTGTTGATACCAGAGACCTGGGGAAAGCCAGGGAGCCCCTGGCAGTGGGGGAAGTAGACTGTTGACAGAGCTGGGGAGAATTAACAATGTTTCCCCTTCCTTTCTTCCTCATCTGGCAGTCTGCTGCTAGCATTTTGCCTCCTGCGTTAATTCACACAAATCTGGAAGAAAAGGATGCCATCTAAACTCTCTTGAGATTTTATTTAAGGTAAAGCTTACTTGTTGCAACAATGTCAACAAACTGTTGTTACTTTTTTGTTGTTGTTGTTGTTCAGGAGAGTAGCTCCATATTTTGTTGTGTTTGAATTCTCTAAAGTGTTCATGGAGCCAGAATCTTAGGTAAGGCCTCACTTAACAGAAATGCAAAAAGCCATAGTTGCTTTATTTCCACTGGCCAGGTCTTGAGTGATGAGGCATGACATCACAGGAGTGGCCAACCCCCCAAATCCCAGAAACTCTAGGCTCTGTTTAAATTATTGTCTCAGTGATGAAGAGTACACCAGCAGAATTTCTAGGATGGATTATTCATCTAGTTTTCATCCACAGATAGTTAAGAAACAGGAGGTGGATGCAGTTTTCGGTCATATTTTCAGTTGTATTTTAAGACTTTAAAATTGAGCATCTGACATTAACTTAGAAAAGTAGTGCTTGGCAAATGTGTATAAGTGCATTTATGTGAAAGAGTGAAAATGAAAAAAACGGCATGGAGTTGCATATTCAGTAGATACAGTGCCCGTGGAAGTGGATTATGAAACTTCGTGTAAATGCCATTTAAGTTCTAATGGGTAGCAATTAACCACATTAAGGTAGAAGCTTGTACTCCACCCTTTGCTCACTCCCACTGATGCTAAATGTCATCATACCGCTGTGGATCATGAAACAACTGCTTGTACCAAGAAAGTCACGGTTCTATTCCTGAGAATAGTCAGGAAAACAGTAAAAAAGCCTCCTGTTACTTAGATTACCACACTCATTTACTTACGTCTACAAGTGTACCGTTGAGGTTCGGGAGCTTTTGCCTTCCACCCCCAGAGGGGCCTGCCCACCGCCTGTGTGCTGTCCCCAGTCCTGGCTGAGCTGCACTTCCTCACATTCTCCTCTGTCCTTCCTGCTTCTCTCTGCTGTCTCTCCTTTCCCTGGTGCCGCCCACTTCACACCTGCTTCTGCCCACAAATGAAAACTGGCTATTTAACTTTAATAACAAGCCTATTCATGTGATATAGACGTAATTGCCTCTTATAAACTATGACATCACCTAACTTTTTAGTGATGATTTTGCCTATAGATGGTATATATCTTTAATATTAAATGCTTCATTTTTACATTAGTGCTCTCTGGAAAGGACAGAAGGGATTTTCAAATATTTACTACTTTAATGTGTCCCATGCCCCCAAACTCCAATAAATTACTGTTTCTCTCTTACACACACATTCCCCTACACACACACACAGAGTCAAAGCCCTCATTTTTACATTCATTCTCAAGTACTATTTGGTTTTATCTTACTTACCTGCTTTTTTACAGGAAATCATTTACTAAAATTATGTGTTTTGTCCTCGCAGAGCCTGGGCCTATGGCCCTTTTCTGTGACTTTCTCAGACCACTTAAAGGGGCTTTTGCGGCCCTCAGGAGCCTATGCTCCAGGTTCCCGGCTTAGCCTTATGGGGCCCTTTAATACAAGCATGTTAATTTTGCTTTTATATCCAAAGCCACAAAGCAAAAAATCTCTTCCAAATAGAATATTCTATAAGGTGAAGACATGCATTTTATTTTCTGCTTTTGTGTATCATGCTAGAAAACATCTCTGCTTATTTTCTGCGATAGAATCCTAGCAGTGAAGTCTCAAAGATTCTCCTTATCTTTTCTCTCTAGGTAAGGCAAAAATTTTGATCCCCTCTTGAGTGTTACATCATTTGCATTCACAGTTATTTCTTTTTCTATCTACTGAGTTTAGGAAAGCTGATAGCTGACGGCTTTGTAGAGCAATTTGATCTGAACGCAGGGGCAGTCTCTGCACTGGAGACCTTGATTTGTCCCATGGACTGTTCGCCCAGGGCAGCAACTGTAAGACCAAGAGGCATACACCTTTTTGGGAATCAATGCTGTGCAGGAATGGAGTGTCTGCCACTTGCCAGTTAAGTAGCTTTGAAGTAGGTGATTGACTTTGTTCTATATTCTTTACTCTGTGCCTTATTATGATTCAAGAATATTCAAAAGCCTCCACCATCCTCTTGGGGTCACGTTTCCAATGTAGCTTTTTACAGTTGTCCCAGAAACTGGAGGTTTACACATGTAAGCTAAATATGCTCCAAATGAACAAATTTGGGATACCATTATGTGAGATCCCTTTTTCATTTTAGAAAAGATAGACTGGGGCTTCCACCAAGCCTGGTTAATTTACAAGTATAGTTTTATAAAAGCAGTATTACTTAAAGGCAAAATTGAGAAACCCTTGCAAAACTGCCATTGCATTGTTGATTTGAGTCTCCCATGGAAATTATTTGTCAAGCTTCTACAGAGATAGAATTACTCCTTAGTATAGCTTCCCAGCTTTCTCTCAAAGTCAAGTAAAATATTTGAGATCACTTCTGCTATTTTTTCCTCATATTATGAAAAGATTGGGTTTACTCATTACTTTTCATTACTTCCTGAAGAATCCAAGTAGATTGAGATCTCTGAGAATCAAACCATTCCTCCACAAACATAGGATATGATGTGGTTAGTTGTCTAGTATCAGTCTCTCTCAAGGAAGCTCCTTGAAGGCAGGAAGTGGATATTATTTCTCATTATTGTAATTGCCTCCCAACATGCTTGGTATAGAGTAGCAGATTCCCAATAAATACTCTCTCTATTTGACCATTTCCTTGTACAATTTATTAAAATGAATATATATGAAATGTCTTTTATTCCTCTCATTATTAAAAGATTATTTTCTAAACTTAGCAGAAGATATTCCCTACTGAATATGAACTTACCACATTTAGGTTTCAATTGTGATTGATTTACTTGATTCCAGGAAGTAATGTTTTCAAGCAGTTTTCTCTCTTGTTGCTTACAGACCGTAAAGGAAAACTCAGTAGTGCCCATATGTTCTCATACTGTGGTAGGTTTCCCAATTATCTGCAGCTTCTACTATCATTAGACTCTATTCCTATTTGTAAAAGAAAGATAGACATATGAGCAGATGGAAAAAGTAGAATGAAAGAATGATTTACCAAACAATTTTAGTAATCACAAAAGTGGCATTAGCTTACAAGATCAAGTGCCCCTCAGTATGACTAGTAACGCTGACATCTGCTCATTCAGAAACCTCTTTACTTGTGTGGTCCTCACTGTATTTCTTCTCAGTTTTCCTGACTCTCATTTGATAGAGGGTTCTTCTAGATAAAGCAGGATTTCCATCACAGATTCTCTTGTTTTGGAAAACTTTCACTCTTCCATTCCTGTCCCTCCTCCCAGTCCGCTGTATCCCCTCACCCCAAAACACACACATACACATACACACACACAGCAGGTCACTTTCTAATGATAGGACTTTGTTTTTAAATACATGTAAAAGGTAAAGATTCTTATATGGAGATCCATGATGGCAGCTGTAGAAAACCTACATAAACTGTGCAGTGAGCAGAAAAGAGAAGTATTCCACAGGATCTTTTTGGGTTTTCTGAGTGTGTAATTTCATTTCCACCCCTGGCCTCACAGATCCCTATTCCCAGGTCCATCCTCCAGCTTCTGACTCATGAAGAAGTGGAGTGGTGTGCTTCCGCCCCAGGGGCAATGGCGTGTGGGTTGCCTGGGTGGAGCGTGGAGGAGGCAGGTTGCATTCCAGGAAGGTGACCGAGGCCCTTGCCTCTTGGCCATTCTGTCACCATGTCCACACAATACAAATACTCATCCTGGGTGTGGCACTGGCTTCTCTCTCCTTGCAAAGATCAAAATCCCAGAGGCTTCATGGTTTCATATGTTTTTTCTTTTAGTATCTCCTTTAGGTCAAGAATTACGTGCTGATTTTCACTGGATCTTAAATTTCAGTTTAAAAACAAAATACAAAGAGCTTTCACCAGACTTTTTTTAACCCCCCAAAGGTTATCTTCTTGTATTTGTGTAGTGCTTTATCAGTTACATCTTTGGATTTGATTCTGCCAACAAATCTTAGTGACTAGGAGAGCAGGAATTATTATTTGCATTTTCCATATGAAAAAGCTGGCTTTGAAAAGAGGTGCCCTGGCCTTGTATTGAACCGTGGGTTCCAACCTTGGCCCCACTGGCTCTTCAGCACAGCCCCTTTGAGTGAAACAGCACAATGTTTCTGGGTTGATTCTTGGTATATTGAGTCATTCTTGTGAGGTTTTTTTTAATTTTTTATTTTTTATAAACATATATTTTTATCCTCAGCGGTACAGGTCTGTGAATCACCAGGTTTACACACTTCACAGCACTCACCATAGCACATACCCTCCCCAATGTCCATAACCCCACCCCTCTCTCCCAACCCCCCTCCCCCCCAGCAACCCTCAGTTTGTTTTTGTGAGATTAAGAATCCATTCTTGTGAGATTTTTAAAGCCATTTTTTCACTAACTTCAAAATTTGACCTTGTAACAAGTATTACCCCACTAGGAATTACAAATGAACTTGCATTTTTACTACTGGCCTTCTACCCATTCTGTGAAACAGAGTACAAATAAGAGAAATTGAGTTAGAAAGAAACTCTAAAACATACAGAGAGCCAAAAATTAAAGGGCCAGGTCATATATTCTAATTGGGAGTCTTCCTCTGCAATAAGTGTTGGCTTAATAGTTGTACAATCATATAATTTGAAGAAGATATCAACTCTGTACAAGAAATACAGGTTTAACAGAAATCATTTCATTTGATCCTTATCTTCAGAAAAACTGAAGAAGTTTGAAGAAATGGCATAGGTGGTTTAAATTCCATTGCCTTTTGTCAGTGGCAGCTGAAAGCTTCATTGTAGTTAACTATCTGCTGGAGCCTTTGAGAAACCAAAGCATCATTGACTGGCTGGGCCAAATGAATCATCTATTAAAATTATCCCTAATGAATTACTGGCTGACTTGTTTAATTGCGCGTGATATAGGGCTCCGGGATGTTAGAAGTCTAGTGAGACTTAAAGAAATTATGTTGGCTTAGTTAAGCATGTCAGTAGGATCTTTTCTAACTCACGGTGCCCTGATAGTCCCTTCCTCCCCCTCCCCCTCCCTCTCCTTCCTTCACCCCTTCCCTCTACACCAACTCCTCCTTTTCTTCTCCTTCCTGTCCCTCTCCTCTCCATCCTACCGCCCCTGCCTCCGTCTCACACATGCTGTCTCTAGCTGTCTCTTTCTCTGTGTGGGTGAGGTAAGGTGGTATCAAAGACTCTTATTGGAGAGCAACTTTGATTAAACAGGGACTCCTTGCGATTTTGTGCTCATCATGTGAGGGGATTGTGAGATGGTTTCAGAAATGTACAAAAATTTTCCTTCTTGATTTAGTGCAAATACAAAGTCATCCAGAGACTGCAAAATGTGACTTCCCAAACGTGCTTCAAATATTTCAATGGCCAGTGCACTGGGGCTTCTCCTTGGTTGCGCACCTTCACATGGTCTCTTTCTCATGCAGAGTTCGGATTTCCATGTTTGTATCCCTTTGACTGATGTGTTAGGTGGAGGGTCCTTGGATAGCAAAGTCCCTCATTTTCAGGGTTTTGAGTATTAACCACCTGGCTTTGCTCAATGAAACCTTTCTTTAAAGCATGATTAACTACTTTGGTATGCCCTTTTCTACTTGATGTGCCCTCGGCACTGCGTGAACAGCATTATATTGTGACTAGGTGGCTAGTGGGCTTCCTCTCATTTTCCTACAGCTGTGTTTTCCATATAGAATAGAGTAGGAAAAACATTGTGATCATGAAAACCTACATTACATGAAAACCATGATTATCACATGAGTCTTTGTGGTATCATGCTGATATTTTGCTGATATCACACCAGCAAGAATTTTAAGATCTTCAGGTTATAGCTTACTTTGCATCTTTTTAGAATGTTTGAGAGATGGTTAGCCAGACTGCTCATTTCTTCTCAAAATTCTGCTCTACTTTGGGGATTACTCTGAGCTGCCTCCTTTTGTTTACTCTCTTCCCTAGCCACTTAACCACAAGGATTGACCATTTTCCCGTAGTCCTGTCACCCTTTATTCAGAGCCCTCTGAGTCCCTGCTGCCAGAGCCCTTATCCCAAGTTGGTTGGGCAGCCTTCTTACACACAGAGCTCTCGATGTCTAATCACTGTGCTGACCTTCTTTTGTAGCTCCCAGTGCCCTTCAGAGCATCTGAAACATAGGATGTGCTCAGTGTGTTTTTATGAAATGAATGAATACCTGAAAAGGAATAGACCTAAAACCAGATTGACTTCATTGGTTCATTTAATTTAAAAACTTAAACAATTTGATACCTCTTCTGATCCCATGCCTTCATCTAACAGCTGAAGCAATTCATTATTCAGAAATACTCACTGACCTGAGATAAAACAACTGGTTCAGGGGCACCTGGGTGGTTAAGTGTCTGCCTTTGGGACAGGTCATGATCCCAGGGTCCCGAGATCAACTCCCTGCCAAGCAAGGGGCCTGGCCTGTCTGTCCCTCTGCCTGCCACTCCCCTGATTGTGTGTGCGCACTCTCTCTCTCTTTCTTTCTGAGAAATAAGTAAATAAATAACAAAACACAGCTGGTTCAGAGTGTGAACATAACTGCAGTCTTTGGTGGTCGCTTCTATCCATCAGATCACATGACCAATGAAATGGCTGTAGGATGCATTTTGTCATAGCTGTGGAGACTCTCATCACCTAGGTGGTTCATGCGTCAGTTAGGGATTACACTCAGTCACAAGTGCCAGTTTACTAGGAGTTACTTTGCTCACCATGAAAAGTCCAGAGGCAGGTGCAAGCCACTGCACAATTCATAGATGCCAGGGCCAAATCTCTGGTCATTCTCTCTCATGACTCCAGGATGGCAACAATCCCAGCTGTCCTGTGCAAATCCTCTAAGGACTGTGTCAAGGAAGAGAAGGCTGCAGATCTCTGGGGGACCAGCTCTAGCATTCTGTTAGCCAGAGCCGTGGCCCATGGCCACCCTGCTTGGTAAGGGAGATCATGATGCCACGGTTTTAGTCTCTCAGCCTCTTTTTCTGGTCAAAGAAGAAAAGATACCGGGTGCTGCAGGAGACACTTACCTTTGTCCCATTGTGCATTTGCAAATGGTATAGTTCTGCACAGGCCACGGTGAGTGAGGGACAGGGAACCTGCAGCACAACGCTCTTCTCCTGGTCTCACACCAGAGGCTTGTGTTGAGTGCTGTACTGCAGTTGACCTTCATGTGATTGTGAACAACCACATTAAACTGGACGTTCAAGAAGCCAGAGTTAGACTGTAGTTACTTTAGACTTTGTATTTAAAGGTTTATTTTTTTAATCATTTTTGTGATAATTCATAGGTGCTCAGTCTAACACAGATCATATGCTATTGACTTCCAAAATTTTGCAGCAGTGCCTGTTTAAAGATTGCTGGTAGCATTTCTCCCCATCAAGAAAACCATTCAGATCTATGGTATAGATCTACTGTGTTTTCCTTCCTTCCCCCACCCCTCAACATCCATTTACTGGTATGGATGGGAACATAATGCAAAACTGTGCTTGTCTTATTTACATAAATCTCCCTGTTAGCTTTCCGTTTTACCATATCTGCATTTTTGAGTTTGACCTATTAGTGCTTTTTTGGTTTTATAAAGAAAAAAAGTGCTTCCCTCAGCAGAACCATCTGGCTTCGTTTCCTGTTCCTCAGCAACTCTATGTGTATTCTAACAAGGCCAGCCCTGTGGTTTTCCGAGTGGTGCTGTTACACTGGTGGTCTTAGAATTCAACAGGAGTGATGGAAAAGTTACACTATGGGCTTCTTTCAAGTCTAAAGTTTCCAAGGTAGAAAAAAAATGCATATTATTGTCATTTTGACACAGCATTATTTTTTTTCTGTGACTAAAATACGGTCTTTTGAAAAGAATTACACCATTCTATTCTTTGAAGAAGAAAATGCTTATAAAATGTCTTTTAGATAATGGGCTACCAAATTCACATGCCAGCAAGCTAAGGTGACTGAAAATATAATTGAGACATGCTTACAATATGCAAGTTTTCTTAAGAGTCAGTTAACGGTAACTAGGGGTTTTTTTCCCCATAAATTAAGTTGTAATTAACATGTAACATTATAGTTGACCCTGAAATAACATAGGTTGGAACTGTGTACATTCATTTTTACAGAGATCTTTTAAAAAATAAATATAGTACAGCATTGTAAATGTATTTTCCTTATGATTTTCTTAATAACATTTTCTTTTCTCTCACTTACTTTATTGTAAGAATGCAATATATAATAGACAAAATATGTATTAATCAACTGTATATGTTACCGGTAAGGCTTCTATTTAACAGTAAGCTGTCAGGTGCTCGCTTCGGCAGCACATATACTAAAAAAACAGTAAGCTGTCAGTAGTTAAGTTTTGGGTGTGTCAGAAGTTATACATGAATCTTTGACTGTGCAAGGGTGTCAATGCTCCTAACCCCTGCATTGTTCAAGGGTCCACTGTATAATAGTGTCAGACATACAGCATAATTTTTCAATATTTATATATGTTGCAAATTGATCATGACAGTGAGTCTAATTTAGTTAGCATCCATTACCATATATAGTTACATTTTTTTTCTTTTGGTGAGGAGTTTAAGACATACTTTCTTAGCAACTTTGAAATATACAGTATAGTATTAAAACTATAATCACCATACTGTAACTTACATCCCATTACTTACTTGTAAGTTATAATGAAACTTTATAATGGAACATTTTGATCACCTTTACCCATTTCACCAGCTGCCAAGCCCTGGCTCTGGCAACTGCCAATCTCTTATCTCTATCTATGAGCTCAGTTTTTTGTTTGTTTGTTTGTTTTTGTTTTTATTTAGATTCCACATGTAAGTGAAATCATACAGTATTTGTCCTTCTCTTTCTGACTTATTTCACTTAGCATTGTGCCCTCAAGGTCTATTTATGTTGTCACAAATGGCAAGATTTCCTTCTTTTTTTATGGCTAATTAATATTTATGTGTGTGTTTTTGTAAAATAGCTAGTTTTCTTAAAGGATCAAATAATCAAAGGATCAAATTAACAATAACAGTAAGCCAATTTTGTAAATGAAGGATTCTCTCTACTCTCTATTTTGTGTGACCAAAGGGATGATAAGTCTGCTTTTGATAGATGATTTGTAATGCTGCTTTGGCCTTTTAGTGCACTCAGAGATCATCTGGGAATTGGATATATTCCCACAGAGTATGTGTATAAGGAGGTGAAACTGTGTATTTTTATGTTGTAACATTCCAACGATTTTGAAAAATTTCTTGCCATATATGCCCTTATTTTCTCTTTTCTGAAATGCTGCTTTTTTTTTTTTTTTGGATATGTAAAGTAAAGTAGTATTTTATTGTGCAACATCTAAGGTATCATGGAATACTATGAAATGCTGCTTTTTAATGTAATGTGGAATCAAAAGGTTTTTATTTGTATATGTGGCTGCCTGACTACCTTCCTTTTTTCCTTCCTTCCTTCCTTCTTCCTTTCTTCCTTCCTTCCCTTCATCCATCCATCCATCGATTTTACCTGGAACTCAGGTACATAAGCTCTGGAGAGAGGAAGACCCTCATAGTATTTCTCTCTCTCTTTCTTTTTAAAATAGGTCTCATGTTAAAAAAAAAATAGGTATCATGTTCATCAAGCAATAGGTATTACATTTGGGGGCAAATTTTACTACATAAGATAATAAAGTACTTAACCTAAAGCCTACACATAGAACGGACTTTAAAAAAAAAAAAAAAAAAAAAAAGCCCTCTCCAAAATACTTAATTAGGTCACTCCTTTTTGGTGATTAGGGATGGTATAGGACTACGAAATCTGATTCTTCCATGAAGTTTAAAAATTGCGAGCTCAGACTTACTATTTTTTTTATGATGGGGGACACTGAAGACATTGCACCAGAGAATTCAGCTATTTGTAGTGTTTTTCCTCCTATGTTAGTCTTTGTCCCTCCAAGAACTTGCTTAGCCTGAATGCTGCTTGACAGTGTACAAAGTTGAAGGAAATGCTCATTTTTAATTTTAAGAGGAAGAGAAAAAGTTAAAAATTGAGGTTCATAAAAGTTAATGAGGAACATTTAAATCCTTTAATGGTTCAATTTATGTTGCAAGTCAGAATGGTTAATGCTATTATTGTATACATGTGGCAACATCCTTTCTCTGCTATAATTCTTTTCCCTTGAAAATGAGCCAATGCGACATGGAAGGCCTATCGTACTCGTGATTTCTGTTCATTCTTTTGACAAACTGCACATTTTTTTTTAATGGAAGAAAGAACAGGGACAAGGAAATTAAAATATAAAATTCTGCATTTGGGCTTTTTTTCTTTTTTTTTTGCCATTTTTCCCTTATTTCACAGATTACTGAATAAAACATAGTTATCAGTGGAGTGACCATTTCTAACTGTCTCTTTGTGCTTAAAAATTTATTTTGGGATGGGAAACATTCCCCAAACCCAGAGGGTACACTTAATATGCCAGTTTTCATTTGAGAAGAATTACTTTTCAGTTGTAGGTGTTTTGGGATGTAGCCTGACTCAACATCCAGTATTAATGGTCCAAAGATAGAACAGCTGAACTTTCTGACTGGCCTTCTTTGGGAGACATTAGCATGTCCCTGGAGACAGTTTCCCTAGCTCTGGTTACTCGAATCAGTATGTAGAGAAAGCTTGTTACTTTTAGAAACATTACTCTTGGATGGCTCTGTCTATTACTCAGATCAAATATATGGTATGTATTGCTGTTTTCTTTATGTTAGAAGTGAATTAGATCCTCACTGTATCCCTGACTGCAGAGGCCAGACTATGGGAACCTATCCCGTATCAGACCACTTTGAAAGAGGTACTTCAGTAACTCGGATGAATAAATAAGCCAGACCATCTTCATGCAGAAATCATTGCAGCAGTCACAAATGTTGTAGAACATTTTTAAGTGATGGTTAATGCAGTGAACTTTTTGTGATGAAGTTAAATGCCCTTTCTCCCGAGTTAGCTGTGATTTTTCTTAAAGCACAAAACCAACTTTTCAGTAGCAATTTTTAAGAGTTAATACTCAACTCACCCAGGGAAATTCTTCTGTCATATGTTTCCTAGAGGGCACTAACCTCATGAGCTAGTTTTATTAGAACAAAATATGTGTTTGTGGAGCTTCTCTCCAAATAGAACATGAAATCTGGCTTGTCTTGAGAACATCTTGTGGTGAAGACAGTTGAATGTATACCCTGACATGAAAAGGCCGTGTGCCATGGTGAAGAGCATGCCTCCTGCTGTCTCAGGTCCTCAGGCTCTGCTGCTTGCTGCCTACTAGGCTGCCCACTTGCAGTCCACTAGGCTGTGGAACTTCAAGCAATTCACCTTATCCTATCCTGTATCTTAACTTTCTCCTCTTCAGAGTGAGGGAGCTAGCGTCTTACATAGTGTAAGAGTCATAATCTGAGAATACAATTCTAGTTTAATAAACATGTTTTCCATAAAAGACTTATTTACCATCTAGTATAAAATGTGGGTTTTTTTTTTTTCCAGTGATGTAGAGTATGCTTTCATGTTTTGACCCTGTAAAATTCCTCCCTGAAGCAAATCGTTTATACAGCCCAATGTCATCTTTTTTACCCCAGCTTTCCTCACTTATTCTGGAGTAATTTAAGCTAACATTTATTTCTTTTTCCTTACCAAGCTAAAAAATTCTATAGAACATCACTATCCAATAGAAATATTCAAGCTACACATATAAACCATTTAATTTTATATAATTTTAAATTTCCTAGTAGCCACATTTTAAAAAAGTAAAATGAACCAGGTGAAATTAATTTTAATACTATATTTTATTTAACCAAATTTATAGATCCAACATGTTGTTTAAATGTGTAAAAAATATAAAATATTATAAAAACATTTTATATTCTTTGTTTTTTATTTGTTACTAAGTTTTTATAATTTATGTAACAATGTATCTTATACTTCACAGCCAATCTCAACTCAGATTAGCAACATTCCAGTCACATTTCCAAACTAGCTCCTACTATAGTGAACAACAATGCAGCCAAATTCTGTATATTTTTAGATATACAAATTCTGTATATTTGTAGATCTTTATGTACAGAGTTGCATTTTTTAAAACCAGCATTCATACATATAGTTAATGGAATCCTGGAGAAGTAGTACATCAGTGAGAAAATGGATTTATCTGTGGATAGTTGTATGATGCCATGTTTTGGATAAGCAAGTTGTCATGTTTCTCTGTAGTGATATGTGACTTGATGTCGGCGGCCTTTTGTCCCACTAGTAATGGATATGGACCACAGCCCGGCAGTCCCTTCACAATCAAAAGAGCAGGCAGACTTTCTTCCCAGTTTTTTTCCCAGTGTGAGAGTTTTCATGGAGGTTTTGGAGGTTTTGGTAGCAGCACCATGCTCAAGTGGATATCTTCAGAGGTCTGGAATACAGATTACCTTTGGGGAAAAGCAGTCACACAATCACTGTGATTCAGTGGATACCAGTTTAAAGAGAGCAGATTAAGCCTTAGGGCAAGATTCTTTTGCAATCCAGAGAATCCCAGAATTTTTAAAGTAAAGGACCTTAGAAATAAGCATGTAGTTGTTAACATAGGATTAGCCATTAAGAACAGGGTATGTATATATCGTTAGGTATTTGATTTAGACTAGACAGATTCATTGTGACTATTCTTTCAGACAGGTGATTCAGAGGTAGGCAGAAACTCAGTTGTCACCTGGAATTCTGGACTAAATTTAATTAAGTGCTTTAACTTCAGACTAAGAATCTATTTAGTTTTGGAGAACAGTTTAGCTGCCTTGTTCTGTACAATTTATTCCACTCAATTTTGAAGACTGGCAAACTTCACAAAAACCCAAAACTCTTTGTTTAAAAGGAACTTCATCAAGTCTCATGGTGTGTTCTTTTTATTCTTAGGGACAGCAAGACAAATACATTAAACATTTATAACTTTATTCGTATGATTAATATACTAAGGTTTCAGGTGAATCCTTGTCTTTCTTCCATTTACATAGCATCTTCTTTTCCAAGGATTTCAATCTTTTTTTTTTTTTTTTTTTTTTTTTTTTCTGAACAAGTTGGTATAGCTTTCCTAACTACAGAGTTGTGGATGCTTAACATCCCTAGAAGCTAAAATGGTTTGCCTTTAATGTCAGCCATGGGTCTGGGGCAAACCTGAGATTTTTAGCCCAGGATTCCGGATTCTTGGATTTCTGCTCTCACTGTTAGTTTTTTAAAAATACGAAGGAAAAGGGTACTAGAGACCATTCCAATACTTGTCCAGTTGTGTATGTGTAAATAGCCCCAACAAAGTCCATACTTCTCCATCTCACTTTTTAGTCTTTGAGCTGAGGGGTAAACAGTTTATGCTTTCAATTGCCATGACATTATTTGAGGATCAGAGTGATGATCAGAAGTAAATCAAGAAGAGAAAAGAACTGGGACGCCTGGGTGGCTCAGTTGGTTAAGCAGCTGCCTTCGGCTCAGGTCATGATCCCAGGGTCCTGGGATCGAGTCCCACATCGGGCTCCTTGCTCGGCAGGGAGCCTGCTTCTCCCTCTGCCTCTGCCTGCCTCTCTGCCTGCCTGTGCTCACTCGCTCTCTCTCCCTCTGTCTCTGACAAATAAATAAAATCTTTAAAAAAAAAAAAAAAAAAAAAAAGAAGAGAAAAGAACTATGGCTGAACGAAGTGATTTACTTTCCATGACCTCTTTGTTCCTTTCTGGATAGTTCTGTTAACTGGGGTCGATGACATTAATGTGATACCATCTTTATTGAGGCTTATATCATAAACCAGATTACAGGCATCTCAAAGAAATTTTTGATTCCCATAAATATTTTTTCCCTAAAGAAATTCAAAACAAAACTGGTCAACACTCAAAAACTCCTTTTCAAAGAGAAGCCTTAGGTGGAGATTTAAGTAAAAATGTAAGAAAAGGAACGTACAAAAAATGGTATAGCTCATTTATTAATCAGGTATTAACTCTCATGTAGAAGTATTCAACATCCTATTTATAACTGCACATTAATTTAAATTTTTTGTGTGTGTTTTTTGTAAAACGTGTGTCTCCACTGAAGCCAAACTGGCTGACAGTGGGAAAACTTATGTGTTAGTTCTGTGACAGCTTTGCTTTGTTACAGTGAACAAATCACTGATATTTACTTTATGAAATTATTGGCCTACTCATCTGGGAAAATAAATACACTATGTCCTATAGGAAAAACATACACTTATTTCAGTTGAAAGACCCCCTTGAAGTTAGGACATTCCTAGGAGTGTTCATAATACTTTCCTTACTGCATTGTACTAGCCCAGAGCAGGTATCTGGTCTTCGGTTACCTAAACAAAACTTATTTATAAATACTTGTAGAAAGTTACCTCTGTTCATAGGTCACAATTATTGCTATGTGCCAGGTTTGTTTGTTGAAATTCTACGCCAAGTTCTGCTCTGAAAATTGGTACACAGAACTGTGTGGTCCTTGATTTGTGAAAACTCATCCCCTGGATTGTCATCTTCCTCCTCTGTGTCACATGGAGTGTTAAAATTTCTGAGTGTGTGTTGGAGGGGGAGTTGAAGTTAATGTAGATACACCCACAGGCACACAAATGCACACTCACTCCCATGCATGTATGGCTATCTTCCCCTAGAAGTCAAGAATTAAATGGGAGAGATATCCACATATATGAAAACAGGAAATGATGTTAAGGGTGAGATTGCTGGTGCAAACATATGGACATATTCCCTCAGCCTTCATCATCCTATTGACAAATTGACAAAGGAAATGAAGGATCCTGGCAGCCCTTGACCAAAGCTTTTCTTGGTGCCTAAGCACTCGCCCTCTGTGGTCAGGCAGAGGGACAAGTGCCATCTGACTCCTGCCTCCTTGCAGCATCTGGGCTACCCCTTCCTGCTGTCTCAGTATTATTGGGCAGATGATGACTGGTGAGAAGGACCTTGCAAGCTGTGGTGTTGGTAACCTTGACCTGCAGAGAACAGGGAGCACTTAGCGTACCCCTTCAGCCCTGCTGGCTCACTGTGATGAGAAGGCAGCTCCCAAGGGACAGAGCCCTCCCCTCTGTCTCCAGCACAGAATGCTTTGGGAGCTCCAGGACTGCTTTACAGATCCAGGTCCCCTACATTAAATAGGTTTTGTAAATGTACAGCATTTCTCAGCCAAGGCTCTGCAACCTCCCACCTTCAAAATCTCTTTGAGAAACTAGAGAATCACAGAGATGTGAAGAGTTTAGTTTCCAAAATCAGTGAATAGGTGTATTCAGGTAACTTTCACTTTAGCTTAAAAAAAGGAAGGGCCGTAAGAGAATTATAATTTGCTGGCTTCAGTGACACAGTTGCATTTCATTGTGCTAATGTTCACTTCAACCCTGGTTATTTCATTTGCAGCAATTAGTGTTTTGGTGTAGCCTGTATAGTGCCTAAGAATCTCAGGGCTTCTGTGGATTTCAATCGAAGTGCAGTGTTTCCTGCCATGCTCAGCACTTGCCTCCTAAATCCTTGCACGCCCCTCCTTGGAGCTGGTGACTGAGTGCTTGCAGGAATGGCGGACTGACCACCCACAAGATGGTTCCTCTACATATGCATGTTGTTATGAGAAGCCAGCTCTGAAACGTGATAGCCCTCTGAAGAGTCTCTAATGTGCTGCTTACCTAACAACTGTGCTTAGCAGCTTCAACCTCAAGTCTAATTACAGAGCAACAGTTCTATTAATCCCTGTCACAAGCATCACTCATTCAGTAGTTTTAGGTAAAGATGAGTCTATCTTTAGGAACAGCCTTTATTTGTGGCTCTGTGAAGAGAGAGTCAATGCTACAGTGTGGTGGAGGGCACCCACTCGCAGTCCCCTGGGCGTTCCTTTTCAGAGACTTCTGCACACATGTTCCCAGACACCCTTCAGGGTTGTGCTCACCCACCAAAGCCCCTCACTGCATGTATGGACAAGTACACAGGTAAACACCAGTACCTTTTTTTGTGTGTCCCTGTCATAGCACTCTGCCTGTGTTGTCAGCTCCTGGAATGCCCATGTCGAAGGTGACAGGAGCTTTCCAAGCCAGTCCTCTGCTCCTCACTGCTGCTCTGCAGAATAGGTGTTTTCATCCCCATTTTGCCCATGAAGAAAGGCAGCTCAACTTGGTGAAGTAACTTGCCCAGAGCATGTGTGGGTAGTAGTTTTAATGGAGTTTGAATGGATTTTCTACTCTTAGGCCATGCTACCTCTATCCCTGATGCCTTTATTCCCTTTCTTGTACTTCTTCTTTTTTCTTCCCCCCTACCCCAACCCATTTTTCTACCATTATCTCCCTTTGGGGAACTTGTTCACTTTGCCTGCAATGATTTTTGACATTTTCTTTTGTCATCCATGTGTTCCTTTTGACACTAGGCCAGGACCACATGTACCAGCTTTTGTGCTCCAGGGAGGGGAGAGGGCTTGTCAGTAGTCAAAGGTCCTGTGGTAAAAGCCCCTGCTGTGTGCTGAGCATCAGACGAGGCCAGGTGACACTGGATGCTCATTTGACACTTGGGGGTTCCCCATTCTGATAGGCTGTGCTCTAGATGGCAGTGAGCTCAGCACATTGTCAAAGCTTCAGTCAGGGGAGGGTATTATGGATACCCTTCCCATGACAGAAACAAATTCAATAGTTAACTTTGTTAACTCTTTTGTCTTTATTTAATCAAGTCACTGTAACTTCTTTTGGCTTATTATGTCTTAAAAAAAAAAAGAAAAAAAAATCAGCATGGGAAATCTGACCTTATTTGATCAGCCAAAAGATGTTTGGTGTTGCTAACCAGGAAATGGGTCCTGAAGAATTTTCCCCATAGCTAGGAAGGAGAGGCTTGGCTGGGCCACTGCTGGTGGCATGCAAATGAGAGCCCTGATTAACACTAATACCCCGCTGGGATTTGTCCTTTTGGAAGAGATAAGGCCAAGGCTTCCTATCCCACTGCAATCAGCCAGCTATGTCAGGAGCCATTTTCTCTCATCCAGGATTGCATTTATTTTGTTATATACAATTTTGGGTTATTTAAACCTCATTTTTTTTTTTTTAAATGGCTTTCTCAGAGGCCATTCTCTTCTGAACCGTTTTGTCCTGCCTACAGCCCTCGGAAGTCTGGAGGTCCTGTGCTGACATCACGTGTTCTACATTCAACAGCACTTTTCTGTTCTGAGCTTGCCCTCCTCCCCAAAGCTGAAATAAATCAAAGTTGGTTGAGACTCAGTCGTAATAAATCAAGACCTGTCCAGAACTGGAGCCTGCCCAGTCAAAATGTCATAGCTTGGCTTTCACTGAGGATTAATTAAAGGCCTGATATAAAGCCCAGATGTGCTTTAGGAGAGTAGCAAGCTGCCTGGTGGCTGCGTCTCCCCAGGTTTCTGCCCACCCAAGAATATGCTGGAGGAGGACGGGAAAGGCATCCAAGGTTGGGAGGGCATGAAGGGGGGAGGGAGGCTCCCATCAACGCATCTGAGTGGACTTTATCTAGTTTGGAGGAAATAGAACAAGCTCTCCAACAAGGGAAAAATTCTGGCAGGCTGTGTGTATGCAGTATTTAAATGGAAGGAAAATATAATAGCTCAGAAATTGTGTTTTAATTGAGGAGACAAAATGAACCAAGTAAAGGAGCTTTCCTTGTTAAAAAAAAAAAAAAAGAAGAAGAATAAAATTAATGCCTGGTTCATAGTGAACTTGTAAATTTTTTAGCCCAAAGAAGCTCTGCAGATAAAACACCTTTGAGGTGCTTTTATTCACAGAAGGCTGAATTAGACAGGAATAGCTTTTGGATTAGGATTTACTCCCAGTTTTTTCTTTAGTTCTACATGATTTTACATAACCGTCCAAAAACGTCAGTAGATTAAATGCCCGTGAACATTTTTATATGAAAGTGACTATGCAAGATGGACTAATTCTCTGTATGTACAAACAAAATACCGCATTTGAAATAGAAAACAAAATATATAATTTAAAACCTTACATAGTGGCCATGTTTTTATATAACTTTAAACTTAATATTTAACACTGTAGAAATTTGATTCTGAAGTTGGATTTAAAAGGGGAGGGCACCATCAAAGATTAAAAATACATCAGCAATCTTTTCTGTGGTAATATGCGTGCTGAATATCTGAAAATCAGCTATTTAGAAACTTTATAAATAAAGTATTTAGCAGTCTCCTGATTGCTAAATAATCTATAGTAGACAGTTGGGGCTAATAATTAGAATACTTGAACAGGAAAAAATAAGGCTATTTGTGACTAGGAGAATTTGCTATTTTATATAGTATGTGTTTATATGAACATTAAGCTTTTATCAGTGGAAACTTCAGTTTTTCCCAGAATGATAGATTTTCTCACAATGTTATATTGATGTTCACATTCTAGACATGAAACTTTTGTTTCTTACATATTTAAATAATGAAATGGCATGTAAATGCAACAAGTTTCAGAAAAACACTGTGGTTTTAACTGAAGTGATCTGAACGTTTTTAGATCTCTTATTTGACCCAACGATTTAAATATACAACCATATCCAGTTGTAAGGATCTTTTTAAACTACTGAACTTCTAATAGCCACATTATAAGTGATTATATATAGCTTCTTGGTATTTTTTATCCTATAATCTGAATATTTTGTGGTTGAGATAGCAATTTAGACTTTAACATGCTTCTGCAGTTTGTCAGAAATAACAATTTCAGCTATTTTCCGTATGATCAAACTATGTATTTCTACTGAGATTACTGACGATTGGTAGATCATTTGAGGTTGTAAAGGATCTAGTGGCAAAATATTTAGTTTTCTAAGACCTTTCTCAAGGACCCCCTCTTATTTTAGTCAGTTATCTAGAAAAAAAGAAATTACTGCAAACTTACATTCCCATTAGTACAGATAACTGATATTTTCACAAGTTTTACCATTTCATGCCTTATTGCTTGGTCCATAAGTAAATTTCATATTTATCATATCTTTGGACTATAATCTTCCCAGCAGCTACAATAGGGCCTTCTCTACTATCTAGCCTGTTAGTTCATACAGCTCCAAGGTGATAATTTATTACTTAAGTTATTTATGTGTTTGTCTATCCAGACAGATTACAAATCCTTTGAGGGCAACAATGCTGTGTTTGATTTGATTTCTTTAGTGTCAAGCTCAGTAACAAGCACGTAGGATGAACTCAGTAGATGCTGATGACTGAATAGACAGGAGACTATTAAGGAGCACTTTGATATATCATTGTCTTGTATGCCAGAGGAGACAGCAGATTTCTCTGACAGCCTTTCAAAATTACTACCTGAAAATGTCTCCCAGCTCTGAGAGGAAGAACAGAAATCTCTTAGTACATAAGGTATTTGGAGAAGATTTCTACTTGAGGGACTTTTAGTTTCTCGAACAGTAATATATGATCCTCAATAGATCAGAGTTACTACGATTCCCTATAAAAGGTGGCCTGGCTCCTAGAATAATCTTTTTCATTATATATTTTTCCTTATATGTTTTTAATCACATCGAGGTGAAGGCTGACTTAATAGACCTAATGTAGTTTGGGTTAAGTGTGAGTGTGTGTACTCTTAAAATGGCACTACCTGTGCCAGCAAGGACATCTTATTACCAAGCCCAAGTATTAACACACTGTTCAGAAAAGACTGATTTTAAGAGCTTACTGTAGTCAAAAATCAGAATTATGTTATACATTGAGGTACAAAGTATACCTTAAGTATATACATACTGTCCATAGCCCAAGGTACTGGGCCTGGGAGGTGGCTCAGGCCTGTTTGCCCTATGGGGCTAAGACTAGGAGCAGAAGGATCAAGACTAAGACTAGGAGCTGATATTTCAGCTCCCCCAGAAAATCTGGTTGGCTCCCAGGGCCTGCTTGGGCTCTGCTGCCAGCACTCTGCCTCTAATTTTTATTGTTGCTGACACATATGTGTCTTGCTGATTGTGTGTATGAGGAATTGGCCTAGGGAGGGAAGAAAAGGTTACAGCATAATCTGTCTCCTTAGTATAATAGTGTGTTAGTATAGCATATTGGCACAAATGAATTGCCTGAAACACTCTTGAAGTGATACCATTCAGAAGGACTTTTTGAATTTAAAGTGGGCTACTTTTTCAATGTATAACTTCTTTTTTTCAATGTGTAACATTTTAGACTAGGAGGTACACTTAGAAGTTGTCTATTCTGATTAGATGTGGAAATGAAGACCAAAAGAAGTCAATGATTTATTCAGTGTTGTACAGCCAGAGATTAAAAAAAATGAAAAGACCTTTCAGCCTTTTGGCTCCTGTTTTTTTCTTTCCACTATTGTCTCATATTATCACATTATTTTAAAGATTGTTGGAAGTTGACCATAAAGCTTCATGATTGGTTTCTGAAAATACATCTAGCCATATGCTCCTCATACATGTACTTTTTTATTTTATACTATACTTCAATATATTACCTTAAAAATGTCATCATTTATGAAATCTGACATCATACTTAGCAGCATGAGGTCTTTATGAACTTATTTTTAGTGGTAATATGTGCTTAGCTCTTCAAGTTGAGGGGATGGTTATGAAGAGATGGATTTGATGACTGCTCTGTGCTCCATGCTAAAATATCAGACAGTTTTTTCCTTCATGCATTGTTGGCAGTGTTTGCTGTAGACTCCACATGATAAAAGTATTGGATTGTTATATTTCAGCGGTTATCTGTATCTGCTCAGGAACCGCCTCAACTTGGGTGGCCATCCACCCCATGTTAGACCCCAAGGAGTTCATCCCAACAATTGCACTCTCTCTCCTGGTCTGCCCGGTGGGAGGCTCTGACTGTTGGGGAGGGCTTCCAAGCCACTCCTTTGGCACAAATAGGGCCTCCTGCTTCTCCAAGCTGTCCTTCCTGGAGAAGGAACAGTTCATTTAGAAAAATCAAGTAACTTAAACATTCACTAAAAATGTGTGGGTGGCTATGTGGACTTCCTTCAGGTACTGACAACGGGTATCCTGCCACAGGTGACTGTGTTCTTTTTGCCCAGCTTCTTTGCAGCCAGATCCCAACTGATGCTGTCTTCAATAAAGATTAAGTCATGTTTACAAAATAGTCTGAGCTAAGGTTTTCCTGAAGGCTTAGGAGATTGGTTTTTGGCTTTGAAATTTAATATTTTTTATAGTAAACTTATTAAAAGTTCTCCTTTTTTCCATCATTTCCTGGAATAGCCTGAGGCTTTTCTCTGTCTTGGTTCTCTGCAGCCTGAGCACTGGGTTTTCTTAGGGAAGGTCTTCTCTCTTTAAAGGATGTTCCTCTTTAAAAATCTCTTAGATTAACTTTTTCCCAATTTACCTCATGGAGTATTGTAACTGCTCTGCACTTTGCCCCTTCTCCATGTAGCCATGATGCATGGAAACAGTGGTTTTAAATTTCCTCCTAGTAATAAAGTTAGATATTCATTATTCCAGTTTATAAGTATTACATAAAAGCATTCAGAAAAAAATAACACTAGTCACATTTAAATCTGACACTTCAGGGGCACCTGGGTGGCCCAGTGGGTTAAATCCTCTTCCTTTGGCTTAGGTCATGACTCCAGGGTTCTGGGATCAAGCCCTGTGTTGGGCTCTCTGCCCAGCGGGGAGCCTGCTTCTCCACCTCTCTCTCTCTCTCTCTCTCTCTCTCTCTGCCTGCTTCTTTACCTACTTGTGATCTCTGTCTATCAAATAAATAAATAAAATCTTTAAAAATAAATAAATATAAATCTGACACTTCAATTATTATTCACACCAGTTATCTTGCCAGCTCTATAGACAAGGAGGATGGATGGGAAAAAAGGAATAAAGAGAAATGAAAAGAGGGAAAGAAGATTTCCTTCTAATTTTATTCTCCTCTTGCCACTTTATAGCCTTCTTAACAGAGAGGAACATTTATAAAGGATGTGCTAATTCATGAAGCACTTTTATATACTTTATCTCAGTTCTTTCCTTTCACAGTGTTTTTCACAATAGTAATTAATTCATTATTTGTGTAATTTGTGATGACCTTTCTCCTCCACTGTATTGTATGCTCCATTAGGGCGTGGCCACATCTGTCCTGTTCACTCCTAAATCCCCAGCCACATGCCCACTTCCTGGCCCATAATAGGCTAGACGGAAGTTTTGGTTAAATGAATGGATTCTTAGAGTACCATCCCCTTATGTGTGACTCCCCTAGAAGGTTATTTTGAACCCCAGTCTAGGAATCTGTTCACAATCTCCCAGTGCATCTTGTTCTTTATTTTGAAACAACAGAACACTTGTAATTAGTTTTTCAGAGAGTTTGTTGCATGCTATTCTGTCAAGCTCAGGAGGGCTTGGCCTGTGTGTGATTTTTCATTGTTGATGCTTAGTCTGTGTTTGTTGAATGAAGAAACAATGAGCAACCCCCAAATAGGGAGGGTGGACACCATTGTTATGGGGCTTTATAGGAAAGGGGGTTGGACCTGAGAGGGTGAATGGCTTGACTTAGGTCAGATGGTATGTGGTGGAACTATTATTCGCTGGTCTCCTGGCTTTATGTCTTGTGGTTTTCCACCACACCACACTGACTCACTTGTGTGAAATCTACCTCATGATGCTCTCTGAAGAAGACAGTTTCCAGGTCCTGAGAGACACAGCTGCAACCTGTAGGAAGGGGATCTGAAAATGAAGTCCAGGAGTAATGGCTGATGAGTTCCACATCTCCCTCAGGGACCAAGTGTGAGTTTGCCTGATCAGGCTGACGTGGCTCTCCCAGTTGTCTCCAGTAAGATGGAGGTGTGTCTCACCTCAGGACTTCCAGGGTGGCTCAGGTTCCTTTTAAGAATTCTCTAATGAAACTCTTCTTGAAGAAATCTAAAGCAGACTCTTCTTTTTTCCCTAAGGTGAAATAGACATCATATTTAGGGGTATATCCACAGACATCATATTGAAGGGTATATGCCTACACCCCAAAATCCATCCATCTCAGTAAAATATTTCTTCTCTATAGTTCCTGGAGGGATCATGCTCCCTGTGATAATCCCTCAGAATCTTGTAAAAAGTCACAAGGTCAGGTGATTCTTCCTTGGGAAAAAAAAGAGACTTTTATTAACATGCTGTGCTTACCCATACTATATCTTGAAGGAACCTTCAATCAATAGTTATTCATTCATTCATTTATTCCTCAAACACTCATAGGTGATCTACTCCATAAAAAATAATTGCCACCTTCAGTAGCTTAGCATCTGGGAGGATAGACATTGATGGTATCAGTATAGAGACTGAACTAAATAGTTTCTAAAGTATCTTGCAATTCTAATTTTTTTAACCCAAATAATTTAATTGAGAAGGTTTCTTTTCTTTAGCAAGTTTTATTGTGGACAGAAGTGAGAGGAAAGACCTCGGGGGTCTCTGGCAGCAGGGGTTGGGAGGGAGGAGTAGGCAGGGGGTGGGCCTGCTGTCCCCTCTGAGCCCTGACAGATGAAAGCAGCAGCAGCAGGGTACACTGTGCCCCAGGTGAGCAGGGAGTGGACTTGATAGGAATCCAGCCTTCACAAGGTATCATGTATCCTCAAGTTTTAAGGAGATTCCTTTCAGTGAAAAGCTGTATTGGAATCATTCAGTATTAGACAAATGGAGAACCCTGGTCCAGATAACAGAGTATTAGGATCAGGGTACCTGTCTAGCTCTGGTAGTTGTGCACTTTTGGTTCACGAGTTCATCAGTGCTTTTCCATAAAGAAGCTTAAGGTTGTCATAGGACAGCACTGTCAAGTCACATTAGAGTTAAAACTTCAAAACATCTTTCTTCTTAGAATGTACGAATTATTTGTATGGACTTAGAAATTGTGTGCTAGCCAGATGGGGGAAAGGGGGGGGATTGCAACAAGTTGATTTACAAAATGAATACTTCTAAACTAGGGGAAAATTCATTTCACAAAAGGACTCCCTACAGGCTGCTTTGAGTCATGAGATTTTCCTACTACAGTAAAAACATAAAGCTGTATCTTTTTTGTTTACACACACCCTTTGCCTCTCTATGTACCTCATATAATGTGTCAGACTTTTATGAAATGTAAAGCACCCCATCCTGGTGTAAAAACATGTAGTTGCGCGGAAAAGGAAAGCATCAGGCCATAGGAATTGCTTACCAAACATGTCTTCCAATACAGTAGTTGGTAGAACACATCCCACATCAGTAATTAGGGACTTACTACCCTGAAAAGACTCCAATGTAGCTATAATCAAGCCTTCTGTGAACTTGAAACTCATCTGCACTTTTCAGCACAGCAACACTCTATGCCACCCTGACTTCCCATAGCAATGGATGGCTGTAGGCTCTGCCTCTGCAGGAATACACGTGTTCTTTTATTCTTCGCCTGCTCTAGTGGTTTTAAAGCTGCAGCTGAAACTCAGCTGTCTTCTTGAACTTTTGTCTCCCAAAGCTGTGCCATCTACCAGCAACATGTTTTTGCCATTTTTGTCCTACAGCAAAAGTTCATCGAAATTCGCATTCTAAAAATAACAATATGGTTAGGAAGGCAGCCTCATTCTAGCAACCTAAGACACCTCCCAATGAATTTCTGAAAATGTATGTTTCTTTAATGCTCATCAGAAGATAAGCATTGAAGATGTAAAACTGGGACCATAAAGGAGGTCTTATTGCTATTTATGATAATTTTTATGGTGTGCTTACATGTATAAATTATACAGTAATCAGTCTATGTTTGGTTATATACATTTTTGTATATTAAAAATTATTGTGATTGTGATTTTGATAAATCACAATAGTTACAAAAAGAAGTTCATACATATACAATCATGCCCTTCATTAAAAGTAATTTAATCAGTAGCACAGGTACTTCGTACAGGCATACATCTGAGGTATTACAGGTTCAGTTCCAGACTCCCACAATAAAGCAAATATTGCAATGAAACAAGTTAAATAAATTTTTGATATCCCAGGATATATAAAAATAATACTTGTACTATATTTAAGTCTATTAGCTGTGTAATAGCATTATGTCTAAAAAATCATGTATATACATATATACAAAAAATCCCATTATGTCTAAACACACACACACACACACACACACACACACCACACACTCACACACATATACCTTAATTTAAAAATACATCATTGCTAAGAAATGCTAATCATCATCTGAGATCTCAGCAAGTCAGTCTTTTTGCTAGTGGAGGCTCTTAGCTCGATGTTGATGACTGCTGACTGATCAGGGTAGTGGTTGCTGAATTTTGGGGGTTGCTGTGGCAATTTCTTCAACTAAGACAACAGTGAAGTTTACTACATCAATTAACTCTTCCTTTCAGGAAGAATTTCTCATGTGATATCAACAGCATGTGATTCTGTGTGATAACATTTTACCCACAGTGGAATATCAAAACTGAAAGTCAACCTTCTGCTGCCTTATCACCTAAGTTTATGTAATATTCTAAATCCTTTGTTGTCATTTCAACAGTCTTCACTAGGCATAGATTCCATCTCAAGAAACCACTTTCTTTGCTCATCCATGACAAGTAGCTCCTTATCCATTAAAGTTTTATCATGAGCTTACAACAGTTCAGTAACATCTTCGGGCTGCACTCCTAATCCTAGTTCTCTTGTTATTTCTAATACGTCTGCAGTTATTTCCTCCACTGAAGTCCTGAACACTTCAAAGTCATCCACGAGTGTGGGAATCCACTTCTCCTAATGTCTTGTTTATATTGATATTTTGACCTCTTTCCATGAATCATAAATGTTCCTAATGGTGTCTATGGTGAATCCTTTACAGAATATTTTCAATTTACTTGGTCCAGATCCATCAGAGGAATCACAATCTATGACAGCCACCACCTCATGAAATGTATTTCTTAAATACCAAGACTTAAAAATTAAAATGGCATCTTGATCTATGAGCTGCAGAATGGGTGCTGTGTTAGCAGGCATGAAGACAACATTCCTCTCGCTGGACATCGCCATCAGAGCTCTTAGGTGACCTTACATTACATTTGAGCAGGAATATTTTGAAAGGAATCTTTCTTTTCGAACAGTAGGTCTCAATAATAGGCTTCAAATATTCAGTAAACCATGTTTTCGGCAGATGTGCTACCATCCAGGCTTTGTTTTTCCATTCTTGGAGCATAGGGAGAGAATTCAGTATAATTTTTAAGGGTTCTAGGATTTTCAGAATGGAGAAAAGGTATTGGCTTCAACTCTAAGTCACTTGGCTGCAGTAGCCCCTATCAGGAGAGTCAGCCTGTCCTTTGAAACTTTAAGGTCAGACATTGACTTCTCCCTTTTAGCTATGAAAGTCCTAGACGGCATCTTCTTCCGATAGAAGGCTGATTCCCCTACATTGAAAATATGTTGTTTAGTGCAACCACCTTCATCAATGACCTTATCCAGATCTTCTGGGTGGTTTGCTGCATCTTCTACATCAGTACTTGCTGCTTCACCTTTAACTTCTATGTAGTAGAGATGGCTTCTTTTATTAAACCCCATGAACAAACCTCTACTAGTTTCACACATTTTTCTTCTGCAGTTTCTTTACCTCTCTTGGTCTTCTTAGAATTAAAGAGAATTAGTGCCTTTCTCTGGATTAGGTCCTTTCTAAAAAGGCTTTGTCTTTGTTGTGGTTTGGTCTTCTACCCAGACCATTAAAACTTTCTAAATATAAGCAACCAAAGTATTATTTGTGTATCCACTGAAATAGCACTTTTAATTTCCTTCAGGAATTTTTCCTTTGCATTCACAGCTTGGCTGTTTTGTGCAAGTGGCCCAGCCTTTTGCCTCTCTTAACATTCAATATGCCTTCCTCATTAAGGTTAATCATTTCTAGCTTTTAATTTAAAGTGAGAGACATGTAACTAGCTCTTCCTTTCACTTGAACACGTAGAGGCCATTGTAGGGTTAGTAACCGGCCCAATTTCAGTATTGTAACTCAATGACTACAGAGGCTGAAGGAGAGGAATAGACTGCCTGGTCATTAGAATAGTCCTAACACACGCATTTATCAAGTTGGCTGTCTTAGATGATTGTCATTCATGGCATTCCAAACAATTACAAGAGTAGCATCAAAGATCACTGATCACGGATCATCATAACAAATATAATACAAAATGAAAACTTTTCAAATATTGCAAGTATTACCAAAATGTGACCCAGAGACAAAAAGTGAGCAAATATGTTGGAAAAATGGCACCAATAGACTTGACTCACAAACCTTTAATGTGTAAAAAAACAAAACAAAAACCTGCAATATCTACAGAATGCCAAAACTGAAGTGTGCCTGTACATGATTCAGCTTCCCATTCTATTTGAGATTTTGGATGATAGTTTTTTCTGAGACTTCCATTTTTAATACTGATGTTTTGTTATATTTATACTTACATTTACTTTTATATTAATATATTTTTTAACAACTTGAGCATGTTTTTTTTCATTGTATTCTAGATACAATACAATTACTCTCTGAGCCTATGCATGCTGTGTTTTTAGGCACTTTAATCATAGCTGTAAAATATCAAATATTTAATATGAATAACAATATCTGAAGTTAACCACATTACATTCATATTCCACTTTAAATTTCGCGTATTAGATGGAATGCATAGTTTTGTGAAAATTCAAAACTCAAGTCAAAGAGTAAGATACTTTTCACTAAATCATCTTTACTTTTTTAAAAAAATTAAATGATTCACAACTCTGTAATTTTTATGTTAAATTTTTATAATACCTTTTTAACATATGCTAGATATGGCATAAATATTTTCTCTAGAGCCAAAGAAAATGTCGAAGCTCAATTTAAAAATTAAACTATGAAAGTGATTTCTTAGTTTCTTTTGGACTTTTTGTATTTGAATTCATATAAAAAAGTTTTAAAATTTCAACAATTTCAGTAGTAGGTAAGTTATTAAAGGAGGAGGAGAGAAAGGGTGCTTGGGTTTTTCCTGCCAGATTACTTTCATGAACATTTTAAATGCAACAGTATTTGAAAGAACATAATTAAAATTGACTTAGCAGTTTTTACTCAATATATACTACCATCTGTCCAGTGGATAGAATTGTGCAGTGATTTTGATACAGTGTTGGGTAAATGCATTATAATTGCATACCTTTGGGCATTTGCATTACTAGTCTTTGTCAACACTGATTGAAGAAACACTGTCTGGAGTTTCTCTAATACCCATCTCTTTCACAATGGTTCACCTCAGGAGGGTTTTTTTCTCTCTCTTCAGGTATTTGTCTTCTGAATTCTATGAGAAGCCAAAAAAGGCCTCTAAGCATGGGTTCTCCTCTCTGTTGCCTAGCTGGGTCCTAGCTCACCTTTCTTGTCCTCCAGAATCCAAAGAGTTCTCACACTAGGATTTTGGAGGTTCATGTACTTTCACAGGACACATGTTCAAATGGACCTTGAATCCATGGCACACGTATAGTTTGTGACCAAATAATCTAAGATTTTCAGTGGGTAATTGTGAGCTTCGACCTCTGAGGTATATCAGACTGGGAAGGTAGGCCCAGGCTAGCTTAGTCAAATCAGGATTTCGCAGCCCTGTGGTGGTTCTGCTGCTGCAAGATGCATTTGCCCACCTTCTGCAGATGCAGAAGTCAGGGCACTGGCTTCTGGTCTGTAAGATAAAGCCCACAGTCCTTGGCCTGAACATCGTGGCTCTGTATGGCTTACCCTAACCCCACTTCCCAGCCTCTTCATTTAGTTTCTTTTCCAGGAGAACATCCTGATTTCCGAGGATAGGGTTTTCCTCTTCTAGGCTTAGGTAACAAATTACCATTTTCCACAAGTACTCATTTTTACCTGCTTGCTTTATCTCCCCTAGTAGGCTTTGTTCTAGAAGAAAGTTCATATGTCTTGATAGTGCCTACGAGGCTTTTGTACACAGCTTTTGTACACAGTGAAGTTTGATGAGTGGCTGCATGTGTCTTCTTCCAGCCTTAATTATCTATTGGTGGTGAGTGATCAGAGCTGCCCTGAAGTGTGTATAAAATGGTAGGCACTCCCTTCATAGTATATGTTGCCAGGTTCAGTAAATAGAATCCAGGTAAGTTTAATTTCAGATAAATGGCAAATAATTTTTGTTTAAATGTGTCTGAAATACTTCATGAAAATATTTATACTAAGAAATTATTCATTGTTTACATGAAATTCAAATTTAACCAGGTACCTTGCATTTATCTGGCACTCCTACTTTGTGCCCTTGGCTAAAGTGGCACCAGGGCTAATTCAGCTCTCCAAAAGCATCATGCCTGCATTTGGTCATAGACTTCCAATGTCTGATGTTTCCTTAAGATATAAAATTGTGGCAGAAGTCACACCACACCTGGTACTGAGCACTGTGCCAGTTACATGAAGAGCAGAGTGCGGGAGGTGCCCTGGCCTCTTGGTGAGAGGACACATTCCAAGGAAAGATTAGTCAGTCAACATCAGAGGCACAATGGTGATGTGTGGTTAGCACTGGAAGAGAAGGTACAGCTTGTCCCTGGGCAGCCCGATCTGACCTTTTGGATCCCCCTAGGGGGTGTCTGAGTTGAGATTTTCAGACATGGCCTTGGGTTTCGAGGCCTATGGTTGTAGCTCATTTGAGGAGGTGGAAGAAACCCATGACAGTTCACTTAAAAAGCTGATGGTGGCCCATGTCATGGCAAGAGACAAAGATGTGTGGATCTTTTCAGTGAGGATGAAATTAAAGCCCAGTGTCTCAAATTAAGTTTCTTTGAACCTCTGTCTCCTGCTTCTGGGCCACTCATTCTCTTGAGACTGTGTTGCTTTGAGAGCAGCCTCCACCTACTAACCACCTTCACTGAGCACCCAGTACTTCTGACCCCAGTTCAGATAAATGTCACCAGTGGAGTCCAAAGTGCCACATCCATAAACACATCCTAGGACTCTTGTTACTTATTTGCATTTGCCCCCCCCCCCCGCAAATGCATTCTTATCTTTCCTTTCTCCTCTCTCTCACTCCCTACCTTCTTTCCCTCTCTTCCACAAGTACATTACAGCCCCTAATAGGCATAAGCTCTGCTCCCAGTATAGGGGGGTGGGCAGGAGCTGCAGTGAAGGAGCTGCCAAGGTTGCTGCTTTCTATGAACTTACGACTGAATGAGAGTAGACTTGCACTTGAAGACAAAGTGTTGTCTCTGCTTTGGAGGAAGCTAAGAACAATGCTGTGAGAGGGTGGCTGGGACAGTGAAAATGTGCTAAAGTTCTGTCCTCCCAAGGGGTGCTATCTGAGCTGACAGTTGGATGATGAGACAGAGCCAGCAACGCAGAGAGCCAGGGCAAGCACTTTGCAGAGAGGCAACAGCAAGGGCAAACGTCATGAAACAGGCATGGGCTTGACTCATTTGAGGAACAGGAAGTAAGCCATAGTTTCTGGGACAAAGTATATGAGGAGAATGCTATAGTCCATGGAAAACACCAGGAGGAGATGGCTGTCCAAAAGCCAGGGGAGAGGCCTCCTCACCAGAAACCAAACCGGCTGACATCTTAATCTTGGGCTTCTGGCCTCTGGAATCTTAAGAGAATAAATGTCTGTTATTTAAGCCTTCTTGTCTGTGGAACTTTGTTGTGGCAGCTCTAACCAATTCAGACAGCCTTCCTGTCCTGTCCAATCTCCTTGCACAAAGCCTAACCCATGGCTTCAGCCAGCACAGTACAGTGAGCCTTTGTGTCCGTTCAGACTGGTACAGACCTCTCCCACCTACCACCCTGCTCCTCCTCTTAAATCTATAGCCTTCATTCACATGACCGCCTCACTCCCATGTATATAGTTGTACTTACCTCAAGCTGGGAAATCACCTCAAAGATCTTCCCTCCTTCCCCTCCTCTTCCTCACCCCCCACCCCACAGTGAGTCAGAACTATCGTTCCACTTCCAGAGGCATCGGTCAGATCCCTGTGTCCATATTCATATTCATCCCTATTAGAGTCACCTATAATTTGGAACTTTATTATCTTCATTTAGAAAAAGGGTTTTAACCTGTTTGCAGTTTAGGTATTTGATGGCACCTGTGGTTTTTATGTTACACTCCGATGGCACGAAGTTTATACTACCATTCAGAATATACTCTGGATCATGTTATTCCCATCTTCAAATGGCCTGACAATAAATTCTAAATTTGATGCAAATTCATCTAATATACAGACACCTTTACACTCTGTCCCTGCCTCCCTATTTCAAATTGTCTTCTGCCATTCACACTCCTCTGTCCTCAGAGCACCAGCCTATTTCCCATTGTGTGGACTTCCCGTGTTTTGTCATCCTTCTGTACTTCCAAATACATATATTTTTAATATGTATTAAATTAAATATATTATTTATTTTTAAGATAAAAAATGTTTTTAAAGATTTTGTTTATTTATTTGAGAGAGAGCATGGACACAGGGAGGGGAAGAGGAGCAAGCAGACTCCCTGTGGAGCATGCAGCCAGATACAGGGCTCAATCCCAGGACCCTGAGATCATGACGTGAGCCAAAGGCAGACACTTAACCAGCTGAGCCTCCCCCACCTTCTACACATGCAATTTCCCCATTTGAAATTCCCTCTACGTTCACCCTACCTGTTCTAGTTTCTACCAGACTTTAAGCTGCTTAATAAAAAGACCTTTCCTCTCATCTTGTTATCCTCATCAATTAGTTTTCAGTAGTTGCCCAGTGAATTTTGTTGGGGCAAATAGTGAACGTGTCCTAAAGAATTTAGCTGAACGGTTCTCAATAAGGGGGGTGATTTTGTCCCCCCAGGGGACATTTGGTAATGCCTGGGGACATTTTTGATTATCTTCTCTGCTGGATGAAGGCCAGGGATTCTGCTAAACATCCTACCACACATGGGGTAACAAAGAATTATCTGGCCCCAAATGTCAATAGCGCTGATTTGAGGAACTCTGCCTTAACTTCTGTCCCATAGGGAGTTGTCCTTCCAGGCCAGGCTCCCTGTCCGCCACTGCTCTGTTTGGGCCTTTGGCGTGGCTCTTGGGAAATTACTCCCTGATTGTGGCTTTACTTTTCCATATCCTTCCTAGATTGTGTTCCTTGAGGCTGGGAACCTTTTGTGCCTTCAGTGCCTGACCCGTGACTGAGGAAATAATAGCTGAGTTAGCATGAAGAGAGAAATGAATGGCAAAAGATACTAATGCCAATTTTATCTCTGCATTTTAAACTTACACCAGCTGTGCATCTCTTTATCTGGTGGTTATGACTGGAAAGGCAGAGAGGGGCCAGGTGGAGTGTGAATGGTAAACTACGCAGAAACTTCCCAGCCAGGACACTAGTGCCGAAACGACTCTAGGTGATTGGCACTCAGGTTCATTTTGATAGCCATTTCCACTATGCATTAGTGAGAGGTCATATAGAAGAAGGTGGAAGAAATAAAATGGAAAGCACTGCTGCCCACTCAAAAATTCTGCAGTGTTAGAAATGTTCTCTGTCTGCAGTGTCCAGACCAGTAGCCACAGCCACAGGTGTGGCGAGTACAACTCAGGAGCTCACTTTTTTTTTTTTTTTTTTAAAGATTTTATTTATTTATTTGACAGGCAGAGATTACAAGTAGGCTGAGAGGCAGGCAGAGAGAAAGGAGGAAGCAGGCTCCCTGCGGAACAGAGAGCCCGATGCGGGGCTCGATCCCAGGACCCTGGGATCATGACCCGAGCCGAAGGCAGAGGCCTTAACCCACTGAGCCACCCAGGCGCCCCAGGAGCTCACTTTCTGATCCTGTTTGCTTTCATTAAAATAAGCATAAATGGACACCTGTGGTCTGTGCTTACTGTAATGGACAGTGCAGCCCTGACATGTGTTTGAGGCTGCCCACAATGGTGGTCTTGGGATCGTTTTGTTAGTTTTATCCCGATTGATCTTAGGCAGGCAAGAATGGTAAGTGACACAAAGTTCTAAAAAATGAAAAAACAATACGAGGGGGGAAACAGTCCATTTTCCCAGAGTCACTTCTTCAGTGTGTGACTTGAAGCCAGGCTCAGCTGGGCAGGACTCAAAACACATGACAGGCAAGCCAGGCACAGCCATCCTCACATCCTCCCAGATTCACAGCTCGTGGAATAAAATATTCCCTCTGCTAAACCTTGCTGCACTGATGTGCTGTAAGGACTCTTAGAACCTCTCTGACGTTTGAACAGGTTCAGCATGTGCCACCTTCAAATGGGGATGAATATAAGTTAATTCTAGAAGAGATCAAATTTGTTAATAAATTACAGAGCCTAATTAGGGAGAAAAGAATGCCTTTTGTTTGGAATTTACTTTGAGAGGATGTACTTTTTAGAAAATAAGTTTTTGATTAATAAATAAAATAAGTAAAATCCCGAAGCCCAACCAGCAAATATATTTTGAATGTCCACTGCTATAATCTCAAACTCCACTGGGCCCAGAATCTTTTGCATAAAAACTTGATTTCTAAAAACAGGATTTTTTTGTTTGTTTCTATTTCTTTCTAATGGTTTTGGCAACGTAGCCGAGTAGTAGTACTATTTGGTGTTCCCTTACCAGATATCTCGTTATGGAAATAAAACAATAGATGTAACATCTTACTTTCCATATAATAAGAAAAATTTAGGTGAAAATGAGATAAATGTGTGTTTCACTATGAAGAAAACACTAAGCAGTCTTTTAAGATATTTAATACCTTATTCCCTCCCGTTCTGTTAATGTTTTGATGTTATTAAATGTTTTAATGACAAAATTAGATGGTTATTTAGGGAAGGAAAATTTTTCCCAACGAGATTATTTTCATAGGACAATATTAATGCATGTCTGTAAATCCTTTTGCATATAACAGCTCCATCATTCTTCCAGTGGAATTCCCCATGGCTTTTCTCAGAGTGGCAGTCAGATCAGATTAGAAGTGTGAGTAAAATATTATTGCAAACAATTAAAGCATTAGGCTCATAAATTGATCAATAATTTTTCAAGAACATGATAGGTTATGATTTCTTTTCATTTCATTGAAGAAAAATGTGATAGCTAAGATGAGAAGACAGGTTTATTTTTGTGTTAGGTATTCTGTGATTAGTTAATTAAATATTTTCATCGGTTAAGGTGACCTCTTGTCTCTCAGCTAGGTATTGACTTTCACAACCGTGCCTCCCATCCTTCTGATTGCAGTCAGGAGAAATCAGATTCTCCTCACAGCCACCTTCAAGCTCTGTCTTATCTAACTCAGAAGGGCCTTCCTTCCAGAAGGCTTTCTTTGGAGAGGAGTATCACTGAACTCCCGTGGTCTAAACCCAAAGGTCTCAGGTTTGTAAAAAGGTTCATGGCAGGTCAGATATTTTTCAGTATATTTTTTAAAGGGTTTCTTGAGCTAATTTAATTTCTTATATTCATTAATTCCTCTCCTTCCATCTCCACCCCCTCTGAATAAACGGCCCTTCACATGAATCCAATTTAGCTTCAATGCACCTTATTCACACTGCCTTTTATTGCAAGCCACATTCCAGCCAGCTGTAAGATTGCCCGGCTGCCTCAGGTTTCCCGATTTAGCTCTGGAAATGATTTCAACATGGCAAAAACTTTTCACTGGCCAATTTGGAAAACAGGATTCAATTTGTGAAGAAAGTCCAAAATGGCAAATGAAAATGAAGAGGACGGAGAACGTTGGGACAGGGGTAGACAGTCAGAGCAAGGAGATGAGAACCCTTTGTAATTCTCTTCCTGGTGTTCCTTCCTTCTCCCCTACCCGGCCTCTGGTTCCATATTCTTCAACTGAGGTAGGATGGGGAGGAGATGGGCGGGGGAGCCGAAGCTGAAAATTTAAGTTTTGAGCCTTGCACTTTTGTCACTGTCCTTGGGACTTCTCTACTTGACTTTGGTTTAATTGCAGCACTGGTATAAACATGGGGCTCTCTACCAGCAGCTGGAGGGGAGTGGGCAGCAGTAGCCAGAATGAGGTTTAGAGTCCAGGCAAAATTGCACAGTCTTATCTGGGAGCAGCCATAGGAAGGGGAAACAGTTTGCAGCTGTGAATGAGAATGCTTATCTAATCAAAGTAGGCCTAGGCATCAAATGTTCACATTTACACGGCTGGGGGTAAAAAATAGTAACACTTCCCTTTTACAAACACCATTGAACTTAAAGCCACCCTGCTAAATTTGAGTCTGTCTATTAAATCCAAAAGTTATCTTCAAGTAATTCATATGGGGTGTTAAACAGTTAATTAAAAGTGGATTTATTGTAGGCTTTGGTAAAAAGATATGTGATTGAAATTCATGCAAGCAGATTGTAGATTCCAAAGCCTGATTGATTTCCAAGTCTAAGAAGGATGTATTTCTAGGTAAAAACTGTGTGTGTCATTGTTTTTCTTTGGTTATATACTTCCATCTCTCCCAAGAGAAAATAAGTGTCATGTTTAAATATGAGTATAGTTTAAATAGGTGCTATTTAGATCTGTACTATGTTGCTTCTGCTATACATAAAGAACTTGTGATATCAAAATAATAAGCACATTTTTTCCTGCAGAGAACACTAATTTTGAATAATTTTAGAAGTCTAATACCTTCAGAAGTTAACCATTGACTATAACAATTTATACATTTAGCTATATCATTTTGACATATCTACTAAATGTGGGTAGTCATTTAATTTGTGGAAACCTTTGCTCTCACTACCCACTCAGCATCTAAAAGAGGTACTGATGTAGTGATATTAAGCTGAAAAAAAAAATAGCCTAATTTAGTTCAGAAATGGCTAAATTAGTTCAAATATTTATTAGGTTAATAACAGTTTTTAAATAGGTCAAACATTTTCTAATCATTCAGGACAACCCCTAGCATTTTTTCTAAATTAGCATAATCTGTTCTGGAAGTTTAGGGGTTAGGCTAAGAATATGAGTAGGCCATTGATCTGACACAGCCATTCATAGTACCAGTTTATTCCACAACCCAGCACATTATTAGACGACTCTGCTTTGACCATCAAAGGTGTGATAGCTTTGATTTGGAACAGCTCAGTCAGTATACCAGGTTAGACATGGATTTATTTCTCAACTGTCTAGAGGCCAACAGTATTGAACACTTGAGAATGTAAAGGAAAGAGAATGAAAATGACTTACAAAAATAGAAACTACATGGCTTGACAAATATTTGTGCATGGGAGGCAAAGGAAAGAATCAAAGATGACTCCGCATATCAGAACAAGAGAATAGATGGTGGTACCATTAAAAAAAAAAAAAAGTCAGATAAGTGACTCTTAATCTCACAAAACAAACTGAGGGTTGCTGGGGGGAGGGGGGACGGGAGAAGAGGGGTGGGGTTATGGACATTGGGGAGGGTATGTGCTATGGTGAGTGCTGTGAAGTGTGTAAACCTGGCAATTCACAGACCTGTACCCCTGGGGATAAAAATACATTATTTGTTTATAAAAAAATATAAATAAATAAAAAAAATTCAGAAACTGGCTTTGGAAAAGAAAGCAAGGTTTGATTTATAGAACAGTAGCCCATGCATTTATGATCAATTAGTTTTCAACAAGGGTAGCAAGAAAATTTATGTGGAAAAAACCTCATGCCATACACAAAAAATTAACTGAAAAATGGATTATACACGTAAATATAAGTGCAAAACTATCGTAGTCTTAGGAGAAAACATAGGAGATCTTTCCAACCCTGAGTCACACAGTCTTCTTAAAATGGCATCGAAAGCACAAGCAACGAAAGGAAAGTGTTAATTGGGCCTCATCAAAGTGAAAAGCTTTTGTGTTTCATAGGACACCATCAAGAAAGTGAAAAGGCAACCCTCCAAATGGGAGAAAATACTTTCAAATTGTATATCTGACAAGAAACCAGAATATATAAATAACTCTTATAACTCTATAATAAAGGTAAATAACCCAATTAAAAATAGACAAAGGATTTAAATGGACATTTCTCCAAAGAAGGTATACACATGACTTATAGGCATATGACAAGATGCATCGTTAGTCATTAAGGATATGCAAATCAAAACCACAGTGAGAAACCGCTTCACACCCACTACAATGGCTGTAAACAGAATGACAGACACATAGCAAGTGTTCTTGAGGATGTAGAGAAATTGGAACCCTCATTCATCACTGGTCGGAATGTAAAATTGTTCAGCCACTTTGTAAAACAGTTTGGCAGTTCCTCAAAATATTAAACAGTTTACTTTATAAATTGGGCACATAAGAGATTAAAAATAGCTAATAATACACTAGGATAATTGTAACAATATACTGTAATAAAAGTCATGAGAATGCGGTCTCCGTCTCTCTCTCAAAATATCTTATTGTACTGTACTTGCCCTTCTTCTTGTGATGACATGAGATGGTAAAGTGCCCACGTGATGAGATGAAGCCAGGAGAATGACATGGACACTGAGATGTAGCACTAGGCTGCTGTTGACCTTCTGGCTAGACATCAGAAGGTGGATCCTCTTCTGGGCCATCTTAATGGAAACTGGGGAAAGTGAAACTGTGGATAATGCAGGGTGCTGTGCCTCCATAAGACAGCATAGTATTCCACCATAAAAAGAAAGAAGCACTGGTACAGGGCACAGCCAGGATGAACTTTGAAAAGGTTATGCTGAGTAACAGAAGGCAGACCTAAAAGGTAACATGTTGTAGGATGCCATTTATATGGAATGTCTGGAATAGGCAATGCTGTAGAGATGTAAAGTAGGTTAGTGTTGCCTAGACAGGGACCAAGGATGGAGAATGATTGCTAAAGGGTATGGGATTTCTTTGGGGATGATAAATATTCTGAACTTGGATTGTGGTGGTGGTTGTACAACTCTGTAAATATACTCCGGTCCATCAAATTATACAATTTTAAATGGGTGGATTGTGTGGTTGGTGAATTATTTATCAAAAAAGCTGGGTTTTTTAAAGAAATAAAAATGTTAATATTAAGAAACCAGAAGTATATACAAGGGTGAAGTCCAGTGAAACCTGGGAGAGAGGTCTGGGCCAAAGGGAAACACATGCAGCTCTGTTTAGAGTAAATGAAGCTGGGAAAGTGAATCAAGCATCCAAGGAGAATGTGGAGTAAAAATAGTGCAGTTGTGAGGATGCAGAACCTGGGGACATAGCTATGTTTTTTGAGGACAGAAGTCAGAAGAACGGTCTGAGAGATAAGGAGGGAACAGTGAACAGTACTGAATAATTGAAGGCAAGGACAGAGATGGGTTCACAGAAGAGGTAGTTTACCAGGGTAAATTTGGAATGACCAAATATGCAATTGACTTTGATGTTGGGGAGATTGTAATTTTACAGTGAAGTTCTGTGGAGGTGAAAGCCAGATGCAAAGTTTTAATGAATGAGGCTTAAAGAAGGTCATATAGACTAGGTTTTCAAGGAGTTTGGGTGGAAAAAGAAAGAAGAAATCACTGGGCTTAAAGGAAGGTTCTGCTGTTGATAATGATAACGACATTGTTTAGAAAGGAAAATCTTAAGATTTAGAGGTAGAGGGAAAGGAGCCAGAGAGGGGAATGACTGATAATTAGTGCAGAGCAGAAGAAAACTCATTACAAAGTAAAACTCTGGATCTAAGCACTATAAAAACTTAGCACCCCACCCCTACCCCGCTAGCCCCTTCTTTCCATTTTGGAGGTAGGCAGAAGCTACATTGTTAGTCTTTTTTTTTTTAACTGAATGAAAAATATACCTCAGCTATTGATAGCCTGTTATTTTATAAAATGTTTCTAAAATCTGTGCTCTTTCTAACACAGGCGGGACTCTTCCCTGCTAGAGGCCAGTGGTTTGGTAAACTCAGGGTCCAGCACTGCCTCTTTAGAGCTTGGGCACAATGTTGTAAACATATCTAAGTATGTGGTCTCAGTTCAGAAACAGTAATGATAATGTCTGCTTGCAAGGATTTTGACAGAATTATTGGAAAGGTATTATTGAAAAATATAGCTGGAAAATAACGTAAAGAGTAAAGAAAGCACTAGAATAGACAGTTATGGGCTCTGATCTAGGGAAGTCTCACTATGCCTCTGTTTTTTCAGCTGTGAAGTCGGTAAGATAGAGCTCATATGGTTGTTACGATGAGTAAATGAGAAGATGTGTGTAAGCATAGAGTCTGGGGCATCATTAAGTGCTCAATGATTTCAAGTGGTGGCAGCAGCTCCTGCTGCTATTGCCACAAGTCAGAGTGAAAATCTAATAACCAGAAAAAAAGAAAAAAAGTTTCTCCAATTATTAATGAGAGCTAATAAGAATGAGCTCTGCTGACTTAATCATTTATTCAAATTGAAGTCTGAAGCTGCTGTGATAATGTTTACCATTTGCTAAAACTCAAATCTCATCTTTTATTACAATAACTACACAGTACTACCTCTGACAGGCACACTCTAGTCTCCTTTCCCCCTCAGTCATTAGTGTTGATAAATGTAATAAAAATGCTGTTTTTGTTCTTGATTTAAAAAAAAACAATTAATTGCAATGAAGTAGATAAGGCATCAGTGTGAAATGATTATTGTTCACTGTGAAATTCCTGGGTCAGAGTAAGAAGCACTGACAAGACCACCTAACCAATATATTTTCTTACTTAAGATGCTGTTAATGAAGTAGCTATCAGATTTATATGCCACTGCAAATGAAATGTCTTAATAATACAAAGCCTATTTGTGTTCACGACAACAGGGTCTCTAACTCATGTTTACCTTTCCATCTCTGATATGCAATGAAGTTATTTGATTTATTGCAGAATAAAATCTATGCCATTTCTGATCATTATCCTTTTTCCATTGATATTTTAGTGCTTGTTACAGTAAAATTCCAACAGAATTACACAACCAAGAAGGAATGATTTGATAGGTCCTAAAAGTATATACTCTAATGGATTTCTGATGGAGATTGAACTTGATGGCACGATGTTAAGTTCTTGAAGTTGGAAATTAATGTTATATTTTTAGGGGACATTCTTGGCATTGCTTTTACTTTTGGGGAGGAGGGAAGGAGGAATATCATAGCTTTTCTTCTTTTCTCAGACAAATGACCAAGCAGGAAATTTTTTATAAATTACAAAACATTCACTTTGAATAGCATGCTGTGATTCCCAGCTAAGTCACTTTGGTTCACCCTGTCCTTTGCATTTCTGTAGACAGCAGTAATCAAAGCAGTATGGAAGCCACGCACAGTCTGATTTGTCAGTGTAGCCCCAGGAGTTCAGAAGTCTCCTCTGTTTTGGGGTGTAGAACAAGAGGAAAGACCAAAGCTGGACACTCTGCCTGGGTCTGAATGTCCGTGCAGTGGCCTGGCTGGCCCACCATTGAAGTGGTTTAAACAAAGTCTGTGGGCTTCATTCTCCAGACCAAAGGACGAGTGTGTCTTAGGGAATGGCAGGTGGATGGTAACATAGGAGGAGGGAAAGGATGGAAAATACTGGAGAGCAAGCAGACAGCCAACCCTCAGACTGGCAAAATGGACTCTCTTTGCCCCTTGACACCTAGGGAGCCCAGAGGCTGAAACAATCATGATTTCACCTCGTCACTTTCTACTGTGATCTTTATAAACTAAAAACACAAGGTTGTTTTTAACACTATGAAAACACTGCTTTGTCCCTTTGCCTTTGTAGTCTTTAGCCAGTGTCAGTTTAGATATATTCCACCATTTCTCCTACTCTTCCTTGGTATGAGAAAGTGACATAAAGTTCAGATTAAGCACTTGACTTCTTTACTTGGATTTGCAGACACATTAATTTGATATATGATGAACATAAACAAGCAGAAAGAGAATGAGTGGGAGAATCCACTTATTCTAAGATAGCTTTCCTTTTTCAACTTCAAAATGAGAAATAATTATATTTATCTCTGCAGCATGGAGATAACGAGGCTGTAAATTAATTTCCATGCAGGTTTTTCTAATAAATTATAGAGTTTTGCTCTTTTCCAGAATCAGAAGTCCAATATGGCGTTTCTGGGTCAAGTGCTCTGGGCCTTCTGACCCTATTTCTTTATAACAAGGGCTTTATCCCCTTAAATCCATAAATTATCTGAAACATCCTTTTAACTTCTCCAAGGAGAGGTGCCAGATTGCTTAAATATTTCCTGTTTTATCAGAGTTCTATATTCATTTTTCATTTGTTTCAACATAGTTTCCTCCTATAGTTAAATCAGCATTTCAGAATTTTAACATTGAGTAGGGAGCTTACAGATAAATGATAGAACCTTGTAGCTTTTTAAATAGATAAATCTTGGGCCACTGCCAGTAGGTAAATAACTAACTTCTATTTAAACAGTTTAGAAGTGATCAGCTACAAGGTCGAGCAGCTCAGGGCACTGTAGCCTAATGCACTTTTTAATGAGTAAATCATTGCTAACTGGTGCTCTCATAATTTAACTCCTTTTTAAATATACTGCCCATGAGTTATGCCCCTAAAAAGTAAGTGAGGTACCCTAAGGGCCAGAAGGGGACTGAGAACATTTACAAATGAGCGTGACACTAATGTGAACCAATGGATTATTTGCATTCCACTGCTTCAGTTATCACTTAGTGGCTGCAGGCTCCGATGGCAAGCCTGTGGACTGCATTATGTTAGTCTCAAAAATAAATGCTAATATCTGTGATGTTTTCACATTCCCCACCGTATTTGGTAAATTGTACTAGCTTAGCCCCCTAAGGGCTGCCAAGAGTCTTGTTGGCAAAAATGCCACTTTGGTGAAGACATAACTGACTACCAGTCCTATTTGTAGGCTTTCCCTAGTTTACGTTGCATCATTTCCTCCCTATGACTCTGGGATTTGTGGTTTTTAATTAAATGTTGACGATTTGAATTCTATATAAATCACCCTCCTATATCACATTTTCCTTTGTTGGCACTGTTCTTTTGATCTTTATAATTCTTATGAAGAAAGTTCTCAACTGTGTAAGTTTCATGAATGGTTGTCTGGATCTGATTTTCACATAGATATTTGATTGGGTATTTGGGACCAGTTGGTGAGGAAAGTAAATGCAAGGGGTAGAAGGACCATGACTGAGTAATTCAAGTTCTCACGTGCAGGTTGATTGTGGTCTTTTCCTTAAACTGAGGATCTTGCTCTAATTGTAATTCCATTATATCAAGATCTTCACTAGTTAAAAATTATATGGTAAATATTACATAGGTACTGTTTCATTTATAAATTCTAAATGAACTGGAAATACAACTAGATAATAGTTTTTTAATAATTAAAAAACAGTTCTGGGACGCCTGGGTGGCTCAGTTGGTTAAGCGGCTGCCTTCGGCTCAGGTCATGATCCCAGCGTCCTGGGATCGAGTCCCACATCGGGCTCCTTGCTTGGCGGGGAGCCTGCTTCTCCCTCTGCCTCTGCCTGCCACTCTGTCTGCCTGTGTTTGCTCTCGCTTCTCTCTCTATGACAAATAAATAAATAAAATTAAAAAAAAACAAAAACAAAAAAAAACAGTTCTGACTAAATAAACATGTAATGATGTACTTTCTAGGGATTAAATAATATCTATTAAGAGCATTAACATGTACATTGGCATTTTTCATCTCCACCCTCTCACATTCCTGTGAATGTAACTTTCTTTTTTCACACGACGTTCTCTGTGGCCAGTAGAAATGATAGAGCATAACCCCACATGGCAAATTTTATTTGGTTAATAAGGGAACAAAACATGAGATCAAAATTGCCTTTTGGTATATTTTATATTTAAATTACATTAATGTTAAAATTTAAATAGTAATATTTTAATGATGGAAATTTTTTAATCATTTGGCTTAATATACAAAATAATTTGTACATAGGTAGGAAGAAGAGTCTCTAGGTACCAGGCGTGCTGACTTTTAGTTGCATCTCTGTTCCTTAAATCTGTATGTGTCTATGCAAGTTAAAGACTCACCTAAATTTTTTCAGTAAGACAGGGCTTTAGAGTGGATAGATAATATATGAGAGTCTTTCTAGCTTTCAAAATGTTTTGTAATATATTTAGAAAGATCTTTCTATTCTTTAAATTAATCTTTAAGATATTTATTTCATTTTTCTTTTTATTACTTTTAAAATCCATTGATCAATATATAAAAATAGACCAATGAAAATTTGTGATTAATTCCATAAAACTATATATTTTTTAAAAGGCCAATTATTTTTAATGTCATAAGTTGCATATGTGCAGAAAGAGTGACCTTTTCTCTTGGTAATGACTTATACTGCTACTGCTAGCATAACTATTTTATGAGCTACTATGAACCAGGCTAAGTGACATTATACTATTTCATTTAATCCTCACAACTATATGTGTGATACATGTTATTAACTCTGCTTTTTACAGATGAAAAAACTGGAGCTAAGCCCAAAGGTATAATAAACACAAGGGAATTCTGAACTGGATAACCCATGTTTTTTTCTATTACAACATATTGCCTTATCCTTATAAATCCATTCTTGGATATCATCAGGTAATGAACTCAAGAGCCACAGAATTATAAGATCCTATCTATAGCTATATTTACAAGCCATGCTTATCAAATAATCAACAACCAAAACTGTGTTAGGATTCTCTTACTCACTGATGCTGACTGTGGGTCACTTGCCAGGTGTTGCTAATGGCATGGAGTTCAAGACTGAATTTTAAGAGTTTTTATTTCCTTACTAAGTCCATATGTGGAGTCTTTTCATTTCACTATTTCTCTCTTAGTGATCCTAAGTCACAATCATTCTAATTGCACAATATGAAACATTTTAGTCAGCGAATCATCTCATCATAAAAGCACCGAAAGAGTACTTCTGATTACATTTCAATTTCACTCTAGCCTTTTATTAATATTGGACACTTGCACACATATATGTGCATTCTCATACATGCTCGACTAAATAGGGGATGATTTATTTATTTATTTATTTATTAAATAACAATTATTTGTATTTCTAGGTAATTTTGTATCTCCATAAATCAACAACAACGGTTTAATAGCTCTTTGGTCAACCTCACTGACAGTACTGTGCATGAATTTTCTCTTTTTCCAGTTTTGAGGTACCAAGAACTGTAAAGAATTCTCTGACCCCTGCTGCCTGGTAAATATGCTTTATTTAGGCAGCATAAACTGTATGTTCCAGTTTGAAAATGCCACCCCCTGTTTTTAAACCAGTGCCTTCCTTGTTTGATTTAGAAAAGAACTTCTAAAAAAATTCTCAGCATAAATAAATCTACTTATATATGTGTTCAAAAATAATCATTTTGATTATCTTTTGTGGATGAAGGTTCCTTGACATAGGACCTATCTGGGAAAAGACTCTGTTAACCTTTTCTGTAGCTGCAAGACTTGGAATCACACTGCTCTTTCTGTGTGATTCTGGAAAGTTATGTAGGCTTCTTTCTACTTACAGTCCTTGCCAGATCTCCGTCTGACTGTTGGTCAACGTGCCAGATCTTGAGTGATGTCTTTTGCTTCATCCTGCTGTGCGTCTTGCAGGAAAGCAGATGCTCTCAACCATTTGAGTAATCTGAATCCTGTTATTTCCAGTAAACTCAGTAGGATTTCTGGGATGAAGGTTGGAGCCGTCCTGCTGAAACACTAAGAAAGATGAGAGGTTTACTGAAAAATAGAACAGGCATTTTTTGATAGATAAATTTGTCTTATTTACGTAGCTCTTATTTTGACCGCATTTTTGCATTTGTAAGTAAAATACAATGTTTCTTAAGATTCACTTCTTTTGACTGGTCACTGTTGCCCTTACACGGCTATGTGGCAGAGATTTATGATGATACGCTTCAGGAATGTGTTTTAAATTACTTAACTTAAACCTATATTCAGCCTGCTTATTGCCTAGAAAGTAAGCCATCTTTTTTTTTTTTTTTTTTTAAGATTTCATTTATTTACTTGACAAAGATCACAAGTAGGCAGAGAGGCAGGCAGAGAGAGAGGAGGAAGCAGTCTCCCCACCGAGCAGAGAGCCCCATGTGGGGCTCGATCCCAGGACCCCAAGACCATGACCCGACCCAAAGGCAGAGGCTTTAACCCACTGAGCCACCCTGATGCCCCAAAAGTAAGCCATCTTAATTTCAAATCTCAGTTGTTCAGTTTTTTAAAATCACTTAATGATTTTTTTTTAAATTTCTGGTCTTTCAAGTTTAATTTCCAAATAGGGGCTTGGCTGCAAATCAGTTAAAATGTAGTATAGAATAGTATAACTTCTCTCTCTCTCTGTCTGTCTGTCTTTCTCTCTTTGGGGGGGACAGACGGAGTTCCATCTCCTTACTCATTTCTTCCATGTTCTGGATCTGTGTCCCAGGTCTATTGTCTGCATCACTGGTTCTAGTTCCATAGGAGAAGGCTGCTTCTCCAATATGTTTAGTCTACTTGATTTCTCAGTGCCCATCTTTTCCTCTTGCATGTTTCTTTTTATTTTTTTTTATTTTATTTTTTTTAAGATTTTATTTATTTATTTGACAGACAGAGATTACAAATAGGCAGAGAGGCAGGCAGAGAGAGAGAGGAGGAAGCAGGCTCCCCGCTGAGCAGAGAGCCCGATGCGGGACTCGATCCCAGGACCGTGAGATCATGACATGAGCCGAAGGCAGCGGCTTATCCCACTGAGCCACCCAGGCGCCCCACATGTTTCTTTTTAAATAGGTGAATGTCTTCTTTACTGAGAGGAACATCCATTTCCAAAATTCCATCGTTTTGCATCTAGAAAATATACTTCAGGAATTGTTTTACCTTTGGTTCAGTCTAAAATTGGCAAGATAATAGGATGTTCTTTTTTTGTTCCTCTTTGATTTCTACTGTAATATATTATCAACAATTTATATCTTTCCTTACTAGTTCAGTTTTTCTACCAAGTACTATCACTGTCTAGTGGGGATATATACTTACTTTTTTAATTGGCAAGATAATAGGATGTTCTTTTTTTGTTCCTCTTTGATTTCTACTGTAATATATCATCAACAATTTATATCTTTCCTTACTAGTTCAGTTTTTCTACCAAGTACTATCACTGTCTAGTGGGGATATATACTTACTTTTTTAATTTCAGTGTCCTCCAGAATATGGACAAAGACCTTGTCATGGGTAGTCAGTGACCGAGATTTCCAGCTGGACGTGGGACATTGTTTATGCTGCTGCAATTATCTTTGTTTCTAATGATTATCTGAATGTATTAATGGAATTTGGTTGTCATTGGGAAAATACTGCACCAAACATAGTGTCTTGGATCTTTGCTTTGAAAGATACCATGTAAGTGCCTACTTTCTGGTTACCCTGGCAGAACTAACCAACCATAGCAGCTGTTTGGACATTAACCAAAATAGCTAGAATCCACAGCAGTGTGCTTATAATACTAGCTAAAAAAAGGGGAGGGGGTACTAAGCAGTATTGGGTAAAACAAGAATAGTAAGCCCCAACTTAGCCCAGTTAAATTTTAAATTTTTTCTTGTAACAGTTAAGTATTTCTGTAAATTTTCCTTCCCTTCCTTTTCATTTTCAGGTTCTGCCTTACTACCCCTGTAATACAACTCTACTAAAGAAAATATATCATCACTTATTGTTATTCACTTTCCCACATAGCAACTCAAGTATTTGCTGAATAATATAACTAATTCTTTATCTCCCTCTTCATGTTTATCCAAGAGCTCTCTATATCACCAATGTGGAATGAGGTCATGTGTTCGTGAAGCAAAATGAATAGAGCCTCCTGAGGCCCTTTCATTCCAGAACCAGGGTCAAGAGTGCTGTCACCTAGAAAGGCTATCCTGCCAGTGCATATAGAACTTGCCCCCTCTTGGAACACTCTTCTATGTCTCATGCATAACATCTAGATCAGAACTACATGAATGAAGTTTTTAAGAGATGTCTTAGAAACACAGTACATTTCCAAAGTGACCACCTAAACCCATCTGTCCTGTGCTTGCCCTGGCAAGTTACTATAAAGTGAGTTTTCTGCTAATTAAATACAAAGATGTAAAAATGAGAGAAAATCTCTCTAATATGGAACTTCTCCATATTATCTCAATATAAAAAACTTGGGTAACATGATGAGAAAGAAGAAGATATTTCTGTCTTTGAGAAATATTTATTTTTTTGTTTAACATAAAAATGCCTATATTGATTCATAATTCTGAGTTCACTTGAAGTTTCCTCACCCAGCCAGCTTGTTTCCTTATTAGCAGGTCAATATCCAAACTCTTCAGGAATGCATTTGAAAGATTTCTGAGAACTCTGAGAACCTCTATTTTCCTTAGTCACTTTTTAGTGGTTTGACCCTCTTACAGTTAAATCATCCTTCCCACTTACAGCTAAATAATTTTCTATATTTTGTACCCAATACCTTTGTAAATAGAAAATACTCAGTGAATTTTTATCTTTTCCATATCCATAACTAGATTTTAGAGATAATCTTTGAGGCGCCTGGGTGGCACAGTTGGTTGAGCGTCTGACTCTTGGTTTTGGCTCAGGTTGTGATCCTCAAGGTCCTGGGATTGAGTCAAACATCGGGCTTGGAATTCTCTCTCCCTCTCCCTCAGCCCTTCCTGCTCATGCTCCCCCCACCCCAGATGAATAAACAAATCTTTAAAAAAAAAACACTTTGGGGCACCTGGTTGGTTCAGTGGGTTAAAGCCTCTGCCTTCGGCTCGGGTAGTGGTCCCAGGGTCCTGGGATGGAGCCCCGCATCGGGCTCTCTGCTCAGTGGGGAGCCTGCTCCCCCCGCCCTCTCTCTGCCTGCCTCTCTGTCTACATGTGATCTCTGTCTGTCAAATAAATAAATAAATAAATAATCTTTTTTTAAAAATTGAGTTTGTTTTTCCTATTTCTTTATCCACAACTTTATGTAATTATTTAGCAAATATTTACTGAATACCACCCATTTATTGAGAATTAATTGTTTTGCTTGGTGTGGATAACGAAATTAATACAGCGCAGCCTCTTACCTTGCATGGTCACCGTACATACTTAGGGAGATCACTTACAATAAGCGGTGGTGAGTGTGATGACAGCCCTGGCCCCAGGGGTATTTAGAAAAAATTAGGACTGTTTCGTACTCTACTTTCTATCATTTGCACTCCTGTGTGCCTATCTACTGGGAAAATATTCACTCTCTTAGAGTCTTATAAATTTTATTCTTAAATGCTATTTTCCACATATCTAATTTTTTAAACTGGTTCTCCACTGGATTCTGTGGAAAGTGCCCTGGGTTTGTTTAGACTTCAATTCCCAATTCTAGGGATTAAATAATATCTGTTAAGAGCATTAACATGTACATTGGCATTTTTCATCTCAGCCTTCTCACATGCCTGTGAATGTAACTTTCTTTTTTCACACGACATTCTGTGTGGCCAGTAGAAATGTTAGAGCACAGCCCCACAGGACTAGACGTCACACTTCCACATCTACACAAAATGGAATACCTCTGCAGAGCCAAGAATTCCCCCATGGTTGCTGGTTATGTTCTTGAGGGTTAACACATCACAACCTCCCTTAGAACACCCAGTTGTAAAACTGGAAGGATATCCCCAAGCAATAAACTAATGTAGATTGTTTTACTAAGGACTAACTGAGGACTTTTTAAAAAGATGATAATTCTGCACACAATAATGTAGCACAGGTACTGGGAACAGGATGTGAGCCAGTCACATGATCCAGCAAGCTGAGAGTGCAGATCGGTGTGGCTAACCTCTAACTGGTGAAAGTTTGCTTCATAGAGCAAAAGAGTTTGGGTATAGATCTTATATCTTGTATAAGTTTACTTCCTAGGGGAAGTATTACTCACAAAATGTGAAATTTCTCTAAAAGCCATATCCTAGGATCTACATGGTAAAGATCTGTCGGGCCAGGTCACCAACGAAGCAGTGCACCTGCCAGCCATTTTATCTTTAAATGTCTCTCTCGGTGTATTACAAATGACCCATGTTGGATGTGTCTAAAATTCATTTTCCCCTCCAAAATGTGCTTTTCTATAGATGTCCAAAGTCAAAAGAGGATAATGGACAACTTGACAAAAAGAAGGTGTGCCTTCAATCCTTAACCTTTCTTAGTCCCTTTAGTTTTTCCCATCGGTTCTGCTGAACATCTGGGAATATGCTGCAAACTGAGACCACTCTTCTGTGGGTCTAACTGTGAGACTTTATGAAAGTAATGTGAGCACAGTTCCTCCCACCACAGGGTGGAGAGCATCCAGTTCTAGCAGTGGGACTTCTCTGAGGTGACCCTGACGGGAAGAGAGAAGACCCACCCTGCTGCTGGTCATCAGCATGTCAGAAACCAGAGCTTGAGGCTAGCTACTCTTTGCTGTTATTCTGAGGACCACAACTCCACTGCAAAGGAGTAGCAGAAAGTTGTATTATGCTGGCATTCTAGCTATGGTATTCCTCAAGGTGTTTGTTCCTGCAAGGTCTCTTTGTCCTGGCTTGTTCCCCATGGGAAGGGGCAATACAGACGATTAGAGAGCCTCAGTACATATGAGAATTACTGATCTTATTTTTCACCAGAAAAAAATAAGGAAGGCAAGAATTTTGATCTCATGGTATATTCTGATTAAAAGTTTGTTGAACAGGATTAACAGTACAGATACCTAATGTTTCTATTGGATGTCGGAGTTTTTGGAGAGCTCTCCTGTGAGTAGCCTCATTTAATCAGTCCTAAAGATAGAGCCATTAGTACCACTTTCCCACGTTAAGTGAGAGAGAGAAAGATCACAGAAAATCAGGGATTGTCCAAAAGCCGGGCGTGAGCCTAGGTCTTCTACTCCCAGCCGCCTCTGCTTTCTACCAGCCTGACACGGCAGCCTCCTTATACCCTGGGCATGGCTTTGTTTCTTTAACAAATTATCACACTCATTTCCAGAGTCTATTTATTACATCCTGAGGATTACATCCTTAGGTTCAGGATTATATAAATCAATAAATGATCTCTTATGTTTCATTTCAGAAAACCTCTTTTTTTTTTCCTCATCACTGTCAGCTCCAGAGCGTAACAGAAAACACAGTCAGACCATATCTTCAGCCTTACTAACACCACATTATCTTTATTTTTTTAAGTGAAGATACAATAAAAGATTACATAGGATTATTTTGAGCACATATTTTAAAAGATTAACAATGTGTTATTCTTATTTGGAGCAAATTTTACTTTGTCAAGTTTACTTTGGCATAATATTTGGCAAATAGAAATTGTGAAAATATTTGGTGATACTACAAGGAACAACGCATTGAGTATCTTGAGATATAATACACTTACTTTAAGAATAATCTTGAAGAATCTATACCCTGAAAATGTCATAAGATTTCTAATCTTATATAATTCTGGTTTTTAGTTGTTTTGAGTCAGTAACACAGGGGCCTTGGGTTTTATTTTGTGTGCATGCACACACATGTGTGTGTTAACTGACTAAAATCTTTTTATAATGCATTTCGTGGCATTTATATACCTTTAAAAATCATTTTAATCCTGACACTCAGAGATTGGGTTGGTACATATCCTTCTAGACTTTACATATGCATTTGCAAATAGAAGAAACAACATATTTTGTTAAAAGATATGCCAATATTTTCTGGAACTGAAATCTGAATCACAGACATCAAAATTGTTATTCTTTGAAATTATTTCAAGTTCGTTGGTTTGAAACAGCTCTTTCAATCAAATTTTTTTGTATATTCTTACACTATTCTATAGTTTTATATTCTTTTTATTTTAGATTGTATGTGCCCAAGGACAAGTAACCTCAAATATGAAGCAGTCACATAGTTTCCAAAGAGAAGAAACAAAAAATATTCTAAGCCAGCTGAATAATTAAATATTGGGGAATGTGACAAATGGTCAAATGACTATAAGTTTTAATTTACTAAATTAAGGATATATACATACTTTAAATAAAATTAGGGTATTTAGAAATGGTGGGGGTTCTTTCTACTCACATTTTATAAAACAGTTTTATTCAGTATCTTTAGAGACACTTTTGATACCTCCCTGAGTCATCTGTTTCTCAGAGCACACCACGTTCATCCCGGGCTTTTGAATCTGTTGCTGGTGCTGCCATTGGAAGGTCTGTCCCATGCCACAAGTCTTCAGTGCATAACACGAGGACATCTGCTATTTCATTCATCCCATGGATATATATATATAGTCATGCCTCCCATCCCTAATATATTGCTTTTCAAAGTGCTTTCTAAAGTATTGTTGACATCAAATTCTTGTAATTATGAGGTCATACTTGCAATAATTGCAGCAATTTTTTTAAACCTCTTTTTAAAAATGGATTGTTCCATGCCCTCTTGAAGCCTGGCAACTACGATTGATTGATGTTTAATTAACATTTCTTCCTTCTCGCCCAGCCACCCCAACATAGCACTTCAAAATAATATAATTGAGAGGCTGCCCCATAATATATTAGCGGAATTTTGTTAGGACTCAAATATGAGGTGATTCCCCTTCCCCCTTTTTTAAAGATTTATTTATTTATTTTAGAGAGAGTGCAAGCAAGTGCAGGAAGGGGCAGAAGGAGAAAGAAACTTCAGCAGATGCCTCCCTGAGCTCAGAGTGGACTGGGACAGGGAGACCCTTGATCTTAAGACCTTGAGATCATGACCTGAGCAGAAGAATCGGTTGCTTGACTAACTATTCCACCCAGGGATCCCAGAAGATTTTATTTATTTATTTATTTGTTTGTTTGTTTGTTTGTTTAAACTTATTTAGAGCATGAGCAGGGGGGGAGGGACAGAGAGAAAGGTAGAGAGAGAACCTCAAGCAGATTCGATTCTCACAATGTGGGGCTTAATCCCATGACTTTGGATCATGATCTGAGCCAAAATCAAGAGTGGGATGCTTAACCCACTTGATCCACCCAGGCATCCCCGAGGTGACTCCCATTTTGCTAAGGGGTATTAACAGGAAGATTTGAAAATTTAAATTGCAACTATGAAAGCAATGTCCACCTCTTCACTCTTTTTTCCGTATCACCTCTTAAACTTCACATTTCTTCTGTTGAGCTTTTTCTATGCAACCAAAATAGCAAATTTGAAATCCTAGCAGGCCGAAGTGAATAGCTAGAGTCAAGAACAGAGTGAGTCCGAGTACTGCAGGCTGTCCTGTACCCTGTGGGGTGGCATACTTCTATGCCCTGTGAAAGGACATGGTTCCCCTTCCTCCTGTTGGCATGTTCACCTCCTGCAAACTATAATTACAGCATGGCTCCGATGCAGCTGTGGCTGGTGGGGAACACGAAAGCACAATCAATGGATTGTTTCACAGGAGTAAAGTGAGTGTATGGTGTCAAAGGATTTAATGAGTTCTCATGGCTGCCTGTACTTCGAAAGAAGTTGACACTTGCCTTTTCTTTGTACACTCTGGCCCCTCCACAGGTATGAGAGGGTGTTGTGTTTTCCTGCTGTCACCAGCTGCTCGTATCCATTCAGCTTGTCTTTCACCAGGCTGGCTTTACTGATAAAGAAGTAGGACCGTTATCACTTAAAAAGAAGCATGCTGCTTTGGTATTGAGGTCTCTCAGCTTCTTACATAGTCAACATCTTCAGCCATTTCAGTCCTATTCCCGATGCACTTGTTTCTTCAGTGCTGCCCGAATATTGAGAGTGTCAGCTGGTATTTCATTTCTAAGTGTCTAAACTGGTTGTGGGCCCTGTTTCCAGGGAACAAGTGGTCCCAAGGCAGGCGTCCCTCTGGGAAGTTGTTGCTCAAAATTCCATTCCTTTATTGAACAGCTGAGTTGTGGCATTGCACTCTTCTTCCGAAAGGGGTGACGGGGCCTAGTGATGGAATTAAGGATGCAGATGTGGATCTAGCCCAAGTGAGCACTGTCTTAAGGAGAAGTGCTGTGAGAAGGTGAGGGTGCAGAACACCCTCTGACCCACAGAGTTCATGATGCCATAAATAATAACCATCCTGACGACCGCCCTTTCCATCTTCAGAGCGCCATACTTGCCTTCACGTAGTTCCTTCTCCCCACACCTCTGTAAGGTAGGGTTTTATTACCTTCCATTTTCATATAGAGACACAGGGTCGGAATAAGTGACTTGACTAAAGTCACCAGAGCAGGCCTTCATTGTCTGTCCCTGTTTCTCTGTCCTTCCCCCCCTGTGAAATAACTCAATGCAAACCCATAAAAATGTGGATTTTAGCCGTTCCCAGAAACCTGTGTGATGCAATAATCTAGTGTCACTTGCTGCTCCTGAAAACACTGTTGCCTGATTCTACGGTGCTGTGTCTGCTTACAACAGCAAAGCACAGACTGAAAACACGTAAACAGCTGTTGGGGGCTAGGGGTGGGCCGGCGGGGAGGCCGAGTGTAACAGAATAGGCTGCCAAATTCTTGGCTGCCATATGTGCTGTGTAATACTTGTCATCTCAAGTGAGTCATTAAAAGGTTTCCCCTTAATGGGGCTTTGAAGTGCTGGGACAGCTTGAGCGCATCTATAAATTGCCACAAACAGCCCTCTGACTGAGTTAGCTAATTGCTTGCTCTTTGACTTATTAGGATCAACTGAGTTAAATAATTTGTCACATGTGTGGCTCGTAATAAATAATGTGACTAGCCAGTTTGTGAGCTGTTTTGGTGATATATTGTACCCCTTTTGGATGTTGTCACATATAGCTAGCAAATGCAGGCTGTTTTATTCAGAGGACTATCATATCCCTGTATAAAGAGTACATTCTGACAGAGCAATTGGGGAAAAAAATTTCTTTAAAGAGTCTGGTTACAAACCAGTATGTTCATTTCATCTTCAAGCTTTCCATAAAGCATTCATCATCACTTCTCTTGGTTATTAGGCATATATATCACACATCATGTAAGTCATAGGCAAAAGAATGTAAATAAAAGTATTGAATTATTATCACTAATACGGGTTGAATTTTTACAGTTAAAATATAATGTGTTGACTTTGTGAAAAATAAGATATTCCTACTAACAGCCTGGTGGATGTCCTTAGTAGCTCACCACTGCATGCTGGGCTGGGTGCTGTGGGCCACCCCAAGGGCATTGTTGTCCATTGTGAGAAGACACAGGGTAATAAGTGGGTAAGAGAGAACGATGGGCAAGGGAAAGATTATTTTGTAAAAGGAGATGTGGGAAGATAACTATCCAGTCTTAGGGGTGGGAGTATGCTCTACTATCTAGAAGTTAGAATTAAGTACTTCATTTGCCCAGGCAAGAGTCTGGTACCTAACGGTGCTCAGTGCACCACACAGAAAGAGTAAGTTGCCAGCACATCTGGACTGCCTGGCCGTGATAACAATATCATATATTTGTTCTGGGGGAAAAAAAAGGAAAAAAGGGCAAGCAGCTTGCCATGCTGTTAATCTTAGTCTGGACTATGTTCTTGTCGAAAGTATTATGTGACTAATAAGAAAAGAATTGAGCTGTTTTGTAACTATTTTTTAAAAATCCTTACAAGAATACATCATAATTGGCTTTCCTTATTATTAGCTTCAGCAGCTTACAACAGCAATTTTATTCTATTTAGCATAGAACAAATCTGAGGCAAGTTATGCTTTTCTTTTATAAAATTGGTAGATTGGTCCCTTCACAATTTCATAAAGAAATAATTCTGTAGCAAATAAGGATAAGAAAAGGCCAACTTACCATTGGTTTCTTTTAGCATTTCATTTCATGGAATGTCATTTATAATTTATTTGCCTGTGCTCCCCAAAGCCCTCAATTGAAATAATAATAGCCTTGACTTACACTTTTATGGCAATTTAAAAAATTAAAATATTGCATACTCTATATGTGTTACTTCAAAATGAACGTTCTTCTGCTCTTTTTTCTAATGACCTATTCTTTTTCCCTCTTTGAATATATTTACTTAGGGTTTTAATATATCTCTATGCTTGCACATTATCACTGAGACAACAGGCAATAAAAATGCCAGAAAGTCTCAAACAGTGAGGCCAAGAAGTCACAAACGGGCCCCAGCTGGAGGGTTTCCAGTTTGTTCTCCCCTTTCCCCGCCAGCCCTTTCTTAATCCATGGTACTTGGTAACTCTCCTTCTGGATATTCACAGCATAACTAGATAATAGTTTAAGTATGGGGGGGGGTAGGGGATAGATAGGGTTATGAATGACTGTGTTCAGTTTAGAGAGGATTAGGTATTTACTCTCTCATAAGGGCATGCCACCCAAACCTGGATTTGTTTCATATGCAAAATAAATGTAAATGTCTGGGGCTGACCCTGAGTTTATTTTTACAGCACATGGCATAGGTGACATTATCAATTCCCCGGGCCCCATTCTTTTTTTTTTTTTTTTTTTTGCTTACATAAATTTATGGGTAAAATTTATCATGTGTGCCTTCTATGAAACATGAAATGTAGGAAAATAAAACTATTGATATAGCTTAGTTTAATCATGTATATCTTGCATTTGTTTTGAATACTATTTGTAAATGACTTCTTAAATTTTGTAGGTATGTCTTGGGTATAACAAAAATAATGATTCTGTTAAAAGGAATATGTTCAAAGAAAGGGGTATTTAAAAATATTTATCTCAAGGTAATGCACTGGACTGTATTTCCTCTTAAAAGACAAAATGTGCTGAGGTTGTACACATACAGCGAATCTGAGGCTTCCTCTATGACAAGCAAAGAGCCACAGTGATGATTTGGCTTGGATTGTTTTTTTTTGTTTTGTTTTGTTTTGTTTTTTTAAAGATTTTTTTTTATTTTTTTATTTATTAATTTGACAGAGAGAAATCACAAGTAGACGGAGAGGCAGCCAGAGAGAGAGAGAGAGGGAAGCAGGCTCCCTGCTGAGCAGAGAGCCAGATGCAGAACTCGATCCCAGGACCCTGAGATCATGACCTGAGCCGAAGGCAGCGGCTTAACCCACTGAGCCACCCAGGCACCCCTTGGCTTGGATTGTTTTGCAACTGTGCTGTGTACACCTGCTGGGGCAGGGGGGAGATTGAGATTGTGGGTTGATTGACATCGGTACATATTCTGCTTCTAAGAATTGAGTGCACAGTCACTGCTAAAAGTACAAGCTGGATGCTCCTCCTTAGCTCTTCTCAGTCATGTACAATGGCAGGTATGTCCTGGCTTTATATACAGATCTGTCATACCAGTTATGGGGTTGTCATCCAGTAATGAGGAGGAAGGAGGGGCTGAAAGAAACTAGCATTGATTTTACTGCTTATTTCAGAAGAAAAACCAGTATAAAGTGGCCATTGAATTAAGTCAAGTGCCAAAAACAGCATGTTGGCAAAGCACAGTGGTGTCCAACTGCTTGTCATGGCCTTGTTCTCCCCTCTACCCAGAAAAGCAAGCACCAGGTGTGACATGCTCCTTCCCACCTGCAAGAGAGAGTAGGCGCCACTTCCTCTGGGGGCAGCTCATGGGTAGAAAAGCATAGAGAGTACCATAACCTGCAGCACCTAGTTTGTAGTAAAAGGATCTCCTCCAGGGCATACAAGTGCCAGTGGCTGCCTCCCCTAGGCCAGGGTTTATGGAAATACCCCGAGAAATCATTCTGCCTGGGCTTTTGTTGGTAGCACACCAAGAGAAAGCACAGGGAGGTAGTTGGGGAAGACCTTTCTCTCTGGCCATTAGCAGGTGTCCTCCAGAGTATGAAAGGATAAAGAGCCCACTGAATGTTCCAAGAGAAGATTCTCTATTTCACAGTGTGGTTCCAAACATTGGGTCCTGTGATTTCTTTTTCTGCAGATTTTCAGCTTTTTATTTTTCAACATTAAAAATTATTTTAATTTTTAACATTAAAAATTATTTTCCACCTATAAGCATTTCAGTCAGCTTTTCCTGCCCTGCCAACAAATTAGGGGTAAGATGGTCCCAGGTTTTTCAGCATTCCTAGCCATGTCAGAAATGTTACTGCATGAACATCTTAAAAGCTACGGCTCTCACACAGATCAACAGTTCAGAATACCCACATACCAGACATTCACCAGGGAGTAAGATCTTGACAGCCCTCCCCAGCTTCTGCCAAAAGCAAGTCTGAAATCATTGCTGTTAAAAGCATGACACCATGCCAACCTCTTCTCTACTTTATAAACCCTCTATCTGCCTCAAAGTAGATCACCCTAGAGAAACGTACCTGAACCACATTTTCATTCTCTCCCCTCACCTGAATGGTCTGCCCTACATTATGATGTATGGATGCCTTTGCCTTTTATTTAATGGTGCTAGTTAGAAATAGGAAGGTCAAAAACTAGAGGAAAAATTTAGCATATCCAAAGACACCTTTGAAAACATTCCCAGTTGTGTTACTCAGTATCCGTATATAAGAATTCATGAACCTCTTGCCAGAGAAAAGTATTCCTGAAGAAGTAGCATTTTCCTTTTATTCAAACGGTATGAACTGCGCAACCCAGGGGGGCTCCCTTCTTGCTTCAGTTGCGTATCCACTTAGGTACTAAAGGAAGCTTGATGTCCTGTGTTTTCCTCCTCCTGTCACAGTGTAGTTTCAGATCCTTATTTTAATATTTTCTTTTCAGGTTATTTCAATTTAGGCATTATAAGATGTCTGAAATATTTTTGGGAGGAAAATAGATAAAATCAGTGAGTTGCTGATTTTAAATGAACACTTTAAACTTCAAATTTATATTAAGATTCTACTCCTTATTTCTTTTTTGTCTCTTTATTGAAATATAATTGGCATACAGCACTGTGCAAGTTGAAGGTGTACAGCATGATGACTTAAGTCATATATATTGTACATTACAAAATGATTACCACAAGAAATTAAATTAACTTCTTTTATTTCATATAGCTATTAAAAGAAAATGTGTGTGTGTGTGTGTGTGTGTGTGTGTGTGTGTTGAGAACTTTTAGGATTAGTGATAGCCTGTTTCTCCCACCTCCATTCTGCCTCTGTTATCAGTATTCCTGAAGGTGTGTTTTTCTTCATATTTTCATAAGCCAATTTTAACCTTTATTATGATTTGTCTTCTCAGAATTGTCTTTGATTTGCTGACTTATTTTTATTAAATATCTTAAAGCCATACTTTTCTGTAATTCAAAATTACTCAAGCAGTAGAAGGAAATTTTCTCTTAACTCTTTATTCTCCAAGATATGTGTCCACACGTTTCTAGGGATCTTTATGGTAGGGACCCTCTTGTGTAGTAATTAGAGAAGCCTTTCAGGTTTGCATTCTTCAATGGGGTTGGCGTCAGTAAGTTGGCTGGTGGTAGAATGCACAGTGTTCTGGTGGTCTGAGTGCACAGTATTGTAAAGTCCAAATGAATGGATTCTAGATTGGTCAAAATAATTTCTGTCTATATTTGCCCGTGAAGCCTACCAAATCTGTCAGAAATAACCCTATTATTACCTTTGAAACTTGCCTAATTACATATATTACCCTATAATAGTATCAATAAAAATGTATCTTTGTTAATACTTCAGAGGGGAGAAAACCCTTTTTCTTTTATGGGAAACATGTTAAGATTATTTTATGAGACTTGTTTAACCACTTTTTGAAGTAATCCTTATTTTGACTCTGTTGGTGTGCACTTTAACAAAATGCAAAATGTGAATATTTTGATTTTAAAAATTGTCACTAATTACAACTCTTTTGAGTTCAAGGTGATTTTCCATGCATTAAAAATCATCAGAAGGAAGCACCTAGTCTCTATAAACTTATTGCAAAAAATTGGAAAATGTGGCTGAATACATCCATACAATTTGTCAGAAGTATATTTTGGCATAAACTGAAAGACAACGCTGAGGTTTTTTTTTACTACTTTTTTTGATGTTAGTTAAAATGTTAGCAAAAACTATCAATGTATTAAAAACTAAAAAATATATTTGTGTTATCATTCCATAAGGTAGTGTGCTGGGTGCTTTTTTCTTCCTGAAAAGGACATTAACAAACCATGCTAAGCACGTACCATGTACAACTGTCCTGAAGGACTTGGGGACGCCCTTGGGGCACCTGGGCCAAGGACACCATCACAGCTTCTGCTTTGTTCAAACTTGGCTTCCCACTCTTTTTGGAGGTTGATGATGCTGTAGTGTGGCCCAGAGCTCTTAACCAAAACCAGTTTATTGCTTTGCTCTTTCCAAATTAGGAATAAAACTTCTTATCATATAGTTAGTAATTAAAGAAAAAAAAACTTAAATGTTTTCCTTGTCATGGTCTCAGTAGATTTTAATTGTTGAACTTTAGTAAGCAAGTTAGAGTTGACCCATTGAACTGACTGCTGGTTGGAAATAAACTGAGGCCTACTCTTCAATAAATAGAAAACCGAACGATTAGCAGCAGAATTAGCTCATACTCACAACTAACTACCTGCTTTCTGTATGGTACTCAGTAGCTCCAACCACTTAACATTTTTAAGCCTTTTTCCCCTCTGTAATGTAAACTCTGTGAAGCTCAGGCTTTTCTAAAGCGTGTACCTTTCTCTAAGTTAGCTTGATACAATAAAATCTTTGTTCTCTGCAGCATTGCAGATTCATATATGTATATACACACATGCACTGTCTAATATTTATCTGGTCTGGAATAAGCATTAATCTTTAATTACTGTATAAACATTTTAAACAGGTGTGGAATAACTGCACTCTCAAAAATGCAGTGTTTATCTCCTCACTGCCTGATGGCATTGGCCCTACTGCCTGACGGCTTTCACCTCCCCGTGCTTGAGGTGGAAACGGAGAGGCAGTGGGTAAAGGGCAAAGAAATGCCCCAAATCCCACATGAATCAGAAATTTCCAGTTATAAATTATGCACCACCATAACATCCTTTACCACAGTTTGTGAGCCAGGAATTGAGTTTGAGGTAGTTTATAGCAGAAAAATGTGTTTTTCTGTATGGGGGGGTTGGTGAGGAGGTTAAGGGTTGTGTATATATCCATGCATTTTTTTTCTTCCTGTGGATTGTACACTCTCAGCCGCCTTTTCTCGGGGCTGTGCACGGAGCCTGTGGTGTGAGGAGATATAAAGCAGCATTTTTCTAACTGCCTTGGAAACAATGAGGGCTCTGTTAACAAGAGCCCAAACCTCTGCAGACGGCCTCGCTGGTTGGAATGACTGGTGAAGCCCAGGTTCAAAGCCATTGGCCTCCAAGTGCTTTAATTCAGCATTATTTTTACTTCTCTAACCAACTTTTTTTTCTTTTTTTATTTCTTCTCCCCCCCCCCACCCCGTTAGCTAAACTTTCTGAGGTCTCCTTGTTTGGTTGGGCACTGAGCAGTGACTTTTTATAATTAGATTAAAGTTAATCAAATGAAGTCTTGGATATTTTTTAATGTCATTTAATCTCTTTCTCTTCCCCCATGGATTTTATCACCCTAGCTTAATTTGTTGTAAAATTTCTCCTCATTTTTGCCTGGTTCCATGTTTTCCAATTTGAAAAAAATAGAGGACAACAGGTATTTTCAGTCATCTTTGTTTCTCCTTGAAATAAACACAAACTCAGTTGTATACTAGACTTTATACCAAATAGTTGTCATCTTCCTACTATGTTTTCTATTACTACAAATGTACGAGGTTGGAGAAGTAAGAAAGGAGATCTAAAATAAAAAGTCCTGTAATCAAGGACAAAACAGGGAAGAAAGATTTTGAAGTTGAGAATAGTTGAGAAACATTTCTTACAGAAAGAAATTTAAGTCAATGAAAGTGCAGACTGATTAAGTTAGGATATTTTGATCAGTTTCATGTGATAATACTATGAAGAGAGAAGTACTGAAAAGTGTGGTTGTGGTAAGCACAGATGATGGCATTTCTGTGGTCCAGCAATAAAAATTTAAGCATTCTCTCTTGTTCAGTCAATATTTATATTCTTTCTGTCTTACAAATGAAATTTGAAAACAAGTTACAGGAAATGGTGAGTTCAGAAATATGTCTTAGATACAATATTACTGTAATTTCTAGATACCGTGTGAAGTTTGACTTGACTTAGAATCTTTCTGGGCTTTTGGTCTGGAGGGAGCAGGCTGCAGAGAGCACCAGGAGTTTGCTGTTAGCTTCAGTCTGACACGGGTACTTTCTGCAGGCGGATGAGGGGGAGATCAGGTTTCCAGCTTGTTAGGCTGAAGGCCATCGGGTGGTATGCTGATGGGTCTGGTTCTGATTTTTAAGTAGTGTTAAAAAGGTCAAGGTTCACATTTTTTTCATTTTATCCTGAGTTCATCACCAGCAAATCTAACTTTGCCACATTTAGTACACACTACTAAATGAATGAAGACCAGGAAGGGGGATCACAGATTTGTCTCCACCCCTGTTATGTGCTAACACACAACAGATAAAAAGAAAAATTCATGTCATTGTTCATTGACCCATTGCTTTATTGTTTTGACTAAGTAGTCTAATAATTAAAATGTTCAGTTAACACTTCTCATTAATAGTAAAAATAATTTACTTCTAACCTTTGAAAATAAGAATTGAATGCTATTTCATTAATTTATTATTTTTCCTTTGTCGCAACTCTTTAAATTTAAACTTCCATTTTTAAAAGTGTTGCGAGGAATTATATTATGTAAAACTATATGGTATTAAAATTCCTTATCATTTTTTCCTAATACAGATATTAGCAATAGCTTTTCAAATCCCTGCTTTGAAAGATTACTGAAAGTAGCTTTCCTATGTAGCAATACCAATAAATAATAAGAGAAGTTTATATAAATAATTCTGATTTCTATGTGTCTTATCTTCAGATTGTTTTTGAATTGATAATAAAGTGAAAATCACATGTCTTATTTTCATAAAAAAGTGACTTAAAATTTTTATAAATAGAAGGTAATGATCTACTTGTCTTAGATAACTTAATTTTAACAATTGAAAATGACTTCTTTTTCTTCTGCTGGCTTATTGGCTAATTTGTTTGAAATTGGTTAATGTCTTTTTAAAGGATGCAACCAGAAAATAAGGTCTCAAACTCATTTTTAAATTCTGTGATAACCTCAAAGATCAGTGATTTGTGATTTTGCTAAAATGTGCAGAGATTAAGGAATGTAGATGTTTGTAATAATGTATTAATATAATAACGTAATATAAAATGCTTGCATTTTATTGATAAATATATACTTTGCAATAATAGCAAAGATAAAGTGTATAGACAGCAAGCTACTGCAGTTTAAACATATATATTAAGATATTATTATGTAAGCTAAAGCAAACGTAAACATGTCTAAAACTTTAGAGTGAATTTAATTTATAAGATTCAAAAGAAGATTTTAGGAGGTGTCAGAATCTTTAAATTACTACTAATTAAATAGCCATTCTCATGCTGTTTAAAAAATTTTTTAAAATGCTATCTAGATACTTTTTGTAAATTTACAGGTGTTGAGTAAAATTACAAGGAGGTTTTCCCTCCCTCCTCTATTTATATTGGAAAACATGCATGCACATACACTCACACAAAATGTTTTCCTAATGTGTCTAGAAGTACTAGGTAAGAAATTAAGATGTAGACACACTACATAATAGTTTAGAGTTGTCCAGTCAAGTGCTTATGGGTCCTGTTTCCAGCCCACTCTCCTTATACACAAAAATCTACTAAACCAAATAGGAAAAATAATCCTTCTAAGGCAAAATCCTAAAAAAAAAATTTTCAGTTGACTTGCTAGAACTTTTCTTATGATAAGTTTTCCTGAATATGATAAAAAAACCAAAAACCTAATGCTTGTATGTGGCTATAACACCTCATAAGAGCTCACTGATAAATTCAACCCATTGTTGAGGTCTGTGCCACCTCCTTCACAACCACACAGGTAATAAAGGTCATTCAAGCAACATATAACTGGAAGAAGCTTTGGAACTTAATGTCTAAAGTAAGATTCCCTAAAACACTTTCTTCCTGTTCTGCAGAGTCAATATACAACCATCATTTCTTACATATTAAAAACTAGAATAATGTAATTAGTTTAGCATCTATGCAGTTACTACTCATAATAAATTGCCCATAGATTCAGTATGTAACTTCTCTAATTTTAGAGATGTTCCCACTTCCCAGTGTTTTGTGTAAGTTGTTTATGCAGGTCTTATATGGGAAGGGAGAATGCTCCTTAGGAAGACTTATTCTTAACAATGTCATAAACATTGTATGCATAAAAATCCTCTCTCCTCCCCAATAGATTTTATATTATGCCCATTATTATAACCTAAAGAAAGATTCAGCTCAGTGGTACAAAATAATATATCCAGAATTTCTTACATAGGAAAATACATATGAATAAAACATTAGATGTTCTCAAGTTAATTTGACATTGTTGTCGACTGAGGATTTTGTTGGGCGCAGCTGGAAAAGATTCTTAAGCAGAAACTAATCAGCACAAGCTATAGCAACTTATGGAAATGTATAAATCATGGACTCTTTTTATGAAAGATTTCAATATTTGTTAACCTTGTTCTAGATATGCAAAGAACTTTTCTGAGATACATTTGTTAAGTCAGTAAATTCTTTTAATAACTTGGTGTGTTGTACCCAGCATTTAGGACAGCACCTAGGGCAGCAGTGGTGAGGGTTGCTAACAAACAGCACGTCAGTGATCTTGTTCCATTCGGAGCAGGACTCTGTCTTTTTCTATTGTCTTCTGCTCAAGGTGTGTTTATGTAAAGGGAGAACCACTAGTTTAGTTTGAAATATTAAACAAAATAACTTTTTTACTTCTATTTCAATACTGGTGGTTCACCCACAGCCTCAAAAATAAATAAATGAGTTTAACTCATCAAATAAAACCTTATTTTTATTGGTCTGGTTTATGAAGAAGGAGAAGTCCTAGTTTAGAAATATCTGTCCTTTCATCATCATTATCTTCCTTCCTTTTCAAGTTATTTTCTGCAAGTCCCAGTAAAATACTCAAAGGTTTAAAGTACAACTAAAACTTGCATTGTTGAGAAGTGGTTGAAGCAAGTGTTCTCTCTGCAACTCTTGTTATTTTAAGGTTTGTGTAATTTTTATGTTCTCTGTTCTTAAACTTATTAAACAATATCTGCTTTTCAGCTTGAAATTTTAACAAAAATAATTTTCAGCAGAATAGGGAAAATACATTTTGTCTTTGTAGTCTAGACTAACATTTTCAGAAGAAAAGTCAAATACGACAAGGGTGTTTATGAACCCTTAGACTTATTCGTGATCAGGGACTCGACAGCATCTGTCCAGATTCTTTCACACCACCTTTTCAGAAAGGAAGACTATGGCCGCCAGTCAGAGGGCTAATGTAGTGCCAGACCACTCACAGCCAATTAGCCAGCTTCCCTGTGACCGGTGGGTACCTCTTGATTTTTTTTACTTTTTGCAGGGAGGGGAGGTTTCCAGTGATGACCTTTAGCCACTAACATTTCTTCTTCATGCCCTGAAATCAGAGGAATTGGATCAGCCTGTTTAGGGCTGACCACCCAGCCCTGTAAAGGCTGCTTTTTTCACAGAAACCAGGTTCTCCTGATTTCCCTCTAAAATGCAAGACCCAAGATGCTTACCCGCTGGCTAAGTGACCAAATTAAATCTCCCCACAGTTCCCCAGATGCATGAAGCTAGAGTGAACTTTCCTGGCTCTTATTCCCTGAGGAGTGCACATCTCTGAGATAGGACGATACCATTGTCTGGGATAACAATCTGAGACTTCTAGCATCTGTTTTTGAGACGACTCAACCTTTCAGGTTCTAGGGTTTTTGAATGATGCAAGGCTGACTTGCTGGCCACCAGAGAGACGTGGACACAGAATGACACTTGTGGTGACTGTGGTCAAGGAATCAGCATTTAGTTGGTAATTTTAAATATTGCTTGGAAACTACTGCAATATATGTTTTCACCTAAAGTAGGAACTGAAAGCTACATTTTCAGTTGAAAGACTTATTTAATAGAGAAAATAGAATTCATCTTTATTGTTCCAGAGATCAAAATAATAGTGTGTGTGTGTGTGTGTGTGTGTGTGTGTGTATAAGGCAAACTTTTAACATCCAGAGTTGTTGCTAATGGTGAGGGCTAATTCGGGTGCAGGGAAAGCAGTGGCCTTGTGCTAATCTTTCAGTTCTAGTACCCTTGCATTGTCAGTCCTTTTTGTTCAAGATGCAAACTTTTGTTTAAATATGTTTCATCATCATCATCTTCTCCCATTTTTATATGTATGTATACTCCTAGAATGAACATAAACTTAACACATGAATGATGAGCCCAGAACTTCAGAGATGTCAGTCTGGTTTTATGGTCCTTCACATCCTGAGGGTGTTTTCACCTTGTGTGCATTTTACCCTGCAGGTAATTCATAAAACTTCCCTCCAGCAATCCAGCTCAAAAGCAGATGTCTTATTTAGTTTAACAGTGCGCTAACTGGAAGGCAGAGAAAAGACAGATCTTGTTTCTGTAAATTACATTCTTAAATGGAGAGACATGAGATTTCATTGCCCTGCTGGTGGGCTCTGGGCCAAGATGCATAAATGCCAGCGTGCTACTCACTGACCAGCAGCTGCTCCAGCAGGATGGGAAGAAGCACCTCGCCCAGGTGGTGTAATCATAATAAAAGCAGAAACATTCTGATTCTTATCTTCTTCCCATCAGTGTTTCGTTGCTGTGTAACTCAGCAAATTAAAGAGCTTAACTTTAACCTTCTGAAAGTATGGTTGGATTTTACCTTACTAAAAATCCAACCCTGTGGACTAAGACTTCTTTTGGATAGCTTACAGCATGACATCTTAGACTCTTCGTGTCCCTTTTTGGCGGGAGACAATATACATATATTAGTGAAAAATAACACTCTTTTTTTGAGTCAAGTTTATTGAGGTGTAACTTATATATGCCCTCTTCAGTGTAGTTCTGTGACTTTTGAAACTGCATATAGTCTTGTAACCAGTGCCAATCAAGATTATCAAGATACAGAACAGTCCACCATCTAAAAACTGTTCCTCTCCTCCACCTACATGTAACCCCTTGTAATCACAGATACGCTGTCTGCCCCTTAGTCTCTCCTTTTACAGAATGCCATATAAATGCTGTTCTCCAGCACGTAGGCTTTGCAGTCCAGATTCTTGTACTCGGCATATGCATTTGAGATTCATCCCTGTTATTGTTTATATCCATAGTTTTTCCTTTTGCATTGCTGTGTACTTGTCCTTTGTATGGATCACCTATTTTTTTTAACTGAAGAAAAATGACAGAACTTCATGATAACGTTTTAACTCTGTATCACATTTATATTACATGTAGTCTGAACATTTTTAAGCATATGTAAGTAGTCTGAGGCCAACAATTTGTGTTGAATTCATGTATGCCTTTTTTTTTTCTTTTTAAGATTTTTATTTATTTGACAGACAGATCACAAGTAGGCAGAGAGGCAGGCAGAGAGAGAGAGAGGAGGAGGAGGAGGAGGCAGGCTCCCTGCTGAGCAGAGAGCCCGATGTGAGGCTCGATCCCAGGACCCTGGAATCATGACCTGAGCCAAAGGCAGAGGCCTTAACCACTGAGCCACCCAGGCACCCCCATGTATGCCTTTTTTTAACCCATTACCAATCAGGGGTTTTTTGTGCTGTTGTTGTTTTGTTTTGTTTTAAGTTTCATTTGCTCACTTAGTCTCTCTTCTAACTAGAATATGGTGTCTAGAACACCAGTGGGGAACAAGACAGTCTTCTGCTCAGTATAGGTCAATCCATGTTATAGGCTTCTCATCCACTCATTCTAAACAAGATTTTCTAATCTCTTAAAATTTGTACTTAAGTAGTATTTTCTTAAAATTAAGGTTGAATTTATTTGAAGACATTTAACAAATAAATTATGATGTTTGTTCTTTGGGTACAATTAAGTGTTATGGTTCGCTACTCAAATGTGACTGTTAAAAGGGCTATAGAAATCATCTGGACAAGCTCCCCTACTTTGCACTAGGAATCTCAGAAAGTTTGGGGTCCACTTGGTAGGAGGACAGGGTTGGTGGAATCCAACACTCCCAACTCTCTCTCTGAGGCTTGTGGTCTTTTGACATAGACCATTCAGAAACAAGAACTTTAGGATAATTTTCCTTACCTAAAAAGCAAAAGTTTGAAGCTCAGTGTCATGAAGAGGTATGGACTCTTTACAGCAGTTGGACTCATTGCACTTTGGGTGGCCATTGAAGCTAAGATGTGATTTTCAACCAAATTGAATTCATTTATTGTATTAGTTTTTTTATCCAACATACTGTATGTAGCCTAGCCCAATTTGACCTTCTGCCTAAGAAAGTTTTTGTTTTATTTGTTCTGTGTCATGAGATTCGTTTTGGTAAATAGTTTGTAGATGGCCTTTGTATAAGCAAAGGCATTTGAAGAAAGCATTTCCATCAATAGAATTAAAGTGGCACAAGGGATCCTAGTTGCATTTCTGTTTTCTGATGAGGTATCAGTGTTTACTGTTGATCTCCTAGGTAAGCGCTGGGTCTGGATGTCAAAATAACTAAATAGATAAATCATGTAACAGTATCCTAGCCAGTTAATCACTGCCAGAGCTCAAACTGAATTTATCATTTTTTATATAGGTCTGAGTACTAAGTTTGTAAAATATAAACCAATAGGGCAGAATGTGTCTCCGCAAACCAGAGAATCTCTCTGCAGTGTTTCTGATGTCATCTTAGACCTATATTGAAAAAAAGAAAAAGGAAAACAAAACCCTGAAATATGGCTGACATTTTCTCCTTTAATGTAGCCTGCCAAAGCTTGTAAATGATCTAAAACCATTAAAATTCTCTTTTAAAAAGTTGACTAGATTTTAACCTCCCATGTAGATAGTAAGGAAAAAAAGAATGAAAGTCATCACCTTTATTGAATTCTCATAAGATCAATTGATAATCCTTAATATTAATGATGCCAGGAAGGAGCAGAGTTGTTGCAAATGTATCTTTAAACTTGTCAGTGACAATGATTGTGAGGTAAGAAAGTACTGACTCTAGGTGTCAGAAATAAGTGTTTGAATTTACTCTTCTTTCTCTGCATTGAGTTCCTTTGCCTGTTTTCATCCCTGTTTGGTAATATATATTACACTCTTCGGCAAAAATGACAACCAAAGAAAGTAATTGGAATAAGTAAAATCTAAACCAAATACTAGTATGAAGTAGTAGAGAAAACGAAATGGAAATCTAGTGACAAGCAAAGCATTGTTATTGAAAGGTTTTGGAAAAAAGCCTCTTTCACGTTGCTGGCCCAGTTAGGAAGTTTGGTCCCTGGTACAAAGCCATACAGCTGCACACAATATAAAGGAAGGTTAACAGCATATTTGGTGCGTTTATAACTTCCCTGGGGCATTTTAACAGTAAAAATAGTGATTGTTAACCCGGTCCATCTGAACTTAAATATGAGCTTACTTTGCAAGAAATGAGGGGTAACGTCTAAGCAGTTTTCTCTAGGTTTCATTATGGTTTGAAGACTTTACATTATGGTTCCTTTTTGTCTCTTTTTATATGTTTTATCCAACATCCTGAGATGTTTGGAGTTATAGGTTAATTAGATGTAGGCCTCCCAACTCTGAGTTCTATAACTTTACTCTGATGTATATGACACAGATCTTCATAAATATAATACATAATTTATTCTAATAAATATACACACTTCGCCCTTATGGTGTGATATTTGTTTGTAAATACAACCCAAGCTTGTGGTGGATGTGGCAGTACTTGATCTTGAATTTTCCTAACAGTGGCAACTTCTAGATTGTCAGAATGCTTGCAGCCATATTTGTGACTTAAGTAATAAGCAAAACCAAGAATTCTGCACATGGAGCATGGTTCAGTCCTGTTACATAATGAATAATACAATACATTATATTATATTCCCGATAATATATATGCAAAAAAAAATAGAAATATCATCTTCTCAAGGCTTTGCGACACTTGCATTCTGCTGAGTAGTTCTTATACTCACAAATGGGAAGCCAGTGCATTCAAACTTAAGAGGCCATTCCTGATAAAAATAAGGTTAGAATCACTTTCCAAATTAGCCCCCCTGCGAGCCTGAACAACCAACTACCAGCCAGAGCCAAACCGCAATTCCCGGAGTGTGAAGAGCTGGGGATCCTAGAATGGGCGTCCCTCCTCAGCCCAGATTCAGCGTAAACACACGGCAGAGTTGGCTACTGTGTGTGCCCCAGGCCTAATTCATTGTCCATGGGCTTTGGAAACTGTTGTTAGTAATTCTGTGCTTCCTGTAACGATATCTGGAACCAAACTCAGCCCATAGGATCATCAAGTGAGTTCTCGAAATGCAAAACAGCAAGACCCAGTCACATTCACTACCGTGAATGCTGTTTTATCTGTTTTCTCCTACTAAGACCCGGTCCCTTTCCCACTTTGCAACTTAGTAATGAAGTTAGTACTTTCGAAGACACAAGCATGAGTCAAGAAGCTAGACATGAGTGCTGAGCAAGTGTGCTACCAGTGTGTACTCGTCGCACATTCATTCCCTCTGAAAAGCACCGAGAACCCTTGAGAGTGTGAAATCCATTAGCATGTGGGAAAACTATATGCATTCTAGAACTGATTTCATTTCTTAGACCATGAGTGTGATTAAAAACTCATAAGTAGGATTTAATATTTTGCTCTATCTCTCCATCACATAGAATAATTTATGTTGCTCACTTCCAGCATTGACATGAGGAATGAGTCGGTGCATGTCCACGTGGTCTGTCAGGAATGACATGGTTGATCACAAGGGTGAGATGTGTAGAAGGGCATATCAAAGCCACTGAGCCTATTAGGGAGCTCTTCTAGATGAAGCTCTTTTAAACTAGATGTTGGGGTGGAGCCCCCTACATGTTGAACCCTGCTGGAAGTAAGAGGCTCTACCCTGTTACGTGAGTCCAAATGAACTACAGCTGTCGTGCTCTGGGTCCCAGGCCAGTGCAGCCTGTCTTGAGCAAAGCTGGGGCATCCCCATCATAAAGCGAGCAAGTCAGCTGCAGCTGCAGACTATTAAAATGCAAATTGTGCAGATAGGTTAGCTCTCCGCCATTTGAAGAGCCAATGTCTAGCTATATCAGTGGCGAAGTTTGGCACTCCATATGGTAGCTAATAATGTTTTTAGGGCCAGGAGGAGTTTTCTGATTTATGGAAATAAAGGGAGAGAGTGGAAGTGCTGAGTTGTAAGTAGGAATAGAGACAGGCAACCTCTAGCAGGTAGGTTAGAGGGCAGTTTTCTGTGACATGGCAGCAGGCCCAGGTGAATTATCAAGAAGGTTTTCATTTTCAGCAACTTCGTTCACTAGAATCAGGGGATGAAAATAGTTAAGGTATTTTAAACGCATATACACCACTATTATCACTACCGCCAACAACCAGCATGTTTGATCCTCACTAACTGTACTCCGAAATACAAGCCTTATCCCCTGCGGCGGTCCGTGCACTTAAAGGGAGGTTTGGATTCTAGAGAGCATTCAAGTGTTCATTGTTCAGCCGTCCAGAATTCTGGGGGATATTGAAACTGTTGTGGAGAAATTTTGGAGTTGAGAGATTGGATACTCAGACACACCTAGTGTCTATGAATATTAGTTTGTGAATCCAGTCTCACAACTCCAGACTCTCCCCACAGTGTCCACACATGCATATATATGTTGGGGAGTGAGCATGTGTGTGTTACAGAAGTAGTAACCATAATAGGAGAGAGAAGGGCAAGGAATGTATGGTACCATGCCTAAAATTTGTTTGAAAGGTAAATTTAAATTCCATTTTAAATGTTTCAAATTCTGGAATGGTGCATTCGTGTGTATTTTCTCCTGAAAAATATTGGCTTCCTGTCAATCTGCTATGTGGCCTCCTGCTAGCACACTGTATTTTGGTTAACAAAGGTAATATTTTTACTGCTTGGTCCACTTGAATATTTTGCTTAACATATTATCCCTTCAGTTCTTTTTCCCCTGCCGTTTGACATCATTTGCCACTCCCTCATGGTAACCATCAAGAAAACAGAGGAAAGTGATCATATGCAGTCCTGCCAGTAGTGTTTTGAGGGAGTAGAATCCGCCATCATTGAACTCATGAGTTCTGGATTATGCCATGGTCTGTCTCAATTCAAAAATAGAACTCTTTCTGTTTAGTTTTAACTACTTACTCTGCCCAGCCTCTAGCTTGTGTCTTTTTCACTCAAAAGTGAAGCAGACTTTCCTTTAGGAAAGCAGACCATCCTTTCAATGGTAGAAATAAGAAAGAAAAAGAATTGAAATCCGAATTACCAGAATATATTACTTGATTGATGGCTTTAACAAATCTATGGTAAGAGAAGATACTGACACCGAGGACAGAAAACAGAATTGGGGATCTCCTTCGGATGTGTTAGGTCCATACAGTTCCTCTAGTAGACCATCAAGGCACAGAAAGCCCCCTGATATCTTTCCTGACACAAAGTAGGGAGATTGAGTGACTGGTTAACAGATAGCTAAAATATAGGAATTGAAAAAATAAATAAATAAAATATGAGTTACCTATGGTTTTGTCACGGATAAACAAAGTAAATGAGGGATTTTTATTTCATTTTTAATTTGATTCTTCTCTTTGTTTTTTTATGTGTTTATTTAAATTCCGGTTACTTAACATCCAGTGCTATATTAGTTTCAGGTGTACAGTACAGCGATTCCACACTTCCATACCTCACCCAGTGGCCTTACTCCCCATCGCCTCTTTCCCCCATCCTCTCACTCACCTCTTTTCTGGTAACCATCAGTTTGTTCCCTAGAGGTAAGAGTTTGTGTCTTGGTTTAGTTCTCTCTCTCTCTTTTTGTTCTTTGTTCATTTGTTTTATCATGAAGGATTTTTAAATGCCAAGTGAGTACCTATTATAAACTAGACACTCGGGTTTTTTTGTTTGTTTGTTTAGAGAGCTACATGTGTACTCTGGCCTAACAGTACTCTCTTCTCTCTCTAATGAAAATGTAAAAAATAAGTATCCGTTCCTAGCACGTGTCTCTATTTCTCATCTTCCTTTTCTAATTATCTCTGTGTTTTAGAAAAAGTCATTCTATTTTATTTATTTATTTTTAAAGATTTCATTCACTTACCTGCCAGACAGAGATCACAAGTAGGCAGAGAGGCAGGCAAAGAGAGAGGGGGAAGCTGACTCCCTGCTGAGCAGAAGACCCAATGTGGGGCTCAATCCCAGGACCCCGAGACCATGACCTGAGCTGAAGGCAGAGGCTTTAACCCACTGAGCTACCCAGGCGCCCGAAAAAGTCATTCTATTTAAAAGGCAATAGTTTAGCATAATTAATTTGAGATTTTAAAGTGTCTTCTATCAACTTAAAAAGAAAAGACACACAGGGGCGCCTGGGTGGCTCAGTTTGTTAAGCGTCTGACTGTTGATTTTGACTCAGATCATAATCTCGGTTGGGGTGCTGGGGTCAAGCCCCATGTCAGTGTCCATGCTCAGTGAGGAGTCTGTTTGAGGATTCTCTCCCACTTCCCCTCCTCCTGCTTATGCTCTCTCTTGCTCCCAAATAAATACATAAATATTTTAAAAAGAAAAGAAAAAAAAGACACAAACAAGCATTTCAGGACATTGGGAATAAGGTTATTTGTGAATGAGGCCACTTCCCTACCGGATTCACTCCCTCCTAAGAGCAGGGAGTAAAGCTGTGGACAGCTTTGCACCTAATGTGCTCATATGCTGAAAGAGGATGGCTCTGCAGTAGGGTTCTTGGCAATAATTTCCAGATTAGTTTCTCAGCCTTGCCACTGTTGTTATTTGGGGCCATATAATGCAGTCTTTTGTGCCTGGCAACATCCCTGGCTTCCACCCATTAGTAGTACACACAATCCCAATTGTGATAACCACCAGTATCTCCTAACATTGCCAGATTCCCTTGGGGGACAAAATTTCCCCCAGTCAAGAACCACTGTTCTATAAGGATAGATGGAGGTTAGATAGTGCTAGAGGATGACACTAACAGAAAATATTAGAAATCTATCCTCAGACTTAGTGTGTTTTGGTATTTATAACAACATGATCTGAGGGGTGCCTGGGTGGCTCAGTCTGTTAAGCATTGGCTTTCGACTGGGGTCATTATCCCAGGGTCCTGGGATTTGAGCCCTGGGTCAGGCTTCCCTGCTCAGCAGAGAGTCTGCTTCTCTCCCACCCCTGCCCCTACCCTTGCTCTTGCGTTCACTCTGGCTCTCTCAAATAAAAATATAACAACAAAATCTGAGATTTTAGAACTGAAATCCCAATTCAGTACATGGTATTTTTGCCCTTAATTTCAGTAAAATAAAGCCACCAAGATCAGCCTCAATGCCAGGGGCCTCAACCACACACAGAGACATATATTCATCTTTAAGATCTCTGCTCACATATCTCATGTGAGAATTTGGTATGCATTAAAAATATTACTTTGTGAGCAAGTGTATGTTCCAGTTTTACAAAATGAAATTGTTTCTGCTATCAAATTTTACCTGGGTGTGAATTTTTACAACTGAGATATTAATCCTTGAAAAAAGATTTTTATAATGGAAATGCTGACACAACCTTAGCTGCCCTGTTTCAAATGGCATCATTATATTATTCCACTCTTGACCATGTCTGTGTTCTGAAAACAGTGGTGGCATTGTCTGCCTCTGAATGGTGCTAAAGGACTGAGGAGGGGAAGGATTTGGCACTGATATCAGAGTGGGGGAAATAATTTAAAATAAAAAATACACTTTACGTGCATGACTCATTCATTCAACTCAGGGGATTTGCTAAAATGAATAACTAGGCTTGATCCATATAGGATTTGTATGTTTCACCACCTGTGGTATATCAAACTGAGGATGATGCTTCTGGTTCCATCTTTCAGACTATCTTAACTGAGTCTTGAACCTGCTAAAATGATTGCCCAATGATAAGCAGCCTCTCTAATAGACTTCACTTCTCTTCAGTCTAACTTAATATTTTAATTTCCTGGTAGACTCAATAGCTCTAAACCTAGCAGATATGGACAGCTTGAAATAATATTTTTTGTCTTGTTCCATACACATGACTGTCCCAAGTGCATACACACACACACACACACACACACACACACACAGAGGCATGCATCCTGTTATCTTCTTATGCCATCTTAAAACAACTTTTTACAAAACGAATATACTTTGTGTTTGGTGTTGGCAATATTGCAGGTCCCAGATACTTTTCAGTTTCCTACTTACACGTGGTGGGGAGGGAAGAAAAGAAATGGAAGGGCTTCTACCAAAGGCCCACCTGCATTTCCTCTTCCTCTCCCCAAGGACAGAAATGAGAACCTTCTCCGAGTGATAAACAAACTTCATGACTGATGGCCGCTTCCTACTGCCCTTCACCATCCTCAGGAATGGAAAAAGTAGTTGAAGACAGTTAATAATGAAAGTCAAGAGAAAGAAGTGAGAATGGGAAAGATAAAATGCAAAATTATCAAAGCATGAGTTAGGAGGAAAAACATCTTTTAATGAGGGGGAAAACTTGTGGAAAATACTGAAATATTTATGAGCATAACAAAATATGCTCTTAAACTGGTTTGCTGTACAGCACAGGGCAGAAAATGTATCACTGTTTCTAGAATGGAAAGGGTATTAAAGATTCAACATATGCGTGTTGGCTTCCATTTTTGAGTTGTCATTAAACAAAAACCTTTTATTGTTATAGAAAAAGTACTTGAAAGATTCTGACCAAAAAGGAGCCTTAGTAAATTTAATGTACTCTTTGATTTTAAGTTCTTGGCTCACATACTGCACATTTGTGTCCACGCCTTTGTTCACAGACATTTGCGACCTCTTGAGGGAATGCAAATATCCCTGCATATCATCATCAGCTGCTGCTGCTTCAAAGGGTAGCTTGCATTCCAGTTACCTCCAAAATCCTGGTGGCTGGAGTGACAATTATGGAAGAGACGTATTTCAGAGCATCCTCTGTGGTCCGGGAAGAGAAGATACTTTACTTTCTGTTTAGAAGCATGTACTCCATGTCCCCCTCTCAACTCCTTTCTGAGAGTCCGTGTGATTTAGTGTCAGTGGAGTTTCTCTCCCTTTTTCCCATCTGCTGTTAGCAAGAGCAGGGAACATTGATTGGATCTGTCACAGAAACAGCACAGTGGTGTCTGCTGAAAGGGTTAATCTTACTCAATACGAAACAGAAGAGGCACTTGGGAGAGGGAGATCCCCTTGCTATAGAAATGACAGAAGAGTCACCTCAGATTATCATTAAAAGCAGTTCCTATTTCTGTAGGTAGTTCTCAATTTCAGCTTTTTTTAATTATCACTTTTTTAAAAATATGGTGTTTCGTGGTAAACACCAGGGTAAGCTCCCTAGCACTTCACTATTGACGATCACTTCCTTATTAGTTGGCCTGCATTTACAGCCCTACAAACACGCTCCCCATATTAAATTCTGCCATTCAGTGTGGGCTCTGCCGTACAGTATGTGTGTTCTGAAACAATTAGATAGCAGCACAAGCAAGAAGCGAATTCCTGCCCTGAAGCTCCTAAGTTTAATAAAGTATGTTATTTCCAGTAAACCCCTTTAATATGAGTATAGGATTATGTTATTGTTCACCAAATGCATTTAAATATTTAAATGTTTAAATGACCTCAGCAAACACCTAAAACTTATTTCCTGTTGCAATGAAATATATTTTTGCAGTCTTAGAGCTTCCCACATTAATAATAATTAAAAGGTTAGAAGACAGTTGTAATTATAGTAATCACTCAGCCTTTCCCCTCATTGTTTGGAACAAACAAGTGTTTTCTAAATGTCTTAACTGGTCTGTCTTATATTCCATTCTTCTTTTTTAATCTAACATGTAAGAAAGAGTGTTTGATTGATGGAACATCCCCTTCCACAACCCCTCCAGTAAATCTCTCAAAGTCCTTAACCTTGTGCAGCCTGCTTGATAGAGCATTTGCTGTTGTTTATAGTCTGTTATCCCTGGGATTGGCTTTCCGTGTAATAAAGTACTAAAAATCTCATAGAGTAGGATCAACTTGGGTGTTCTGCGGTTTGCATGGTGGTTGTTATGCCTAATTCCCACAGCAGAGAAGGGAATTAGAGGGAGCATCATAAAGAACAAAAGTTAGTGGGTTACCAGCTGAGTAAAGCCCTCCCTGTGAACAGGTTTGGGTAACAGTGATATTTCTAAAAGGGAGGGCAATGACACTTACGTGAGGTTGGTCTTAGGAAGCAGTTGCAGGTCTGGATCCAATAATGTATCATTGACTGCGTCTGGAATAGATCGCCTGGATAAATGAAGTGAACTCTTACCCTGCTGGGAGCTTTTTTGCTGTGTGCTCTGTGCTTATTAGCCTCCTAGCCCCTAGTTTGACCCTGTTCCCTTTTTAAATTAATGCATCTCCAATTCCCTAATCTAGACATTTTTTTTAATCTCATGTTTCTTTGTTTCCACCCAATTTGAGGAAATAGCTGAGGAGTTTTCAACTGTTTACCCAGAGGCAAAATTAACAGGTGCATTCAGGGTTATTGTAGGACTCATCAAATACACTGAGGGCCTGGCCCAATTCCAGTTTTGATAAACAAACCAGCATTGTAAATTAATTGAAAACTGACAGAGATGAAAAGCGTTATTTAGAGGTCTAGATAAAAGTTTTACCGTGTGTGTGTGCTGAAGAGCCTCAAGACGACACGGATTTTGACACTTAGGTTCATAAGGAGTTTCTAATGAACAGAACTTGGGTAATAGAAACTGAAGCTGAACCCAAGGAGGGAGGGCATTTTTAACACAGTCTGGGAATGTATTTACATCCGATAGCAACTTGGCACAAGGAAGAAACTATTCAGAAGTTTGCCATGTGTTTGCTGCCAGTTTGTGCCTTTATTTGGAGGTACTTTATTTGGAAGTTGCCTGTGAATAACTGTGGAGAATTAGGAAGAAAACACACCAGAAAAAATAGGATGTCTCTGAATATTCTGCAGTGGAGCACGTAAGGATCACTTACAGGGAAACAAATGGTATTTTATATGCAGCAAATGTCTTCAGGTACAAAAAGCTCTTTAAGACCTAACTTCCTTATTATGAAAAATGAACTTCATATTTTGCAAAGAACACTCACTTTTTCTGAGCAATTCTGGCTCCACGAAAAAAGTTTTGAAAAGTTCTTTGTTAGATAGAAAGAAGGGATTGCAAAACTGTCATAATACCAATGGTTTTGCTTTTTTACAGAATATGACAGCTTCAATCTGAACTTCTGATTCTCTAGAAATAATAAGGTAATTCTTATGGTATATTCGTTTTAGAATGAGGAGTTTATGATAAAGATTTAAGAAAGTCTGATACAGCAACAGCAATTCTAGGATTTGTTTTTGCAATGACAAAATTGTCTTATTCGGCATAACGTGAGAACACTTATTGGGTATTCACAAGTTACTCGCAAATAAGAAGCTTTCCTGTTGTGCTTATTTTGTGCTTGTTTTATACTTATTAACAAGTTGACAAACTTTTTTGCATCTGGAGAGTAAAAGAAATATCACTTGCTTCTTCACCTATGTTATCTACTTTAAGAAAGACATATACATCAAGTCACTATATTCCTGCTTGCCTGCCTGTGCTGTCCGTTCATTAGAATATGTGGCCTGTGAATGCATGAACACTAAACCATTTGATCTACATGCTTCTGGTAGTCATATTCCTTTATGGAAATCCTTGCTAGATTTTTTTTCTGAAATGTAGCTTTTTTGTTGTTGTTGTTCTATTTATGTATCAAGCCTCTAGGCTTTCATTGCTATCATAAATGCCTTATACATAATAGATACACAGTATTTGCTTAACAATTTAATCAAGTGACTAAATCACAGGAAGAATAAAACATCCTTAGAGCGTACACTTACAGGTCTAGGCCAGTGTTTCTCAACCAGTGGTGATCGTGTCCCTAGGGGACCGCTGGCAGTGTCTGGAGACAATTTTGATTGTTTTACCGGGGGGCAGTACTACTAGCCTCTGGTGGGAGGAAGCTAGGGCTGCGGCTGCATCTCCTGCAGTGCACAGGCCAGCTGACCAGCAAAGAACAAGCCAGCTGAAAAACTCTTCTGATGGAAGAGAAGACCTATAAACAGCTGTTCCTGCCTACCAGCCTTCTTCACCATACTTCACAAACACCCTCCCTGGTTGATTCTTCCATTCCTGGGGTGTCAACACCCATGTGCACTCTAATTCCAAATTTTTGTCTCCACTCCAGATTTCTCCATGTACCCAGCCCTGTATAGCCTGCCCTCTTGCCATCTTACTCTCTCAAAGGTTATCTCACACATAGAGCATCTAATACAGAATTCATCTTCCCTCCAAACATTTGTTCACAGCACTCTGCTAAGCACATGGTTGGCACTCAAAAAAGAAAATGTTAATTCAAACTGTAAGAGTGGCCCAAGGCAGGGAGTAGTGTCAAGAGAAGGTATCAGCAGGCGTTCAGAGTGAAAATAAAGTGTTTTATGCTTAAGAGCAGGGAGGACTTGGAGGGGAGTTGGAGGAGCCGAGATCCATGGATATTGTTCGGGGAGGGTGGCATTTGAGCTGGGCACTGAAAGATACATAGCATTTTAGCTGCCTGGGATTCTGGGTGGAGGAAATAGACGAACAAAGGTATAGAGACTAAAAAGTGGGACTGTGACACTGGAATATGTGATGGAATGCTCTGTTTAGAGCATTGCCTACTGAAGGGAAGTACTAGATGATGAAAATAGAAAAATTAGTTGGTGCCTGAGCATGAAAAATGTAAATGCAAAGCTGAGAAGTCTGTGTTACTCTGTGGGCAGTGGAAAGCCATGAAGATAGAAAGTAGACATGATTCTAGGTGGATTTCAGGAAGATTAAACTAATCTCAGTGCCTGGACCACCCACTGCTTTTCACCTCTCATCCTTCAAGTCTCAGTTTCAGTGTCACTTCCTCAGAGTCTTCCCCGGCTCTCAAGGCTTGGCTTAATGCCCTTGCTGTCCCACTCTCACAGTAACTTCTGCCTGTCCTGTATAAATCTTGTCACTATCTTTCCTCCTCCTAAGCTGCTTATTGTCCCCTTAGACTGTAAACTCTCAAGTCAGGGACTTTGTCTGTCTTGATCTACCCAAATGCTAAGACCAGTGCAGATCAGAATTTCACCCTGGTTGACAGAGATGTTGCATAGGCCCGACCCTGGGGAATTTACCAACTGATCAATATTGGGATAGAGTAGAAGGATGAATCAAAGATGACTCTAGGGTTCTAAGCTTGCCTAACAGGGAGCATGTGGTGCATTAATAGGGGTAGAAAACAAATGGGTTGACACACAGCCAGTAGAAAAGAAGCTGAGTTCCATGTTGCACATGCTGAGTCAGTGGTAGTGTGGAGAAATTCAGCAGGTATGGGAAATGAGGAAGAGAACAGGGCATGCAGGTTCAGATGTGAAAGTGAATTACATTAGGGGCATTTCAAAACCCGAGATGTACTGAATAAGCTTCTGCTATTTTGATCTTTTGAACATTGTTAAGAAGGGGAATTTCACCACTGCCCCTATTGTCTTTCTTGGGATCTTCCAGAATTCTTCAGGAACATTTACATCTTAAGGCGACATAGATTTTGACACTTAGGTTCATAATAAGGAGTTTCTAATGAAAAGAACTTGGGTAATAGAAACTGAAGCTGAGCCAAAGTGGGGGTGGGGGGGTGGGCACAGTAGTGCTTCTTTAATACATCTGAAGGGTCAGTAATGATGTCAGCTACTCTTTTTCCCGTAGAGTCATTTCCACCATAACCATTTGTTTTGCGAGGGTTTTTGCCTTCTTGGATCAGTAAAGTCAAACTGACAAATTTGCTACATCCTAAAAGATATGGGTTGTGAAACTTCAAATGTTAAAAAAATATCAGCTCAGAGGCTCTCCTGGGGCTTTGTCACGTGGTAAATGTGACCCTGCTTCTGACCACATCTCTACCTTTCACTTACTCTCATCACCTGCTCTTCTTGCCCAACCTTAATTTTCCAGAATACAGGTTACAATTTATTAGTCTCCAGTAGAAGAGATAGAAGTTTGTAATGCAGGATTTCAAAAGATGTAGAGAGTATTTCTCTCGGTGTTCCCTATGCCTTCCAAACCCGGTTTCTCCATTCCAACCAGACTCTTAGTTTTCCCATCTTTCCTGCTCTCTCTAAAAAGAAACCCAGTCTTTTTTTTTTTTTTTTAAATAAACTGTGGTTCACTTTAACCCAGTGTTGAAGTAGTTTTGTTTCTTTTTATTGGTTTTGATCATTTTAGAGATAAAAAGACATTAGAAGTCATCTTGTCTGACCTCCTCCTATAGTTCCTCACTTTACATTACCAAGGAAGCTTCAGGGTGAATGGCTTTCCCAGGGACCCACACTGTAGGCCTGGGGTTCAAACCTGCCTTGCTGTGTTATCATGCATGAATATTGCTGTGAGAACTTAGAAGGACACTCCGTGAACAGACCAAATAATAAAGAGCACTCTGAGAGGGTCTCAATTATGGTAGATACCCATTTAATATTTGTAAGCAATGAAGTGGCTGGCTAATAAAATTATGAGCCAGTATATTATTCTGATATCATCTAGTGCATTTTATATGAGAACTGTTTGTATATGTCTGTTTGTGGTATGTGTACATGTGTGTACATCTGTGTTCATTGATGAATGTTGCAAAGAGAATTTAGGCATATTTTTCTTCCACTAAAAGCATAAACAAACTCTTGAGCATGATATAATAAACGATGGATATGAGATCCATCTTGCTTTCTGCCATTAAATCTATTTATGACTTTATGTAAGCCACTTATTTTACTTTTAATGTGTAATATAGAAATCATTAGGAGTCACATGATGATATTGACAAATTATCTCAATCTTAGATGTAAAATTCCAAGCAACATCAAAACAATTTGTCTTTGCATTATTTCAAATGTCCCATTTTCCTCAATAACCAGAGTCAATTTCATAATCAGTCTGAACATGAGCAAAATACTAAGAATACATGATTTAAATGCATTTACTGAGCAGTGTAATAAAACCTAAAGATTTCTTCTAAGGCCAAATTTTCTTTTCATTTGGAGGGAGCCACTTAATTTAGTCATAATCCATTTGCATTAAGAAATGTTATCTTGGGGCGCCTGGGTAGCTCAGTGGGTTAAGCCGCTGCCTTCAGGTCATGATCTCAGGGTCCTGGGATCGAGTCCCACATCCGGCTCTCTGCTCAGCAGGGGGCCTGCTTCCCTTCCTCTCTCTCTGCCTGCCTCTCTGCCTACTTGTGATCTCTCTCTGTCAAATAAATAAATAAAATCTTTAAAAAAAAAAAAGAAATGTTATCTTAAGATTACAGAAGCAATTCTCTGTTTTTAATTTCTACTTAAATGAAGTTATCTAAGAGAGAAGTCAACCTATTTATAAAAAGGATGAATTTGGACTTAGGCCAAAAGTTCTTTTGAAATGTATTTTCATACAGTAATACAAGTTGCTAGATACAGGCAGCTTGTACATTCATTAACTTTGCCATAATTTCTAACCAAAATATTATAACCAACAAAAAAAAACACTGCTAAAATCCAATTTTTTTAGATCCCTCCAGAGTAAATGTGTAGATTGTTATATTTCTTGATATAAAGTTTTGAAAAATATTCTATGATAAGGAAGACTAGTGATTTCAGAAAAATTCAAACTAAATGTAAAAAATATGCCAGGCATTTAAGTTTCAAGATGCAAGTTAAATGCAAAAAGGATGGTATGCCAAGAATTTTAAGTTTAATCCTGAGATAGGTAAAAACTGTTCGAAGTAGGTTTGCTGTGATATTAACTATTTTAGAGACCAAAGTCGACCATATATCATATGGTTCAAGTACACATAATCCATTCAGCAAGGATTCTGTAAGGACTAACTCTAGTCTTTGAACTGAAAAATGTTCATTCTACTTGGAGTCTTTTTTTTTTTTTAGGATGTTTTTATTTAGGCAATATACTACACTTGAAAAATATAAGGTTTAGAGGCAATCTTGTGTTTAAACCCCAAGTCTGCCACTTAACCAATTGTGAACACAGGGGCAATAAGACATGTGAGTGGGATCACTGTGAGAATTACATCTGGTGGCATATTTAAGGCTGTTAATATGCTTCCCAGCACTTGGTAGATATTCAATAAATATATTTGTTGCTGTTGTGATCACCCGTATATTTATGTTGAAAGTAAGACCTACAAACAAGGTAAGGAAAAAGGTTCTAGAGTGAAAATCTGAATAGAAGGCTGGCATCATCACTCACCAGCAGTTCAGACAGCTGTGTGGGCGTGGTGGCACCCATCCCGCCACCCATTCTTCTTCTGGAGGGCCCAGCGGTGTAGGGCATGGTGGTGTCAGTGGCTGCCCCATGCTCGGCCAGGGTAGATTTTAACAACATGGGCCTTGCATTGGAGAGAGCCACAATAGGGCCCCAGTCATTATGGTTTTGTTGTTTTTCTACCTTAACTGTACATTGATGTAGGTTCTTTTCTAAAATAGGGGTCAGGAGACCCAAAAGGATTGACAGATGACTCCTTTTGATCCACATGGTCATGGCCTGCTTGGTGCATCACTGGATCTGCCTGCTGCTCAAGGCGGCACCTCCTGCTGCTCTGAGGGCCACCCAGTTTGGTGTGGGCGGGACACTGGCACATCAGCATGTGACTCGTAGTCCGTACCTTCCATTACCTACCACCTAGGCAGAACCCAACCATGAAACAGAGTTAGATATTCTTTTACTAAAAATAAGCAATTTAAGCCTCTGTATCTCTTTACAACCTTTGAAGGTAGTTTGTCTTCTTTCTCCCAGTCCTTTCTCTCGAATTAGGATACTTTTAGCTTTAGAAGTAGCAGAAAAACTCAAATTAAATTGGCCTTAACTGTTACACATTGTCACACATGACCTAAAACACTAGGCTCTACTGTTGGCTGATCCATAGTTGCCCAGGACCCAGGCTGTGTCCTCTCTGCTGTCCATAGTATAAGCTTCATCCCCAGGCTGGCCCCTGAAGATGCCTGTAGGTCAACTGCCAATAGCAGTGAAGGCCGCATTCCTTACCACCTAGAGAAATAGAGATGATGTCCAGTGGCTTTTCCAGAATTCCCTGACAGACCTCTCCTATCTCATTGGCTTATGTTGAGTCATATACCATTTCTGTCCTTCTGCTGGTCAAATGAGTGGAATTGCTCTGATAATCTTACACTAGAGCTGTGGTCTGCTTCCCTGAGGTACAAAGATACCCAAACTACTGGGGTTCTCTTAGGAAGGGAGAAGGCAGGAAATCACTCAGGCCATTACAACAAAGCCATCATAGAATACTTCCTGGAGGAGGGGATGTTTGTGCTGAGTTTTGAAAAATAAGTAAAGTTAGAAGGTAAGGAAGAAATTTTAAGTAGATGGAAAGAACATGTACAGAAATTTCAGATGCCTGAAACAACATGGCCTTTTGGAGGGAACCATAAGTACATGACTATAGAGAATGACAATAATGAGATATGAGCCTGAGGAAGAGGCCTTTTTATGTCACAGCCAAGCTTCAGTGCCACTCCAAATTATAGAATATGCAGACTAGATATGGGGAAGATTCTGCGTTAAGACTAAGATTGGGAAAACGGAGAGGAAGTGATCTTTAGAGAAATACTTCAGAGGCAGGGTTGCAGGACTTCCTGGCCAGTGGGCTAGAAGGGAATGAAGAGAAAGGAGCCAAGTGATGGACCTGACAAGTCCCCAGTCCTTCAGCCTCTGCAGTTACCTGTGTTAGCATCATTTCTGATAGTGTCTCTTTGCCCACATGCACCCGCACACACAGACACAGAAATTTCTACCCCAGTGACATTGTAGAAGTAGGTACATGCTTGCAAAATATTAATTTTTATTTGTTTTTTCCCCCATTGTAATATTAATGGCTTTCCCCTTCCCAGTTTTTAGAAAACTTAGAATGATTTCATTAGTTTGAGGATACTGAAAAAAAAAAAAAAGACTCTTTAAGAAAGATTTGGTGATTTCTGATTAGCTGATTTTTAGAGAAAATTGGTCATTTCAACCCTCAGTATTTGGCTACTATCTACTTGTGAATTTGCTGGACTACATGTAAATTTCATTTTGTAATTAGAGCTTGGGAGAAAACATACTATTTTCTAGTATCATGTTTCTTACAGATGATTGAAATATGCTTAGTCAACCTCCTCTCTAAATAAAGTTCACCTTTGAACTAAAGACCAAACTGGAAACAAGGAATGCCTTGAAATATCTGGGGATGTTCTGAAAGCAAGGGATTATAGAGAAGGCGTCCATTTTATTTTTAGCACTTCCAGCCCTTTGGCACTCCCTAAAGATAAATGCCCAAGACTTATCGGCCATACTCTTTTACTGCTTAGGAGCTTTTTACATTGCTAAAGCATTAGTTAACAAAACCTGAAAACAAATTCTAGAGAATTTAAAATGTATAGCTTGTTCAGTCTCTTGATACCTAAATTCTGTATACTCTTGGTCCATGTGTCAACATCGGGGAAACATGAAGAAAGCTTGACTCATAAATTTCAGTCTGTGCTATTTATTTTTAATGTGTATTATGCATACAGTGGACCTTGATTATGCAGTAGTCCACCCACACAAAGTAAATGGCTGCCAAATCCAGTAAGCACCAAACTGCCACTGAGGCATTTTACCCAACCCAAATGCCGTTTACTGAGACGACAGTGGAGACCACACATTACGGCTATTCTACAGAGCTTTTAAAAGTCCAGCCTGTTCACTTGGCCTGTTTTGGCTTCCTACAGAAAACAGGCTTCTGGATCAGCTGGACACCAGAGCCCAGACTCTCTACTCCGTGTTCTACTTGGAAGTGCAGCTGACCCAGACTTTGGTTTCTTAAAGTAGCCAAAAACTAGCATCTGGCCCTAATTTAGACTCAGCTTATGGGCTCCCCACTAGCAGCAGCAGCAAATACTTCTCTCACTCTCTTTCCTCTCTCGCTTGGACAGGACACCAGGTTGGGGAGAGGACATCAGTAATACATGCTTCTATTTTTCTCCCTGAACTCTCACTTCCAGGAAGCTTCTTCTTTCTACTTGTGCAAATCTATTTGGTATTTCTCGTTGTCACCTTTGCCTTGGCAAAGCTGTTGTTGTGACTGCCGTCTTTAGTTAATACCCATTCCAAACCAGTTATTGAGAATCCGCTATTGAGAAGCCGCCAGGCACAACACATGTGTTCTGGAAGTGTGTGTAAGGCAAGTGGAACATGTGAGCCGTGTTGTCATTCCTGAGGTGATGGCCTAGCTGCTTCTTCCAGGTGTGAGGTCTTGAAATGTCTGCATGGAGCAACATCTGTTTTATCTTTGAACATTTGCTATTGCCTAATGAGGGCTTTTTATTTCCCAATCTTTTGGATTAAAATATGTTCCTAAAATTTGAACATCTGAAGAGCACTTGTTTTGTATATTAGATGCTGTGGGGGCCTTAAATGAAGGGAGGAAAAATGCAGTCCCCCTCATGGGTGCTTCCCGCTAGGTGTCTGCTGCCTCACAAACTTGGGAGGAGTTTAAAAAATAATATTTCCCAAAGCATGAAGTAAATCAAAGTAAAGTTGATTTCAAACAAGCAAATGAACGAAAATGGTTCCCAAAGTATTCCTCTCATGACTGTGAGTTAAAGAGGCAACTGATTCCAAAACATCCCCACAAAGGCTCAGGGTTCACGAGAGCCAAAACATGGTCCCATGGCCACTCAGCCCTGCCGCTGCCTCGTTGCATTGTCAGCGTGACTGGCAGCCCACGCTGCGCCTTCCGCAGGTAGCTTCTAGTGACAAGTGCTTTTGGCTCTTTCTGACAGAGCTCATTGTGGAACAACAAGGTTTTATTCCCAGTTTCTGGGAGGGAATTACAGCATCAGTTGGAATAGTACATGTGACTTGGAATTGACTAGAGAGGTCAAAATGATGGATCTGAGATATACTTGAAGGGATAATTGTACACAACCAGTTTAAAAGCTGGTAAATATTTAAGGGTCAGAGGTTAAATGTCAAAGCCACAGAGCTTGGGCTCGGCTCCATAAAGTATTAAGAATGACTGCTAATTAAATCCAGGGTATATTTCACCAAAGGGAAATAAATTTGACAGCTAACAACCAATACTGGATTACCACCTTACAGAGGTTAGGGATCATGCTAGTAATTGTAGATGGTTTACAGTTTTTAACCCAATAGTAATCTGGAGGATGATTGCTTACAGTTACAGATTACCACACTAAACAAAGTTAAGTCTTATGAGTCAAAAAAAGTATTACCAAAAGACCTATAGATCTTGGTCCCCTGTCTTACTTTTTGTTTAAAACTAAATGCCCTGTGGCGGCTTCAGAGCAAATCCCTAAAACAAATGCAGTCAAAAGACACGCTCACTTTTTTTTTCTTTTTCTGAGTTGAAATTTTTTCTGTGATTAGTAATTGCCAGCCAGTATAATAGCCAGCTATGAAATTAGCAAATTTGATTTCCAAACCAGTACAGCAAATTGAAAGCCGAGAAATATCAGCCAAAGGTATAATGGTCCCTTTCCTGGTCACACACTTGTTGTTATCCTTAGATGATAAGATATGTTACTTAAATTCAGCATTCTTAGATGGGCATATAATTTGGACGCTACTTTAGATGCCCCACCTCTGGAAGAAGCTGTTTACCTTAAGATGAGCTATACCTTATGAGTACTAAGCAAACAGAGTAATTGTAATATTTTAATAGCTATGTTTACATGCAGATCTTGAGATTATTTCTGCATTAGGTGATTTATAGGGCTATATTAAGTAAATCACACTTGGAATGCTGCTCCAAAGGATGAGTCACAAAATACTGCCATTTCCCCTTTCTCCTTTCAAAAGAGAGCTCCCAGGGAAAGAGACAGAGAAAGAATTCCTCCACGCCCCGTACTGGGCTTAAAGCTAATCAAGAAATTATCCCATTTAAGTTAGGATTTCAGCTATTTAACATATTGACGTCCATTGATATATCTGTTTAAAGTGGAATTATCTAATGCAAAATTTCACAGAAATAAGTTGATGATTTAGAAAAAAATAGCCAAAGCCATTACGGAAAACCTTGTCATTCCTCATACTGCAGCTTTTGCACGCTGAACTAATTATTCCCTAATCTTTAACTTGAGGTATTGGTTAAATCAATTAAGTCGTTAGGTGTAATTTCAATAATGCTAGTGTTTGCGAGAACTACATAGCAAACACGATTTGCCTTAATTAGACTTTTAAATTCAGAGCCCTGTCTAAGTCTGGAGCCAAGTCCTCTATTTTGAATCTCTCTATATTCACTTAGTTGTAAGGGGAAATTTTTTAATATGTCTGGCTCTAAGTAATTAGTTTGCAAATTTGTAATGTGAGATGTTGTAGGAGCGGAGTTTGGGAAGGAAAGCAGAGCCTCCTCCCTTTTCATTTTATTAGCTTTTCCTGTATCTGGAGACTTCCTGCAAGGATGGAACATTCCTTTAAGTTCAGCTTGTAGGAGGTTTGTACCAATAGCATAAAATGCCTCCAGACAAGTACCTGCTACTGACCTTCTTGTGTACCTTTTGCCCTTTAAGAAAAAAAAAAAAGCAGTGCTTTTCTTTGTCAAGCCTCTCAGAGCCACGGTGGGCAGCTGAGCCATATGGGAGCGCCTGAGTTGTGTCTGTGCAGTCCTCTTGTCTCCTCCTCCCTGGGAGGCCTGGGTCTCCAGCGGCTGCCCTCCATGAGCCTCTTCCTCCCCGAGCCGTAGATGCTGAGCTGGAGATCCTGTCCAGACCTGTGGGAAAGTGCACAGAACACCAGCTATTCAAACTGTTCCTTTCCCACTCACTAGGAAAGGGACTCCAGACAGGAAGGTTTCATTAGCCTAAAAGAACATCGCTCCTTCGTTTTAACTCTTTGGGTCCTAAGGCAGTAAATCCGTTGAGGGCAGTGTTCACATTGTAGATGTTGAAGTTCTTTCTTGAGAGAATTATAATTGCTTTGCTCCCACAGAGATTTTTTTCTGGTTATTTCCTTTACCAGACAGGAGTTAATCATAATGCATTCCTGCCCATAGAAAAGTTCAGACTTTGGTAGTGGGGTCTGTCACACTGGTCATCACTGTGAGCAAGGCCCTTTTAGCAGTGTGTATGCAAGTAGCAGATTGGGAATCTAAAATTCTAATTGTATAAGGGTTTGAATCTTCAGTAAAGTGTAATTTGTTTAGGATTTTCCCATTCTTCAGAGGTTGTATTTGTCTAATTTTATGGTAACTTACTATAGTTTTGAAGCAATGACTGCATCCCCTGCAGTGGAGAAAAACTCTCTTTCTCTCTGTCTCTGAGCCCTCCGCCCTCTCCTTGCTGTTTTGTAAGTGCAGAAACATCACCACAATAATGACATACAATTATAGTAAACATTGAACAATCTGTGCTTTCTCGGGTTTATCTTATCATCTAAACATGTGGTGAGCCCGAATAGGTTAAGTGTCTTTTCCCTAAGGTGCAATATTTCTACAGTTTTGCATGCAATTTAAATTTTATTTTTAAAGCCTTATAATCACACATTTGAACATTCTGAAGATTAAACCTTGTATGAACATAATTGCAAGAGTTAGCGGAAATTGAACAAATGAAATATAAAGACTTCCACTTCCTGTATATGAATTTTTAGCCTTTTCCCAAACTTTCTCTATTGTAAACTTAAAACAAAGTCTTATCAGCAAGTAACATAGAGTAGCAGCTGGATATCATTAAATCCCTCTGTCTAAGCTATTCTTCTTCATTACCTTTTTCCTGACAAGCTCTTGCTCTGCACAGAAAATGTAACTTTGTGATAGAGATTTATGTAATTCAGGTGTCCTCTATTCTGAGTGAGAGCTTGGCTGCAGAAGAAAAGGATTTGCAAAAATCCATAGAATTTTTTAAAAAGAAAGGGAGACGCTGACAGAATTCAGTGAGGAAACACATGTTAACATAACCAGTTCATCAACCACTTTACCCACTCTCTCTTTTATAGGCTATTTGCATAATAAGAATATTTTTCTGCAAACTGGAATAGCTAGCTTTTATTCTACTAATGCAAGATCATTAGCTACTTCATCTTAAAATACAAAGCAGTGTTCTCCAAATGCTTTCAGATTCAGTGAAACATTAAAATGTCTTTACTTAGCAATGTAATAGAAAATACTGACAGACATCTAACCATAAACACAAATTAGAGCAAGCAAGCTGATGCCTTTCTGAGTTTAGTGAGATGGTGTAACAGTTATTAAGTTGGTGGTGATGTGGTAATATACACACACCAATTTGTGAGCATTTATTTTGGTCTCTACTGGCTTTCGTATGTCAAAATCTGAGTTTATGTTTAGGTGGTTTTCTTTAATGATACAACAGAACCACTGGGAACAGAGACTTGTATTCCTAGAGATGATAAGACACTAGGGAATCAAAAAAATAAATTAAAAAAAAACAAATTGATAAGATAAAAACATATAATCAAAAAGCACAGTAAATACTCAGTTGGTATTTATGCACACCTACCTGCACTTACCTAGTGAGTTACAAATACAAAAGTCTAAGAACTTAGAAAATAGTTGATTCATCAAACCTAAGTAGACATAAACTTAATTTAGTGATTTAAATGTGAATATTACTGAGGTGTGATTATTATCATTTTATCATGACCTAGCTCCCTTTTTTTCACCTTTGTTTCACATTATTTTCTATAGAAGCAGGATAAAAATGCCCAGAACTGGACATAACAGGTTCCCCCAAAGAATGCAACTGTACTCTGTTAGGAATTTCACTTCCACTTCTGCAAGAACAGAGTGGGTAGAATATTGCATGGGCCCAGAACCCAATCCAGCACCCTCCACTTTCACCCTGTCCCCAGCTGTGTGTCCCTGTGTGCTCGGTACCGGGCTCACTCCTTGTCTCCTTCAGCGGGTTTAGACACCAGTTCTCAAGGAAAGCTTCTCTGACCGTCTCCCCCCCCTAGGGATGAGAACAAGGGTCCATGTCCCTCCTGCTCTCACCTATGTCATATATCATCTCATTTTAGCACTTAACACTTGTTAATTCTCTCTTTCTCTCTCAATCAGTAAAAGATACATGCCAAAACAAACTGTTGTCCTTGGTGTGTAAGAGGTCATCTATCTGTCAGAGATCAGGAAGGCTCTGTGACATATTGGGGGCCCAAACTCTTTTGGGGGGTTGATATGTGTGATCTCATTCATTCCATTTAGGAAACCTGTGAAATAGGAAGAAAATCCCCTTCACTGACTCAGAGAAACTGAGGCTTAGAGAAGTTGAAAAGAACTTGCCCAAGATCATGTAAATGGCAGAGTCTACATTTGAATTCAAAGGTGTCTGACTAAAACACCTGCTATCTGAAACAATTTCTAAAAATTATTTTTTACTAACTTATCTAGGAACATCTAAACTCATGCAGCTGTTATTTTGACACCTGGTCACATTGTGCTTTGGACCCTTTTTGAGTTGTGTGTATGACTTGTCTCATTAATAACATTACGAACCCCTAGTGGATGCTGGTTACTTTTTAAAATCATCTCCCCCCCACCTCCACATCTACCTCTGCTTGATACCTGAGGTATCAAGAGCTAGATATATAATAGTAGATGTTTAATAAATCCTTCTTGAAAATATAAAAACTAAAGGTAGAATACTGTATTATTTACAACAGACAGATAACAGACTTCAGTTTTGGATCAAACTCAAGGAGCAAAAAATTAAACCTGAGTGATCAGATGTTCTTTCTTAGCATCACAGAACAGAATCAAGATAAGGTTTAAAAGTCCAAACAGTTTTCTCAATTGTTCTTTTTCCCTTTTTTTAAGTGGGGGTGAGGGGGAGTCTGTGTTCATTAATAGAGAACTAATTAATGCCTAAATTAAAACAGTTAAATAAATTATGATAATTTTATATTACTTGCTTGCAGCCATAGGAAAGAACAAGAACACTCTTCATGAAACAGGAACACCTCTAAGATAGGATAAGATGATAAAGTAAGGTGAGAATAGTGTATATAGAGTAGTGTAGTATTAAAAAGTTGGGTAGTATTAAAAGGTTGGGTAACGGCACACCTGGATGGCTCAGTTGGTTAAGCAGCTGCCTTCGGCTCAGGTCATGATCCCAGCGTCCTGGGATTGAGTCCCACATCGGGCTCCTTGCTCTACAGGGAGCCTGCTTCTCCCTCTGCCTGCCACTCTGTCTGCCTGTGCTTGCTCTCACTCTCTCTCTCTCTCTCTGACAAATAAATAAATAAAATCTTAAAAAAAAAAAAAAGTTTGGTAGGGAGATCCGAATGTTACTGTGGTTGCCTGGTTGAAGGAGGCAGGAGAGGAGGGGCCACTGGGCATGGTAGTGGTCAGGGACTGGATGGAGGCAGTTCAGTATATCCCTTGTTAATTTTTGAGAATTTAACCATATGAATGTAATTTCTGTTTTTTAAAATTTAGATTTTCTAGAATTCTCACATATGATATAGCTTAATAAGAAAACTTTTTCAGTCCTTTTATATAAGAGAAAAATAATCTTGTATTCAAATTAAAACTATATTAAAAGCCAAATGCTGGTGCTTAAATCAAACCTCACAAAAACATTGTAAATAAAGGGTTTTCCTGTGTTTTATTATTTAATGAAAGAGGGAGTTGCTGACTCTCCACACAGATGTCATGTGCTAAGAAAGATGGATCCCAACTGGGGACAACGGAGGGAAGATGTATCATGGTGCCTCTGACACTCAGTAACCCCCAGGAGCCCCAGGACCTCAGTGCAATTGCTCAGGGAAATGCAGCATTGTAGGTCTGGGTCTGTTCTGCCAGATGGAAATTAGCATCTTAAAATAGACCAACTTTTTTTTTTCCACCACTGAGAACATTTTAAATGGAATCTCTCTTAGATTTAAATGTTTTTTAACCTTCGGTAGACCCTTAATGAAACCTTGTAAAGTATCTTTCATTTTCTTGCTACTTGATGAAATTAATGTCAGCCTGTTTAATTTCGAAGCATGCCAAACATGTTAACCTGCAAATCAGTTTTCAATTTTAACTTTTCAATTTTTACCTTTTCAATTTTAACTACTTGATTTTAAAATATTAATCCTTAATAATTTCTTTAATTTTTTAAAAATAAATTTAGCTAAAACCCAAGTTCTGCCTTGATGATTCAGTTATGTCTGTATAAACAAGTCTTCATTTTCTAATGAACAGGAACTCTGAAATTGTTCTGAGGATTTGAAGGAATGTGCACATTGTGATTTTAAGGAGAGCATATTTTCCCATTTAGATCTTCACTAGAAATAGAGAAAAGCTAACCAGCCACCTCTTAATTTACTTTATTTATTTAATGAGCAACTTGAGTTCATGTTAATTTCTGCCTCCATAAATTACCTTACTTTTAAGTAATGAAGATTTCTCAACTCACTGCCCTTCCATCTGAAAATTGAAAACTACAAGCTTGGCTATCGTTTTCTATTTTGCTAGGAGAACTGGGTCATCCAAAATATGTGTGGGGTGTGAAGTTTTGTTTTCTGCACAAAGATTTGTCATGAGTCTAAACATTTCTCTCTCAAGTAATTTACCGTTTAATTACATTGTGTTGTGTTCCCTCAGGAAGGGGAGGAGAAAGGAAAGGAAGAAAACTTTAAAAAAAAAAAAGTTTTTTAAATGTGTACTGCATTCAGGATTTAGATTTCACCTTATAAAGTTTTTATTACAGTGTCCTCCTCCTCTCATTGTGTCGTGAAACAGTGAATCACTCGTGTTTGTCTCTGAGGACAAATGCCGTTCTCATGTTTTATCCTGACACCTCTGAGATGAGCTTTCCATATGAAGAGAAGGGAGGACATTTGATGCTTCCAGTGTTATTCTGGGGCCTCCCCTTTTCTGGGAGTCACTGACACATGTAGTTTGGGCAGTGAAGCCCAGCAGGAGGTGACATCGGGCCGATTCCCCTGCTGATTAATGTGCCTGAGGGTCCCTGCCACCCTTTGCCCCCTTCCAGCATGTTGGTTTTAAAGAAGGAGCCTTTCATATGCTCCACTGACGGCTGAGCTGGGCAGAGGTCCAGTGGCGCCAACAATTTTCCGTCCTTTGTATGAGTGATCAGAGGCTAACCCCAAGAAACTGACAGTGGTTTCGCTCAGTGCTAGTAATGATCTTCAGTAGCCGAAGACTTCCTTCCTTGTGTGACCTGAACGTTTTGCTGGGTGAATGTGTGATTTGGAAAGTGGCCACAGAGACACAACCTGATAAAGGTCATTATAGGTGTCACATGTTCCCTGGAGCTCTTGGGATCTGCATTAGATGAAGTTTAACTTAAAAGAGAGAAATGAAAAGTTAACTCTTGTGCTAAAGGGTTTTTGCAGATGTGCTTTCTAAAATGCGAATGCTTACTCTGTTTCCTTTCTTACAGAATGTTTACAGTCAAGCTAAGGATTCATGTGGCAGAGTATTTTTAAGACATGAGTGTCTGGCTGTCTCTTCCCTTGCCTTGCCTTTTCCACTTGCCGCTTTTTCTTCCAGAACATCCAGGCAGTCATGGCAGCCAGCTTGTTGCTTGTGTTATCTGAGTGGTGAGCAGTGCTGGCATTTTTATGTCCTTCCGGACCAAAACAAAAAGTCATCATTTCAACTCGAGAGTCAGAATGCTACAAGTAAAAATGAACCTCTAAGGAGTTTTTCCGTTCTGCACCCCAGTCTTTATCCAGCTCCAACCAAATCATGAAAACTTTCATCGAATTTATGAAATTTCTGAGGTTATTTTCAAAAGCATCTTCTGGTTATGTGTTTTAGGACAGAGCACCTGTGACCATAAAGAAGCTCATCCTTAGAATTATTAATTTATAAAAACTGTCATGCATAGAGATAGACGTGGTAAGACTAAGTCACCAGATCTTAACTGGCGCTTGCTCCATGGTCTTACAGAGACCTAGCGATCAGTAGTTGGTATGCACCTGAACTAGGCTTTCACTTACAGTACATCTCATTTTTCAGTACGCTAAATACCTCTAGAAGAGAGTTTCAACTCCTCAAATAATCCCTACAGGTGCTCAAAGAGCTTTCAGGATTTCATCAAAAACCTAAGAAGAGTAGGAATACCTTTGTTCAGCTGATTTCTCCAAAAGGTAGAATGAAAGACTGACTTTCCCCTGAGTGACATGGCAGTCCACAGTGTTTGTTTTTACTTTATTAAATCATGCTTCCCCTAAAACCTGCCTCTTGGATTCACAGAGCTCTTCAGGTCCCTAGTCCCTCTGCTAAAAACCTGATCACCTTGGGCGCCTGGGTGGCTCAGTGGGTTAAACTGCTGCCTTCGGCTCGGGTCATGATCTCAGGGTCCTGGGATCGAGTGCCACATCGGGCTCTCAGCTCAGCAGGGGGCCTGCTTCCCTTCCTCTCTCTCTGCCTGCTTCTCTGCCTACTTGTAATCTCTGTCTGTCAAATAAATAAATAAAATCTTAAAAAATAAATAAATAAATAAATAAATAAAATAAAAACCTGATCACCTTTCCTAAAATGCTTAAATAAAAGTGAACCTGGCATCTGTTTGGTGCTTTGCAGTTTATAGACGTTCCCTTCCCCCAACCGCATAAAGCAGGATCACTTTGGTTCATCATGTTACTAAAGAAACTGGTAAGCACCATTGGCTAAGTGGTGGGGCTAGAGGGAAGGCCTTCTTGCTCAGACTGTTTGTCACAAATGGCAGCAAGGACATGGCCACTGATTTCTCCTTTGGTTTCAGAGTGGGAGGGATTTGACATAATGGTGAGGAGGCCAGTGTGGCCAGCGGGAGAGAGCCATCTGACTACTCCTGTAGTGGTGGTAGTACCTTTGTAGCTGGTCAGGAAACAATTTACAAAAGCTCTTACCACAATAACTCTGCTGGTTCCTTCTGATTTGGAAACATGAAACCCATATCTATATGAGCAAAAATAAAGCCAACAAGATCACTACCTTCATGTTTGTGGAATTGCTGTTGAGGAATAATGTAAAAAATTGTAACACTTTTGACAAATAATTTTCTAGATATGATTAAAGGAGTTAGATTTTCTGGAGTGCTTGCGTAAATTTTCACATGCCAGTGTAAAATGGGCATATTCTCAAAGAGGCTCTAATAGTTATCTTCATTTTTTTATCTTTGAGATGTCTTGCTATTGTGAGGGGATTTAATTTTATTTCAGTGTCAGGCATCGTTACTATCTTTTCAATAATAATTATGAAGTGTAGATTTCTGAACAGATGCCAGGCATACTTTATCACTCATTTATCTTCTAGAGAAAGATAACTATATTGAAATGTATTTGTTGTTGGCTTTTTTCTTTTAAACTAGAGAAGAGTTTTACCATTGTTAGAGTGGAAAACACCCATGTCTTAGGCCTTTTCTGTTTCCTTTCCTTTCTTCTGCCTAAACATACATTGAGGCCCTGTGGTGCACCAGGCATTGTGCTCAGTTATATGGAACACAAAGCTAAACAAGCAAATTTATTCTTGTCGAGATGTTCACAGTCTAGAATACTCGTTCTCAATCAGGGGCCTTGTCTGGGGACCTTTTTGACTGTCACAACTGGGGTGATACTGTTGACACCTAGTGGGTAGAAGCTGCTAAACACCCTATAATGCACAGGACAGACCCCCATGACAAAGCAGCACTGACAGAAAATGTCAGTGGTGCTGAGGTTCAGAAACCCTGATCTAGATAGTGCAGCTCTCTTCAGCAGAACTTTCTCTGATGATGAAATTATTCTATAGCTACACTGTCCTGTGTGGTTGCCACTAGCCACATGTGGACTCTGAGCCCTTGAAATGTGACCAGTGTGACTGAGGAACTGGATTTGGATTTTAAATTTTATTTAATTTTTATTAATATAAATTTAGATTCAAAAACTACTTGTGGGGGCGCCTGGGTGGCTCAGTGGGTTAAGCCGCTGCCTTCAGCTCAGGTCATTGATCTCAGGGTCCTGGGATCGAGTCCCACATCGGGCTCTCTGCTCAGCAGGGAGCCTGCTTCCCTCTTTCTCTCTGCCTGCCTCTCTGTCTACTGTGATCTCTCTCTGTCAAATAAATAAATAAAATCTTTAAAAAAAAAAAAAACTACTTGTGGCCAGTGGCTACTGTATTGGACAGCGAAAGTCTAGAAGAAGAGATTAATGTGTTAACTAGCGATGACAGCGCATGTGAGATGACTCTTAAAACCAGGCTCCTGAGAGGTGCCATGGGAACAGAAGAAAGAAATCTGAGTTAGACCTGGGCAAGAGTCACTTCCTCTGAAACTGAATATTGAAGAATAGAAAAGTACAAAACATGCCCACATATAAAGTGACCTACTAAATAAACGGTAATATTCCCATTTACCTAATGAGAAGATTCACTTAAAAAACAGGTTAGGGAGGAGGGCACGTATTGCATGGAGCACTGGGTGTGGTGCAAAAACAATGAATACTGTTACGCTGAAAATATATAAATAAACAAACAAACAAATAAATAAATAAAGATTCCTTGGTGGGGGGGAACAGGTTAGGGAGATGACACAAGTAACTTTTTAGGGGAAAACATCTACTTGTAAAATCTAATGTTTTTCGATTTCATTATACGTATATTTAGAATCAGATATATGTGTACATATCTACATATATATATACACACACATATACATATATATGGATGTATATATGTTGCAAAGTATATATGCTTTGTTTTTTTTCCAGTTCACAGTTTCTGAAGTAATATTCTTTCGAGCTCTTCAGTTTCATCTCTGGTGTAGAGTTGCTACTGATCACTAGAGCCCCTACATTATCTACCCACTGTCCCAGAACACACTGTCTCACTTCCATCCAAGTTGTTTGTGATACAGCACTTTTAAAATCTCTGTGTACAGGGGCACCTGGGAGGCTCAGTTGGTTAAGTGTCTGCCTTCAGCTCAGGCCATGATCCTGGAATCAAACCCCACATTGGGCTTCCTGCTCAGCAGAGAGTCTTCTTCTTCCTTCTCCCTCTGCTTGTCCTTCCTGCTTGTACTTGCTGGCTCCCCACACCCCAAATAAAGAAAATATGTGTGTATAGCACTTTAAAAATCTGCCGTGGGACAATTTATTTCCTCTTATAGGTACCTGCTTGCATAACATTGGGTTAGGTTTATTATTATTATTATTATTATTTTATCCTTTATGTGTATATTCTTGAAATCCCCAAGGTAACTACCTTCTGTAATTCTTTTTAAACCAATCGTTAAAAGGCTTGTTTTGAACTTGTAGCATTGCAATAATGAGGCTGTATCTTCAGGAATACAAACTACATCATCATCAAATATACCTCCTGTGTTACTGTTTCAATCAGTCAGCCTCTATAGTGGCATTCAAAAAAGTGACAGGGAGTGAGCCCTTTTCAAGCTATTGAATCTTCTTGAAAGAATATCTTGGTGCTCCAAATAAAGTAGTTCAGAGAAGGCCCCATAATGTGAGAGGTAGGACCCCAGTTCAAGAAAGTGGAATTGACACAAGCATTTGTTTCTTCTACTGCTGAAGGCCCCCTTAGAAAGATAGTAAAAGGAAGAAAGATTATATGCTCACAGCATCAAAAAAGGAGCAGAGGAGGGATCTCATCTAATTTCTGAACACAAAGCAGATCGAAGAATATGAATGAGCTAAGCAGAATAGAAGAAATTAGCTTCTTCCCAATAGGACTTCTCAAACTTGCTTGAATTGCTCTGAGCCTGTCTTTGGTGGGTCTCAGATGGGGCTGAGATTCTCTATTTCAGACAGGGTTCCCAGCAGACACACATGCTGCTTTTGTGAGGATCCAGGGCCACAGGACTCAGGGAGGGATCCTACCTGCCCAGCAAACCCAGAAAACTTTACATTCATTAGGAGTTGACACATATCACAGAGGGCAGAAGTCACTCACAGTTCTGAAATCAGGGGGATTCACTAAGGATCTGTACAGGGAGACATCGTCTTATCGCACTTCACTTTGTCATGCTTTGTAGATACTGCTTTCTCTCCCACACATTGGGGGTTTGTGGCAACCCTGTGTTGAGCAAATCTACTGGTGCCATTTTTTCAACAACATTTGTTCACTTCATGATTCTGGGTCATATGTTGGTAATTCTAATAATATTTCAAACGTTTTTATTATTATTATATTTGTTAGGGTGATCTGTGATCAATAATATTTGATGTTGCTATTGTGATTGTTTTGAACACGACAAACTGCACCCATATAAGACAGCAGATTGGTGTTGTATATACTTGACTGCACCACTGATTGTTCACCTTTCTCTCCTCTCCTTGAGCCTACCTGGTCCCTGACACACAACATTATTGAAATCAGGCCAAATAACCACCCTGCAGAGGTTTCTGAGTATTAAAGTGAAAGAAAGAGTCGCACATCTCTCACTATAAATGGGCTAGAAATGATTGAGTGAGGAAGGCATGTTGAAAGCCAAGACAGGCCAAAAGTACCGCACAGCCAGGATGTGATCCAAAGCAAAGTTCCTGAAAGAAATTAAAAGTGCTACTCCAGTAAACGTGTGAATGATACAAAAGCAAAACAGCCTGATTGTTAATATTTGGAAAGTTTTAATCCAACTAGAAGATCAAACCACACTATTTCCTTAAGACAATGCCTATTCCAGAGAAAGGCCCTAACTCTCTTCAATTCTGTGAAGATTGAGAGAGGTAAAGAAACTGCAGAAGAAAAGTATGTAGCTAGCAGAGGTTGGTTCATGAGGTTTAAGAAAAGAAGCCATCTCCGCTACATAAAAGTACAAGGTGAAACAGCAAGTGTTGATGTTGAAGCTGCAGCAAACCATCCAGAAGATCTGGCTAAGATCATTAATGAAGGTGGCTTCCCCTAAGAACAGATTTTTAATGTGGGGAACCAGCCTTCTTTTGGAAGAAGATACTACCTAGGAATTTCACAGCCAAAGAGAAGTCAGTGTCTGACCTCTAAACTTCAAAGGACAGGCTAACTCTCCTGGTAGGGGCTAATGCAACTGGTGACTTGAAGCCAATGCTTATTCACCATTCCTAAAATCCCAGGGCTCTTAAGAATTATGCTAAATCGGGGCGCCTGGGTGGCTCAGTTGGTTGGACGACTGCCTTCGGCTCAGGTCATGATCCTGGAGTCCCGGGATCGAGTCCCGCATCGGGCTCCCAGCTCCGCAGGGAGTCTGCTTCTCCCTCTGACCTTCTCCTCGCTCATGTTCACTCTCATTGTCTCTCTTTCTCAAATAAATAAATAAAATCTTAAAAAAAAAAAAAAGAATTATGCTAAATCTATTCTGCATGTGCTCTCTAAATAGAATAACAAAGCCTGGATGACTGCACATCTGTTTACAGCATGGTTTACCGAATATTTGAAGCCTACCTGTAAGACCTGTTCAGAAAAAAAAAGATTTCTTTCAAAATATTCCTGCTTGAGGTGCTTGGGTGGCTCAATGAGTTAAGCCTCTGCCTTTGGCTCAGATCATAGTCTCAGGGTCCTGGGACTGAGCCCCACATCAGGCTCTCTGCTCAGGATGGAGCCTGCTTCCCCCCCCCCCTTTCTCTGCCTACTAGTCATCTCTCTTTCTCTCTGTCTCTTTCTGTCAAATAAACAAATAAAATCTTTAAAAAAAAATATTGTTCATTGACAGTCTCCTAGAAGCTCAGATCAAGGTGTACAGGATTAATGTTATTTTCATGCCTGACACAATATTCATTCTGCACCCCATGGCTCAACGAGTCATTCTGACTTTCAGATTTTATTATTTAAGAAATACATTTTATGAGGCTATGGCTGCCATAGATAGTGATTCTTCTGATGAATCGGGGCAAACTAAATTGAAAACCTTCTGGAAGGGATTCACCATTCTAGATGCCACTAAGAACATTCATGGAAAGAGACCAAAATATCACCATGAACAGGGCTTTGAAAAAAGTTGATTCTGGCCCTCATGGATGACGTTGAAGGGTTCAAGACTTCAATGGAGGAAGTAACTGCAGACGTAGTGGAAATAGCAGGAAAACTAGAATTAGAAGTGGATCCTAAACATGTGACTGAATTGCTGCAATTTCATGATCTTTGTTTTTTAATCATTTGCAAGCTTTTGTAGTATTAATGGCAAGAGAGTCATCTAAAAACTAATTGCATCCCACTAGAGGCACATATCTCTTTGGTTGAAAATGGTTTTTCTGGGGCACCTGGGTGGCTCAATCATTAAGAATCCGCCTTCAGTTCGGGTCATGATCCCAGGGTCCTGAGTTCGAGTCCCACATCGGGCTCCCTGCCCTGTGGGAGGTAAGCCTGCTTCTCCCTCTCCCACTCCCCCTGCTTGTGTTCCCTCTCCCACTGTGTGTCTCTGTGTCAAATACATAAATGAATAAACAAAATCTTTAAAAAAAAAAAAAAAAAAAGAAAAGAAAATGGTTTTTCTAAGGTGCACCCCATGATTATATAGTTGTGCCAAAGGCTGGAACTAAGAGAAAGGTAAATTAATACTTTATCTTTTTTTAAATATATATGTTCAAAGACTATTAATACTAATACATGGATATTCCTGAGTTAGTACCAGGAGATCCACACAATTAAAAATAGAGTGTGACGGGGCACCCGGTGGCTCAGTGGGTTAAAGCCTCTGCCTTCGGCTCAGGTCATGATCCCAGGGTCCTGGGATTGAGCCCCACATCGGGCTCTCTGCTCAGTGGGGAGCCTGCTTCCTCCTCTCTCTCTCTCTGCCTGCCTCTCTGCCTCCTTGTGATCTCTGTCTGTCAAATAAATAAATAAATAATCTTTAAAAAAAGATTTTTAAAGGTCCGAATTTAAAAAGTACAAAAAGTCACTGAAATTGAGAAGATGTTTAGAAAAAAGGAAATCCTATAGTATAAATGACCCAAATACACAGTTTTTTCATGTTGGCGGAACTAGGTTGAAGTCCTTTGTTATTACATTTTTTATTTTGAGGAAAAGCTTTTAATTTCTTCTCTTAGACTTCTTTTTATTAAGCACTATTTATAATAAAACAGAAAAATTAAAAATACTCGTTACATAAAAGATCATTTTTTATATTATCTGTCATTATGTTATAGGTTATTTTGAAAATTAATATTTAAGTGTTTAAAATATTAAAGAGGCATTTTACTGAAGTAAAAGTAGATCACTGTAATCTAACTTAGCATCTAATATAAGAAAAAGTTTATACTCTAAGAGTATAAATGTCCTAAACATGCATCTGTTTTTGGTTCATTTGCTTATTCATCACACAGTCTTCAACCATAGCAGATCATTTTATATCTCATTTTCTTCTGTCCCATATATCTGAATATATACTATTAAGTAATTGTCTCAGTAATTTTGCTTATCTAGAAGTATATTAATATTTTTCTCAAATCATCTCATGACTGCATTTTTTTTTCTGTGATTCTTTTCTGCTCTTTGAATTTGTCAAATTATTACTGGTTTGGCATTTTTATATGAAAATTTTCCCCTCTTTTGAGTCTTAAGAAACTCACTTCCTATGAAAATAATCAGAGCACTGTCAAGACTACCAGGAATATGTGACCTAAAACTTACCCCAATACTTCTCAGAATGATGAGTTTCTTAATGTGTTTGGGCTTTGCCAAACCATCACATACTTTAAAATATAGCTATGGTTTTGAATTTCCAAATGCATTCACTTTAAATAATTTTATAATGTTAATATTTTTAAATGGGAAAATTTGAATTAGGTCCGAATGCTTGCTTTTTCCATGTGTCCTTCAGCTCAGGTAACGTGTTGCACCATTTCATTATGCAGAACGCGATGAACAAGAAGTCACTTGTCATAGCCGTCTGTTTCCTGGTAGTTTACACACCAGAAACTGAAATCTGAGAATGGCACTTGAAGGAAAACAAAGAGCTTTACAGTGTTTTTTTTTTTTCTTTTCAGGAAAACACACAGAAGCTAATTTTAGCTTCTTGATCAAATTGACCCAGCCTTTAACCCTGGCAAACATTACCACAACGCACTTCCAATAGACAATAGTTTGCATACCAGCATCACACTGGAAACAGATGTGCATGCAGAATTGGCCTTTTTTTCCCCTCCAAAGACTGAGCCTGCCACTGTAGTGAAAGCTGAAATGTGGTCCTTCCTAATTGGGGTAAAAACTGGGTCTTCTTTCAAATTTCAGTCTACAAGCTTTCCTGACTTCTTAAAAATTTATTATGTCACAGTTATGTTTTGACCAGAGTTTCAAAATATCATTCACTAGAGAAGCATCTCTTGGCTTCAGCATGATTTTTATCCTAGGGAAAAAAACAGAAATTGTTAGCAGCTGCACTATTCATGAGTGATGGTTACACAGTCTATATATTAAAACGTTTGGAATGTGAACAATTACCTCTTTTCTTTCTCACCAGGTCTCCTATAGTTTATATAAATTGCATTTTTATTACCAAAGAAATGTCAGCCTCCCCCTCCTCATCCCCAGCTGTCCTTGCCAGGCACACTCCCCGTAGTGCCCACCCGCCTGGCTGTCCACCATCGACTGTCCAGCTTGAGCCGAGTGTGCTGCCAGCAGTCGCTGCTGGTGAATGGAACCTCCAGGAAGGAACCAGGAAGGTTGCCTCAGCTTAGGAGTATTTAGCATAGGCTCTTCTCGGAACCTCTGGGGAGACCCACTAACTTCTGAAATACTGGAGAGTTTTTTCTGCTTTTACCAGGAGACAAGAAACAAATGTCCGTGTTTCCCTGAGCAATGAAAAAGAATGTTTCCTGTTTCATTCCCTGTAATAATCGCCTCTCTCAAAAGATCCTTCCACTTCAGGTTGGCTGTAATTGGCTGTAATATATGCATCCGTATATAGAATCCATGTATATAAGATGCAATGAAGTAACATTCTTCAGTACTTCGTGTGACTGTTTTTGTAAATTTCCTTGTGGGACATACTGACATATTGGCTCTGCAACTCCAGTGAAATCACAAAGCGGGTTAATGGCAGGGGGGTCTGAGCTAGAACCCCAGGGTCAGGTTCCCAGCTGAGGCCCTGACCCACATGTGCCAAACGACCTATTGACCGGCCACAGAGGGTTCTTCAGGCTTACAAGCAGACAAATCCTAACTGATCATTTGTATTTTTAAAATATGAATTTAGGGGCATGCATGATTTTTTTTTAAGCTACGCCCTATATAGTACAGAGCATTATGTAAGTTATGCTTATCAGAATTTTAGAAATTAAATGGACTTATTCTTAATTCATTATCAAGTTATCCCCCTTCCTTAAAACATTCTTCTCTCAAAAATAAGCACAAATACCACCTATCCCTCTAGGTGAATTGTTTATATTAAAGTTTAAATAGAATTCTAGGAGATTATAATACATCTGTATGAAATTACATTAAGTAAATAGACGTTGGATGCTGTAACCATAATTGCATGTTAACTATATTAAATGCAAAAAACATTCTGAGTTTTATAGGTACATAAGCAAGAATCGGTCAGATATCTATACCTAAGTATTAGTTCTTATATTTGCAATTTAATAACCAATAGCTACATTAGAACTTTGTGAAGGGAATTTAAACTATTTTCCTGGAATTTTTGTTTGACTGCCAAAGGGGGAGAATTCTCATTGGATTTTGATTGTGAAATCCAATACTTTTTATGTGTATATTTTTATTACAAAAGATTCTTTATCCGCATTTTATTTTTTTCCTAATAAAGTTCATGCCTCTTCTTTCAGTAACACATGGATAGCAGATAACGGCCCCAAGTTCTTTTTACCCATTTACAATTTATGCTAAATGTTTTCAGTCTTTTAAAGTTCATCTCATTAATGCTGAGTCAAAGATACATAGCTAATAAACTATAACAACAGGTTAGGAAATTGGAAATTTCACCAAATAATGGTTATATTTTCAGAGGGCTTTTATATTAGTACCAGACAGAAGTTTTTGTATGAGATGTGTTTATTATTGTGCACATTGCCAAAATAAATACTCAAAATTGCAGTAGTAGTTTTCGCTTAGCATTGGGATTCCTAGTTTGTACCATACTTTTTTTTTTTTTTAAAGATTACTTATTTGACAGACAGAGATCACAAGTAGACAGACAGGCAGGCAGAGAGAGAGAGGAAGGGAAGCAGGCTCCCCACTGAGCAGGGAGCCCAATGCGGGGCTCCATCCCAGTACCCTGAGATCATGACCTGAGCCAAAGGCAGAGGCTTAACCCACTGAGCCACGCAGGCACCCCGTACTTTTTTATTTTCTTTAACATTACCCCCAAAGCTTCTACCTGTCATGTTCTTGTCTCCATGAGGAAATGTAACCCAAAGTATAGACTCTAAAATGAATATAAGGAAATATCTTTCAAGGAATAGACATCTTCCACAAGACAAAGGGTGAAGTGACTTACCTAAAACCATGTAAGTGGCATATAATAGATGAGATTTAAACCTAGACTCCCCACCTAACTCCAAAATGCAAAAATTCACTTATTATTTAGACCAGTGTGTGTGTATATGTGTGCTACCTCCATTATATGTATGTTTTGTGTGTGTGTGTGTGTGTGTTGTACTAGTCTCCCCGCCCCCACTACTACACAGGTAGCATTTTTCCCCCCACTTGGGAGAAAACTTTTATTTAGAGAAAACTGACTTTAAGTCTTTACAACAATCTGTCCTTGATACTCCAATGTTTTAAAATTCATTAGCCATGTTCTTGGCTGTTACATTTTAACATTTTATGTTACCCAGTTATGTTTCCCAGATATATAACAGATTCAGGAGATACCTACATTTTTGGTAACATTGATATCCATTGTCATATTTGTACCATAAACATGCATTAATATGCATTCAGATGGTATGTTTATATGTTTCAATATTCTGTAATTTTATGATTTTCTTTTGGGCTCGTGATTATGAGGTAAATTATAAGACTAAGTCTGTCTTTTAGAAGACTTGTAGATTAGCATTTTCTCTCTTTAATTAGCTTTTATAGCATTGTAATCCTTCTTTCTTTTGCAGTTCTCCTTAAAAAAAGAAAGAAAAAAAGATACTTAATTCATTACCATTTCCTTAGGGTATACTGGGCCAGGGTTGCCTTTTCTTCTCTTACCTAGGCTCTTACCTACTTGCTGAGGTGTGGTTCCTTTGATGTCTTGAGAGAGTTGGGGTGTATGGCATGTGAGTTATAAGCTCTGCAAGAGCCGAAGGGTGCTCCTGACCCAACTTCATCAGGAGCTGTTCACCCCTACAGGGACAGAAGCAATTAAATTGTTTGTTCTGCTACAAAGTAAATGGGCTACTGAGAACTTGTTTGTATTTTTATATGTTTTTATGGTTAATGTTTTCAGTGACCCATGTTATAAAGTAAACCATAACTACTTCTGTAAGCATGTTACTGTAGTAAAGCAAACTGTATATTCCTATATATTTATATCACTTCACTCAAAGCCTTGGAGTGAAACTTCAAAAAAATTTTTTTCTTCCCAAACATTTCAGTTAGAAACTCAATTTCAGATCCTTGGCAGTCTTATGTATAGGCTTTCTTACATGATTGTTGAATAACATGTTATTATACGTGGGGGAAGAATAGTTCTTTTGTTGGCTGCATTACATTTTGTGGTGAAATTGGAGAAAACAAATCATTAAGGAAGTCTATTTTAGTTCAAGACATTACACACTTATGACGAGTCTGTTTTTTAACCCTGCCAAGTTAGAAGAAAATGCAGACCCATTTGTATTGGAACAGGAAGGCATGTTCTAGATTGCAATCTATCAGTAGCATCATGTGTATTTATATATGAGGGAGAGCAATTTATTAAATATACGTGTGTAGACACCAGCTTATGTATAGTCATGCTGCTATTATGTATAGTCACTGCTAATTTACTAATGACTAATTTTCTAGATAGTGCCTGAGAAGAAAGGAAAAATATGTTTTCTTGATGAAATGTTAAACTCTGATAACTCCACCCAGACCTACTTTCCTCTGGCAGTTTCCCTGGTTTTCCAAAACTCTATCACCACCCCTCCGCTGATATTCCCATTGAAGCAGCATCTATGATCAAAAGAGAAAAAGAAAAATTTTTACTGCTTTATAAAAAACCATGTCTGTATTTATTTGTTGCAGTTAGCATGAGCAGAGAAAAAAGGTATGAACAGAAAAATACCAGACTTTGAATACTGGTTAAAAGAAGTTTGAAAGATGAGGAGAAAGCCTGTTAACTCTTTAGACAGTTCTGTGTCCTTTGATTTATTACAATGAGAATCTATTACTTTTATATTAAAGTTATAGAAAAGAGGAAGACATGGCAATGTATTTTACAATATACTGTGAATCGTTGATAGCAGTCGGGTTGCCTCTCCTGATGATACCCGTATTTCAGAAGAGGGTGATGTTATTGCACATGAATACATCTAATGGTGTTTTGTGGAATCGCCACAATGTGGTCAAGAGCTCCTGGGCTTTGAAATGAGACAAAATTGGGACACAGTCATAGCTCAATCCTTGGTTGATGTGATTTAAGAAAGCTAAATAGGCTCTTTGAACCTCAGTTTCCCCATCTAAAGTAAGTCATAAAATCTAAAAATATTATTTCTATTAAGATGGTACACAAACGAATGCAGATAAAACTGCTAGCCCATAGCACATCTTCCGCTAATGCCATCTAGGGCATTACCAAGCACATGGCAGGCTCTCCCAAATATTGAACAAATGGATAAATGAGTAATGATTACTTTTTGACCCACTCTCTCTCCTCTTGCCCACCAAGTCAATGTCAGATCAAAGCCAGAAGTGCAAGCCTCCCTCTTAGCTCTGTGCCCCCATCTGTGGGACAGTAAGCACTCTTTCTCATTTACTTCTCATTGCAAGTAGCTGGCATTATTAGCAAGTATACTATATTAGAGATGGGAGATGTATTCGGTGTTGTGAGCAAGACTTTTTTCCCAGCTAAAGTTTTCATTTCTTCTTTATAATGCAATATTCTGTCAGACTGAGGGTTTTTTTGTTGTTGTTGTTGGGTTTTTGTTTTTGTTTTTGTTTTTGTTTTTTGTGAAAGAAATCTGGAAGAGTAAAAACAAAGCTGAACATCAATGTAAGGTGTAAACAGGCAGAGGGCCATCAAATACAGTAACACTAACTGAATAGTAAGTTATCTATAGAACTTACCTTGGCCGTTTTAATACTCATGTACTTCTTATTTAAAAAAAAAAAAAAAGGAAGGCAGGCAGGAAAGAAAATAGGAGAGGAATTGAGGAATTGAAAGTCTTATTCCTTGCCTTGTATAAATGGGAATGGGTTTTATTTTTAAATCTCACTTGAATGGTCTTTATTGATCCTTTTTAATAAAAGATGTTTGAAAGCATGTAGGCCATCCAAAAAGAGGAAAACAAAAGGTCAAACTAATTTTCTCTACTTTCCCAGGAAATAGCTTATTCTATGGCTTTATTCACCAAGGTGAAATAATGTTTCCTTTCAAGCCCATACATGTATGTATGTATATATATACACACACATACATATATATGTACATGTATATGTATGTGTGTGTATATATATACGGCTGTTGCTTATGTCCAGGCACCTTTTCATGTGTGATCAATAAGGCCAAGACCACAATTAGCCTGCATTTAGAATTTAATAGGAAAAGCAAGACACTGAAATTTTCTACCAAAAGTAATTAAGTTATCTAATGTTGACTTTGTGAAAATATTACTTATTCTGTGCTTGTCTGCATGTACAACTTGTTGGGTTGAAATATATTTATAGGGCTAACACTTTAAACTTGCCTCAAACCTAAGGTAAATTGGTAATTTTTCTTGTTATTAAATGACTTGCCTTTTTATTGCAGGCCACTCATGCACTGGAAAAAAAATTGTCTTAAATTATCTAAAGTATTCCAACATACAGAAAAGTTCCACCTTTCTATGTGAGAGATGTACTGTGTACATGGGGGATTTGACCCGCAGCAGAGAGCTGTTTCATAACATAGTCATGTATGTTTTGTCTTAGAACTTATGATATTTTATTGCATGCCTTCTGCTGTCCCCAAATGTGTTGTGTCCTTCTCCTATTGGATTTAAAATAAATACTTATCTTTTCTAAATAAAATTCAACTAAGTACAGAACTGTTCACTCTATCATTTTTTAAATTGGAAACTGAAACATCAGGAAGTTTTACAGAATCATAAAATAAATGCCAGTTGTTTAATTGGTTTTATATAAACAAGTTTAGAGACTGAATTGGAAAGCAGAGTTGTTTCATATGAGTGAAATTCGAATGTGTATATATACCTACACACCACACACTTATGTGTTTTTTTTTAATAAAAACATAAAATGCCTTCAATTTAAATTTGCTCTTCTTCCACTTGAGAGTTCTTAAAAACAATAGACATTAAGTGGGTGCTTTATATTATTAAATCTTACATTATTTAAGTCTTCATAATATCCCTCATGTTTAAATTCCTCTTTCCCCTCATATAGCACATCAGCAAACTTCGAGAATACAGCTTGGGTGGTCCTGAATGTTCCAAAGGCAGCTGTACTTTTTTTTCTCTGGGTATCCTTATCTTAGGTATTAATGTTGAAAACATTGTAAGACTTTGCATAATGCTCCAATAGTCTTTTGGTCCCAAAATGTGCACTTCTAGAAAGGAAAAAACGAAAAGGCCACTCTAGCCTCAGTGCTTTGAAAGTGGATTGCTTTTTCTTGGTTTAAATCAATAAATAAATTCCTGTCTCTGCTATAGACTGTCCTATGAATGAAGATAATGAAAACTTCCCCAGTCATGATGCTAGCTAAAAACCTTCCTGGGCCAATGTAGAATTACTCAGACTCTAAGGCTAGACTGATACTCTGATTTGGTATATGAGTATGTTGTCAGTATTAGTTTTTCTCATCAATATGTGGGACCCTATTGAAATGAAAATGGAAGCACAAAAAGAATGAATGGCTTTCAGGTTGAAGTTGATCACCCAGTTAGTTCCCTTAGGAGTACAGCACAGAGTCCTTAATGCCAGATTTTCAATATTTGCTCATATGAAACAATTGTGTTTTATTATTCAATCTCTACATTCCTTTATTGGAGTATAGCTTAGACTATTGGAGATAGTTTAATACTATCTGTATTAAACAATGCATGGAATTTATTGTGTTTTCCCCCCAATATTTCAGTTTCCATATATCAAATAATAGGATGAACAATTCTGTATTTAGTTGAATTGCGCTAAGAAAAATTTTAAAAGGGCTCTTTGTTTTAAATCATACAGGAACAGCATAAGTTAGTAAAGCTTCATGACTAAAGGAAAAGTCAGTGAATTGCTTCTTCTCTCTTACTTAAGGATCTTAAGTGTCCTGTGGGAATGTTGTAATCCTTGGAAAGATGCTCTTATTAAAACCTCTGGAGCTGTCTCTGTTTTCTCAAGCATTTGTTATTAGCTATCTAGAACTAATTACCCCCAAGGCACCTCTTTAGGGATTTTATGATTCTGTCTGTCTCCTGAGACATCATGTAAAGTTTTCAAATGAAAAAGGAAGCCCATAAGAGTTCTTTATTTTTCTCAAGTCAGATGATGATAGGAATTACTTAGGAATAGTGGTTCCTAAAATAACTTCACTTTGCTGTTGAGTTCTGGGTTTCTCTTATGAACTTTCATGTAAAGAACCCTTTAAAATGATTATTTATTAGGTATGTATTTATTTTTATTCTTTCCTGAGATTCTTGAAAACCGAAAGTGATATTTGATACCTCATTTCAGAAGTACCAAGTTACAAAGAATTATCAAAGAGATAAAGCAAGGAAAACTTAAGCAAAAAAAAAAAAAAAAAAAAAAAAAAAAAAAAAAAAAAAAAGTCCCTTGCCAGGGTACATTATTTTTGCCCTGGAATCTAAGAAGTTTATATCCAACTGGAACTTTATTTGTTTCAAAAACAGACAAAAAAATGGAGCCTGTCTCCCTCTCAGTGAGTCTGAGAATTCACACCAGGATCCCAAACCTGGCTGCTCACCCACATAGAGCTACAGGCCCAGGCCCCTCTCTTGTAGCTTCTGGGTCAGCCCACCTGGATTTAGGGACTGAAAATCTAGTTGTACTCCCCTCTGACCTATCTTTCCTTCTCTTCTCTTCTCTTCTCTTCTCTTCTCTTCTCTTCTCCTCTCCTGCCTTGCCCTCCCCTCTCTTTTCCTCCCCTCCCTTCCCCTCTCCTCTCCTTTCTGTCCTCCCCTGGCTTGCCCTTTTGTTCCTCCTCTCACTGCTTGTCTTCCTCAAGCACCCTTCCCTTCCCTTTTCCTGTCCTCTCTTCTTTTTCTCCCTTATATCCCTTCCTGAATTTCCTAGAAGATTCTACAGCTCCTCACACTGGGAACCTCTGGTTTTCCCTACTTTTCTCAATTCACCATTAGCTTTGGAAAGTTTAAAGTCCTCAGTAAATAATCATCTGGTCCCAAGTTATTGACTCAAATCTTTCTCTTCCCGTGCTCTTTACATGAATCACAAGGAACATTCCCTTATCTGCACTTTCAGTCCCTTGTACCTTCGCTGTAAACTTTACCATGCTGGGCAACACAGCCTCTCTGGCTCATGAGCTCTTCTTCATTCTACCAGGGCCTCAGCTAAAATTTTACTAAGGGGGAAAAAAAGTAAAAAACATAATGAAAGGAGAGGGAGCAATCAAGATGTAAAAAGCAACACATCTCTGCATGTGCCTAAGCTATCATTGTGAAAGGACACCTTCCTTTTCCACAGAAAATCATTGGATTTCTCCTACATGTTCCATACAGATAAGAAGAATATAAACAAGTCTGTTTTGTTCTGGTTTTCATAATTAATTTTCATAAAGATAAATTTTTAGTTTCCTAGATTGTTCTGTTTAAAAGCTAAAAATGCTTGACTGATGAAATGGTGTTATAATGAAATTAGCCATGGTGCTGAAAGAATAATCTTTCTAGATGCCAATCTGATCTTGTCATTGTCCTGCTTGCCTGCAGAGTAATGCCGCCCTCCTCTTTGGCAGAGGAAACCCTATCGTGATTGCCCCCTTACCTTCCCCACCCTCACTTGTCCCTGTCTGTTCCCTGAATAGGCTCTCCATGCCTTTTTAACTCACTCTGTTCCATCTGCCAAGAAAACCGTTTCTCCGTCCTAATCTTCCCAACTTCCTCGAACTGTACTGTCCAGCAAACTTCTCCCAAGCCTTCATTCCCCATCTCCAGCCCAGTTAGGTTAGGTGCCCTTAGTCTACACCATCCAGTGCGGGGACCTCCCCTGTGATAGCTCAGGGCTTGTGTGTGTGTGGTTGCTGATTTAACCATCTCCCTCTTGCCCCGACCACGAGGTTTTCCAGGGGACAGCAGGGCTGTGCCTTGTTAATTTCAATATCTGAGTTACTCGCTTCGTGGGGAGAGGACACAGCAACTGTTCAGTACGTGGTAGATGCCTAAATAAAGCAAGTATTAACCACATTTGAAAATTGCTATTAGTTATTAAAAATAATCTTCCAAGATTAATCTGTGTGGCACCTGTTCGATATCAGTATCTACCCTTGATCTATTCAAATAAGACTGCAGATGTAAAATACATTCCAAGTGAAGTCACCAGGTGACAGTTCAATTACTTTAATGCATTGCCCTGGACCGTTAGCACAAATGTTCCACGAGTGGTTTTGCATCACTTTCCTTCCATTCTCTTCTTCTCTTTTCATAGTTAATCCTGATCTATTCTTAGGATTTCAGAATTCTTTCACTAGCCCTCTTCTTTGTCACTAGTTCTTTAATTTACACGTTTGGTTGGCTGGTTCCTGTTACTCGGCCTACAAATCTGTCCTATGTCATCTCCTTTGAGTAATTTATAACCTCCATAAAATGCCACGCAGAGGCACTTTTTTACATTTTTGAGTAATGGTGAGAAAGAATTGCCCTGGGAATCAAAAATCCAATGAGTCATAGATTATTCTGTTATTTATGACCAGAGAGTGGTCATTGACAATATTTGGGAATTTTACAGCTATGAACCTAGGCTATTGTGCTTTAGAATGTAATTTATTAAGCAAATAAAACTCTTACTGGTAATGGGTCCTGTTAAATCTGGGGAACCATGTGAGCTCCAGGTCGGTACAGCTGTGGAAGGTTCATAGTAGCCACATACATCTCAGATGTCTGGACACTAATATTTTACACTTACTTCATGGTTTTATTTACTCAGTTGCCGTTATATTCGTGATTGGATTCTAACCAACCATTTTGGTTTAAGAAATCATCAGCTTTGAGTAGAGAGGGAAGAGCCTAGAGAAAATAAAAAGAATTTATGTTTAAAAAGCATAAATCCTTCCTTCATGAGATATAACATTTAGTAAATTTAGGCTCTAAAGAAACACCAGATGTGTTCATAGAAATTATTGATGTAAAATCATCTTGGAAAAAGAAAAAAGACAAGGACCTCAACTTAACTAAGTATGCCTGGAGGAGAGACATGGACATAGTTACAGATAGGTAGACATGTATATGTATGTGTATAGATGCAAAGAGACACACATAGACAGGGAGAGAGCATGCCCTAGTACAAACAAGTATCTCTGAGCATGGCTAGGATTTATTTTTTGAAATTATTACAGATAGGTAGACATGTATATGTATGTGTATAGATGCAAAGAGACACACATAGACAGGGAGAGAGCATGCCCTAGTACAAACAAGTATCTCTGAGCATGGCTAGGATTTATTTTTTGAAATTATTCATTTATATTGGTAGTTATTTTGTAATGTTGGCTTCAGTTTAATTCCTGCCACCCTTGTCTTTAAATACGTTTGTAGAAAAGGATAATCTTGAAAGCTTCAACAAAGCAAGTTGATCTTTTTCTAAATAGTGACATTCAGCAGTACTTAGTTTTTATTGCTTTTTTTTTTTAAGCTGGAAATGTACTTCTTTTAGTGTAATTGTTATACACGTATATCCAACCACATCTAGGATTAGAGAGATTCAATTATATACTTACCAGCATGAAACACTCTCAAGAAGTTGGGTCTAAAGCCACACACCCACAGTGATCAACAAGAAAATTCCAAGAATGTCCCTCCATTTGAAATTTTGCATCTGTCTTTCCATTCTATGAGTAATTAATTAAACCTCACCATGGTCATGGCCTTATATCTTGGTATAAAATAGAGAGAACCTTAAGTATGTATGGTAGAAGTGGCACTAATGAAAATTGGAATACAAGGAAATGAAACCAGTCATGTGACCTTCAGGGCTGCTCTTGAATTTAACCACGCACCATCTAGGCTTTCACTGCCATTTCACAGTTATAATTTCCCATTCACTTTTCTGCCTCCCTGATTAAACTGAAAGCTTCTTGCCATTTATTTTATCAACGGTGCATGTGCACAGTTTCTAACACAGGATCAAGTAGCAGCAACATGCCTGAATGAATACACAAGTTACCACTCTACTGGTTGTTTTGATCCTGCTTAGAAAATGATTGGGCTCTTGGCTTTTCTTTATTAATTTGTGGGAGTTCCTTGTATAGTCTAGAAATAAAGTCCTCTGTCAGTTATGTACAATATGAATATTTTTTCTGTGGGTTGTCTTTTCACTTTCTTAGTGATTTGTTTTTAATCAAGTTCAGTTTATCAATTTTTTTCCTTTTATGGATAGTGTTTTTGTGTCTTTCTTAAGAAATCTTTGCTTCTCTCCATGGTCATTAAGATATTCTTTTTTTTTCTATTCCTCAAGAAGCTTTGCAGTTTTAGCTTTTATATTTAGGTAATGTTCCACTGATTTTGTGTATGGTGTGAGGTAGGCATACAGATTCATCCTTTCAGAGATGGATATCTGGTTGCTCTAAAACTCTATTGAAAACATCTTCCCTTCTCCCATTGAATTGCTTTGGTGCCTTCGCTAAAAATTTGCTATGGTATCTTTGTTAAAAATTAGAGTGAGTTTTAAAAAGTCTTTCATCCATAGATTCTTTCAGTGAATTTATATGAACTCATGTTATGGTCATTGTTGAGACAGGAGTGAAAAACAGACATGGTTCCTACTCTCACAGGGTTCGCAGTCTACTGTTTTTCCCTTTGATTTATATTGCAGAAGGAAAGGATTGTATAGGAGATTAAAAATCTGTCATTATAAGAACAAGATTCTTATTAATAAATTCCATTTCCTCTAATCTGTTCTTTGAATTTTAAAAACATTGTGACTAAAACAAAACAATTACAATGCTAAAAATACTTTTCCACAACTCCCTTCTTTGCTTGACTTATTTCACTCAGCATAATCTCTTCCAGTCCCGTCCATGTTGCTACAAAAGTTGGGTATCCGTCCTTTCTGATGGAGGCATAATACTCCATAGTGTATATGGACCACATCTTCCTTATCCATTCGTCCATTGAAGGGCATCTTGGTTCTTTCCACAGTTTGGCGACCGTGGCCATTGCTGCTATAAACATTGGGGTAGAGGGGGTTGGGGGAAATTGGAAGGGGAGGTGAACCATGAGAGACTATGGACTCTGAAAAACAATCTGAGGGTTTTGAAGGGGCGGGGGGTGGGAGGTCAGGGTACCAGGTGGTGGGTATTATAGAGGGCACGGATTGCATGGAGCACTGGGTGTGGTGCAAAAATAATGAATACTGTTATGCTGAAAATAATAAATAAATTTAAAAAAATACTTTTCCACAGCACACAAATTGCCTCTGCTCTCCAATACCCTCACCCAATATTGAAATTGACTGGTTGAAATGAAGACCAAATATGCAGATTATAGTTATAACATCATGACTGAATGTATCAGTAATTGACAGAACTCAAGGGGCTGAACATTGAGCTGTCTTTTGTCCTGAGCATGACAGTTACATAGAGACTGAACATTGAGCTGTCTTTTGTCCTGAGCATGACAGATACATAGAGACTGAACATTGGCTGTCAACTCCAAGGGAGAATCATTAGCTGATTTGTGAATCTCAGTGGTATTTATGGTTCTATTTTTGAAAGATCACTATTGCTTAAATAAAACGCTATACTTCAGTTATAGATATCAGTATGTGAAAATATCAACAGAGCCTCTACCTGTTTTAAAATGCTTTCACCAAGGCAAATTCAAATCTGTTCTATATCACTAACAAATTAATGGCTATAATAGAAGAAGGTTTTAGTACCAAAAAACAAAATTGATAGGGTTAGAAATAGTGTTTCTAAAGGCTTAATATGTTGTTACAGATGGGCCTACCAGATTCAGATCTCGATAAGATAGTAGATGCACGCGTAGTTTCTTTTAACAATGGAAGGAGCACCTATGCTCAAATTCAGAGCCTTTTTCTGACTTGGATTTCATTGACAACATACACTCTAATCCGAAGGAATCTGCCTCTCAAATCCAAACCTAAATTCTCAATTTATAAGAACAAAGTTCTAAATTTCTAAGAACTTTTAGTCATATTCAACATTAGCCATAATAAACAAAACCAGGACTTATTTTATAAGTGGAAATAACTCTCTTCCAGCTTCTGAAGTTGGTTTTTGAATAGTTAAATACATTTTCAAAAGAAGGAACTAATTTGGGGTTGGAGTGAGATTGGTTATCTAGACACATTTTTTACCTACAGACCAACAATTATATGTATATGTCCATATTTCCACATAAATTAAAGTTCCAAAATAGAGTAGCCCCAAACTGGTAACAATCTAAATACCCTCTATCAGAGTTTCTCAAACTTTTTTTTTTTTTTTTTTTTTTTTTTTACATGGAGTCAAACTTTTTTTGTCTCAGAACCTCACCCGCCTTCTTTACAGGCTTAAAAATTATTGACAGTCTCAAGCTGTGTTTGCTTATGTGGGTTATATCTACCAACATTTACCATATTAGAAAATAAAATTGTGATAGTTAAGAGATATTTATTAATTCTTTTAAAGAATAACATGGTAATATAAATAATAGAAATAAAAAATAAAAATGTCTTTGTATTATTGGAAAAATAATTTTGTCCTTAAGACCAAACGAAAGGGTCCCAGGGACCTGAAGGGGTCCCTAGATTATACTTTGAGAACTCTGGGGCCTGTACGATTGGAATGTTTATGCAGCTATAGTAGAGACATACAGCAGGCTACCATACAGCCTTATAAAATGGCATGCATGTGGGTTCTTTAAATCTGCTTTTAATGATACATTTTAATACTACATGCTCCCCCACTTAGAAAATGAAATGCATTTTATAATATTTAAATGCACATAGAACACAACAGGAAAAATAAAGATAAAACACAGTTTAGACCACTTCTTGGATCAGCACATTTGATCCCTGAACAACACAGAGGTTAGGGGCACAACCCCTAACACAGTCAAAAATTGCATATAATTTTTGACTACCCAGAACCTTAATGAATATAGACTACCAATGACTGGAAACCTTACTAATAACATACATAGTCAATTAACACCTATTTTATATGTTATATGTATTATATATAGTATTCTTATAATGAAATAAGCCCAGAGAAGAGAAAATGTTAAGAAAATCATAGAGAGAAAATGTATTTATGGTACTATGGTATTTATTGAAAAAAAAAAAACCCATATATAAGTGGACCTGCATAGTTCAAACCTTTGTTATTCAAGGGTCAACTGTACTTAATAAAATCAAACAGCTTAATATGAACCATCTCAAAAGACTACACATAATAAGTTACCTTACAGAAATCTAAGGATAGAAAGCTAGAACTACAAGTTCTGTGTGATGGAAAAGAGATCCATCAGTTCCAAAAATGAGATAAAACAGGGAGGAAAGCTGACACTTTTATGGACAGATTCTGTCTTAATTTCTCTTTGAAACAGAAAGCCACACCACTTCTTTAGAAGGATGGATACAGGATACCTGGAGGCCAATTTTTTTTCTAAAACAAAATCTTTAATTTTGTTGCAGCACTTAGAATAATATTCTAGTGATACCCTAGATTCTATACCTTAAAGTTTGGCAGAGATGACTTTCGCCTAGAAAATATTAATAGCAATATATTTCAGCTGCCAATGAAAATGAACATATGATGTTGAAGTGTTTTAGAAAAACACAAAATAGAATAACACATTTCTGCCATGTGAAAGTGTCTATTTATAAGGATTAGAGGTAAATTTCTAGTAGGTTTTCAGAATTTTCAGTTTATTGGCTTCTTTTGGGGGGCAAAGTGTAACATATTCTGAATTTCTATCATTTCAAATGAAATTATGCACAGTTCATCATAAATAAGAGGCATATGTGTTCTCTGGTAGTAGGAAAACAAGTCAGCATCAGGGGAAAGGAATCAATGGATCAATGGAAAGGACTAGCAAGCACGGACGTTCTGACTCACTGGCCAGTTAGCAAAAGCAGCACTTTGGGCACAATATCCCAAAAGTAACAGAAAAAATCAAAGTGGCCCTGGAAGTCCACAATTACTGGTGGTGGCAAGGGTGGTCCCAGGTGCACCACGCGGGGGCCCTCCCTGGGTGCAGCTGACTTAAGTCTTGTGGACGTCATGGCCCCACTGAAGGGAAGGTCGTGTGGTTTGAACGGCTTCTGTTAGAACGAAATTGGTATGTGAAAGTCAGCCTCTGAGTAGCAAGCTTAACACTGGTAAACTGAATAAAATTGTTCCTGCTTCTTTAGAGAAAACAAATTTTTGAATCAAACTGACCTTTTAAAGCAAGAAGACAGTAAAGGAAGCAACTGACAGTGGTTCGGGTTTCATCTCGAACTTGAGGCCTTATCCTGGCCATCTGTTTTGTTCCTGTGAAAGACCAAGGTACACCTTTTTCTTTATTGAAACCACTAGGATTGTAGCAACTCTTTAAAAATGCGTACTAAAAATGAGACACTAAATTACACCTGTGAGCTTAAAGGAGTACAAATAATTTAGTGACCTTATTCACCCCTACAATGCAGCAAGCTCTACTGTATACTTCCTGTACCTTGAGTGTGGAGAGTTCATTTTTTTTTTTTTTTTACTTCTAAACCTCTCCTCCACTCTCTCCCACCTCATTTCCCCTCAGTGTAACCGAATACTTTCAGCAACTGGAGGCCCAAACAATCTTGTTAACTTGAAAGTTTTACTTCAGATTTATTGACCCAGCAGAGTTAAACAGGGTAAGTGTTGATCAACACCTCTCAGGTATTTCTTTAATTATTGGGCTGACATCTCTAGGGCCTCATAAAAATTTGCAGTGTGAGTTAGTAATAAAGTAACTATTTTATTTATTTATTTATTTATTTATTTACTTACTTACTTACTTACTTACTTACAGGGGACGGTGAATTTTGGATTTTCTAAGGGGAGCCTCTACTTTTTGCCATAAATTGTAGCTGTAGCCTTGATGATATTGTGGTGGAACAACAGGGTCTCCAGAGCGCCTCATTGAAAGAGATTTAACTGTAATTAAACTGTACTATGAGTAAGGAGGGATGGAAAAAAGAAAAAAAAAAAAAAAAACCTGTGGTTTTCATAAAGCAGAAAAGAAATACATTGACTGGTGTTTACAGCCCAGAGACGTTTTTTGCCTCTGCGACTACAAAACAGTCTTATTTTTAGCCAGCCAAGGTTTTGCAAGAATGCCATATCAATCCCACAGTTCTGTTCTTTGAAATAATTGCACCAAGCTGGTCCCAAATCAGCAGTAACTAACTGAAAAGCAGGAGGGAAACATTTCTCAGACATACAGTGCCGATGAAATTTGCCATAACACTATGAATTATGTCGGCTGCCTGCATGAAGTTCCACATAATGGGAAAAAAGAATTTAACTAGATCTTAATTGAACATACAGCTACATAATATCCTTTTGTTTAGGCTCAAAAATGGATTTTTTTAAACCTCCTTATCAGTGCCGCTATTAAATATTGTGGCTCTCCAGCTATCAGTCTCCGATCAGCACAGTTAGTGCATTTTACCTTCCAAGGAAGTGCACTTTGAGCCAGCTGGAGCACAAGAAATGTAGGAGCTGGAGAAAGTCGTAATTGAAACAGGCGACTGCTTCAGTACAGACAGGAAATAAAAGGAAGACTGGCCCTCCAACGGATTAAATTAGATGTTTCAAATTCAGACAGTATCAGGAAAAAGAAGACTTATGTTAGGGGGGAAAAAGGTAACAGTAAGTTCATTCAGCTGAGTACCCCCCTCCTTCCCTCATAACACATGTTTTTGCTGGAATCTTACTGTGCTGCCCGGTAGGGTAGAATGGCCCAGGCCTCTCCCTGCCAAACAACAGAGTAGCAGGTCCCTGTGTCAATGTCACACTATCCTTTCCCTCCTGCCTGCCCTCTCCCTTTCAGAGCCCTTTGGTATTCTGTTTCCATAAATTAGGCGTGAAATTACGTTGGGCTGAGGATACATGATTTCAGCTGTTTTATAGTTGGAAAGGAAAATCTTTTAGACCTAAAGCAAAAACATTTTTTTAAATATACTTCCTGCCTATTAGTTTGAGATATGCTTATTATAGAAAATGCTGGCTTTGTAGAAACTTTCTTTTTTCTTTTTAATCGCACAGAATTCTGTCTTGTCCTTTGGTTCAAGTTAAGTAACATTTCTTGAGTACCAACTGTATACAAGGCCCTGAGTTAACTGGTGTCTCTGATACTTACACATTCATTAAGGTGACATTAATGCATGTACCATTCAGATTCTCAAATGAAAACTTATACTTTTGTTACAGTATTTTGGGAAGTAGAATTACTTTGCTTTGGAATAATCAAGTAAAATTGTTGTGGGTTTTTGTTTTTGTTTTTGTTTTTGTTTTTTCACTTTCCTCACATCTCAGTTTTTCTATTTAAGCAAATATGGGCTTTTGTTTAACACAACTGGGTAAATGTCCGTATCTAGTTTGTTACCAGCAGTGCTTTAAGGTCACTTATTGCCTATTTTAACATCTGAGCATCCAGTGTCATTTATATATGGGGAGGAGGTATAGCATTAGATGAGGTGTTTTCTCTGAAATATATTAAACACACTGAAGGATTCAACAAGCTAAAAATACTATAGCTCTCTACCATCCCCTCTGGAAGGCTGATAAGATTAAACATTACTACAGCAAGCGGCTAGAATTCCAACCTTACACACTGAAAATGCCTTTGTTTTCTTCTACTCTGTGGCTCTCTGTGTTTGAAACCCTTAGTCCTAGAGAAATGTGGGGCTACGGCCCAGGACTACCTGCCAGATCCAGGCCTCATTTGCTCAGGTGTGTTCACCATTTTAGCTTCTTGAATTCAGCCCTGGGAAAATTCCTGTGCAAACATCTGCTTCGTCTGCTCTGCGTCTCCAGCAGGAGCGAGATGAGGTGGGGAATGCATCATGTGAGTGGGTTTTGCATGGAAAATGTTGTGGGTTGCTTCCACTCCAGCTGGACAGCTTTATATAGCTATAAACCTTTACTGCTGTATTAAGGTTCTATTCAAAGGGTATGAATCTCTGATATTCATGGTCCAACAAAACTGTTACTAATTACTTATCTACTCAATAGCTACTGGGATTGGCAACTTGAACAACAACAACAACAATCTACGTACTTAGTATTTTCCCAACAAGGGAACATTCTCTTTCATATACATAGCTTGGCTTGCATTTTTAAAACTCAAAGAACAAACCAGAAATGGGAGACTTGTGCCCTCCATAAAGGCCACCATGCTTAGCTTCTTCAAAGAAAGCATATTTCTTCCTTCTGACAGGTAATTTTAACCTGGGTCTTGAAGAATGGGGAAACTTTTACAGAGAACTTTGGTTTCTAAACTTAGGGCAAGCTGTACTGACTGTGGGCTCCCGTGGTCGGGGCTATGTTCTCAAGAGTGCCGGGATGTAGACTGTGTCCTCGGAGCATACCTTTTCAGGATCAGGGATCAGTTGATGGCTGCCTGCTGCCCAGATCTGTATATCCACAGCCGTAAACCAGGACATACCCTTTCAGGAATCACCAATCTCCAGAGCTCCCTTCTGCAAAGGTTCTCCCCAAAAGTTTGCTCCCAGACTTCAACATCTTCTGGTGTGATTCTGATCTTGGAGGCCCAAGCCCAAGTCTCTGCATTCGGATGCAGAGTAATATCCATCTAGGGCAGCTCTGTGGCTAGGCTGTGTATGCTTTACCCAGGTCCCCAGGAGTCAATGATTATTGTGCAGTACTAGAAAGCAGTGAACTTTAGTAGGAGCCATTAGCATGCTGTGTTAACCCTTTACAGATACTTTAGCCATTTTGCCTCACAGTGGCCCCTCTGAGACAGACTGGGCAGATTATCCACTTTTTACAAACAAGTAAACCAAAACTTTACCATTACTAGTACAAATGGTATGTGGGGTTGCTAAGATTCACTCCCAGAGTTCTCAGAATCAGAAGACTCTTTATTTCCATATATCATACTACTTAAACTGGACCTTGTTTACTTTGAAAACCTAGTTAGGAGACTGTGTGTTCAGAGAGAATGGTTTCCAGAAGTCAGCCACCATATGGGTGTCATCAAGCAGCCCTCATTAAGATGGAAGGGAGGGAGGGCCACACAGCCTAGGGAAAGAGGTGAAGGCCAGCTCTGAGCAGGTGAATATGTGACCATTTCTGCTGCATTTCTCTGACCTCCTCCTGCTCCTTCCACACAGTAAAGCTCGAAGCACTGAGACTATCTTACCTCACTGTGATTTTAATTATTGAAGAAAAATCAACACTCAGATGTGAATGGTCTATTAGCTTAACCCTGACGGAATTTGTTAATTCAAATAAATCTCTAAATCTTATCAATGTGTGGGAGGTATTTGAAGGAGTGGGTGGATTTTCTTCTCTATTCAAAGAGGGAGTCCCCCAACTATTGTATCTAGGAATGAAGTCCATGGGGCTTGTTTAGTAGGATGTAACTCTGAAGTCAGTTGTAATGAAGAGCATATGCTTGGATAAATGAATTTTCTTCTCCAGAGTCTCTCTCTGATTTTCATTCTCCCTCATTCCCCAGCCCCTTAGCCAATTTCTCTTGACTTTCCTCCTTGGTGATCCTTTTCCTTTCCATGTTAGGGTCATGTGACATCTCATTATTCTAAAATGTAAGCAAGTATGGAAAGAGAACCAGAGCTCTGTTTTCTTGCTCTCCTCTGCCTCCTTTGACAATAAAGAAGACCTTCAGACTTAAAATGAAAGTTATCTTGATCATAGTTCTCTTGTATACCCATCAGAGAGATCACAATTTGAAAATGAAAACAAGACCAAAGATACTTAGATTAAGTGCATCTGGACTGTGTGGCACCTCATGCTTTGTTAAAAGACACCACCTTGCTAAAGCTGTGGCCTTATCAGTATATGCCGTCTGATCCAACACATCAAGGTCACTCACTTGTATCACTGGAAATTAAATCCTGAGCAGTTTGACATTTGAAAGAGAACCTGTTTTTTATTATATGAATTTGATGGCAAGAAGGAGGGGATGGCTGTCTCTTCTGCCAGTGGGAAGTTCTGGACCTGCCCCGAATGTAAGGAGCCCACCCTCCCTCATTTCCATGTGCTCATTCATTCTCCTCCTTAGTTCCAGCTCCCTGGCTCTGAGGCCCTTCCCTCACTCATCTTTGAGCTAAGTGACATCCTGGGGATTGTTAGGAGTAAAGGTTTAGAAAGTTTGTATTTAAAAATAAGTAGTGGTGATTGAGATGCCTCTTACCGGCTCATGAGGACTGAGCCTAGAACACCATACATGAGACAGAAGTAAAATTGGGGGTTTCTGTGTTATTTGTGTCCAGTTTCCTGCCTTACTAAATTTATCTGGCTACTTCCCATAAGTAAGAAGCATGTTTTGAAGCAAGCAAAATGCAGGTTTGTGCTGCCATTGATGTGTCATAGCCTGCAGTTCACACCCCCAGTGTAGGTGTCAACAAAGCTGTCTCTTACTCTCCAAGGTACACAGTGCCAAAACCAAAAAGTGGGATCCGGTTGCAAGGAAGGCGCTGGCAAAACAGAACTTTATAGTGCCTGGTTCTGTTTGACATTTAAGGGACATTCACTTGGAGGACTCCCAAACACGTAATATGCCAAGAGGAGGAATGCTTTCTCTTGAAGATTCAGTGGGTTGCTGGCTGCAGGGAGAATTATAAAGCCCTTCTGATCAAAAAGAGACTCTCACTACTACCCGCCACATGCTCCTCACTCACATACCAGCTTCCAGAAAGCCTGGTGCTATTCCAGAGCCTCCCACACAAAGGGTTTGCACAAGAATCCGTGGTTCTACAGGTTCTGCTCTTACCTGAGAAGAACTGAAGACAGGAAGGTAAAATTGTAAATGGTCGTATGGAGTTGCATTTTCAATAATAGCTTTTAAAATCCTTAAAAATTTTCCCTTAAGGTATGTGTATGTGTATGTGTGTTTGTCCCATTGCTATATCTCTTAAATCAGAATTTGGGCAAAATTGGCCTCCTTCAGTATGCCATTGTAGTTGAAGAAATTTCTAGAACTATGGAATGGAACGAGTGCTTTTCTGAAGTGACATAAATTGAGATCGAAACCAAAACTAGAAAAAATGTGAAAACTTTGTGTCCTTTGACATCTTTGTGAAAGAATTGCAGGACGGCGTTTTCCAGGAGTACTTTGAGTGTATAAAACCAGGAAATAACTATGTGACATTCCTGGCATCAATACCCCAAAATGAGTGAGAGATAAAGCTGAAACAGAAAACTGCAGTGCCCTGCCTGTCATCAAAGAGCATATATTTTGACATGTTCCCAAGCCTGTCCTGGTAGACCCCCAAAGTCCTGGGGTCTGATAGTTATAGACGGGTCCTGGAGGCAGCACTCACTGGGAACTCCAAGTGCACAACTTATCTTGTATTCTATATGAACAATGTCCCGCGGAGCCTAATTTCATGGTATCGGTTCAGAGCCAGACCTCCTAGGTTCGGGAACCAGGTTTCTCACTGCCTAGCTATGAAATATTGGGTGGATTCTTAAGTTCTTTGTGCTCCAGTTTCTCCATTTGTGAAAGAAACATGATAATAATCTTTCCTTCATAGGACTCCAGTAGGAGAGTAAATACAATGTAAAGTCCATGAACCTGAATATTTTAAAATGTTAATAACTATGATACTAACAGTGATGATGGTATTGACATGCACTTGCCACTGTGTTTTGCATCACACAAATCAAAACATCACAAAATGCTTCTTGAGGAGGAACTTCCCATCTCATAGAAAGTGGGCATAGATAGAAAAAAGTCTAGGGGCACCTGGGTGGCTCAATCAGTTAGGCATCCAACTCTTGATTTCATTTCAGGTCGTGGTCTTGGGGTTGTGAGATTGAGCCCCATGTTGGGCTCCGTGATCAGCAGGGAGTCTGCTTGAGACTCTCTCTCTTTCTCGCAAATAAATAAATAAATCTTTAAAAGATAGAAACAAGTCTATTATATATTTTTTACCTAAAGAGGAAAGTGGGAGAATTCTTTTTACCAGGTACACCTGAGCTTTATCATACCAGCTATAAAATTTAAATTATCCTCAGCACAGCAAAGTTGTCATCTACTGGTCATGTGATGTGGATATAATAACACAATTCTGTTTACTTTCTTGAACCGTTTGAATAAACATGTCTTGTAAGAAGCTAAATAACTTTTCTCTGAGTGATTAGTAGTGAATGGAATTGGAACCCCCATGAACATATTAAATGAGTAAAAATCACTAGAGTTTGAGGGATGAGCTGTTTAGTAAATATTGAGGAAAGGAAAGTCTTATTCTCTGCTTCCTCAAGTTTATTGCTACTAAAACAATGGAAAATACAGCAAATTAACATTTTGTGTTTGTTATTTTCAATTGAAATGAAGACATAAATCAGTGAATTTTTGTGTTGCTAAGAGAGCAAATATATATAGTAGTTCAATATTCCAAATTTATATAAAATTTGAGGGTTATGATTTGAGAAGTTAATATCCCAAGGAAAATTTCCAAAACAGCATCAAATCTGAGATTCCAAACAAGGCTTAATTGTTAAGAGCACTTGGGGAGCTTTATAAGATTAGAATTCCCAGGCCCCTCACGAGCTTACCTAATTGCAGACTGCAGGAATGAAGCCTGAGAATTTGAATTTTTTTAAAGCACCCAAACTGATTCGTAATACAAATGGTAGGAGCCCTTAAACCAGCTATGTTTTTTTCATTCATCTTAGTTTAGTTTTTGTTAGTGGAAAACAACAAATTTTATATATTTTTCTATGTATCTTCCTAAATTAAGATAGAAGGACCCCAGTTCACTGTAAGCCTCAAGGAGAAGATTTGAAGGTGGGTGGACGTCTGGCGCTAGCATTGCAGTGATGTCTCCCCAGGGCCTTGTCCATGGTTCACAGCTGGAGAGCCCTCTTGGGACCTATGGTAATTAATGGAAAGGTATACACACACCCCCATGCATATACTCAGAGGAAACTCATCCTGAGGTCACAGCTCTGGTTACTAGAGCTATAGACATCCTGCTGATATGGCATAGAAAGAAGGGAACCTGCCAGGCCCTACCTTCTTCCCACCCATTGGCTCCACTGGCTATTGGAGAGAGGGTGACTGTAAATACAGATTATGCATACCTATGATAAATGATCAAAACTCATTCAAGTGCTTTTTTAGGGTCGTGTTGCAAATGTTTCTTGCGTATTTTTAAATCAAAGCTGTTTAACTTAAGTGTCATAAAATGTGAATGACTGTTTTAACCTGAAGGAACTGTTTTCAGAAAAGAACATCTATTTACACATTTTTTATATTGCAAAGCCCATTGTACTATTGATGCATTTCATGTGGACTTCAAGTTTAGAAGTAAATGACCTCCAAATTTTATTTGAATTCAGCATATAATTTCTACTAATTTGTTCATTTGTCACTGTGAATATTAGTTTTAAATCTGAAAGTTTCTTCCAACTTTTGACTGTTCTCTGTGAGGAACTATATTACCTAGATCATCTTTCTAATAGCTGATTTAAAAGATATGGATATGGAAAAAGAGATTGGAATATTTGGAAGGAAAATCAATCGTTAAATTCCACATGATCATTTAAGCAGTTTGACATTGTATGCATTCGTGTAAGCTTGATACCTCATGGGTTTTAGGTATACCTGATAGTTCCTTAAAAAAAAAAAATATCGGGCCTCTGGGTGGCTCAATCAGTTAGGCGTTCAACTCTTGATTTTGCTCAGGTCATGATCTCATGGATCATGTGGTCAACCTCCACATAATGTGCCACACTCACAGGGGAATATGCTTCTCTCCTCCCTCTCCCTCTGCCCCTCCATGTATGCACACTCTCTCTCTCTAAAGTGTGTGAATAAATCTTTTTAAAAAGTCAATACTTCAGCGTCCTTGACAGCATATAGAAATCTTTATATAAAAATACATTCACTTAGAACATTTAGGATATTATTAATATCTCAATACATTTGGTCTGGAATGGGACATTTCTATCTTCTTTTCAAAGGTTCCAAATGGGATGTCTGGGTAGCTCAGTGGGTTAAGCTGCTGCCTTCGGCTCAGGTCATGATCTCAGGGACCTGGGATTGAGTCCCGCTTCGGGCTCTCTGCTCCGCAGGGAGCCTGCTTCAATCTCTTTTTCTCCGCCTGCCTCTCTGCCTACTTGTGATCTCTTTCTGTCAAATAAATAAATAAAATCTTCAAAAAAAAAAAAAAGGTTCCAAATGGACTTCATATCCCTAAGGTAAGAATGATAAGTATGTCCTATATAATACACATATGAAAGTCCTTTCACTAAATACACATAGCTTTTAATCAATCTGTAAAATTATTTGGGAACTATTGTTAATATTCAGAGTTGATAGGAAGCTTTGTAAATGATGTATAATCTTTCCTTTATCCTGGGACAATACTAACTCTACTTTTTCATGAAGTCAAGCTGAGGATAAGCTCTCCCAAGGTTAGTATATTTCCAGTAACTTAACTCTAACCCTGACCTTGGGCATAAAACCATCTTAACTGGTGATTCCATGATTTCAACCACCAAACACAGAGCTCTCCATAAAATGTCACAATTTCCTTTCCCTGTGATTTTTGCTGATATGCATGTGTCTGTGTTTATCCACATGATTGTGCTACCTGAGTGAGCTACAGTTTTCCAAGTTTTTTTTTTTTCCTCAATGAACTGGTTTCTTAAGAAATATCTTAGACTGAGAAACCCATAGTGTAGAATAGATACAGAGAAATAGGATTTGGAGTGTAGTTATTTAACTATGGGAATCTCCATGGGTTTATCATAAAAGAAGAAAGAACTCACTAGGTGTTGGATATGACATTGGGAAAGTGGCGTAGAAATTCACTTCAGAAGGTTAGAAGAAACTTCTCATAGATCTAACACCATTCTTTGTTGGTTTTGTTGTTGTTTTGTTTTATTTTCTTTCTCATTAAAACATGCCTTCCTGGGACATCGTTCATATTCCCATCCTTTCTTAGTTTAGCAGTATTTTTCTCCATCTGTCCATTTAAAACTTAAGTCATTCCCACATAAGCATGTTAAAAAGCCCTTTTCATCACTTCTCTTTCTGCCATCCTGGTGGATTCCTTATCGTGCAAGACCCAGGCATACTGTACTTTAAGCAGAGTACAAACATCTCTTCATTTTTGACCCTGAACTGTCAAACTTTCTGTTAAGTCTTGAACATTTAGGAAAAACTCTCAGCCTTGAGGCAGAGAATTTGCATACATTTAGGAATACTAAGCAAAATGAGTACCCACAATTCCAGGTGACCATAAAATTGCAGTGCAGGAAGGGAAAGGATAGTAATTATTCCCAAAGGGCTTTTAACTTCCTTTGGCATTTTAAAAGAGGAAGATTAGTGGCCTTCACAGTATACTATATCTATCACCTCTGCATGTGACGTGCCCTCAGCCTTCACCTGGAGTGGTTTAGAAGCATCCAGGTTTCTTGATGTTGACTACATTCACTTAACACAAGGACAGACTCATCAAGTAAATGGAATCTTAAGGGCATACATGAGGCTTTCATTTTTTGAACTTCTGAAAAGAGGTCATCTGTGATTTCCCATGGTGACTGCAGACCTACTTTAAAGGAACATAGGAATTTATCATTAAATTGAGATCTCTTCTTTTATTTTTATTTATTTTTTTTTAATTTTTTATTTTTGATAACATATATTTTTATCCCCAGGGGTACAGGTCTGTGAATCACCAGGTTTACACACTTCACAGCACTCACCAAATCACATACCCTCCCCAATGTCCATAATCCCTCCCCCTTCTCCCAAACCCCCTGCCCCCGGCAACCCTCAGTTTGTTTTGTGAGATTAAGAGTCACTTATGGTTTGTCTCCCTCCCAATCCCATCTTGTTTCATTTATTCTTCTTCTACCCACTTAAGCCTCCATGTTGCATCACCACTTCCTCATATCAGGGAGATCATATGATAGTTGTCTTTCTCTGCTTGACTTATTTCGCTAAGATCTCTTCTATAGAGAGTTGAAGGGTAGAAGAAAATTCATAGGAATTTCTTATAACTGTTCTGAAAGCAGCTGAGGCTCTTAGGCTTGCTCACCTTAATCCATATGTGTACCCTTACAACAATCCCATAGATTCCTAAACTCCATCTAGAGTTGAGAAGTGCATCACAAATTCATAGTCATTTTATCATGGGTTCTGAGACTACCAACGAAGATGGGGCATCTGGAAATTCATAATAACCCAAGAAAATGCCTCCTAGTGCCCCAAGGAAACCTTAAAAAGTCATTTGTTGAGACTGGAAGAGATCACATTTAGAGTGAATATAGAGAGAGGGACCAAGGACCAACCCCTGGAACATACCCACATGAAGGTTAAACATATGAGAACTAAAGGACATATTGAAATTAAAAGCATCTAATACGAATTTCAAGCTGACGGGGTACCTGAGTGGTTCAGTGATTTAAGCACCTGCCTTCAGCTTAGGTCATGATCTCAGGGTCCTAGATTGAGCCCCTGTTAGGCTCCCTGCAGGAATCTGCTTCTCACTCTCCCTTTGCCCTTCTCCCTACCCTGCTTATACTGTCTCTCTCAAATAAAATCTTAAAAAAAAAAAAAAAAAGAATTTCAAGCTGAGAAAAATGACTATTTGAAGAAAATTTCCCAGAACTGAAGAATAATGAATCTTGAGATTGCAAAAGCTATGGAAATATCTGGCTTAATGAATGAAAAAAGACCCCACACCAAAGACCATTACTGTGAACATTCAACATTGGGATCAAAGAGAAGATCCTATAAAGCTTCCAGCAATACAAACAGGTTACATACAAATGATCCAGGGTAAAATCAAGAGTAAAACTGGTGCTTAATTTATGTTCCAACATTGAAATGAGAAGTAAATGAAACAAAGCCTTTTAAATTTTGGAAATTATTTTAAATCTAAAATTCTAAATCTGGTCAAACTATTATAGACGTTTTCAAATATGCAGCATTTTTAAAGAAATTATCCTCTGTGTGCTTTTTTGAGAAAAGTACTGGAGAATGTACTCCACTGGAATAAGGAAGTAAACCAAGAGAGAGAAGGGCATAGGATTCAGGAGGTAGGGTAGGGGATCTAACAGAAAGAGGGAGTAGGGAATTCTCAAGGTGAAAACAAAGGAAGTCTGAGGAAGACAACAGCAGTAGGTCTAGAGCAAACAATTAGTAATTGAAGGTGGAGAGCTCAAGGAAGTATGTCTGTAGGAAAAAAATTAAAAAGTACTCTGATGGTTTTAAGGGCATGGAAAATTAAACTGAGATGTATTTTATAGAAAGTTGAAGGGTATGAGAAAACTCAGCAATCAAAGTAAACCAAACAAGTGGGGGGGGGGGAACAGTTATAAGTATGGTATAGAGAAGGAGGGGATTTTTAAGAAAGGAGTTGAAATTATAATCCACTGGTTGATTCAGAAGTGAGTAACATTTATTTAGAAATCAATAATGGCTATGTGGATATAGACTTAACAAAAAATTGACAATTAATTAGAGGTGGAAAGTAGGGTGGAAAAGTGTGTGAATACATTAAAAATTTCCTACAGCTATAATAGGAATTCAAAAGTTAATGCCTTAAATGGGGAATCAGGAAATAAGAGAACAGACACATTATTGGCAACCTATTATGAGTGTTGAAAGCGACTGTGGAGGGTCTGACAAGTTGGGAGGAGCAGGAAATAAGGGAATTCTGTCTTTTAATGTAAGTCTTTTAGCACTACTTAATTTTTTATGTTGTTTACCTTGAATATTTTCATTCATTTGAAAATTTATTTAAAAAATACAGTTTGGCCCTATGTTATACATAACATTAAAATTAAAGAATATGTTCCATCTCTACTAAATATACCAAAATATACACACTATTCTAAGAACAGGAATTGAGATAAAATGAATATATATCAATTAGATTAGTTTTAGGGGTAAAGTCATTCAGTATTTATATATATTGTGAAATGATCACAGTATGTCTAATTTATATCTACCACATTACTCACAAATTTTTTTCTTGTGATAAGAACTTTTAAGCAATTTTCAAATATACCATTAACTGTAGTTAATTGTAATTAATAATGTAAAATGTTCAATTCATTTATCTCAAAAAAGAAGGGAAAGGAGTATATTAATGTCTTTTTGGTATTGTTACACTTTACCACACTTAGTTGCTTAGAACAGCTCTACTGTGGACTGACATGTGTCTTCCAAAAATTCATGTGCTGAGAAGCTAACCCCATTGTAATGGCATTTGGAGATGGGGCTTTTGGGAAATAATTGGACTTAGATAAGGTCATGAGGGTGGGCCCCTCATGATGGGATTAGTGCCCTATTAATTAAGAAGAGGAAGGGACACAAGGGTTCTTGCACTCTCTCTATGTGAAGGCACAGTGAGAAGGCTACCAGTTGCAACCCAGGAAGAGAACTGCACCAGAACTGAACGGCCACGCTGATCTCAGACTTCTCACTTCTAAACCTGGGCAAAAATAACTGTCTTATCATTTAAACCACTGAATCTATGATATTTTGTCAGGGCAGCCTGAGCTGACTAAGACAAACACACATTTATTATCTTACTGTTCTGAAGGTCCGAAGTCTGGATGGGTCTAATGGACTAAAGTCAAGGTATCACAGAGCTGTGTGCTTTCTGGAGGCTCTAGGGAGAATCTGTTTCTTGCCTCTTGGAGCTTCTGCAGGCTGCCTGTATTCCTTAGCTTGTGGCCCCTTCCTCTGTCTTCATAGCATAGCATATCATCCTCTACTTCATGCTCACAACACCCTCTCTGCCTTTCCCATCCTCTTGTCTACCTTATTAAGGACCTTATGATTACACTGGGCTCACCCAGATAACCAGAATAATCTTCCATACTCAAGATCCTTAATCACATATTCAAATCACTTTTGCCATGTCGAGTAACCTACTCACGAGTTAGGCAACTTGGGTATGGACATCTTTGGGGAACTAGTATTCAACCTAACACAAGAGGTAAAGGGAGCGAGCAGGTATGAACAAATAGAACTTCTTTACACTTAATCCCCAAGAATCACAATTGTTGTGAATGAATTGAAATTTGTTAAAGAGCCACATTCCTTTTTATATTCAAGGTTTAGATGAAAATTCAAATTTAATTTGAAACTATTGAAAACCTTGCTATTTTGACAAATTTTGGAATTTGCCTTGTGGAATTACTAATTGTGTCCACTAAAACAAGATACATGTTAGTTAGATGCTTGAATCAAATAACTGAATTTAAACCCAACTCTGTCGCTTTCTGTATGAGTTTGGACAAAGTCCTGTGCTGAACACATTAAAGACATTTAATTTCAAAAAATGTAAGCTCTTGTTTATTCTCATTATTAATTTAATTTATCTTCTTCACAAAAGGGATTTGTCTAGCTAATAAACGCTAAGCCCTGGAAGTGTATTTCTGAGCTGTCATACTAGAGTGACCCTGTTTGTGTCTGGATTGATCAACGAGTGAATAGAATTAATAAGATTGTTAGCAGAAAGCGTGAGATTTTCACGGTGACCTTGAAAATGGGACAAGCATTTCATGAAAATAATAAGAACTTCAATAGCAACAAATGTAACACCATATAGTTAAGAACAAAAAAATGTGTCTTGATGGATACAAGGAGGGAAAAAATAAAATATATCAGAGTGGATCACAAAGGATTTTTATAGAAGCTACTAAATGTAAGTATTATATTGTTAAAACAGGAGTGAGATTAGATGCCATTCTTTTGAATGCTAGTGTAATGTTTAGCTATGGTGCCAACAGTAAGATAAAATCAGATGTGTTGTTCAGTTCTATCTAACTTATAAATGTGAGAATTTGACTGAACTTTTCTTCATCATTCCTGGAAGGAAAACGAAATCCTTGGACTTTTTGGAGTGATAGACCTATCTTTGTTATTCATGATGTGCCCCTTGAACCATCCTGAGTTTATGCTAATAAGATGACTGGTGGTGGGCCCCCAGATAGTTTGAGCACAGGGCCTGACCAAGGCCAGCCACGTAATTGGAGGGTAGATGCCTTTGGACCATGTGATGGGTCAGCCCAGCCTCCTGGTCTCTGGAAAGAAGGGGGCTAGAGATTAGAGATTAAGTTCAACCCCCCAGCCAGTAACTTGATCACTTGTGTGTACATAATGAACACCCAATAAAAAATTCTGGACTCAAGGCTCAGTGGAGCTTCCTGGTGGGTGATATGCTGGGAGGGTTTCATGTCCTGAGGACACAGAAGCTTCAAGTTTGGGACCACCGTCCTCTGCATCCCTTCATTTGGCTGGTTTTGATTTGTATCCTTTACATAGGTGTATCAGAGTAGCACTTTGCTGAGTTCTCTGAGTCATTCTAAAAAAGTATGGAACCTAAAGGGAGTTATGGAAACGCCTTGAATTTATAGCCAGTTGGTGAGAAGTACAGTGGCTTGGGGGGCCCAGAACTGTGGCTGTCTTCAGAAGTGAGGGCGTTCTTGTTGGGGCTATGCCCTTTGATATGTGGAGTCTGACTCTGGGTGGTTAGTGTCAGCATTGTGTAGCAATATTGCACTAACAGGGAGAAGGAAAGAAAACCCAGAAATCCAAGACAGTTAATTAAATCAAACATACAGTTTTTGAAAGAGTTAAAATAACTTGACCTAAAATATAAGGTGCTAAATTACATCAGCAGCATTTGAGCCAAATGGAGTTTTGATATTTCTTAACTAGCTAAAGTGAAGTTTGGCCTAAAATGAGAGGTCTGTGGAATTCTGACAGAAGCTCTTATTCTCTTCCCTAAAGTCATGATGTCCTCACCTGCGGCCCTTATCGTTCTCTCTCCATTGCTGCTGGTTAAGTATCACAGATGGCCCCTTTCTTCCCTCTACTGTTTGCATCAAACCTCCTCAGGTACTTCTGCCTAGAGACCCCAACATAGTAACTCCATGCCCATGACGTAACTGATCCATGCCTTTTAGCATCTACCATGAAAGGCCCCAAAGAAATCCATTTGTGTGCTCTAGCCTCCCCACCCCTCTCTCTTTTTTAATTTTGAGGATATGAAGGCATCCGATGGAGTACACTGTGAAAAGGCATTCTTTTCCTATATGATTTCTCCGTGGATCCTGTGAGTCCGCCTCTCTCCCCATCCATTCCTTCACCCCCTAGTCTGAACTCTGGCTCGCCCTCCTGACTGTCGTGCCTTGGTAGTAGTCTCCTGGTCCCTGCCCCATGACTCATGATTTCCTCTCCGTGCCTGCTTCTGGCTAGTTTGCCAAGCCTTTCCTCATTGCCTGGTCTAACCTCTGGGTATTAATATTCCAATTTGACATCTGGGAGACTGAGACAGAGAGGGTAGGTCACCTGCCAAGGCTGCACGGTGAGCACGTGGCAGGGCTGGGCTCCCAGCCTGTCTGCCTGAGGGCTGTGTTCTCCATTCTTCCATGCTGGTCCCCACCAGCCGAGCCTCCCTTACCAGGTGCATGCCTCCATGTCAGTCCCGCAGGCACTCCACTTTGAAAACCATGGGTTAGCACCCGAAACCTTAGTGTCAAGAAAGTGACAAAAGTATGCATGTCCTACAAAAAAAAATTCCAAAAATTCTCTATCCAGTCATTATTGGAAGCTTATGAAATTTAGTTAGTCTTTATTTCTACTTTTCAGTCTAAGTTCTCTCTTTGGTAATTCAGGAAAATGTCTTTCTACCTTATTCACATTAAAAATATTTCAAATATCCAGAGCCTACTCTCTTGCTTTTTTCATGTGTTTGGATCTAGACTTTACATATTAATTCTGTTGCAAAAAAAAAAAAAAAAAAAAAAAATGGTGTCAAACCAATTAATGTTTAAATGTTTTTTTTTTAAAAAACACCCACACAAATCCAAAGGAGCATTTCAAGATCTGTTTTTTCCCTTATTGTAAGTGAAATTCCCATTAGTGGCAGCCGGGACTGAACACCGATAGAGAATGGGGTCTCTTGTTTGCAGAGATGGACTTATCACATGGTTAGCAGCTGGGATTTATGTGGAGACTCATTAAATAAAACAGCAGTGGCAGCTACCTCCTGCTGGAATACACTTGGAGGTACAGTACCTGAATTTTTCCAATCCTAGCTGGTCTTTTATACTTTGTTTTATGTCACTCTCATTTTTCTGACTGTTCTTGACATTTTCTGACCTCACAGTACTTTTATTATTATTTTTATTGCTACTATAACAATGATAACTTAAGGGCCTGATTTATATGATGGCAACTTAGCCAAGGGGGAGATTAAGGCATACCCAAAAAACATGCAGTAAATGTTCAAGTCTATTAGCCTTTCATTTTTATTAAGTGGGAAACTTTAGTTTTGTTTTGACACAAATAAATTTGGAGAGTCATGAATAACTGCAGGATTATTATTTGTTGGGGGCGGCACATTACTTTGAGTCCTTGAGCAGATGAGATAATTTAAGACATCTTAATGTGTCTATAACTGATACATCATAATAAGACACTCAATTGAACTAATTTATTACCTTTTTTTTTTTTAGTGATCAATAGTGGGTGTTCATTCTTTCTAAAATAATTATAATTTTCAGAATGATAAACATACCACAAATTATTGATACATTTCCTTAATTGTAATAATTGAAATATGTAACTGTTTTATTTGGGAGATGCCAGACCTCCTGAGCTCCCAGCAAAAACCCATCTCCCATGAGGGTGAGTAGTATTGCTCTGAGTGCCTTTCAGCCTCGGTATGCTCAGTGCATAGGCACAGGACTGCCTAGCCACATTCCCAGCAATACTTAAGCAATTTGCACGCTCATGAGCAGGCAAAGGCTAGGACTCGGTTTGCTGAAGCCCAGTGCACGGACCATGAGTCTAGGATGCTAAGGTCTCCCCCCATACCCTTGAACTCACAGTCTTCCTCTAAACTCTGCTGGGCTTGCCCAGGCTGTGAGAGGAGGCCTCTATCTTGAGTCTTTGCATTCTACTTCCCAGAGCCCAGTGCCCTGCTCTTTGGCCTGCTGGCATAGGGTTCATATGGGTGCCTGCCCTATATAGAGAGAGTGGACTCCTCTCCCTATACTCCTCACCCTTAGCTGAGGTTCTATACTGACTGCATGCTATATGTCATTTACATCTTTCTGAATTATAGTTATCAACCTCATTGATGGCTGTGATTTTATGAATTCTGGTGAACTGACTTTAACTGTACTATTGCTTCATTGTTTAACCATTTCTGTGGAGATATTGAAATAACATCTTTCTGTATGGAATAAATAGTTTGCTTGAGCATCACTAGACAGACTTTTCGGGACCTTCACAGTCTCCAAATCCTCAGACAACATATAACTTCATTCTGAATTAGCAGTGCACATGTTTTAGGTGGACTTTTTTTTTTTTTTCCTTAACCACTGTTGTATTTAACATCTCATTCTTTTATCTAATATTTCAGCTTTCTGGCTGAGAACCATCTCTGCTAGACCTCTTCATTTCTTTCACCGGCACCATCATTTAGTTTTATTTCTAAGAACATATCTCACAAGGGAAGTTTTCACCTCTTCATGGGAGTAACTCAGTATTGAATGGTAAGCAGAGGCCAGAGCCTTCTGAAACTCACAGAGCCGCTCAGCGTGGTCACTCACTGGTGCCAATTATAAGTCTAGAAATGGCCATAGCAATATTTTCAGCCTCACATGTTCTTTCAGAACCTCGCCACTCGCCTGTCAAGCAGTGGAGCCTCTTTTTTCTCCCCTGGAAATTGGGTGGGCCTTTGTGATTGCCTCAGTGAATAGAATAGAAGCACAGGTCCTACCTGACATGCTGTTATGGGGCTGCTTGCTCTTGGGATCCATTCGTCACCCTATAAGAAAGTCCAAGTCAGTCCACATGGAGAAGCCTGCATGGAAAGGAACTGGGGCTCACGGCCAACAGTCAGCACTGACCTCCAGACATAGGAGTGAACCATTGTTCAAACCTGAGTGTCTTCCACCCAGGCCCCAGACAATAACTCTGTCCAAATGGCTGACCCAAAGAATTTATAAAATAGTAAATCATTGTTTTAGGACACTACATTTTGGGAAAATTTGTTACTCAGACATATTGACCATAGCCTTCACTAGAGGACTAGTTCAGACAGACCAGCCTCCCAGAGTACAGTTCAGATTCATACCTCAGCATACCTCCGCAGTCATCACATCATGGCCCCGTGGCTCCTCACCAATAGCGGAAGTGCTCACCTCTCCCATGCCCAGACTGCTGACCCTGCGCCATGTGAACACTGAGCCAGAGTGTGCTTATCACATCCTTTCTGATAGAGCCAGCCAGTCTCGGTGTTAAGAACATAAAGAAACTTCAAAATGAGCATGCAGTTTGCTCTGCTGGAGAGAAAAATAAATAAAAAATAAAAACGGAAGTGTAGACTCTGCCAGTTTTCTGTAGACCCATGTTCCCTCTCTTGAGTTATTGCTGGAAAGCAGCCACTTAGCCCAAAATGGCATCTCCTAATGCCCCTCAGAGCAGAATGACGTGTCAGTCCTGGGCTTTCTTCCTCTCTTTTCCTGATACCAACTAAAAGTGAAGCTCTCTGAGTCCCTAGGAGATGGAGAGAGCCACAAGATGGAAGAACATTGCTCCCTGAACCAATATACAGAAGACTATCATTAATTACCCAAATCAATCAAAGGCAACCCGGAAGGAGAGGGGATTCTCTTATGTTAAAACTTTGCCATCTAGTACCAGAAATGTCTGTTCATGTCCTCTGCCCATTTCTTGATTGGATTATTTGTTCTTTGGGTGTTGAGTTTGCTAAGTTCTTTATATATTCTGGACACTAGTCCTTTATCTGATATGTCGTTTGCAAATATCTTCTCCCATTCTGTCAGTTGTCTTTTGATTTTGTGAACTGTTTCCTTTGCTGTGCAAAAGCTTTTGATCTTGATGAAATCCCAATAGTTCATTTTTGCCCTTGCTTCCCTTGCCTTTGGCATTGTTCCTAGGAAGATGTTGCTGCAGCTGAGGTCGAAGAGGTTGCTGCCTGTGTTCTCCTCAAGGATTTTGATGGATTCCTTTCGCACATTGAGGTCCTTCATCCATTTTGAGTCTATTTTCGTGTGTGGTGTAAGGAAATGGTCCAATTTCATTTTTCTGCATGTGGCTGTCCAATTTTCCCAGCACCATTTATTGAAGAGGCTGTCTTTTTTCCATTGGACATTCTTTCCTGCTTTGTCGAAGATTAGTTGACCATAGAGTTGAGGGTCTATTTCTGGGCTCTCTATTCTTTTCCATTGATCTATGTGTCTGTTTTTGTGCCAGTACCATGCTGTCTTGATGATGACAGCTTTGTAATAGAGCTTGAAGTCCGGAATTGTGATGCCACCAACGTTGGCTTTCTTTTTCAATATCCCTTTGGCTATTCGAGGTCTGCCATCTAGTACCATAGCTTCTAGCCACATGTGTCTGTTAAGCCCTTGAAACAAGGCTAGTCTGAACTAAGATTGTTGTACATGTAAACTAGATACTAGATTTCCAAAGTAGAAAAAAAATGTGAAATATGTCAATTTTTATATAAATTACAATTTGAAATTACAATATTTGGGGTATAATAGATTAAGGAACATATTAAAATTCATTTTATTATTAAAATCCTTTTTTTATTGTGGGCACTAGAAAATTTTAAGATACCTTTGTGGGTGACTTTGTGGGTGTCATTTCTGGTAGACAAGGCTATATTGAGACACTGAAATTCTAGGATTTGTCTGTTACAGCAGCACAAATTACCTGAGCAAACACAATGTTGCCATTCAGAAGTGTAGTTGCCTGGTTCCCAGGCCAATTGCAGGCCCTGTCCCCTACAGTACTACTACACGGTTTTCTTAGAAATTGATTTCTGGAGCACCTGGGTGGCTCAGTTGGTTAAGCATCTGCCTTGAGCTCAGGTCATGATCTTAAGGTCCTGGGATCGAGCCCCGTATAGAGCCCCATATCGGGCTGTCTGCTCAGCGGGGAGTGAGCTCCCTCTCATTCTCCCTCTGTGTGCTCTCTCTCTTTCTCTCTCAAGTAAATAAATAAATCTTTAAAAAAATAAAGAAAATGATTTCTCCAGAGTGAGAAGTTTTCCACATTCTTAAAACTTAAAGCTAAGCATTTTTTAATATCTAAAGACTTTGAGAATCTAGTTTTTCTATTATGTCATTTAGAAATAAGAAAGTTCTACAAAACATCGTCATGGTGTTCAGTTGCCATAGTCCTGGTTAAATTACTATCTTTAGGGAAATGAGACCTAATAATACAACCTATTATAATTGTATAAAACATTACAACTTTCAGCTGATAAAAGTGTTTTTTCTTTCTAATTGTTAGATTTTCTTTCTTAACCCACCATCAATATAGCTCTGTTTTTATTTTTTTATGCTTCATTCCAAAATTTATTAAGAGTACACATAAAAACATGTTTTTAATCCTGTTTTTCAATTATAAGCCATCTGGATTTGTTATGGCCAAAGACCTTTATGAATTATACTCCTAATCCTGTTTAGCTAATACAAGTTTCTGCTAGAAAATAATGGGTCAACTTCCTAGGACTTTGAGGTATTACTACAGCTTTATCTGGCACATTTTTATTTTAATCCTTGTCTATCAGACATCTTGTGTGCTTTTTTAGAGAAAAATTTATGCTATAACATAGATGACTTCTCCATCAAAACTACTCTGGGAAATTCTTTTTCTCTCTGCATGCTTTCTGAATTATAATGTTTGAAATATTTGGACAATTTTAATTTGCATTGGCATGTTGCAGTGGTTGATTATTCAGATCTGCAAAGGCACATCTCTGATAAATCCAATGCAAAAAAAATAGGCTTCTGTATGGTCAGTCCCATCCAAAAGAAGCAAAAATCCAACTTTGTAGAAACATTGAAAAGTTATCTTATTCTTTTCTGCAAAGCAGAGAATTGGAAGTTTCTCCACCCATCCACCCAATGTGCTCCGTTTCTACCCTATCTCTGCCCCAAACTCTCTTCTCTAAAAATTCCATGTAATCTGACTCTTACTCTTCCCTTCTGTCTCTGGCCTCTTTACTTTCCTCTTTCACCAGTATTCCTCCCAGCACCAGATAGTCCTAGGATCAAACACTAAACATCCTCAGGCAGGAAATAGGGGGAAAAGGTTTGTAAAAACTTGAAAATGAACTTTTCTGGTTTTGTCACATACTATTAGACTCTTAGAATTTTTTTTTTAATTGGCAATCAAAAATGCCTTACCTGTAACATACAAAATGTAACTTTCGTTACAGAATATTTAATTTCCATTGTTTTACTTGTGTCAATTAGAGTTGAAAAGCTTTTATGTTTTTATTTTTTAAGACCAGCCCATCTAGCCTGACCACCTATGCAATTATCAAACATCCTCAGCTGGCCATAGACCCAGGATAAAGGGGCAGGACTTTATAAGTCACCCATACTAACCTTAACATGTTAACATCTTTTCTGTCACTAAGTACCAGAATGCCTCCTGTCTTTGTCATGTGTATATTTAAAGTTCATTAATATGAATGAATGAACTGCAGTACCAGAGAGCTAGTACTGATGTTTTCACATTTCTCCCTTTGATGTATATGCAATAGTAATTCAATTGCCACTTCTTAAGATAGCAAAGCTGTATTTACTCCAACAGCATTATCATTACCTGGGTAAAACATCACAGTTTTTCTTAAAGAGAAAAAAAAAAAAGTTAACTTTATGTAATATGCATTTTATTATTTCAGTTCACAAGTTTATTAAGAATTTATATTTCAAAGACTGAGAACTATGCCCCTCCTTTGGATTCTTTGGATGTGTGGATTCTGAGCAATATTTTAAGATTCATCTGACACTTATTAAGTCAGGTCCCAGGGATACAGTGGTAACAGAAGCACCCTTGGGACATGAATCATTTTGTGGGGAACACACAAGCACACAGTTAAAATATCAAAGTCCAAGAAGACTATACCCATGTGTCAGCACCCCATCCAATAGGACTTTCCAAAAGAAGGGATGTCAGGAGTGTTTGAGCTAATAACATGATTTGAGTTGTGTTATTAAGTTCCCAGTTTTTCTCTAGTCAAGCCACTCTTTGAATCTCTCTGATCCTTGGTTCTGGACTGGGAAATAGTTGTGCCTCCTTCTCAGTGTTGTTCTGAGAATTAGCCAACTTAAAACATGGCTGTACTTTGTGCCTGGTACATTGTAGGCACTTAGGTATATTACCATTTAACCCTTACTCATGCCTTCCTTGCAATTCCTAATATTTCTCTTTGCCAAGACTGAGTTAAAATCAGTAAGTTTTAAGAATGAGATATTTAAGAACGCCTGGGTGGCTCAGTTGGTTAAGTGGCTGCCTTCGGCTCAGATCATAATCCTGGGGTCCCAAGATCAAGTCCTGCATTGGGCTCCTTGCTCAGCGGGGAGCCTGCTTCTCTCTCTGCTTCTGCCTGCCACTCTGCTTACTTGTGCTCTCTCTCTTTCTCTCTAAAAAATAAATAAATAAAATCCTTTTTTTTTTTTTAAATGAGATATTTAGCTATGAGGATTTTTATCCAAAGCCCTTAGTATAGAGCATTGATCCTTCGGTGCATTTGATGATGGTCCCAGTTGCTCTAAATTCAGGTTTTTGTTTTTTTTCTAAGTTCAGGTTTTTATTGGTCCTAACAAAGTTATCTTAAGGCTTGGACTAAAATGATACTATTAGAAGATAAATTTTGGAGCATTTTGTGGCCTCTGGTGAGATCTTTTTAAGTTATCTCATTGTCCTTATTCAAGGTAACTAAGAAAAATGAAAGCTCACAAAGTTTGAATTGAAGATTCTTGTGTTTGGTTATGTGTATCTAGAAACAGTGACTCTCAGAACACACCTAGATTTGGGTGGGTTGTTTTGAATGTTTTGTTTTAAGTACATGTAACTAGGTCTTTTGCTAGGAATTTCTTTGGGGCTAAGCTGGAGTAAGGAAATAAATGAAAGAATTGGACCAAATTCTGTGAGTCTGGACTAAACCAGGCCAAATTCTCTTCCCCCCATGCAGTTTCAATAGAATTCCATTGAATTAATTTTACTCGTAATAAAATCAGTTATATTTCAAGCCTGCCTCCAGACTCTCAGATCCTTTTGATCCAAGCACAACAGCCTGTTGCTGTGCAGTCTGTTGAACTTGGCTGTGAGGGTGGGACAGGGGTTTGTGTTTGAAGTTAGCCCATGTTACCCCTGCTCATCAATATTTCAGGACAGCTGGGATTCTCTGAAAATCAGCTTTTGCCAAAAGGGGAAAGGGGTTGGTTTGGGAGGATTGTGCTACTTCTAATTTATTATTCCTACAATACTATAAAATTATAAAAGGCTCCACAACCATTAAGAATATTGGAACCTGGTGACTCATCTTTCAGTACCAAGTTGAAAGGAAAGGAAGTTATGATCAGCGGGGTTCATTCCAGAGGATATTCACAGTGGGACATTATTCTCCAAACTGACAATGCAGTAAGGTTCAAGTCCACATGGTAGAGCTGCCACTGTCCTCATGCAAGGTGGCCCAGCCTGGGAATAAAGATGGCAGAGGACAGCAGAGGGAACCAGACCAAAGAGCTTGACCTTCACACTTGGAAGCTAAACCACACCTGAGGCTAATTCGGAGTGAGGCCATCAAGGAAGTAGTCAGAAGGCTCCAGAGTCAGCTCCAGCAGCAAAGGGCTAGGAGCCCATGCCACAGCTCAGAGAAACACAGTATCAGAAACCCACACCAGAGAGAGAATGAGCAATAAGTCAGTAGCAGGAATAGAGCTCCCTCATGGCTTCTGTCCCTCACCAGGGACCCGAGTCAGCAGCAGGGACCCCTGGAGGACCAGGAAGGCAGGGCCTTCCTTTGGGGAGGTCTGGCTTCAGATCTCTTAAACAAATGCCATTTTCTCACTGTTGCTTAGTTAGCAAAGAGCTTTCTCTAACTGGCTTTTTGTCATGGGCCTCCAGTGATTTCTGCATCTTCACAGATCAGGGACTTCCCACATAAGTCAGTGCCTATGACCTTGGCGATCATATAGCACAGGTGGGTTTTCATCTGACTTCAACAGTTGCAACAGTTGCAGAAAGAAATTTACTTCCTGCAAGTCATTCTTCAAACTCAAATTGTGTGTGTCATGGGATATGATGGAAAAAGAAAAATCTGGCTCTAGTTTTTAAAATTTAGAGTTGGGTTCTTTGACATGATAGTTTTAAATTTATACGTGAAAAAAATGATGTGGTGAAATGATGCTGCATCACGGGCCTACTACAGGTCACAGCTCTCCATGGACTTTGCACTTGTAAATCTCTGGTTACAATTCAGTCTCTCTGGTTAAAAAGAAAAATCACCTTCAAGTATAATAATGGAAAGCAGGACAGCAGGGTCTTTCTCTAAGTCACATCCCAAAAGACACTAGAGCTACTGTTGTGACAGGAATGAGATGTGTGGCTTGAGAAGTGACAGAGAGCTGGACAGTATTGCTCCTCCTGGAAGAGCAAATGGGCAGAGCAGAGAAGCTCCTGACTCCACGGGCCTGGTGGCCCGGCATCCCCAGCTCTTCCCAGGCAGGCCAGTGGAGAGGCCCCCCTAACCAGGACATACAGCCCCACAGGCTGGGGAACAGGGAGGAAAAGAAGGTAGTATTTGCCTGATGGTCACAGGCTCCCCATGCCATGGAGGGACTACTCAGGGAGCTTTGACACATAGGTGTGCAGACCTTTCTGTCCCTCCCCCCTCACAGGCCAGTGGGGACAACCCTCAGGAAGCCTCAGGGCCACCTCAGCCACAGTGCAAGCTATTCAAAGAATGGTTATTATTTCCATTTATGGAATATATTCCATGGGTCTCCCACCATGCTTAGAACTATGATTTAGTCCACTGTGCTACTGCTATTATCTCCTTCATTGTGCAAAGGGGGCTTAGAGAAGTAAGTGATTTGCCCAAAAGATGAGAAATAGTTATTTAGAAATAAAACTTTTGGGCCTATATCCTCAAATGCAGTTACCAAAATGTATTTTTCTTTTTCCTATCTGTGAGCAATAGGCTGCAGGCGGACAGCCTGTATTAAATATGTTTCTCTTTTTATACTTGGAGTCCCTCACCAGCTCTTCAGAAAGCATGGTTAGTTGCATGTGGCCTGAGGAATCTCTGTGGCAGGGGGTGTCCTCAAAAGACTAAACTCAGAACGGGACTCACCAATGGAGGCAGGACTGAGGAATCGGTGATTCCGGCCACCGGTTCCATAATTGCCTGCTTGTGCCTATTGTTCACTATCGCGTACCTGATCCTGCAGCTAGGAGTGGGCTCCCTCTCAGAGTCCCGAGCAAGTAGAGACGGACGCTTTGTTCCATTCATCCATGACCCTCAACAAATGAAGGAAGAAAGTGGATTGATCAGTGGCTTTTTTCTTTGACCTCTATCGATTAGAGGGACTGATTAGTACACAATATTGAATTCTGCTTTCCAGCTGCTTACGTACTGTTCTTCAGGGCAGCGGGGAGAGCAACAAAAGAGCATTTTCAGGACATTTCCTGTCAAAGGACATTCCTATTTACACAGACATGTACTCATCAAGAAGAAGACGGATGTCTCCACAGGGGTCAGATGCACGGTCTTTCCCTGGAAAATCAGAGGCTGGGTCAAAAGTTTCCTTCTACAGTCATAATCTCTAGAAGCTTCTCAAGTCACTCATGGTTCTTTGGTCGCTTTTGAAGAGGATTTGGAGGAAGAAAGCCTGGGTAGAATTCCAGGCTGATAACTCACTAGATATATGGCTTTGGGCCTCAGTGAATTCATCTGGAAGCAAAGGGAATATATTCAGCTCCAAAAGCATTGATTAAGAGACTGTCATTGGGCCTATGTCAGAAGGGACAGACCTGGGCCTGAGGTCAGAGGGGAGCACTGAGAGGAATGAGAGAGGCCTGTCTTTGAAGTTTCCCAGCAAGAGGCATTTTGGATCAGGGACAGAAAAGTGCCCAGCATTGACTGCAAGAGTGACCTGCCTGAGAAGGACCACCCCACACCCAGTGGAGGCCTGTGGAGTATGGTAACCCACCTCCGGCCTAACCTGTAAACAGAGTGGAGGTTTTTGTTGTTGTTGTTGTTTTTCTTTTTTTTGCCTGAGACCGTAGCCAAGACTGATCTAGCGAGCCACCTGGGAGGGCATGGCAGCTCCTGCAAGGTGACGGGACAAGCCCTTGGAAGGAGCAGCCACAGCAACAAGAAACCTGAACTGGGAGGGCAGCGGGGGTGTTGAAGTTGGAAAACCATTTTCAGGCATACTTCTGCCTTAAAGGGAAAAAAAGAAGAAGAAGAAGAAGAAAAAGAAGAAGAAGAAGAAAGAAAAAATCCAAGGGGCCAAGTTCTGACGGTGGAGCTGGTACAGCGCTGGCCCACACTGGTCAGGCCGCTGCTGTCGACGCGCTTTGAGGTCTGAACTGCAAACGTCAGCAGGCTTTTTCCTGGCTGGCAGGAAGGGAAAGTTCCCTCCAGTGACAGACAAAAATAATGGATTTGGGGCAAATCGAGGCCTTCAGAGGTTACAGTGAAAATTAATGGAGGGCCACGTTAACTAATGTTGCTCTAATCCTGCAGTTTGGGGCATTGGGCTAAATTTCTGTTTTATGGCATGTTTTACAAACTAACCCATTTTAGATGTTGGAACACTGCAGGCTGGAGTGAGTTCCAGGTCAGGAAACTTGCCCCTCCCCTTGAATTCCACAGCTCTGCGGCCAATCCTGGTGCAGGGCCTGCTGTTCCACTTGTCTGCTATCTCCACTGAACCTTTCACATCAGCTCATTTATCTTTCAGGTGTTATAATCATTGACTTCAATCAGTATTCCATTATCCTAAACAGGCAATTATCTACATTGTCACTTTTGCCTTTGCTCTTTTGACCTAGGGGTCACAGGGGCCCAAGTGTAACTGAATCCAGCAAAATTATTCCCTTACCTGTCATATAAATAGTCATCCCAGCAAAATGAGACCCAAGGGGGCTTTTCGAGAGGTGTTGAGAAGGCCAGTCTAACTCGATCCTTTATTCAGCTCTTTAAGGAATGCAGTACTGTTTTGGCACTCTATCAAAATAAAACAAAGTTCCATTTTTCAGCTTCTTTTTTTAAAGCGTGCACCCCTGAGCTTACAAATGCTTCTTTGTGGCCTTCTTTATTGAAATTTCCATTCAGCTCTTCCATCTGTTAGCTGTGTTTACCACTATTTCTAGGGAAAGAATTCAGCATTTCACCTTTATTTGGGGTGTAAGGTCATAAAACTGCCTGGATTATTTCAGCTATATTTATACCAAACTTAATATTGCTTCTTTAACAGGTTTAAAGCTTTTAATTCCCTGGCTCATTATTCACGGTGAGTAGTCTGAAGAGAGCAGTTTGTGTTTTAAAATGAGGAAGGCATTTTATACCTTTGTGTTGTCCCTTCCTCACCCACCAAAGAAAATGTGTTCTACAAATGTGAATTTCATCCAAAAAAACATCTAATTAAACTCCAGTTCTATCCTCTACACATGGCTGCGGACTGCGTGCGATTGCATTTCAGGAGCAGAGACTTGCTCAACATTGCTCTTTTTCCTAGAAATATTGTTACTGTGATTTTAGCAAACTCTTATAAGACTGATGGTGTAACACCCACCGTCAGAGCCAGGCCGCACGGATGGTGCAGACTGTGTGTGTGTGCGTGTGTATATTTATAGGTAGATATATGTGTGTGCATGTTTGGGTACACAACATGTATGTGTGCATAGGTGTGTGTGAGTTCATACATGTATGTATGTGTATGTATGTCTATATCTATTTTTAAAATTTCTCAAAACAAGATGACTCAGCCTTCAGCAGTACATTTGAACTACATTGTTTTGAGCTACATCAAAATATAAAAATGCAAACAGGCTTCTTTTTCTTATTAGACTTGCCACATCAAAAAAAATTTTTTTTAAGTTTCACACATCTCCCCTGAACTTTAAGGAAGCAGTTTAGAGTAGTGAAAAAGATCATCACCTTTGAAGCAGGCAGATGTAGACCAAGTCCCAGGCTAATTAGGAGTTGTATGAGGTGAGCACAATGATACATCTAACCTCCATTTCTTCTGCCACCAAGGAGGAGCAACACACCCTAATTAGAAGGTGGTGCGAGGGGATGCCTGGGGGGCTCAGTTGGTTAAGCAGCTGCCTTTGGCTCAGGTCATGATTCCAGCATCCTGGGATTGAGTCCCACATCGGGCTCCTTGCTCAGCAAGGGAGCCTGCTTCTCCCTCTGCCTTTGCCTGCCTGTGCTCGCTCTTTCACTCTCTCTCTCTCTCACACACACACAAATAAATATATAAAATCTTAAAAAAAAAAAAAAAGGCGCTGCGAGGATTGGGGCGTACGTGAAGTGCCTATACGGTGCCTGGCACATGGAAGGCAGTCGTGGGCTTTATTACCATTATGCCTGATTATCCAGAGTGAGGTGACTAGAATTTGTGTCTACACCATTTGTTTTCACATGAGTGACTGTCTGACACCTATCATCTGTGACCCTTTGTCCAATGGCTACCTACGGATGTCCCATGTTGTTACTTCCTTGGTTGATAAACCTCGCCATTTCCCCCAGGACTTTGCCGATGTTGATGGAGAAGAGTCAGTCTTCACCCTTATATTTGATGAATTCCTGTGTTAACGGGCTCTCTGGGATAGGACGTTAAGTGCCCAGATAGAAAAGAGCTAAAGCATGCTTTGGAAATTTCGTTAAATGTGGGTTTCAATCCAGTAAGTCAAGGGTTGAAACTGAGGTTCGGTATAATTGACTCTCAGGTGATGCCAGTTCCTGCTAAGCCACAAATTATTCTTTCTGTATCAAAGATCTAAGATTCCCCCAATGCTGTGTGGATGTAACGCTTTGTAACAACAGAAATACCTTAGATTTTAAATAGAAATCTATGTAGTTTAACATAATCAGTTCAAAAGAAAGGCAATAGCTCTCCCATGACTCCAGACTCAAAAGAAATAGAGAAATGGTATTTATTGACTGTCCTCCCATGACTGGTTAAGAAAAGAGAGTATCTTCTTAATCACATTGTGTTGTCAATTCCAGATTATGCATGGTTTTCAGTGCAGAGGCTGATGGAGGTACTGAGTCTCTGAACCTAACAGATTTACTTCTCTGGCTGCCCACATGATTCCAGGATTGTGGCAATGCAAATGCCTATCCACACTTAGTAAAGAGGGGTGACAAAACATGCAGTAGACTGCTCAGTAGAATACTAGAATACTAGCCATAAACCCCCACACACCTCTTGGGGCCCATTTTTTATGTCTTAAAAACAAACTTTTCTTTTCATTATAAAGACAGAGAAGAAGAAACATCCATTTTAGAAAAGTTAAGGAAAAAAACACCTGACACTTACAAGAAACCACCTATCACTCATTTTTTTTTTTTTAATTATAAGATAATTTCTCTGTATTCTGGAGAATAACATTTTGAGTTGTAAGCAATGCAGATTTCCAGGGGGGGAAAATTGGCCAGTCACCTTTATCTCACTTCATGGCAATAGAGAGAATATTTGACAAGACTCTGCCTCCTCCCATCCCTGGATTTCTGGAGCAGGGCATCAGTCTGGTCCGTGAATTTCTCTCCATATGCAGGCTTCAAAGATGGATGTGTTTTGGCCCTGCTAAACATAAGATCAGGGAAGCTTCAAAGTATAGTGGGTTCAGGTCCATCATGTGTAGTATGGGGGCCATTCTTATAGACTGCTTTGATCTGCATACTCATTAAGATAATTTTCTAGCAGGTTGCAGTAGAGCTTCGCATTATAATGATCAACATATTAATAAAATTTGTCTACTGAATAAAAGGACCAAGCACCTTTTTCTAATGCATACAAAAGTGTCTTCTGAGCTTGCAGCCACACTATGAAATGGTAGTGATTGTCATAATTAATATTTATGTAGTCTCTCCCCTTCAGATATCTCCATAGTCTCTACAAATAGACACAAGACCATTGTTGTGACTGAAGAAAATGGAAACACAGAGATGAGCCATGAGATCTCAGTGGGTCTTAGTGCAATTGCCTGTCAAACTCGAGGGCTTTCATCGAGGGCATTAGCTCGTTAGCAGAATTCAGCTCTTCTCTTGAAGACTTGGTATTTCTCCTCATTTCTGGATCCCTGAATTTTATTTATTTATTTTTAATAATCACTTTAGGTGTTATGGGTTTCAATTAAGTGGTTTTCTCTAAAAGAGATGTTCCTTTGAAGGAAGTCAAAGACAAGGGGCCATCAAGAGGCCTCATCTAGGAAATCCCAGTACCCTCCCCTACCCTTACCCCTGGAATACACAATTATATGCTGAGTCCAAAAGAAATTTCTCCTTAGTCCTGGCTTCACCCTCAACACTCTGAAGCTCAGTTTCTTTTTCTTAATCTAAGGTCATCGGAGGTCTTGTGATACTCTAGTTATATATGTCTGTAATTCAATCAGAGTGGCTGGTAAGGATTACTGCAGTAATTAAATATGAAAATTTGTTTATAAACACAAAAGAAAACTTTGGGAACTATTCCTTTTTTTGTCTGGACCGAATAATTTCTACCCTAACATGAGTTACCATGCTTTTCTGAACTATAACTTGCACACACATGTTTTCAATGTGAGCCATAGCTTGAAACATCTTTCCTCAATTTTTTGGTGGGACAGAAAGAGTGTGTGTTTATGCCTGTGTTTGTCTGTGTCTGCACATTTACACACAGTCATCATTTGGGGATGCTGATGGGCCCTAATCCACTTTAATAGCCTAGTGAGAGATTGCATCATGTTTTGTTTTAGAAAATATGAAAACTATCTGCAGCTGTGAAGGAATAACCCTCATAATTCATTGGAGAGCCTGCCTCTCTTACTTGTGGGATCTACTCCATATCTCATATCAACTCATTACTCTGTGTATCCTCCATGTATGCAGAAAGGCCACATGATAGATGCTGTACAAGGATGTTCTTTCCACAAGAGGGGGAGGCTAAACCCTGTGACACAGGAGTGATGAGGCACAAGTGAATTAAGAAGACAGTATATCTCTCCACACCAGATAATATACTGTCCTTTATTCTACAGCTATATTTATATTAATGATGTACCTAAGAGGAGAGATGAGGGAAATAAAATTCTTATGTTTTTAATTCATTTATTAATAAAGCCTTTTTGCCAGCATATTCAGTGCTCTTTGGGAATTTTGCAAAAAAAAAGCAATGGTCATGGCCTTCCTCTTTCATGACTTTCTTTAATTTTTATATGTTATTCTGTTGTTGATTTTAAATAGTTGTAGTCATTTCTGTACTTGGAGCTTGAGCTACTATTCAAAAATTCAATCTAATCTATCTTTCAAAAATGTATCATGTACAGTGGTTTGAACTTTTGACCCCAATAATAAATATTTGAACTCAAAGATACTCATAAACTGTTAATGGACTTGATATTTTTTTTTTAAAACAAGCTGCACCCTTTTATGTTAAAATCTCTTCCATCGTTTCCAAGGAGACCTAAGTCTTGATTAACTCATTCTTGGAATAAGATATGACTCCTTCAATAGAGTTTCTTCTACACAGTCTCTCAAGAGGAATTGATCTAGTAGAACTCCTATGTTAGCTAGACATTACTAATTGAAAACTGAGCCAGTCCATCCAGCAGCAGTTAGAATTGCTTCCTGTGAGTTCTTAGCCGATAGCTGACCTCATTCAAAGTGAATTGCTCTCTTCTGTTGCCCATGCTGTGAAGCGGTCATGCCATGGACATTCAGATTTTCCTCTGATGCCACCCATGCCTGTGCAAGTGGCAGCCCTCTTTTCTCATTCGTACAGCTCTAATTATTGTGCTCCTGGGACACCCAGAACCCTTTCATGAAATGGCTTAGTGCAAATAAGTACACTTGACCCTGAAGCAACACAGATTTGAACTGTGTGTGTCCACTAACACACGGACCTTTTTCCGATACAATACCATGCTGTAAATGTATTTTCCTTGTGCTTTTCTTAACATTTTCCTTAGCCTACTTTATTATAAGAATACCATGTATAATACATATAACATAGAGAATATATGTAAATTGTTAATGTTATCAGTAAGGTTTCAGCTGGACAATAGGATATTCATAATTAACTTTTTGGGGAGTCAAAAGTTACATGCAGATTTTCACCTGCATAGTTGGTCAGCACCCCTAACCCCTGCATTGTTCAAGGATGAACTATACCGGTGCTTCCCAATTATGAGAAACATGTCTCCCTTTTTCCTTATGCTATTCCTTCCTTGTCCCATCCTCAGGAATTTAAGAGAGAGCGAGAGAACATGCATTGGGTTTTGATTTTGGTCTTCAATTCATTGTCTCCTTCTCGTTTATTTTCCTTGTAGCAGTAACTGAAAATAGCATGAGATTCTGGAGATTACAAAAGGGCAGTGTGTACTTCGACACATAGTTGTCCTGTTTTCATAAATATCATTCTTCTAGTCCATCAAAATGTAAACCTCAGTAAGTGCAGGTTTCTGCTTGCAAGGCTGTTCTTTCTGTTGCTCTTGGAAGCCAGCAAAAACCTCTTTGCTGATCTCCCTTTTCTTTCCTTCACTCTTAAGTTTCTTTTGAGACTGATTGTCTCCATATTATTTGTTCACACTTCCCAGATAGTTCCTCTCTTTTACAGTCTGTTGAATATTTATAATAGTAATAGAGTTCGGCTCAAATATCATACTGTACCAATAGATGCTGGTGACCTACAATGTTCTCCTGGCTGGACATATCAGATGTTATAAAACTGTCAGTTTTCAATTGGACCACTTCTTACTTCTACACTATTGGACTTTGCAAATCAGTTAACAGCTCTTATCCATGGTTTTCTCATGGGTAAAAAAGAAACAGTAATGCCTCCTTATTTAATTCCAGGTTTGTTGTGAGGATCAAATGGCATATTATGAGGGTGTTTTACAAACTAAAACTAGTTTTACAAACTGTAGCACGTAGTGCTATATAACTGTAGGGTTATAACTGTGCCAATTAGTGATAGTGGCCATTTTATTGATCTACTACTATGTACCGGCCATTGTTATAAGCACTTAAACTCATTTGCCAATTTATCTTTTTTAAAGCCTGCATTAGAGGTATTGTTACCCTTATTTTACAGTTGAAGTGAATTGCCCAGCCTCCTAGATATTAACTAACAGAGCTGAGGTTCTAACTAGGGCCTGTCCAATGCCCAGGCTTTCCTCACGATTTCTCTCTGCACGCTAAGTTAGGAGGAAGGTGAGACAAAAGAAGCCACCATCAAAGCTATCCTCAGCAGGATGCAGTTGAAACTGATTTTGATTTGTTTGACTGTCTTGCAGCTGATATGCTCCAGGTTAATCATATTTTCAAGCTTAGGTATCTTAGCTCCAAAAGAATACTTTTGGGTGCCAGAGGAGATGAGGGTGTTTAGGCATATAAGGTATGAGAAATCAGTGAATTTCAAAAGTGACAATGTCTTATGCACCTTTAACTTATTATATTTGTTTAATTTTGGTTTAATTTATCTAATCTGTGTATCTTATGAACCAAATGAAGGCTGCACGAAGTAAGGCTGAGCCTTCTGCTCCAGGACACTCTAACAGATGCTTCTTGATTGTGTTGGCAGCTTTATTTTGTAAAGAATCGTCATTTTAAAAATCCTTTCAAAATGGTTGACTGGATGCTTTTGGTTAAATGACCTGCCCTCGTTAAGAAGACCATTATGGATCCTTCTGATGAATTGTCCTCCTCTTCACTTCTACTTCCTGGTATAAGTTTTTGCTTTACTACTCAGTGGTTGGCTCTCAGAACAGGAAGGCAAGTTTGACTTCATAAAACCAACAACTAACATTTGCACAGTGGTTTACCATTTACAAAGAAAGCACTGTTCACTCCTCTTGTCTCACACCCAGTGCTGGGGGTCACTGTCATAGGACTCCAAATCACAAATGAGGAAACTGCCATCCTAGGAATGCTTTTGAGCCGTTGTATTGACAATGTCTACAGTTTCATTCCATCTCTGGTTCATGGTCCTATTTTCCACTGCAAGAATTCTGTGCTAAATTTCTTTGTGTCCCACACAGTTTTCAGTGCAGTGCCTTAAACCTGACCTTCAGTAAATGTGTACTAGGTGGAAGCATGAATGAGGGAACAATCAGTGAAAATAGGAGTGTTTTCTAACTTAGGATCCAGAGATGGTCTTTAGGGGAAATCTGTGAATCTCTTAAAAGCTTAGGCAAAATATGCTCATGTATAGGCTCACACATCCGCATGTTTTTCAGTGAAGAAAGAATCCATCTTATTTTTCAGTTCTCAAAGGATTTCATGACCCAGATAATGAGTCATATTAATAATTACTGCTTTAAAAAATTAAACAGATAGCCACAAGATAACTTAAGATTTTATTTAGCATTTGTAACCAAAGATCAAAATCACCAGAAAGTTAGATTTAATCTCAGTATGACTTAAAGGTTGTCAACATTTTATGTCTGAGCTAATTGAGTTTGGTTTGTTACAGCCTAAAACAAATGAGGTTGAAGCTTGGGCTTCAGTCTTCCTATTTCCTAATATGGCCACGGATTTTACTGAGTCATACCAGCCATCTTGAAAATGCCCATGGTGGATTAAAAACAGGGCAGGGAGTATGCCAGTCAATTCCATCCCTGTTTCCTATATTCATACAACTTGGTACTTCAGCTAAGAAGTGACTAAAGACAAGCTAAAAAAAAAAAAAGAAAAAATACCCTCCTGCTTTGAGAGAGTTTCCTAAGCCAAATTTTGACACTCAAGAACATTATTTACTCACAAGACATTACATACCTTCTGTTACTAACGGTGTTTCTTAGGGGTAGAGTCCATTTCCTCTTTATCTCCATAAATACAAGATGCACTGGCCATCATACGCTGTGTATTCAGTTAGCATCAGTCATTGTTGTGGGGCTTTAGTGAAACAATTGGGAGCATATTGCACAGAATCACTAGGTCAAAACAGAGGACTTTCCTAGGGACAAACTATAGCAGTAGATAACCTAATGTAAAGTACAATATACTTTTTATCACTGAGTACTTTCCTGTCTGTAGTAGAAAGTAGTATAATCGGGCAGAGTAAGCCCTCATCAAGGGCAATATTATTCTAGACCTTTTATCTCTTACAATGATCAAGGAATATTCAAAGGAATCCAAAGTTAAAAATCTCTAAAAGTGTTTGCAGAAAAGGTTGAAAAGTGTACAGCCTCACTTTTAGCCTGCAAAGTGTCAATACATGAATAAATTATGAATATTCAAAAGACACAAAAGATTTTTTAAACCAAAGTGTAACAATAACATGATGGTGTAGTAGCTAACAAGAAACATTTATTCATCAAAGAATTAGCAAAGTTAGTACTTCCTTGGTTGAAGCAGAAGAGCTCCAAGATAACGTATCCAATTCTGAATTCTTTAATAGTGTATTGGTCCTATTTCACAGATAGCTGCACTGATACCTCTTTTTAGAGCTACTCTCTTAATTAAATTTTTAGAAACAAATGATAAAATGATTATCCTTGCACTTTTTGGACAGATATTATTAATTATACTATCATTCTAAATATTTACAATATCTTCTTTCAAATATTTGTAGACATAATAGAAAACATGTCCCATGACATTATATGCCTTACTGAATTGACATTAGATATTCCTATGTTTACACACCTACATATGGTTAATGACTCATGTTACCTATTAAAGTTTCCCGTTTCCTAATTTAAAGATATTTAAAGACCAAAGTACTGAAATGTTTATTTTTGACCTTGGGATCTTACTGCTTCATATAGTAATCTGTAAACAGGCTAAATATTCATTTTAACACCAGCAAACCCACATTTTACCTTCATTATGAAACTAAGACCTTGGTCAGCTGGGGTCAAGTTGGACACTTAGCATCGCTGGCATTATAGTTGGTGAACTCTGTCACAGAGCAGAGAGTCAAACATAAACACTGAGCATTTCTACACCAGCTTAGAGCTGGGATTAACTTGGATCACCTAGTCTTCTGCTTTTAATGAAATTCTCTCCCTTGTATTTTCATGTTTGGAAGAGAGTCCAAAGTTATCTCATGCTAATTTAGTCAGGCAGTGCCCTCCGGGGATGTCACAGGCTTCCCTGACCTCTCCAGAGAGAGATTCAGTGAAGGGACGAGGAGAATTAAACATTCCTGAGAAATTGGAAAGCAGCAGCCCCCAGAGAATTTGCAGAGAAACTCACTCCAGACTCAGCTGCCAGATACTCAAGTCACCTTTTCAGCACTTACTTGACATCTCTCTCAATCCCATCTGGCTTGATTCAGAGGTCAGTCTGGGGACTGGGAGAGGTGGCAGCTCCAAGAAGAATTCAGGGGAGGTCTAGCAATAGTACTCTCTGTCTTTGTCATTTGTTGTTATCTGAAGTACATTCAAAAAGGTGGACGGAGCAGGAGATGGAACTAGAGCTGAATTTTGCTTGGCTCTTTTTTTTTTTCTTTTTTCTTAACCCCAAATTTACTTTAGATAAGCTGGTATATTTATTTCTGAAATTACTGAGTTCCCTGATTTTTGATGGATGCAGTTTAATTTAAGGGTTGTTGTTGTTTTCTTATATAGGACCTCTGCAACTGATTATTTTGTAATTATATTAACTATTTTACAAAGGATGTTTTCTCTTGTGCATTTAATGAAATTTGGGTAAAGGAGGATTGGAAAATTTATTTTCGGTTTTAAATTATATTCTCTTTGTGGTTTATATTTCCTATATGAAGAATTTCAGAAAAGTAGGAAAACAAAGAATATTCTTAAATGTGGTATCTGTATTATAAACAAACTAAGAAGCTACATCTTATAGCTTATTTTCTGATATAGTTTTATTTTCTAATAAATCGAATAAAGTTCAGTGTGCCCTGCAGTAATAGTGTTAGAAGAAGGATTGGAGATCCTTGCTCGATTTTACACTCAAGTCAGATTCCAGGAAAGAGAGGGGCGGGGGGAGAGAGAAAGGGAGAAGGAAGATTAAAAAAACCAACAACACAACAACCTTATTGGGATACTCCTGTAGGCCAGATTACTAAACAGGCAGACCTCATATCTGGCTTCACTGGTATGCCTTGCTTAGTCCAGGTAATGTATTAAGTTTTTTAAGCTAACAGAATTTGAGAGGTTTTATTTTTTTTAGCATAACTCTCAGTTTTTAGCATTTCAGATTTGCAACTTCTTTTACGTAACCAGAAGATCTGGCAAGACTGGTTCTACATCCCTTTATGGGAACTGTCTGCTGGAGTGAAGTTTTGTCTCTTCTGGAAGGAAGGCAATATTGTCTGGAATACCAGGGGTGAACCCAACTAGGGGGCCTTAAAGGCATTGGAGTTGGGGACCCTGTCTTAGACCCCTTTTCCAGTGCCCTGTCAAAAAAGAGAAATGATTTTCAAAGTAAAATATTTTGTTATTCCCCTAATTTTTGGAAAATTATTCCTTATTTTTGGATAAATGCTGATATAGAAAAATAGTCATTTCCTCACTGGTTCACAATGTGATTCTAAATGCTTTTATCTTCTACATGGTGACCTAAAAAGAGAGTTGTCCTGGAAGGTCAACCTGTCTCTAGCCTGTCTCTAGCCACCTGCAGTACCTTGTTTAACCCGTTTTCGTATCTCTAATACCCAAACGAACCTGCCAACTCTCCAAGGCTCTGTGATCTTTGCCACTGTTCGGTTTCCAGTGATTCAACACACATTAGCATAGGTTTCCTAATTTCCTTACTTTATCTGTCAAAAAAAATCATAATAATAATTTATCATCGACTCAAACATGTTGAGGCACTGAGGGAGTATTGTGTACAGCAGACCCTGCAGAGAGTCTCTTTGTAAAGATAAGAATCGTTCTAATAATCCCCCTTCCATTTTACCTCTCCAGATTTCTGAAAGTGCAGTCTGTCAGTCTGTGGGGCCAGTCTGAGGACACTTGCCCTTATTATCTGAAGTAGAGTTATTAATAAGGGGATTTGGGGATATTTAAAGAACCCAGGCTGAAGGCTCCCTTGGTGTTAAGGCTGAAAGTTGGGTAAGGGAGGCGGGTCCCCTGTTGGGTCTTTGGAAATGCCTACCACCTCCCCCACCCCTGTTGTAAGCCAGGGTGTGCTGAAAGAGTTAAAGGGCCTCAAGCCTTAACCCACCATCGGGGAGTGTCTTGGGCACTGGAGAGGATCTGGCACAGGACGTGTTTTCATGGAACTGCTTATCAAAACTAAGCTTCTGCCGTTTCATTTAGATGGGGTGGATTGGGTGGAAAACTGGCACAGAGATCAGGAAATCTGCCTTCTGTTCCTCATTCTGCCGCCGCGTGACCCCTTTGCAGGTCATTCCCCCCAGCATGTCTCAGTTTCTCCATCTGTAAAATAAGACGATGACATGAACGTTCTTTTGTCAGAAAGATTAGGAAGCTCTTCTGATGATTTTCGTTGAAACTAGGGGCCAAGGGAGCTTTTCATGGAGGTTCTGCCTTCATCCATCCTTTAATTCACTCTTCTCTAGTGCCCTTTTATCCGATAGGAGGAATTTTTCAGATCACAGCCTTCTTGCTGCATGTTAATGTGTTGTGTTCCCACCTAACCTTCATGTTGACACCATCCCCCACTCAAGGAAGAGAGCCAGTGGAGGTAGAAGCTCTTGATGCCAAAATAAACAATAAAGTTTGGAAATACTTAGACCAAGATAATTAGGGAAATGATGTTGAATGGAAGATGGCATTAGACCTATTATTATGCTTAAGTTAGAATCCAGTTCCAGAAAGCACAATCTCCAGTTAACTGATCTCTTTCAAAAGGTCTTATTTTGTTTCTTTAAAGATTTCATTTATTTAAATCTGATCACTCCTCAGTTTAGGCTCTACTAATTGGTTTTTCTTCATTGAAGAAACTTCAATCAACAAGTTTTTACTACTTAGGAACTATTTACTATTTAAGAACACTTAAACAAAGGAACACTATCTAACAACAATTAATGAAGTTAACTATTCAGGAAAAAAAAAAAAAGAAGAAGACTTAAAGCCCCTCTGAAACATCTACCTGTGTAACACAAATCCACTTTCGTGAAATAGCAGAAACCCACATACAAGACAAATACGTAAGTGACCAGGATTTTTGTACTCTTTCAGAACTTGAATATAACTGACCTATTTTGGGCAAGGAATCAGAAATTCTTAAGAATGGAAATATTGAAACCCCAGATTCCATTCTAAAACACATTTTTTAAAAGAATCAGTGCACTGAAAAATGCCGTGTTTTAAATATAATAACAGTCTATGGAATTATCACATCATATCTCAGTGATCGTTATGGAACACTGATCTCTTAGGCATTAACCCAGGAATTTTCTCCAATAATATTATCATTTGTAATGGCAATAACATAGAGTAGATCACAAAGTGCTTTCAATAGATTATCTAATGGGATACCTAAAATCCCGGAACCTGTGTAAGAACATTGAAAGAGAAATAAGTGGCTTACCTAAAGTGACAAGCCCAGAGTCTTAGGACTTCTGTCCGAGTTCTTTTCACTACATAACATTAAGACTGTCCTTTATGACTGCCTATTTTCCTATAAAAAGGAAAAAAACACTTGATTTGCAAAGATGAGTAAATATAAGGCCTTCATCCCTTGCCCCTGCAGTTCTGTCAGCTCTCACATCCAGCTGCGGAGCTGCATTCGGAGTGTGTTTTTGTATTCAGTCTCACACCACAGGCCCAGCTTTCAATAATTGCCTCCTATCTTGTATGAAAGTACACAGGTGCTCAGAGAAAAAGTGCCTAAGATTGCAGCACTGTTTACTGCTGTGAATAAAATCATTTTTTTAAAAACAGGACTTTTTTTTTTTTTTCTTTATCCTTCAGTCTTAACCTCTGCCTCCTGTAGCACTATGAGGAGCTAAGTCAGATGAGAAGCCGGCAGGCCTGTGATGCCTGGTTCCCCTCTACGGACCCCCCAGGACGGGCAGGTGGGGTGCTGGGGAAGAGCGGATGTCTCAGCTAAAGTAGATTGGAATTTCAGCAGGGGGCGCCGTTTTCTCCAAGCGAGCAGGACATCTGTGTCCCCCAGGTCGGGGGCACTGTTCACCATTACTAGCAGACATCCAATACTTGTCCTTTTTTCTCAATGGTCCTAACAAAGTTTTAAAACAGTCTGATATTGAGTTGGAGACAACAATGAGTCATGCAAACTGACAGACTGGTTCTCATTGCTTTGTAGGTCATCATGCCAGCAGGATGGCTGGGATGTTCCCTCTAGGGTAAACCTGTAGTCTATTTCACTGTTGGAAATACAATGGTTGATTTTTTTTTTTTTCCATCCCTATTTGTTCTGGAGTCAGTCACACATAGGCAATCTATTTGAAAGAAAAAAGAAAGGCAGGAACAATTGTGCAACTGTCATTACAGCCAAGCATGTTCATTCTCTCACTGACCAAGCTCTTTAATGTCTGTGGACACATGCTTCTGGAGGCCTAACCAGATAATGAGGGTAGTGCACTGGGACTAGAGGATTTATCACTTGGCAGCCGGTTTACTTGTGGGGAGACACTGGGAATTTATCTCCATGCCCTTGGAGAATTGCTTTACTGAATGTCTCTCTTAAAGACTTAATTCACTGATTCTTCAGCCCACTTATTACATAGTCTTCTCACTAGATTTAGTACTGAGTTTGTTCTTTTTTAGTTTTCTTCAAGGCGATTTATTCCAGAAGATATCCCCTGAATGATGGAGCTGGCCTAAAGGGAAAGGACTACTTGTTTATTGTCACATCTGTGGATGACCCAGTGGCCCGTAGTTTGCAACATCCTAGAACATGTTCTAAAGCTCTAATGGCACAAATCACCCTCACCCACTTTAGTTTTTTTCCCTCTATGATTTTATAAAGAATTTGGTAGAAATGGGAACTGAAGATTTGCTCATTTTCAAGAGCAGTCAAAGTATACTCTAGAATATTCTGCTTGCACACATCTCAGTCCTTTAAAATTACCAGGTTCTTAATGCTCAACAGCTGTTCTTTAAATTAGTAACATTGCTTTTAAAACAAAATTCCCAATATTACCTAGTATCTCACAGTGAAGAAAAAAGACTTCTGAGAACACATTTAAATTTTTGTTTTGAAACGTTATCAGTTTGAGGTTTTCTAAATACCATTTGACTCTTCGTAAGTGCAATGAAATGGAAACACTACCATGTTCTTTGGAAAAGCGTCACAGGAATGTGAATGTGAGGGGCTTGGTACCTTCCATTTTGAAGACCTGGTACGTTGCACATCTTCCTAGGATGGTTCAAATCGTGAAGTTAGTGTCTGTCTTTTGTAAACACCACTCCCAAAGTGCGCTCTCTTTCTCTGAAAGCTGGAGACTAAAAGAATGAAGCACAGATCCTCTCCAGGCCAAGAGTTGCGTCATTAGCCCTTCGTGATCAATAAGAACATTGTGGTGGTTATTTCATAGATGATTAACTTATATGTCTACAAGCCAACACTTGACTTGAAAGGCTGGTCTGGTTTCTCGCCGTGCGAGCGTGGCCTTTACTAGCCTGTCCTGGCACCGAGTTCTGGGACTGCTCTTCCCTGACCGCAACCAGGGTACAGCCCTTCAGTTTCGTAGTGAGTAACCCATCAGCTGGAGCCTGTACTTCTGTGAAAGGGCATTTTGTCTTTTAGCACAGTACCATGATGGCAAGATAATTAGTGTTAGGGAGGGAAAAAAACAGAATCGAAAACCCATCAGATAACTGGTTGTGGACTCCTCACCTTTGGAGAGACCGAAAATGTAGTGGCTTTATTTTTCTTAATAACTGAGATAAATGCAAACCATTACAGGTAATTGAGCATTTAATGATGAGATGATGCAGAAAGGCATAACTTAATAAAAGTTATCCATCTGTTTCTCAGTTCCTTGTTGAAATACACTGTGTCTCTTGGCTTTTCTGTAATTGGTTTATATGGTATTGTATTTTAATTCATGTCAGGATCTTACAACTTCCTCTTAAGGTTTTTGTATTCTTCTTTGCAAACTTTCTGTTTCATTTTTAGGGAACTGGAATCCTCGCGTCCTGTAGTTGAAGTGTAGTTTTATTGTGTTCGACATTACTTTTAATTTCACCAGTTGTGGGGTAAATAAACCATTGTGTACTTGGGAAAAAAAATTGGCAGAAAAACAGAATATGTTAAAGACTCTTGCTTTTCATTGCTAGTGAGATTTCTCAACTGGAGCTTCTCTGTTTTATTTTGCCCCTGGCTAACATCTAAAGATCAGTAATAAAGCTCTATGCAAATACTTTCATGTATTTAAAGAACAATATTTTGACACTCATTGACACAAGCAAAAAAATACAACACTAAATTAGTGTTCAGGAAAACAATGAAGACATTGTTCATTCATATAAAATGAATGTGAAAAATGTTGTGTTATATTAACAGAAAAGATTGCTCCTCAGCTCTTGACCTTTACTGTTTGCTAAATGACATGACTTATGATGTTATGTAGTAATAGACAATTTTTTATTGTCAATAACGGATCTCAAGCAGTCACTGATACTGGTCAGACTACTGGAAATTCTAGTCACCAAAAATAAATGTTTATTCTCTAGAGTCTGGTAGTTTGAGGTAAGCTTTGCTAAAGATTTTTAAAAATATTTTTTAGACAGTTTGGAATTTCCAAATACTTGATAAGTTAAATATTTTGAAAATGTTAATTCAACATATTAAAGGCTTGTTTTTCTAGATTTCATCTAGATTTATAAATACTCCCCAAAAAATCTCCTGTCACCATCTATGTGCTTTCAAAATAATTGAACTTTTAGGAGCTCTCTTGATTTTTTTTTTTAATTTGGAGAACACAAAGGGGCTTTTTGTTCAATTTTCAGTAGTGTGGAGGGGACCTTATTGAAGGGGAAATTTTCCCTAAATTATTGCTTTTTATATATAGTGGAATTTCTTTCCTCCTGTATCACTAGGCTCCAATATTGCTGCTACAGTAAATGTTGTCTTAAATATACTACTTCCCTTTTCATCTCTTTCAATCAAGGACATTTACAGAGTCAGCATCTAGGAAATAATTATGATTACAGAAACGTTACACTCATGGATAAGACCAAGTCCACAAGGGCGATTTGATCTCCCAGAAGAATAACACTGTTTATGTTGGGATATTTTTATATTTAGCAACCAAAAATTAAAGATATAATGATTAAGTCTAAATCTATTCAAGTATAATTTTAAGAGAATTGAGTGGGAGAGTGACTTTTAATTTGAAATCCTAATTTTTGTGAATGAGGACATTGTGGAGAAACACATTTGAAATGAGTTTAAGTGAACAAGTTAAGTGGGACACTGATTTCCAGTTAGAAAGATGGTACATGTGTCCTAGGCTGTAGTTCTTTAGAGGAGCTCAAGAATGAGCAGTGAACAGTGCTCACTGGGAATGAAAAACAGACTAAGAATTCTCTGGAACTCTCCTGCTCCTCTTCTGTGCGGTAATTGTTTCCTCCTTTCTGCTCCATACCTCCTTTCCTGCTAGCATTTATCTCATTGGCCTTATGTTATTTTCGTTGCTGTTGGGCACTTGGCAGTCTTCTGTGTGGATTCTAAGATCTCTAATGGTGCCTTATCGCCTTTGGAACTGCCTTCCCGCGCTGAATACAGAGCCTGATACATGATTGGTCCCACGCACTCAGACTCAGCAAAGTTCTGAAAGTCTTGTTCCTTCTGCAGCTGTTATCATCTGAGTTTATTGGCATAAGGAGTAGAAACCAACTCAGAGAAATTCAAGTAAAATGGGATTTATCATGAAGAGTGTTGGGATACTTTATAGGAACTGGGAAATGAAATCTGCCTTCCTGTTTGTCTGTGCATCTCTCCTCTCCTTGCCCCCCAAGCCTTGTAGTCTGACTTTTCCCACTCCTCTGCCCCAATATGTCTCGGTGCTCGGCTCTGCTTCTTCTGCCGGCCTCCCCTTGGCTTCAGCAGGGCTGACTGACTCTGTGTGGCAGTCATCCAGCCCCAGTGTTCAGTGCTGTCCTACTCATTCAGCCTCTGGATCTCTTATACAGACCCTTTGGAGACTGACCCAGAATATGTCAGGTCTCCATCCATGATAAGGGAGCTGGGAAGAAGAGGAGGTATAAAGACAGGTCACCTGGCTTAAATATGGCTGCCTGTTTCACTCCCTCAGCAAGAGCTGTGGGTAAGGATAGTCTTGCTTAGGGAAAAGGTTTTAGGAAGCTTCCTTGCCTAGTGTCTTCTGGCTACGATGTGGAGTTTATGGTTCAGAAGTTCTTTCTTAAATGTCGAACTTTCAAAACACTTTTCGTATATAAATGTTGGTGTTCCATAAGCCAGGCACCGCAGCTACCTTGTTTATCCCTCCCTGATAGACTGTCAGACTTTAGCAGAGTGCCTGGCACCTGCCACCTAAATTTTTCATGAATGTTGACTGACTAACAGTACTAGGTTAGGCCATAGAAGTCCATGCAACTGTTTCTAACAACCATTTGTAACAGAATTTTTACATGAAAATGCATGTTCGCCTAATGCAGTAAAAAGAACACTAAAAGGGGGAACTGAGGGTCTACTTACAGCTCTGGCACTAACTAGGTATGTGACTTTAAGCAAGTCACATACTCTCCCTGGTTTCAGTTGCCTCACCTCTCAGATGAATTGAACTGGATGAGAACATCTCTGCGGTCCCTTCCAGCTATAAAATTCTGTGGCTCTGACTAACAGAATCAGGATTAAATTCACTCCACCCTCTCAGTCTTCCCTCCCCATGCCATATATGGGTACAAGAATTTGATCATGGAGAGAAACTATATCCTCCCAGGCACCAATAACCCTCACAGGCTACATAATTATCGTTGTCATCATCATCATCATGATAAATAATAGTCTTTAAACACTCACTATATCCCAGGCACTGTTCCAGGCACTTCACCTATATTAACCTATTTAATCCTAAAAACAAATACTGTTATTTGGTAAATACTGTTATTGTTTTCATTTGTCTGAGGGACTGGAAGATTCGGGAACTTGCCAGAAATTACCAGGTAAGTCCTGGAGCTGGAGTTTAAACACAGGTGGTCCATCCAAGTTTGAGCTCCAGCCACAATAAGCAGTGGTTCTCAGTGTGGTCCCCAGACAAGCAAACTCAGCTTAGCCTTGGATCTTCTTAGAAATATAAATCTTCAGGCCCCACCCCAGGGCTATTGAATGAGAAACTCTTGGGCTAGAGGAAGCCAGCAATCTGTGTTTTAATCTTACAGATGATTCTAATGCACACTAAAATTTGAGAGCTCCTGACTCTTCTCTTCAACACTGCCTTTCAACATATCCATAAGTGGTTCTGTAGGTATTTACTCCCCAGGAATGCTAATTGGGGAGTAAATACCTAGAGATATGATATTGTTGCCCATTTGTACATGGACAAGGCAAACATTCAAATATAGGTGATCATAAGTTAGGAGCTAGTTAGACTGCTTTTCAAGCTCTCTGTCTCCTAGTTGCCATCACTGATAAAATCCATACAGGAAAAGTCTGGAGGTGGAGACAATCACAGAAGAGGAAGAAGAGGAGTATTATTCCTCCAGCTGTGCTGCAGAGATGAAGAGGTCTCCTCCAAGAAGCCCTAGCTGAATCTGACAAGTTGAGCAAATAGAATTATGGCAGCACATCACACAGTATGTGGACTCTCCTTCCCTACAAGAGGGAAACCTACTTTTCAGCACTGACCCATCCCATGCAGGGCTCACTAGCTGCCTGTACTTACTGAGCAAGGTGCCCAGTCTGAACTGAAATGGGGTATGAATGCAAAATACACACTGGACTTCAAAGACTTAGTACACAGAAAAATAATGTAGAATGTCCTGATAATATTTTATATTGAAATGATACCATACTGTATATATTGGGTTAAATAAAAAAATTAGTTTCACCCTTTTACTTTTTTAATGTGACTAACAGAAATTTTTAAATGCAATGTGTGCTTTGTGTTAGATTTCTCTTGGGCAGCATTGTTTCAGACTAAGCTTGTAAAGTCCTATCTATATCTCTCGTAATGTACATCATATGGTGTGTCTATAGTTTTTATTTATTGGTAACAACGATCATCAAACCTGGAACTGAGAGAGCTATTGCAATGCTAGGACCTGTTATTCAGGGAGCCCAGAACCAACCCAGAAGTTGGATTCCAAAGGTCAGAGTCAGACTGAGAGGTAGAACCAGGTGGTCAGGATGGGTTTGAAGGATAAGGTCACAGAAAAGTCAGAGCTGGCTTCCTGAGAACATGTTTAGGCCAGGAACCACGAGGAGGGAGATGGACGATCAGGTGGTCATGAGGATAGAGTAACTTCCTGCTGCATGCCCACAGCTTTTATATTGTTCCTGCTGAGCCAGGAACTAATTCTAGAATGGCTTACCTGGGTATGCGAGTGGGAACAGGTAATTGGAAACACCTGGTTGAGGTAGGTGGCTGGGCACGCTCCAGGAAACAACCACTTCTGGGAAGTATGTTGTGACAGGAATGGTGTCAGGGCCAAGTTAGAGCATTTGTTAAATTACAGTGACCTGAAAGTGAGTTTCCATATTCCAGGTGTTAGTCTGTGAATTACTGTTGCCCTCTTATAAGCCTAACACTGAACAAAGTTAAAGATAGACAGAGCTCTCTACATAGAAACTACAGGCCGAGATAGTAATGCTTATGTCAAAGACAAACATAGTCACTTCGTTACTATATTGAAGCAATCAGCTTATATTAGTCATTACAAGATAGCCCTTTGCAATAGATTTTTTCTAGAGAGGGCTGCAATAATCCCTCCCATTCAGCAGGCCCATTTGCTCTGTGACTCTACTACTCTTCTGATAAAGCAGGAGATCTGTTTCCCCTTTGTTGGAGTTTGGGTTGACCCTATAAACAGGAGTATGTAGAGGAAGTAACTCTGGGTCACTTCTAGGCCAAGGCCTCATGAGGCCTTGCAGCTTCTGTTTTGTAAAAAAGTTTGACCTAGATGGTGAGGGACCACATGGTTGGGGGACGTGTGAAGGAGAACTGAGGTGCATTTAGCATCAAGGACCCAGACCTGTGAGGGAGGCCAGTCCGATCACCTCGGCCACAGGGAGCGGAGATGAGCCATCTGCACCGAGCCCTCCAAAATTCCTAGCTCATAGACTCCTGAGCATGAAAAAGGTTTAAGCCACTACGTTTTAGGATGGCTTATTAAGCAGCATTAGACAAATGGGTTTATTTATATGTGGATTTCTCATTAAAGATTTTTCATATATTATCTTTATGGTCACATAATTTTGGGATATATATAATCAACTTAAAATAATTCATTATGCACTCAGAATATGTTATGCTAAACATACATACAAGCTGTAGATTTTGCTCAAATTAATTTTCAGTTCTAAGCGGCCACAAAATGATATTACATAGGATCGGAGACTATAGATACCTGTGTCAATACTGCCGGTTGGCATGGAGATGCTGCTGAAGGAGAAACCAGTTTCACTGTCAGTGCCATAGCCCTGGAGCTGAGAGACGATGCAGGCTGTGATCCGGGGAGGGGCAGAGAGGAGGCAATACTGCCAGACAGCACCATAGCAGCCTGGTGATTGATGGACTGTTCTGTGAGCAACGTGAACCACCCAAGGGCTGAAAAGGGAGGACATCCACATCCTGAAACAGAGAATATTATGAGTTTGAGGAGAGGGTTTAGAGAGAAGTTTTGAAATGCAGCAGCCAGCCGCCCTCAGTATGCTTTCCTGTATCTTCTCATACGATTCTTCAGCAAATGATCCCACTTTGTTTGAACAGTATTAATAATTGAAAAAGCACTACCCCCAGGATCTATACCAGAGGTGAAAGTGAAGAAAGGATTGCAAGAAGAAGAAAAGGAGCAAAACAGATGAATAACCCATATCCTAAGAAAAATACATGGCTGGAGCTCAGTTCATTGTCCTCCATAGCTTTCAGAAAATTATAGGCAACATGTTTGTGTTCGGTTTGCTAAACACAAAGGTGGGCAAATTACAGTCCATGGGCCAGTGAGTGTGTTTGTAAATAATGTTTTATTGGAATAAGCCATGCCCATTTGTTTCTGTTCTGTCTGTGGCTCATCTTGTGCCACAATAGCAGAAATGAGTACTTGTGTTAGGTACCATATGGCTCAGGAGCCTAAAATATTTACTACTTTGCCCTTTAAGAAAAAGTTTGCTGACCCTGGCTTAAAGAAAATAATTGAAAGAGTTAAGCTGGAAGTAATCAGGAAGGATATAGAAGAGAAAAAGGAAATCAGTCCAGAAACTGAAGCCACCTTAGCAACAAAATTTAAAATAAATGTTACTGAAAACAGGTGAACAAGCAGGAAGAAACCACATAAAATAATATGGAGAAGACCAAGCATAAAAATAATTAGATGGAGTATAACAGGCATAGAAGGCAGAAGAAAAGAGATACAACATGAGCATAATTGGTACACCTGGAAAGAAATGGAACAATAAAAGAGGGAAATATACTAAAAGATTCATAGAAGAAATAAGTACTTAACTTGAATCTGCATATGGTATGCCAGAAAAGTTCATTTCCAAATGATTCACATAAGACTAGGGGCTTTTAGGTTTTCAGTTCTCATCCAAGGATGAGGAAAACTAACCTCAGCCTTGGAATTTATAGATTGGTGTATGTGGCTGGAAGAAAAACACAAAGAGCAGGGCAGATTTTGACATAGCCTTTTTCTTTTGGTGCATATCAAACTAGAATAATACATTAACACCAAAAGTAAGAAGTAAAAGCTCTGTCACTTTCTAAATTGTGTTCTGTTGTTCTTATTAATTTATTATATAATGATTCTTTTCCTCCTTAGAAACTCAGGATCTTTAAAATGAAGATGAAGGACTCTTTATCAAATGAATCCACAAACCACAGTACATTTGGCCATGAAGAAAATTAATAGATGAAAAAGTCCTTAAGACCAGCCCCTGGTTTTATGCTAGATGGTTTTTTTTTTTTTTTTTTTTTTTTTTTAATTTTTATTTTTTATAAACATATATTTTTATCCCCAGGGGTACAGGTCTGTGAATCACCAGGTTTACACACTTCACAGCACACACCAAATCACATACCCTCCCCAATGTCCATAATCCCACCCCCTTCTCCCAAACCCCCTCCCCCCGGCAACCCTCAGTTTGTTTTGTGAGATTAAGAGTCACTTATGGTTTGTCTCCCTCCCAATCCCATCTTGTTTCATTTATTCTTCTTCTACCCACTTAAGCCTCCATGTTGCATCACCACTTCCTCATATCAGGGAGATCATATGATAGTTGTCTTTCTCTGCTTGACTTATTTCGCTAAGCATGATACGCTCTAGTTCCATCCATGTTGTTGCAAATGGCAAGATTTCATTTCTTTTGATGGCTGCATAGTATTCCATTGTGTATATATACCACATCTTCTTGATCCATTCATCTGTTGATGGACATCTAGGTTCTTTCCATAGTTTGGCTATTGTGGACATTGCTGCTATAAACATTCGGGTGCATGTGTCCCTTTGGATCACTACATTTGTATCTTTAGGGTAAATACCCAATAGTGCAATTGCTGGGTCATAGGGCAGTTCTATTTTCAACATTTTGAGGAACCTCCATGCTGTTTTCCAGAGTGGCTGCACCAGCTTGCATTCCCACCAACAGTGTAGGAGGGTTCCCCTTTCTCCGCATCCTCGCCAGCATCTGTCATTTCCTGACTTGTTGATTTTAGCCATTCTGACTGGTGTGAGGTGATATCTCGTGGTTTTGATTTGTATTCCCTGATGCCGAGTGATATGGAGCACTTTTTCATGTGTCTGTTGGCCATCTGGATGTCTTCTTTGCAGAAATGTCTGTTCATGTCTTCTGCCCATTTCTTGATTGGATTATTTGTTCTTTGGGTGTTGAGTTTGCTAAGTTCTTTATAGATTCTGGACACTAGTCCTTTATCTGATATGTCGTTTGCAAATATCTTCTCCCATTCTGTCAGTTGTCTTTTGATTTTGTTAACTGTTTCCTTTGCTGTGCAAAAGCTTTTGATCTTGATGAAATCCCAGTAGTTCATTTTTGCCCTTGCTTCCCTTGCCTTTTGCGTTGTTCCTAGGAAGATGTTGCTGCGGCAGAGGTCGAAGAGGTTGCTGCCCGTGTTCTCCTCAAGGATTTTGATGGATTCCTTTCGGACATTGAGGTCCTTCATCCATTTTGAGTCTATTTTTGTGTGTGGTGTAAGGAAATGGTCCAATTTCATTTTTCTGCATGTGGCTGTCCAATTTTCCCAGCACCATTTATTGAAAAGGCTGTCTTTTTTCCATTGGACATTCTTTCCTGCTTTGTCGAAGATTAGATGACCATAGATTTGAGGGTCTATTTCTGGGCTCTCTATTCTTTTCCATTGATCTATATGTCTGTTTTTGTGCCAGTACCATGCTGTCTTGATGATGACAGCTTTGTAATAGAGCTTGAAGTCCGGAATTGTGATGCCACCAACGTTGGCTTTCTTTTTCAATATCCCTTTGGCTATTCGAGGTCTTTTCTGGTTCCACTAGATGGTTTTTTTATATAATCATATGGCACCTGTTTCCCAACTATGTCATAGTAAGAGGGAGTATCCCCTGCTAACCCTCAGAACTACATATGTTGGTACTGCAAAGCATAAGGCCTGATCTAGTGCAAGACTACTTGAAGTCCTGACCTAAACTGTGCATACCAGGCTGTTATCATGAAAACAGCTACTGAACAAAGTTTAAAGACAAAATGTATGTGATTGGAACCCCAGCTGGCATTTTTTAATCAGGAATTTTAATATCCATTTTTTCAAATTCCTATGATTTTTATTAGAATTATTTCATAGACCTTCTCCCCTAATATATAGACTAATTATATGTTAATTAATCTATATATAGAATCATTAGATAATAAATTAATAAAAACATTGAAAAATCTTTTAAGATTTTTATGACAGTAGCACATAAAGCACAAAGCACAGGGCTGAAAAAGCAGCAGTCAAATAAACATAGTTAAACATAACCTTGATTAACAAATCTTGTTATTCATGGATGACAGCTCAGTTAATAAGTGTTTGTGGCTTGGATACTGAACTGGAGGTTAATGGCGAGGTAGAAGCAATTGTAGAATCCAGATTTTTAAGACAAACACACATCACACCCCAAAAGGCATGCATGGAATCAGGTGTAGTTAGTCGGCTGTGGTGATGTACTTTGGGTGTTCTCCTTCACTGGTCCAGCTGTGAACAGCCTCCAGAGCTACCAAATCAAGGAGAGAGGAATGATCCTTCACTGCCTACTTCCGCGTTCATGACTTGAATGGCCAAAGAGTAGATTGTGGGGGGCAGTGTTTTCACTCAAATTTTCTACAGTTTTATTTTGACTTCTCTTAATTAGATTTAGAAAACAGATAGCTTCTATCTATAATTATACAGTTAGAAAAGAACGCATGTCCGAATTTAACTAATACACAGCCATCTACACTCGGCCTTCAGAGGTCAATGATATGGCCTCAGATTTCTTCTCTACTTCATGTACCTTAAAAGCAAAATGAATGTGAGACATGATTTGAAAACTGCACTTTTCATTTGCCATTAAGGGACATTTTTATGTTGAAGAATCTGAAGCCTTGGTACATTCCTTAACTGATTGTCTTTCCTCCCTGTGGGATGGATTAAAAAGCAGGAGATTTTTTTGTTTGCACTGGTGATCAGGTCACGGCAGAAAGTAAATAAGTATCAGAGGAAGTGGATAAGTCAGTCATATCCTTAAAGGGCACTGAAAGAATGTGGGAAGAACTCTCTTTTTTCTCCTTCATTCCTTGAGAGACAAAGAGAGAGGACTGACATCTAAAACATGTAACCTCAAAATTGTTTCTATAGTCAGAAGCCAAAGCCGAGTGGCGATTTGATCACAGATTGTGGCCTGGCTGTGTCATGGGTCATATGTTCAGCATGTGAACAGGAAGGTGAGAAGTGGTGAGCTTTTGCCTCAGTTGTGCCATCCATCAGAGAATAAATGGACCAAATCAACGTGTGCAGCTGTATAAGGAGGTGAATGGCTGAGTACTTCTCACACAGGGGCCTTTGTGTCCTGGACATGATCTAGCATTATGATGGGATGCACTGGGCCTCGGCTTTGTGGCAAATTACTAACCCATTATCACACCAGAACACAAGATCATTTATCTTCTAATCCAGAATGTCACCTGTTCTTCATTTACCAGTCAATAACCATTAATTATGCTCGGTGGAAATTTAAACAAAGCCCTTTCCCTCTGTTAAAACCAGTAAACTATTCAGTAATAACAAATAAATCTGGAGTTGTATATCCTTTCCCTTCCCATTCCCAGACTTGAGTCTGGTACAATATGAACTCTACAGGAAATGCCTAGAAATTGATAGGTCAAAGGCCACAGATAGTCTGATGGAAAAGAAAAGAGCAGATTCTTGGCACTCACTTTAGTGAAAGTGAGAGGCTCCTACGGATCCCCAAATTCCTGTTGGGGAACAAAACAAGTACCAGGGAACTTGTGCCCAGTGTTTAAAGTAATCCACCATTAACCAGTAATCTTATTTTCTCCTTTTATTTTTAGCAAGCCCTTGCTTTCTTTCACATGACTAAAAATATAATTTTTTCAAAACCATTCTAGCACAACATAGTGTTTCAAAAGAAATAAAATAAGCTGAGCAGTCCTGAAAGACCTATTTTAAATGTTATTTTTAGAATGGAAATTTGAGTAAAACACATGTAAGTGTATACACTAATCCCTCAGAAAAATGTTCAAATAGAAATCCTAGCCAGAAGCATAATTTAGTTTTTCCTAAAAACTTTGAAAGTATTTTTAAAGAAAGCCAAAACAAGTGTGTGTGTGTGTGTGTGTTCGTGCATGTGTGTGGGTGGGTGGGTGTGTGTGCGTGTGCGTACACTCAAGGGAGATGAGAGGGTCAGCTTAGCTGGGGAAGGGTGGCCAAAGGGCAGGCTCAGTCCCAGTGAAGTCAACAATACTGTGTGCCATTGGTCACACGGAAACTCAGTGAGATAATATGAATTCATTCCAAGGACTAGACCTGGGGCTCTTGTGTGGGATCTGGAAGGAGTGGTCAGAGTTTCCAGACAGAGGAGAGAAGAGGGCATTCTAGGCCACAGGAACTGCACGTGCAAGACATGGAGACACAAGGAGCTAGCCCCCCACCAGATCTCTACTAATGCACATGTGCCTCAAGGCCCGCAACAAAAGACACCTCTGTGAGGACCTTAACAACAGAGGGTGTTGTCACAAGGCTTGGCCAGCAGACCTGGGCTGCATTTCAGACCCCAGAGCATTTTTAATAGTGGGCAAAAGCCCTGAGTTCAGGGAGGTACAAATATCTTGGCGACTCTGTGCTACATGGACTATCCCAATGAAGAGAACCTCTTGCATGTCCTGCCTTTTAAAAATGGATCAAGTATTATTATAAATACTAACCTTACTAGTGTGAATTTTTAAAGTGTTGTGACTCAGTTCATCAGCTGTGATCTCTTAATGCAAAATGACACCTGTAGATATTTTCATGAATGCCAGCAAAACTCCCTCCTAGCCAAGACACTTTCATTAATTACTTCTAAGTATGTTGCTGACCCCAATCTACTGCCATTGTCCCACCCAGTGTGCGTGCCTTGAAGCCACATAAAACTGCCAAAAGTCTCATCCTCCGTAAAACAAAAATAATATTGAAAAGTCTTATAATAGACCAAGAATACAAAATTTTCACAAGAAATAACTTTAAGTAAAAGATAAATATCTGGGTTTTTTTTTTTTTTTTTTTTTTTAGAAGGGTGCCACCAATTCAAGTGAATAAAGAGGAATTAAACCTTTTTGGGTTACATCCTCTGAGAAAGAAAGTGCTCCACTGCCTTCAGCAGCTTGTCTTTCAGCTGATTCAATACCAATGAGGGAGACGCCAATCTGAACAGTTTTCTTTAGATATTGAACCAGAGTGTAATACACATAATGTTGGGGACTGTGTTCTAGTGAGGTGCCTGTTATTTTCACCTATTTTATTTTGAAAAGTGGATGAAAGTGATGGAAAAAAACAGTTGTCGCTGTTGTTGGAAGCTTGGATTTTTCTTAAAGAGGCATGCTGCAATCACATACAAGCTATACTTTTGTGGTTTTTAATCTACATCTTCAATCTGTATAACAAAATCATTAAAATTAATGCACAGTTCCAAACTATAGAAATGATAGGCCTGTGTGCTGCTGATAAAAGTTGTTATAACCTACTGGAGCAGGGCTGTGATCATTGCCACCAGTTTGTGTCTGAGACACGCAACCGCACTATTGCTCAGCTAGACTTCTTGTTCCTATTGAAAAAGTGCACCACTCTGAAGCACACACTGAGCACCTGACCTTGAAATGCTGCCTGATGAATCCTGAACTCTGGTACATTCTTATTACCACCCAAATAACTTTTTTAAAAGTGGCAGTACTGTTCATTACATAATTGTTTTCCCTTTAATGATTCTTGATTTACTTTGCTTTTTGATGTCAACACCCTGAAAAATTTCTAACTTTATTGTTAGGAAATTTGGTTCTACTTTTGAGGAAGATCATCTGTCTTCAAATGACTTTTCCTTACCTTTTGTCCATGATGTTAAGGAAAATTGGGCAATTCTTTGTAAGCTCTTCTTTTCTTAAATATACTATAGAAAGTTTATTTGCCAGAGATGGTTTTGAATGTCTTGTTCCTCTAAATTATAGCCCAAAGACCTGCTATGTGAGAATCAAGGTGCCTAAAACATGTCTTCCAGCCTATTGGTGGGAACTTCTGTGTCCCAGGCATCTATGCTGAGATGTTCCCCTGATGCTTCTGATGCTCATTAAAGTTGGAGAACCACTACTGTGATGTTGAGAATATTGTTTTAAATTTATGGTTATTTTCTAGCTGTGCGTGTCAACGTATTCAAACAAGGAGGCCGTTAGACTGAGGTGACATTTAATTCCTTAACAGCCTATGTAAGTGAACCAAAACCTAAGCCAGAGTGAGTGCACTCAAATCCAACAAAAGGAACCTTAGGAACAACCAATCACAAACAGTTACCTCTGCTTTTTCAAATAAGGCAACGTGTAAACTATAGTCAATCACGTAATTCCTTTATTTTGCTTCAGTGTCTACTCTATGAAAACCCTACACCTAGTTCCTGTTGGTATAGCACTCTTAACCACCTTTGATTTAGTGCTGCCTTATTCAAATTGATGTATGTTCCCATAAAGTCTTGGGGGGGGATTAATATGCCTCAGTTTACCTTTTAGCAATGTCCATATCTAATTTTATTTTTTTACAGATTTTTTTATTCATTTGAGGGAGAGAGTGAGAGTGCACGTGTGGTGGGGATGCAGAGGGAGAGGTAGAATTCTAAGCTGACTGCATGCTGGAGCATAGCCCGATGTGGGGCTTTATCTCAAGACCCCAACATCATGACCTGAATCAAAACCAAGGAAATTGGCTTAACCCACCATGCTACAACCCTCCAGTTATATGTTTTTGATACAATCATGTTTCTCAAGTGACAGCTGGATGCAACTTTAACTTGGATGTGCCTCTCTCTCTTTCTAGGCTATGTGGCTGATGTTGCAGAATGATGAGCCAGAGGATTTTGTCATAGCGACTGGGGAAGTCCATAGTGTTCGGGAATTTGTAGAGAAATCGTTTTTGCACATTGGAAAAACGATTGTGTAAGTATGAATTGATTTCCGGTCACATATCAGACACTTGATGGCAGGTTTGCATGTGTGCTTGCTCTTCCAACTTGGTTTTGTCTTTTTCCCCTTTTAGTCTCTTATAGAGCAATACATGGAGTTTCAGTATGAAACAGGGGCTTTGTTCTGCATTACATCCAATCCCAGTTATATTTTATCTCTTTTCTTTTTAAGTTTTTAATTTTTTTATTTTTAAATTTTTTCTATGGCTGACACATGGTTTACTGTGATTTAACTGTAGGTAATCCTACTCTTACTAGATCAATGTGATAATATTATACAATTGTTTTTAATATTTTCATCTATATTTTAAAATTTTGAAACCACAAAAAAACTGAGAGAGAAATTTCAAATCCATTACAAACAGTCTTCTTTTCTTTGAACCATTGAGAGTAGGTTGCCAACCTGATGCCCCATCACCCCTGGACTTCTGTGTGTATTTCCTGTAAACAATGGTATTCTCCTACATAAACACAGTACAGTGGTATTCTCCTACATAAACACAGTACAATCATCAAAATTAGGAAATTCACAATGATAGGTTACAACTCTCTAATCCTCAGATTTCATTTGAGTTTTGCCAGCTGGGCCAATGATATGCTTTATACCAAAATGATCTAGTTTATAATCATGTGTTGCATTTATGTGCTCTGTTACACAGATTTTGGAGTGAAATTTTTGGAATGTTTGCAAGATTTTTCTGAAGTCCTTTATTATAGATGGAAAAAATTTTTTCTGGTAATTTTTTATTGTGTTAAAACATATATACACATACACAAAATTTGCTATTTTAACCATTTTTAAATATACATTTCAGTGACAATAAATATATCCACAATGTTATACAACTATCACCACCATCCATCTCCAGAACTTTTTCATCTTCCCCAACTAAAACACGGGACCCATTAAACAGTAACTTGCCATCCATCCCTCCCCCCAGCCCCTGGCAAACACCATTCTACTTTATATCTCAAAGAATTTGCCTACTCTTGGTACCTCATATAAATCAAGTTATATAGTATTGGTCCTTAGTGTTTGGCTTATTTCATAAAACTCAATATATTCAAGATTGATTCATGTTGTAGCCTATATCATCATTTCATTCCTTTTTAAAATTGAATAATATTCCATTATATGTATATGCTACATTTTGTTCATCCATTCATGAACACTGGGTCCCTTCCAGATTTTGGCTATTGCAAGTCATGCTGCTGTGACATGGATATACTGATATTCACTCGAGTTCCTTCTTTCAGTTCTTTTGAATATATAGTTAGGTGTAGAATTTCTGGGTCATATGATTATGTTTAACTTTTTGAGAAACTGCCAAACTGTTTTCCAAAATCCATTTTTGAAATATAAGAAAGGATTTCTACTTTGAGCTGTGATAGAATGACAGAAATCAGATTAAATCTCCTATCTTAAAAAAAAAAAAAGGAAACTATATAAAATATATGAAGTAGTTGTTTTAGACATTGGACAATAGGTAGTGCAGGTCTGTGATCTTTGATAGAAAAGAAACAAATGAGGTGACCCCTGCAATCACTCTGGGCCTCTTCCTGGAGGCACAGTCTTAACCATGAAACATGAAAGAGGCACTCCAACAGAGAAAACTGTTTTGCTGAGTTGAGGAGGTAGTCAGAATTTAGAGTCTGAGTCAACGAACATTAGGGGGCAGAGTTCTAGAAAAGTGGGCTCTCCAAAGAAAAACCTCCAGAAATCTGTATAAGGACCCCATTCAGTTTGTATTGAATAATAAGAAGTAACTTAGATGAAGAACTCTCTGGGAGCTGGGAACTGAGCATTCTTCAGAGCTTACTCAAGTCTAGGAATCATTTGCATTTCAGCCAGTCTCAGTGGAGAGAACTTTTTCATCACTCAGAGAAGTGATACCAATTCTAAAGCACTATGTCTCAATAATGTGGCTAATCCTGAGAGTAAAGGCTACTCCAGACTTAGACTAACAAACTTTAAGTACAAACTTCAAAAGGACACAAGGAACAAACCTCTACCATAACAAAGCCCAGCATTCTTCAAAAGAAGAGAGTAAAATCTAGACTCATAACATAAATTGCTTAACATTCAACATTCAATAAAAAAGAATGAGTAGGACTGTCAAGAAGCAGGAAAATATGGCCTATAACCAAGAGAAAAACCAATCAGTAAAAACATTCTGGGGAATAATAGAGATGATGTTATAAGCACTCAGAGATGTTAAAAAGCTATTATAACTACACTCAAATATCTTAAGAAAAATATGGGTTTAGTGAGAAGAGTGAGAAAATATATATTTAAACATAGCTAGATGGAGCTTCTAGAGATGGAAAATTAAATATCTGAAATGAAAACTTCACTGTTGGTATCAAGAACAGATTAAATATTGCAGAAGAAAGGATTGTTGAACTATAAGTATATAGAAGTATAATATTAGAAATTATCCAAGATGAAACATGGAAGAAAAAAAAAAGGCTGGAGAAGGAAAAAAAAAATAAAAGAGAACAAACAAAAAATAACAGAGTCTCAGTGATCTGTGAAACAATATCAAGCTACCTAACATGTGTAACTGGAGTCCCAGGAGGAAAAGTGGGTAGATCACAGAGGAAAAATTAAATATTGGCCAAAATCTCCCCAAATTTGGTGAAAACAATAAAATCACAGATCCTTAAGAGACACTGTATCCCAAACAGGATTAACACAAAGAAAATTTCACCAGGGCCCATCATAGTCAAATTACTGAAAATAAATGCTGAAGAGAAACTTTTAAAGGCAGCCAGAGAAAAAAGAGAACTGTTTACAGAGGAACAGATAAAAGAAAGTTTTGTTATCAGAAACTATGTAAGACGAAAGACAGTGGAGTAACAGTTTTAAACTGCTGAAAGAACCCTACAACCTAGAATTCTATACCCAGAGAAGCTGTTTCAAAAATGGAGGTGAATTAAAGATTATTTTCAGACAAACAAAGGCCAAAATAGAACATTGATAGCAGACATTTAGAGAAAAGAAAAATGATAAGAGTTCTAGGTGTGGATTTCTAGGGGGGAATGAAGATCAAAAGAAACAATAAATATGTTGGAAAACAGAAAAGGTTTTTTCCCTCATTTTAAAATTTCTTTAAAAAGAAATTGGTTAGAAGCAAAAATCATAATGCTTATTATGAAATTTCTAATATGCATAAATAAATTATATGACAACAGTAGCATAAAGTATGGGGCAGGATAGAAGCATTTCATTATTTTATTGTTTGTAAGATTCTTAAACTAGATGCAAATTGATATAAAATTATTCAGAGATAATCTGAAGTAAGTTGAAGTGCATACTACAAACTCCAGAGAAACTACTAAAAACAAAATAAAAAGTAGCAATAAAGCAATAGTAGAGTTAAAAATGGAGTCCTTAAAAAGTGTTTCATCTAAAAGAAAGAAGAAGAGACAATAGGAACAAATAACAGATGGGACAAATATAAAACAAATAACTATATTGATGATTAGGTCCATTAAATTCTCTAAAAACAAAGAAACAATTTGTTGCACTTGATAAAAAAGCTATATGCCATCTACAAGAGACACACATTAAATATAAACATACACGTGAAAAATAAAAAGATGAAAAGAGAGAAAATGCAAACACTAATCCATAGGGATCTGGAATGGCTATATTTATATGTGACAAATTAGACTTCATCAAATTAGAAGGTATGAGTCATTTCATAATTTAAAAGGGATCAATTCATCATGAAGACATAGCAATTTTAAATGTATATATACCTTATTACCATTAGTTCAAAATACTAACAGAACTGAGGAAAAATAGACAAACCTTATATTTGAGTACTTCAACACTCTTCTGTGGATAGAAAAAACTAGAACAACATAATAAGTCTACTTGACCAAATTGACATTCTTAGAACATACCACCCCCCTAGCCCAGAGCAGCAGAATACATATATGTTCAAATGTACCTGTAACATTCACCATATAGACCATATTCAGTGCCATAAGAGAAGTTTATAAATTTTGAAGTATTAAAATTACAAGAAGATGTTTTCTGACCAAAATGAAATTCAATTAGAAATTAACAACCAAAAAAAAAAATGTTTAAGATCCCCAAGCATTTGGAAACTAAACAACACACTTCTAAGTAATTCACAGGCTAATGAAGAAACCACAAAGGAAATTATAATATATTTTAAACTAAATGAAATGGGAACAGCATGCCAAAATTTGTGGGATCTAGCTAAAGCAGTGCTTCAAGAGAAGTTTGTGACTTTGAGCACCAATATTGAAAAAAAAAAAAAGATCCCGAACCAGTTGTCCATTGTAAGAAGTAACTTCCCTTGTAAGAAGCCAGAAGAAGAGCAAACTAAACCCAAAGCAAACAGAAAGAAGAATTGATAAATGTAAGAAGAGAGATTGATGAAATAGCAGAAAAACTGGAGAAAAATCAGTGCAACCCCAACCTGGATAAACTTTCATCCAGACTGATCAGGGGAAAAAGAGAAGACATATTATATGTATTAGAAATGAAAGAAGAAACATCACTACAGATCCTGCAGATATTAACAGAATAATAAGGATATATTATGAAAAACTTCTGTCAGTGAGTTTTTCAAACTAGAGGAAATGGACAAATTCTGTAAAAGATACAACATTGCCAAAACTGACTGAAGAGAAAAATAGAAGTCTTGGTTCTATCTCTTAGAAAACTCAATTTTGAGTATTTAAGAAAGAAAATAATACCCTTCCTATAAACACTTAGAAAAGAGAATACTTCCTAACTCATTTTATTTGGCCAACATTATCCTGATACTAAACACAAAAACTGTTTAAGTGTGTGCAGACTAGTATTCCACATAAACACAGAAACAAAAAATCATTACAAAAATATTAGCAAATTGAATCTATCAGTATATAAAAAGTTGATATATCATGACCAAGTAGGATTTGTACTAGGAATCCAAAATAAGTTTACAATTTAAATATCAACATAATTCACTGTATTTTAAAAAACGGAAGAGAGAAACCATGTGATTTTTTTCAATAGTTATAGAAAAAGCATTTGAAAAAAATTTAATGACTATTTATTATTAAAGGAAAAAAAAACTTTCAACACACTAGGTAGGAACTGAAGGAAATTTCCTCAAGTTGATAAATAGCCTCTGAGAAAGCCCCACAATTAACATCATACTCAATGTTGACAGACTGAAGGCTTTTCTCCTAAAAATCAGGATCAAGGCAAGGATGTCTCCTTTTATTATTCCTTTTCAAAACTGTTTTGAAGATCCAAGCCAAAAATAAAACAAGAAAAAGAAATGAAAGGGAGAACTATATCTGTCTTTATTCACTGATAGCATGATGGAGTACATATAAGTATTCTACCACTGAAGTAACTACTAAAACTAACAGGTGTATTTAGCAAGGCCACAAGATACAAAATCTGTACATAAAAATCAATTTTACTTATATGTATATAAAAACACTGATCAGAGAAACCAAAATAGCTCTAAATAAATAGAGGAATATACTATGTTCTTGGATTAGAGGACTGTATGTTGATAAGATATAGATTCTCTTAGAATCTTAAAATCAGTCTATAGATTGAGTGCAGTCCCAATCAAAATCACAGACATTTTTGGTAAAAACTGACCCGCTGATTCTAAAATTTATATGGAACTGCAAAGGATCTAAAATCATTTTGAAAAAAAAAAAAATCAAACTTCCTTTAGCACTTAATCTGCATGATATTGACATAAGGATAGATTTATAGATCAATGGAACAGAATATAAAGTCCATAAATAGACTCTTACTTGTACCACCAATTAAATTTTTACAAAGATATCAGGGCAATTATTGGGGAAGGATAGTCTTTTTAATAAATGGTGTTGGAATCCTGAATAGCCATACTATGGGGGTAGGGAGTGAAACTCAATCCATAAATCATACCATACAGAAGTTAACTGAAAAAGGATTATCAATAGAAACGTAAGAGTTAAAACTAAAAAACCATTAGATGAAAACATAGAGGAAAGGTTTTGCAGCTTCAAGGTAGGCAAAGATACCCTTGTTTCTCTACTAGGTTGAATTATAAGAGTTTTTATGTTTTATGTTCTCTCAGTCCATGACTGCCTTTTCAGTTTCTCAACAGTGCCTTTCAAGTAGCAAAAATTTTACATATTCATGTAATGCAATTTATTATTCTTTATGGCTTTTTGGTTTCTGTGTGTGTTTGCAGTGAATGTTTATATCAACTTGGGGTGAAGCCAAGGATTTCTTAGGACACCAAAATCAAGAGCCATGAAAGGAAAAAAAAAAATGACAAACTGAATATCACAATTAAAAACCTGCTTTTTGAAAGTGACCATTAGGAAAATGAAAAGACAATCATGATCTGGGAGAAAATAAGTGTAATACTTATATCAGACAAAAAAACTTCTATCTGGACATGCAAAGATCACCTATAACTCAAAAATAAAAAGACAAATGACTCAATTTAAAAATGGGTCCAATATCTGAACAGATAACCTCACACAAGAAAATATACAATTAGCTATTTAGCACATGAAAAGATGCTCAACAAGACTAGTCAACTGAGAAATGTTCATGAAAAGCACAATGTAACACCACTACACCCCCATTAGAATGATCACCATGCCCAAGTACTGTTGAGGATGCTGAAACAGCTAGAGCTCTCATACATTAGTGATGAAATATAAATGGTACAACCACTTTGAAAAACAGTTTGGCTTTCTTAAAAAATCAAATCTATATTTATCACATGACCAGCAATTTTCCCAGGCATTTACCAAAGAAAAATGAAAATGTATATCTACATAGAGTCTTATACATGAATATGTTTAATGGCTTCATTCCTAATAAAGCATTGCCTTCTCTAACATTCAATCAACGAGTAAATGAATAAACAAATGTTATGTATCTGTACAGTGGAATACTATTTAGTTACAGAAAGGAGTGGACTAGGATGAATTTTAAAATCTAGTGATTTTAAAATCAAGCATCATTACTTAGTGAAAGAAGGTCAGCCACAATTATACAGTATGTACTGTATAATTCTATCTATATGATATTCTTGGAAAGAATAATTTGGACTGATCGAAAGCCAATCAGTGATTTTTTGAGTGAGATGGACTGAGTTTGGGTTGATGACTGGGAAAAAGAACAGGGAAATCTTTTAAGGTGGTAGAAATGTCTCATATCTTGACTATAGTGGTGATTGGATGAATGCAGGCATTTTTCAAAACTCATCAAACTATACCCTTGTTAAATATTTTATTATTTGTAAAATATACCTCAATATAATTGATTTTTTTAAATAAAAGGATTAGAAAACAAGGAACTTTAAGAGCCTATCATCAAGGAATATTTAAGTGAATTTAATAAAGTGTTATCACACTATTTGAAATAATGCTTAAGAGGACTTTGAATAACATAAAGTATGATGACAACAATCTTAAACTAAAAAAAAAAAAAGGATACAAGTTTAGATCTGTTGTATGATCTAAACTCTCTAAGACTATGCCTATAAAAGATTAGAGGAAAACGTGCCAAAAATTTAACAATGGCACTTTCTACATTGTAGAATGTAGAAAGTGTGTGTGTGTGTGTGTGTGTGTATAGTGAATGTTTATATCTACTATATATATTGCTCTGTATCCAAACTGTCTGTGAGGAACTTGTATCCTTTTTTAGTGAGAACTCATGTTATACACATTTTTTAAAAATATCAGGTAGTATTATAAATGAATCCCCAAAGAAGACTCTTTTTTTTTTAATTTTTTTTAAAAGATTTTATTTATTATTTGACAGACAGAGATCACAAGCAGGCAGAAAGGCAGGCAGAGAGAGTGAAGGGGAAGCAGGCTCCCCACCGAGCAGAGAGCCCGAAGTGGGGCTAGATCCCAGGAGCCTGAGATCATGACCTGAGCTGAAGGCTTAGGCCTTAACCCACTGAGCCACCCAGGTGCCCCAAGAAGACTCTCCTTTGGAAAAGTGGATGAGACTTGGCCTTTCTCCCATCTTGAAGATAATGTTTGCAGTCACCAGGCCATTCTCTGACCTGTACTCCCATGATCCAAATGCCTATTTTCTGACCTAGCACAGTCCCTCACAAAGTAGGATGCTATTCCAGGAGATGTCGATGAAAGCATTCCATGTCTAGTTCATTTAGAAAATACTGAATATTATAAACCCCCTTGGAGAATTGCCAGTAAAGAAACTGTTTAACTTTGTTTAATTCAGCATTTTCCAAGCTTAATTTTTAAGTTTATATTAAAAGCTTACACAAACAAGAGTTCTGTGGATCACCCTCTGGGAAATGTTCTTCTGTCATTCAAACCTGAATACCAGATACCTATTAAGTCTGACTCCTTCCCTGTCTTCAGAAGTAGTACTTGCCATTGGCAGTTTCTCCGAAAAGGTACAGTAAAGCAGTTGAGTCGGTTTTACTAAAATCTATTTCAAATTTCAGGCAGTGGACTTCATTTTGTTTCAAAAGGCACACTAACCACAAATCAAGCTTTTAGTGGTATATTAAAAATTGTCTCTGAGTGGTATATAACATTTTGGTAAAGTACAAAGTTTTTTTTCCAAATTCTTCCAGAAAAAGAGATTGATATGAGGTGCTAATCACTTTGTCACTTTTGTAAGAGTCTTCTGGGTGGCCGAGCATCACCCTGGCAGCACTCACCTGCCTAGTGCCCAGGACCTGCTCCAGGTCTTTCTGTGTTATACCATTGGAGTTGTGGGAACAGAATGCTTACAGTGCATATTCTTCATAGTTTGTCTGAAAATATCAAATTCCTTCTCAGGGCTAGATAATAAAATCATGATGGTTTTGTGAATGCTGTCTGCAAGTTCTGTTCTATTGTTTGTTTTTTTTCAATTTCCTTCCTCTGGATCTTCTTAGGGCCCCATGCATCAGCATACCGATCTCAGCTGGAGGAAGAGCAGGGAAGCCACAGGCAATTTCATGTGCTAAGGCCAAGCCTGCTCCTTGGGCTTCAGAGTCCCTGCTGCAGCTGTGAGCTCTGACAGGCCAGCAAGTTCTTCTTGGGAACAGTGTCCACACAGTCAGAAAGCAGGCAGAAAGGAGCAAAGAAAACACACTGAGATCTAAACAAAGCTGGGAAGGCCAAGGATAGTATTGTACCTCAGTAACTCATAGATTATAATTTGCAGAAATATGCTTTTCTAAACTCTTCAGGAGGGCAGACCTCTTTCTCCCAAGGATGCTGTTTTCATTTCTTTATATCAGACTTCCTAGCTTTCATTCCGAAGACATTCGTCCTTCTGTCTACACAGCCTGGCATGCTATTGTGTTGTAAAAGCACCATCTTCCCATCCTCGTGCCACATCCCCTGAGCTTGAATCCCAGCCCCATAGCTACCAAAGAGAGTCATTTACGATCACTGTGTCTCCATTTTCCCACCTGCAAAATGGGGATAATAGAATACTGACTTCACAGGGATGAGGTAAAGAGTAAATGGACTAAAAATATATGAAGCCCCTAAAACAGTGCCTGATGCTTCAAAGCTCTGTATAAGTGTTTGCGATTAATAAATGGGTAATTGACTGAAAATAAGGGATAAATAAAATGTGAGAACAGTAACATTAGACAACTGGTTTTATGTGTGGAGACGAGAAATGTTTTACGTTGGTGTGACCAGGCAGAACTGAGTGCAGACACTCATTGGAGAAAGGTCACTGCAGGGGAAAGAACACACTTGCCCACCTGTAGGTGGATAGAGGTTGTGGACATAATGAGACATCTCTTCGTCTCTAACTCCTGACCCCTCCTGAGAAGTAATGGGCTATTTATCAGAATTAGGACACCTTTTTACTCAAACTCTTTCCTTTGAAATTCTGTGAATGGCTTGGGTTCTCTCAAAATGAAGACTTTTTTATTATATCATGTTAGTCACCATACAGTACATCATTAGTTTTTGATGTTGTGTTCCATGATCCATTGTTTGCATGGAACACCCAGTGTTCCATGCAATCCATGCCTTCCTTAATACACACCATCAGGCTCACCCATCCCCCACCCCTCTAAACGCTCAGTTTGTTTCCTAAAGTCCATAATGTCTCATGGTTTACCTCCCTCTCTGATTTTACCCCCTTCACTTTGCCCATCCTTCTCCTAATGTCCTCCATGCTATCCTTATGTTCTGCCAATAAATGAAACTATATAATGATTGACTTTCTCTGCTTGACTTATTTCACTCAGCATAATCTCCTCCAGTTCCAACAATGTTGATGAAAAAGTTGGGTATTCATCCTTTCTGGTGACTGAGTAATGTTCCATTGGGTACATCTTCTTTATGCATTCATCTATTGAAGAACATCTTGGCTCTTTCCACAGTTTGGCTATTGTGGACATTGCTTCTATGAATATTGGGGTACATGTGGTCCTTCTTTTCACTATATCTGTATCTTTGGGGTAAATATCCAGTAGTGCAATTGCTGGGTCATAGGATAGTTCTATTTTTAATTTTTTGAGGAACTTCCACACTATTTTCCAAAGTGGCTGCACCAACTTGCATTCCCACCAACAGTGTAAGAGGGTTCCTTTTCTCCACATCCTCTCCAGCATTTGTTGTTTCTTATCTTGTTAATTTTGGCCATTCTAAATAGTGTAAGGTGGTATCTCAATGTGGTTTTGATTTTAATTTCCCTGACAACTAATGATGATGAACAGTTTTTCATGTGTCTGTTAGCCATTTGTATGTCTTCTTTGGAGAAGTGTCTGTTCCTGTCTTTTACAATAGCACCAAAAACCATAAGATACCTTGGAATAAACCTAACCAAAGAGGTGAAGGCTGTATACTCTAGGAACTACAGAACACTCAGGAAAGAAATTGAAGAAGGCACAAAAAGATGGAAAAACATTCCATGCTCCTGGATTGGAAGAAAAAACATTGTTAAAATGTCTGTGCTGCCCAGAGCAATCTATACTTTCAACGCCATCCTGATCAAAATACCAATGGCATTTTTCAAAGTGCTGGAACAAACAATTCTAAAATTTGTATGGAACCAGAAAAGGCCCTGAATTGCCAAAGAAATGTTGGAAAAGAAAAACAAAGCTGGAGGCATCACATTGCCTGATTTCAAGCTAGATTATAAAGCCATGATCGCCAAGACAGCATGGTACTGGCACGAAAACAGGCACATAGACCAATGGAACATAATAGAGAGCCCAGAAATGGACTCTCAACTCTATAGTCAAATAATTTTGACAAAGCAGAAAAAAATATCTAAGGAAGAAAGACAGTGTTTTCAGTAAATGGTGCTGGGAAAACTGGACAGCTATATACAGAAGAATGAAACTCGACCATTCTCTTACACCATACACAAAGTTAAACTCAAAATGGATGAAAGGAATCCATCAAAATCCTAGAGGAGAACACAGGCAGTAACCTCTTCGACACTGGCCACAGCAACTTCTTTGAAGACACATCTCCAAAGGCAAGGGAAACAAAAGCGAAAATGAACTTTTGGGACTTCAAGAAGATAAAAAGCTTCTGCACAGCAAAGGAAACAGTCAACAAAACAAAGAGGCAGCTCATGGAAAGGGAGAAGATATTTGCAAATGACACTACAGACCAAGGGCTGTTATCCAAGATCTATAAAGAACTTCTAAAATGCAGATGTGGAATCAGTAGATCCAGGCAGGGCCTGAGATTCTGAATCTCTAACAAGATCCTAAGTGATGCCCGTGCTGCTAGTCCACAGAACACACTTTGAGTAGCAAAGCCTGAGAGAATTATAGAATCTCAGGTTTGACATGAACCTTGACAATCATTGAGGCCAATCCCTTATCACTTTCTACCTTGTTATTAGTCATCTCTGATTCTGCCTTCCCTGGTAGGCTAGACAGTGGGCTCCTTCAGAGAATTATTTAATTCTAGTTCCCTTCCATTCCTTTCATTCTGCCCAATATAGTGTCAGACATTTAGTAAAATAAAACAAAAATCAACAATTTAATTTATGGAAAAATAATTTTTGGAAATTGGAGGATTTGATTTTAGGGTTGTCTTGAAGGGGCGAAGGAGTACTTGCTTAAAAATGAAAAGACTTAAAAATTCCAGAGCTTTCCATGAGAACAGTTCAGTGAGCACCTGCAACTGGTTTGTTCCTTTTCTTCTTTTTCCATCCTATCCCTTCCATCTCCAGTACTCATAATATCGCCTAAGTGCCAGATGAATTTAATTGCAATTGGATTGAATTTATCATCTGATAAACTGAGGTAAAAAGAGTGCTCTGGACTTTCCATTTCTGTCATTAATAAATTCAGGAATGCACTAAGATGAGATGAAGAAATCTAAAACCCAAAAGTCATACACCCCCTTTTTCTTTCATATGGCTTGGAAAAGGTAGACCAATAGATGACTGGAACCTCTAAAGAATAAAGCCAAAGTTTCTGGAAATTGCTTCTGTTCCTACTGACTAAAGCAATCCCTAATATGAGATGAGATGCTATGCTCATAATACAAGTCATGTCAGAACCTAAGGAACTTTGGTTTATTTATTAATCATTAGGTACCGAATCCTACCCATTCTTGATGAATCAAGTTCTTACAAATGAACTAATCATTTACTTTATAAATTAGTTTGCTTACCTCAAAAACATTATAATAGCAATCTGTCAAAAATAACCTGAAAATTGGAGAATGTCCAGGAGCTTATCTTTTTGGAAAAAGTAACATGCTTTCCTATAACATTTTACATTTTAAAACATTTGACATTGCTTAATCCCAAGACTGTGGAAGTCCATAAACCCATGACCAATGTCCTTATTTGTAGTATTCTTGAGGTAGTTTTGCTTCTGAATTGTAATATGTAGAGCAAAAAATTTTAATTTGAATTACTTTGTATAAATCGTTTTTCATTCACTTATGTTTTCTTTCTTATTTAAGCTAGCTGACTTATAAATTTATTTTCCATAAAAAAAATTTTGCAGGAATCTAACATTTATTAAAGAAATCAAAGAAGGTATAGGCAAAGTATGGTCTTTTTTGTTTTAAATACAATGCTGCAGGTTGAAAATTTAAACAAAAATTAAAAGTGTACCTTTGTAATGTAATTTAGTCATCTAGATTATCTTTATGCCCTCAATTTCCTACTTTATAGAAGATACGTCATGTTTCATCTTCTGTGGATTTAAAAATGTATTGTGGATTACTTATATTGGGATTGAGGGGGTTTTTATACCTTTTAAATATAGAATTCATGTTGCTTTTATTTTTTTAATATTTGTAAGATTTAATTTATTTAATTGTCAGAGAGAGGGCACAAGCAGAGGGAGTGGCAAGCAAAGAGAAAAGCAGGCTCCCTGCTGAGCAAGGAGCCTGATGTGGAGCTTGATCCCAGGACCCTGAGATCATGACCTGAGCCAAAGGCAAACGCTTAACCAACTGAGCCACCCAGGCATCCCTTCATATTGCTTTTAAATGACCCTCTGAAGGCTTTATTAAAATGCATACATAAGAAATCAATATCCTCCACTCTGCAGCAGAAAAAAACTTAACATCTTAGTCTGTGAAAATATGTGCACTTTGTGTTTGTGTTTTCTCAAGGAATCAACATGACATTTTATTTTTAGGGGTGTTCTATTGAGCTCCAAAAGTTATGAAGGATGATATAAAATAAATCCTTTTTTTTTTTTTTTAGTGTGTGAAATATCCACGCTAATGAAATCTTAAATATAATAAAAGTATTTATAGTAGGAAGGAGAGACAAGTGATTGAGCATTTTTAGGAGTCAGAATTTTCTTTTGTTTTTAAGGAAGTGAAACTGAACTCAAAATAGCCTTGAAGATAGTCAGATCCAGGACTTGGTAGTCTATCAAGGCTCTCTTTGCTTCTTGGAATGCTGCCTTCATTCCCTCAACATGTCCCTAATGCAGAGGACATCACTGATAGCATTTCTGGGGACATAGAATAACATGGTGAATGAAGAAAAGAACCTTTTGACAGTTATCCGTGTGGAAACCTCCTGAGGAGGGATTCTGACTGGGCCCACTGGGCCCATGGTAACCTCTAGACCATTCACAGAATCCAGAGTTATTTCCTAGGTCCCGCCTGTTGTTAGGGATAGAGAATTCTGTGCTTGGCAGCCCCATAGAAGTCGCTGATCTAACCCAGGAAAGGATCAAGGTCCTTCCCCCAACAGGGGATGTTATTTCTAGAAGAAAGGCAGAAAGTGGTATTCAGCAGGGAAAAACAACATGTTCACATAGCATTTAATGATCATTTAGTATGAGCCCAAAAATGTGCTATGAGCTGACCACTGACTCAGTTCAGTTCCAGGGCTTGGGGCACTGTTCTCACTGAGAAGGAAACTGAGGCACAATGAAGTTAAATATCCTCCGAAGGTTACTCAGCTAAGTGAGGGGTAGAGCCAATGTGTAAACTGAGCATTTTCTGACTCAAGAGTCCCTTTCTTTATATTGCACTTTTCCTCCTACTTGTTTCCATCCTTTAAAAAAAATACTCTGAATGTGATGGTTGCATGCTAACAGTGGAGTCACATCATAGGCAAACAACTTGAAAAACCAGATCCAGGCCCAAATGCCTCTATGAAAAAGAAGCCCCAACCAGAATGCCAAGAGAGCAAAAGAAGTTAAATCTTGGCTTGTGAACCCTCACAAGCCCAAGTTCTGGTGGAAAAAGCAAGATTTGAAGGTTCTTCCAAGGATAATCTTCACTCTCTGCAGTTTTGTTTCTAAGCTCTTCCACTAGAAGCAAATCCCCCCTAACTGTAGCATCGCTCTGTTTCCTTGAGCACCTGCTGTCCTTTGAGATCTGCAGTTGTAAGTGAATGAGACAGGCCGGGTGTCTGTCTCAGTCACGATTGTCCTCAGTGCTTACAACAGCTGACCTATGATACCTTCTTACTTGAGTCCAAATGGATATCCAAAAGCCACTGTCCAGAAAAACCTTCCAAGAATGCTCCTTATCACCCTAACTTGCCCAAGTTAGGTTCATCATGGGTCTGTCTTTCCTGGTGGTATCAGCTACAGAGAAGCCACTCTGCTTCTTACCCCTGGGAGCTACTAGGGAGGGATGATAAGGACCTTACTGCACACAAGGGTGTGGCGATGGAGCATATGGGCTCACCTGAGAAAGACTTAGAATCAGTAGGATTTGGTGAACAATTGACTCTAGAAGGTTAGGGAGAGCTTCATTAGTGGTGCTGTCATTAAGACAGAAAACTTTCTGTCCTCCCACAGTTTGCCTGCTGGGCTTTATGTGCCTTTATGGATATTTTCTCTAGTATATGTGCTGCCGAAGCGAGCACAATGGATATTTTCTCTAAACCAAACTTTTCCTTCAACCTCATTATTACAGGAGTGTCATATCAGACACACAATCAGCATCTGGAGCGTTCTCACTTTAGCTCTTTTAAGATCTGTTAATCACTTTTCAATTCTGTTACTGTTTTTGAAATTATCTTGTAATTTTCACTGGAAATGCTTGGAAAATGTGTTGCCATCTGTATGTTTAGACTTGGTACCAGTATTTACTCTTGTGTCTTTGATATCATTTGAGTGAGTTTTGCTTTGAATTTATTAGAAAATAGTACATCCATTTCAGTGTAGGTGAGTTAAAGACACTTGGGAGCAGATCAGTACCAAGTACGATCCTGATATCATGTAAGGTGATATGCTGGACAATTAAGTTCCCATTTGGTCACTTGTATTGACAAGGCATCCTTGTGACAACAAATGTGTTCTTCCAAGGGTGTTTGTTTATTTGGAGGAGGGTGCATTGTTGGCTTTGTTTTTAGTGTAATGTTTTGCCTTACACTTTCCCATCAACTTATTACTAAATAATGTGAAAAGGAAGCACTTTTCTCCTACAATTAAAGTGACGGGAGCATAAGCTAAACTGGCAAATCCTTCTCTTGACTAATTTTCTGTCATTAATCTTATTAAATTTTAAGAAGAGGGTTGTAAGAGTAGCCTGCATACTTATGAGCCACCACTGTCTGTGCTGGGGGAAAAAAAGACGTTTTGGCCAATGGAAATATTTATCATACTTCGTGGCACTCTGTCTACATTTTAAGTAATAACGGCAAGGGGCAAAAAATTACTATACATTTAAAAAGAAACCCATTTCCGGGCACCTGGGTGGCTCAGTGGGTTAAGCCGCTGCCTTCGGCTCAGGTCATGATCTCAGGGTCCTGGGATCGAGTCCTGCATCGGGCTTTCTGCTCAGCAGGGAGCCTGCTTCCCTCTTTCTCTCTGCCTGCCTCTCTGTCTACTGTGATCTCTGTCTGTCAAATAAACAAATAAAATCTTTAAAAAAAAAAAAAAAAACCCATTTCCAAAATCGTTCTGGCTGAGATAACAAGTCATTTTGTGCTCATGCATATACTTCCCCTAACGGGGAATTGCTCCCTGGTGGTTGTGATTTCTGGCCCTTGGGCCTTGAGGATGAGGGTGAGGAGGCCTGTAAAAAGTGGAAGGCCAGTGGACAGAGATTGGGATGTGAATCTTTTACCCCTGTGACTGGTGCATCTGCCATAAAGCACTCAAAATCACTGCTTCCTCAGTAAGTTACCTAGTTAAGTGGCCAGCATAGTTCCTAAGACATAGTAGATACTCAATAAATGTGCTCATTTCTCCTACTTTCTTTTTCTCTCAAAGTGAAACTCATCTCAGAGAATCAGAAGACATTTCCTTTTCTTTGAGTAGTGCAGGCTCTAATTGCCTGACAATAAGAACATGTTATTTACGAATATACACAAATGGATGTAGATATTGTGCAAATTTAGAGTATCTGTACTGAACTAGTATCACCATGATCACAATTGGAGCAATGTCTACAGAAAGATGGATTTAAGTGGGCTCTTGGCCAACGTGGGAGATATGGATGGTAGTTAAGAAGAGGGAAAGCATTCTAAGTGGGTGGAAAGGCATGAGAAAAGGCATGAAGGCAGGAGTTAGTAAATTGTATGTGGGCGATGGGCAAGCTGATAAACTGGGTTGGACCAGCCTGACCACATTGGGCATATTGAGAGATATTCACACCTACTATTCCCTCTGCTTCACTGTACTTCCCACTCATTCTCTAGGTCTTAGCTTAGACATCCTCCCTAGCCCAGCATCCTACACTCAACCAAGTCTTGCTAGGTGCTCTCCTGGTCCTCTAACCACCTTCTCTCATCATTCATACACTATATTGTAGTGGCCATGAGACTTGAAGCCGCTTCATGACAAAGACCATCTAGCTTATTCATACCTGTGTCTTGCACCTGGCTTAGCTTACTAGGTTCTCCTAGTAGGCACTTAATAGGTGCTCAGTGAAGATTGATAGGAGGTAGGAGGAGAGGAGATGGATGGATAAGGTTGGGCAAATAGAGAAGGTACAGATGATGGAAGCCCTAAGCTATGACTGGGATTCATACAGATGTCAAGCCACTGTCCTTAAATTGCACTTTCCCATCACAGCCCCTTGGTAAGATCTCTGTTCATTTTTCTTACTCCAATAAGACAGAAGAAACTCTACCTGCATTCTTTGGGTATAGACAGGATGCCCCAGCTGAGTTAAAAGAAATAAAAATAAAGCAGGTAGTTTAGAGCCTGGTTAGCAATCCAAGCAAGGATAGCATAAAAACACCAAGGCTCACTTAAAAACTAGCAGCACATTTGAACTTCCCTTCACTGCCATTTTTACATCTGAGAAGAACCATCTCTGGGCTTTTTCCTTTTTGATTTTTTGAGCTACCCTCATTAGACATGATGACCACACAAGACTTTTTTTTTCATTGAGTTAATCATACCAATGTGATTTCTCAAAGATAAAGCATAAGGAAAGACACTTTGAAAGTACAATTTAAGTTTCACAGTAATACTGATAAAAAGAAGAAAGCAAGGAAAACATTGACCAATCAAGAACTCTTACTGGTAATAATGTCTGGGAGGGGCACCCCAGGAAAATGACAGTGACCTTTTAAGAGGACACCACACCCGTTCTGCTTATTCCAACTGTGTGAGATAGAGGTGTCATCTCATGGCCTTCCTGAAATTGTTCAGCCCCCTAAACTCCTTTCTCTCCACATATAAGCTGCAGATTATACTGCCTGTCTGTCTCCTGGTGTGGAGATTTATCCGTTGGCATTAACAAGAGGCCCATGATATGGAAAGCGCAAAATAGATGTAGTCGTTACTCTAACAAGTAACAGGAACAGCTGTGTAATGGATTGAAATTTTACACTTTTTGGTGTGGTTGATTATTCATTAATGGCATGTAATAGCTGAAACCTCCTTACTTAGTAACAATTGTCATTATTAATGTAAATTAAATGGATTAAGATTGAGCATGAATGGAGTCTACATTTCAATAGCCATGTTGTCTTTCTGTGCACAACTTAAGTTCTCATACACACATGCTACAACCTTTACACTAGTGTTGTCTCTTAGAAATTAGAGTAGATTTTGTGATTAAAACAGTGGTCCCCTGAACATAAAAATTATACTCTGTCTTCCTCTCCTGTTCCACTAACCGGTCGCCCCTTACTCCTTTCTGGGAACATCCCTTCCCCCTGGCCTTAGGATTCAGCCCTCTTGCCTCCTCAAAAAACTATCAGTTATCTCTCCCTTCAGCTGTCTTTCATGGCTCCTTCCCATCAACATCTTGACATTGTCGATGCCTTATATTGTTAAAAAAAAAAAAAATGCATCCCTGCAAATATGCATTCCCTTCAGACACTGCTCTTCCTTTGTTCTATCAAAAGGTACCAAAGAGTTGCCTCTTCTCGCCACCTCTTTCTTTTCCTCCATTCCCTTCTACACCTACACCTCAGTCTACCTTTGCCCCATCACACCGTCAAAGCAGCTCTTTCTACCATCCCCAAGGACCTGCACTGCACTAAATCCAATGGACCTGTTTCAGTTCTTCAATTCTTGACATCTCCCTGTTGTCTGGCATTGTTGATGTGCTCTCCTTTCCTTGGCAAGTGCTCCTCTTTCCTCCGTTCTACAGTTTGCCTGCAGTTCGCTCTACAGTTTGCCGGCTTGTTCCCTGATGGCTCCTCCTCAGTCTTTGCAGACTTGATCTACCTGCCGCATGAGTGTTTTCCTCTGTGGATGTATTGGGAGCTGGGGAGTGGATGGCATCACAACATCAGCTCCTCCAGTTGTTGAGAAGGCAGAAGGGAGGAGATGTGGAGGAAGCACTGGGTCTTCAGCGGGGAAAGGTGGGGCTGAGCTCACCAGACCACTGAGAGGGAGCAGGTGGGAATGGCCTTGGTCAGTCAGAGTCTGCTGTTTGTAAACCTAAACTTTGTTTAGAATGATTTTCTTTTTCCCTTCCTTGTTGGGGTTTCTTTTTTCCAGTTACACCAGCACATAATTTAAATTTTAGCCATTGCATGGGAATTGTCACAAACCTGAGTAGTCTCCCACCCTCTACTCCCTCTTCCCCATTTTCACAGCTATTGCTACCCACTGTTTGGGCCATTCTTTGGGTGCTTTCTGTCTGGAACTGTATGCTCTCCTGCTCTGGTAAATTGTCTTGATTTACCCCAAGAAAATATTTGCCCTGCTCTATGTTTTTCTGTTCTCTTTCTGGAAATCCTATTGTGCTCTATTATACTCTTTTAGCTGATTATTTTGGCATTTACCTTCATGTTTCAAAGTAAAATGTTTTTATTTCTGGTTCTTGATTTTTATCCTCTTCTAGGTGTTGCTATTGGCCTCCTTATCTTCAAAATGAGTGTTTAGTTTTCTTTTTGTTTTCTTTTCCTCCCCTTGCCCTACCCCTCCAATCTCCGAATATTCTATTATTATATTTTAATTGGAGGCTAGCTTAATATTCAGTGTTACATTTTCATGACTGATCCATGATATGATTTTCAGTAAACCACAATTACTTTTTCTTTTCCATACAATTGTCACTTGTTTACCATAAAGCTAATAATTCTCATTTATATTCATTTGCATTATTTCCTATGTATTTACAACTAAATTTATCCCAGACCTTGCCCCAGCTGTCTAAATCACCTTTGAAGGCATTCAGGCCTGTGGGTTATTCCCCTCAGTTATGTCTTCCTGTAACAGGGCCTCTGGAACCCTTCCATCTAATCCCACCTAGACTGGTGGAAAGTTGTCATTCTGTGATCTATCTTCATTCTCATCTGGGAGGGTTCACTCAGCCACTCTCCTGGGTTCTCTATTTCCTGGCATCTTTTTAGAAACTCTTTGGTTTGATGGAGAAAAACCTTAATTAGATTCCTAAGAAGAGTGCATGGAAAGCAAATATTTTTGACCAAGTATATCTGAAAATACCTTTATTCTGTCCTCAGTATTTAAAAGGTAGCTGATCTATATTTGTTGGTTGGAAATACATTCCCCTCAGAATTGTGAAAGCCTTGCTCCATTGCCTTTTAATTTACAGTGTTACTGTAGGAGGCTGAGAGCCATTCTGACTCCCTGTCCCTGTGTGTTCTTTCTCTGTCAGTCTTTCTCTTTCTCCTGCTCTTCTGAAATTTCATGTGACATGAGTCCTATTCATTATTTAGGGCATTCCATTGGGCCCTTTCAGTCTGAAAATGCATGTTCTTCTGCTCTGATCAATTTTCTTGATTTAACTTGATTATCTGCTCTGCTCTGCTTCATTTTTTTCTGTACTTTTTCTGGAAATCCTATTATACTGACCTCTTGAGGCCATCTTCTGATTTTCTTATCTTCCTTCTAGCTTTTCGTATCCCCATCTTTTTGCTCTCCTTTCTGGAAGATTTCCTCAATCTATCGCTAAAATCTTCTCTTGAATTTTAACTTTTCAATTTCTCAAATCATTTCTCTTTTTTTTCAGATTGTCCTTTGTTATATAGTATCATATTTTTGTTTCTTTGGTACATGTTCTTATCTCTGAAGATATTAAGATGGAATAGGAGAGTTTTTCTCTGTTTTGTTTTACTTTCTAATTACCTTTCTTCTTTATTCTATTTCCCCCAAGTTGCAGTTTTTCAATTCATTTGTTATTTCTCTTCAAAAATGTTTTCCTTATACATCTGTCTGGTAGTACTTGGTTTCCTGTTCATGTTTAAAAGTGGGGGCCTGGGGCACCTGGGTGGCTCAGTTAAGCGACTGTCTTTGGCTCAGGTCATGATCCCAAGGTCCTGGAATGAAGCCCTGCATTGGGCTTCCTACTCAGAGAAAGCCTGCTTCTCTCTCTCCCTCTGCCTGTCACTCTGCCTACTTGGACTCTCTGTGTGTGTGTCTGTCAAATAAATAAGTAAAAATCTTTAAAAAAAAAAAAAAAGTGGGGGCCTACCAAAATTAACAAGACAGTAAACAACAAGTGTCGGAGCAGATGTGGAGAAAGGGGAACCCTCTTCCACTGTTGGTGAGAATGCAAAGTGGTGCTGCCACTTTGGAAAACAGTGTGGAGATTCCTTAAGAAATTAAAAATAGAGCTACCCTATGACCCTGCAATTGCACTACTGGGTATTTACCCCAAAGATACAGATTGTAATGAAAGGAAGGGCCATCCGTACCCCAGTGTGTTCATAGTAGCCAAACTATGGAAAGAGCCAAGATGCCCTTCAACAGACGAATATATAAAGAAGACATGGTCCATATATACAATGGAGTATTGTGCCTCCATCAGAAAGGATGAATACCCAACTTTTGTATCAACATGGATGGGACTGGAAGAGATTATGCTGAGTGAAATAAGTCAAGCAGAGAGAGTCAATTATCATATGGTTTCATGTACTTGTGGAGCATAAGGAATAACATGGAGGATATTGGGAGAAGGAGAGGAAAAGGGATTTGGGGGAAATCAGAGGGGGAGACAAACCATGAGAGACTGTGGGCTCTGAGAAATAAACTGAGGGTTTTGAGAGGAGAGGAGAGAGTTGGATTTGGGTGAGCCTGGTGGTGATATTAAGAGGAGGGCATGTATTGCATGGGGCACTGGGTGTGATGCATAAATAATGAATCTTGGAACACTGAAAAAATAAAGTTTTAAAATAAATAAATGAATAAAATAAAAGTGGGGACCTACACTCTCACCACTCTTGTTCAACATAGTACTGGAAGTCCCAGCCTCAGCAATCAGACAATATAAAGAAATAGAAGGCACCCAAATCAGCAAAGAAGAAGTCATACTTCCACTCTGCAGATGATATGATACTCTCTGGAGAAAACCCAAAAGACTTCACTGAAAAATTGCTAGAACTGATACAGAAATTCAGCAAAGTTGCAGAATATAAAATCAATGCATAGAAGTCAGTTGCATTTCTGTATATTAACAATGAAGCAGAAGAAAAAGAAATCAAGGAATCAGTCCAGCCATAAGATACCTAGGAATAAACTTAACCAAAGACATGTAAGATCTGTATTCTGAAAATTATAGAGCATTAATGAAAGAAATTCAGGATGACACAAAGAAATGGAAAAACATTCCATGCTCATGGATTGGAAGAAGAAATACTGTAAAAATGTCTATGCTACCCAAAACAATCTACACAGTCAGTGCAATCCCTACGAAAATACCATCAGCATTTTTCACAGAGCTAGAAAAAACAATTCTAAAATTCGTATGGAACCAAAAAAGACACCAAATAGCCAAAATAATGTTGAAAAAGAAAACTAAAGCCAGAGACATCATAATTCTGGACTTCAAGCTCTATTACAAAGCTGCAATCATCAAGACAGTATGGTACTGGCACAAAAACAGACACATAGACCTATGGGACAGAATAGAGAGCCCAGAAATGGACCCTCAACTTTGTAGTCATCTAATCTTCAACAAAGCAGGAAAGAATGTCCAATGGAAAAAAGACAATGCCTTCAACAAATGGTGCTGGGAAAATTGGACAGCCACAGACAGAAGGAAGCTGGACCACTTTCTTACACTATTCACAAAAATAAACTCAGAATGTTTGAAAGACCTAATGTGAGGCAGGAATCCATCAGAATCCTAGAGGAGAACACAGGCAGCAACCTCTGTGACCTCTGCCACAGCAACTTCAGTCCTGGGACCTTGTTCTCCAAGGAGGGTGAAGCAGTTGCCAAGTGATGTGGAATCTGGGAGGGGACTGGGCAACACACTGCTTCTCCAGGAAAGTCATAATCCGCCCTCACTTCCTGACATCTGAGGGCTTCTGCAAGTGTAAATTGGGTTCATTCTCAGCTTCCCCACTGCTGGCTTAGGAGTCTGTTTTCTAGAGCTTCTGCTAAGTCCTTTAACACTCATCCATCTGGCTTTCTAGCTTCCAGAATTTGGTTTCTCTTGTCTCTTTCTTGTTCTTTTAGCCCTTGTGAGTTTATTCCTTTTTTGAAAGGGGTCTGGGGAAGAAACAAAAGTGTACAAACCACCACCTTTATCCAGAACCTAATAAAACTTATAGGATGACTTTATTTCATTTTCTAAATCATAGCCTCTGGCAACCTCCCATTTCCATCTCTGTGTCCTAATAAAATAGTAGTTTTAAAAATAATTCCTGAGGGGCGCCTGGGTGGCTCAATGGGTTAAGCCTCTGCCTTCAGCTCAGGTCATGATCTCAGGGTCCTGGAATCGAGCCCCGCATTGGGCTCTTGGCTCAGCAGGGAGACTGCTTCCCTCTGCCTTCCCTCTGCCTGCCTCTCTGCCTACTTATGATCTCTGTCTGTCAAATAAACAAAAAAAATCTTAAAAAATAATAATAATTCCTGAGCACTTCGATGATATTCAGGTTGCCAAAAGGAGTGCCTCATCTCCTCCCTTACTTTAACTCTGTCTCCTAAACTTAATACAGTTGATTTTGCTTTTGTTGTTCATTAAAGGAGTTCCTAGTTGAGTAGATTTTAATAGCACCTCATCTTGCCTTATTGTGCTTGATTCCGTTATTCTTGAATGCTTTCTATTGCAATTTAATGCTTATTAGGAGCCAACAGTGTATTTTAAAAATTGAATTATGCAGGGCCTCTGCCCAGAGAGCTGCTGATCTAAATTGGTGGGTAACAATTCCTGTTAGTTAGCTGAATCCTTGATTCCCTGTCAAGCCATCTTCCTTTCTTAACATCCCAGCTCTGCTTTGAGTCAGAACATTGCTTGTTAGGACAAGTTAGCTGTTACCTTTTGCTTGTTAATACAAGTGTTTTGTGTATTGCTATAACTGAATGTTTTTTGGCCCTTGGCCGAAACTTTTACTTACTGCCCGCATGCAGACCTACTGCAAATTGCAAAGTGGTTTTTGCCAACTCCGTTCTGCTTTGAGTCATTTCCTGGTTACAGCTGATTATTCAGTCCAACTAGATTAATTGTAGGGGCAATGCCATACCCCTAGAGATGGTTTGAACTGTAGACAGCATTTGTAAGATGGCCGCCCAGCAGACAGTGTTCACACAGAGGCCAAGAAGGATTGTGTGCCTGCAGCTCATATCCACAGGTGCCCAAGTGACAGCAAGCTTAAATCTAACTTGCAGATTCCCTCCATCAGTCTTTTTCCGTTTCAACTACTCTTTACTAATCTCAGATGTTAGCATATGGCTGCAGAGTAGTCAGAGGGAATCAGTAGTAAATGGGAAAATTCAAGCTGGTCCAGCAATACAACCTGTTGGTATGAATGGGAATTAAATGCTTTCTTTTAGTTGAGCGTGAAGATATACAATTAACTCATCCCCTAAAGCAGGGTGAGCAACCTATGGCCTACTGGCCAAAACCTCACCTGTTTTCTACTGTCCTCTAACGATGTTTTTACAGTTTTAAAGGGTAGATTTAAAAAAAAAAAATGATGATGATGAAAAAGAGGAAAGGAAGGAGGAGGAAGAAAACAGAAGTGGAAGGAGGAAAGGGAGGAATATGTAACAGAGACTGTATGTGATCTGTAACACCTAAAATCTTTACTTTCTGGTTCTTCACAGAAGCTGTCAGCCCCTACTCTAGGGACACAATTGGCTCTGCCTCATCCCTTTCCTGCCCCACATGTTCCCTCCCCAGGCAGGGAATGCGCTCCAGGTCTTGTGTGTTCATGTGTGGTTTCAAAGAAATAAAATTAGGTTTGAACGTCCAGTTATCACACTTGTGACATCTGAGCGGATTTATCAATAAGAAGGACAGTGTTCCCAGTATGTATGTGTGCACGTGAATCGGTGTGACCCATGGTAGATGGCAGATTACATACCTAGCTGCTTTGGGGGTAAACAGCAAAACAATGAACGGTAATTTTGTTAACCCTTTTGGCTTAGCGGGAGATATCGTCAGGAAGACATGCTGAAACTGGTTTCTCTTTGTGAGTACAAAATGGGAGCCAAAATAAAAACATGCTTATGAGGTGCAAATATCCTTTCACTTACTGAAAGCCTAACCAAAGAGAAGGCTTCACTTAAACATTAACTTTGGAATTAGGGAATTTTTTTTAAAAAATAATGATTTTACCAGTTATTTTCCCTTACTGTAGATATTTTTGTCTTTTCCTTATGAAATGTACAAGGATGGGGCACCTGGATGGCTCAGTCAGTTAAGCACCCGACTCTTAGTTTTTGCTCAGGTCACAATCTCAGGGTCATGAGATTGAGCTTGCTGTGGAACTGGGAGTCCACTGGACTGGAGTTTCTATCTCCCTCTGCCCCTCCCCCTCCTCTTGCTTGCATGGGCCTCTTGCTATCTCTCTTTCTCTAAAAATAAATAACTAAATCTTTTTTTTTTTTTTTTTTTTTTTAAAGAGATGTACGGGGCACCTGGGTGTCTCAGTGCGTTAAGCCTCTGCATTCGGCTCAGGTCATGATCTCAGGGCCCTGGGATCAAGCCCTGCATGGGGCTCTCTGCTCAGCAGGGAGCCTGCTTCCCCCTCTCTCTGACTGCCTCTCTGCCTACGTGTGATCTCTCTCTCTCTGTCAAATAAATAATAAAATCTTTTTTAAAAAAAGAGAGAGAGAGAGATTTATACAGGGTTTATCACCACTTTAGGTTTTCTCATTTCACATTATATTTAAGCCTGCATGCTCTAAAGCATCCACATGCCATTTCCAGGTCAATTTACCAAAAACACAGCTCTGATCCTGACAAATTAGTCCAGTTCATAGTAACAAATTAAACCAAGTAAACCAAGTCCTTTTTGGGGGCAACTAATTAATATAAAAGTCATGGGGAAATGACAGTTGTACATTTTAATTCTCTGTGTGTTCTTCGTACTTGCCTTGAATGCATTGGCAAATTCAGTGTATTTCTAAACTGATTTTTTTTTCAACAATGAACTATTATCCCTCTGCTATAAAAAAGTAAATTGAGGATAGAACATTCAGATGACTATTGGGGAATAAATCTTGTAAGGGTAGTTTATATCTCTAATACCCAACCTATGTCCAAAATAAAGCTGTGATCAATAGTTATATTCATCCTCAATAACACATGTGAATGACATAGTCAAGTAACTGATTTAAGGTTCTGTTCTTTCCTTTGATCCCCACTATTCTCTGATCTAGGGAGCACACAAAATTGTCCTGTTGTCATAGGATTCATCTCCAACTGATAAAGCAAACTAGTTCTGAAAATAAGAATTGAAGTCAAACATTACTTTGTAATTTCTTTTCTTTCTTTCATGAAAAGTTTCATTTGCAAAAATAATTTAATTGTATAGTGTCATCCATAGTTGGTAACAGTACCCTGCTCAGGTCTATAAGGTGCATCGTACAGTATATGCTCATAAGCTTAAGGACAAGCTTGTTAGGATTCCATTGTATGTTTTCATTTTGAAAGAAATGAAGGTACTGGTTTAATGTTAACCTCTGGATTTCTACAATCTAATATCCAAACATCAGATGACACTATACAATTAAATTATTACTGTTACCAACTATGGATGTTTAAGGAAGAAATCCGAAGTCCAAAGAACATTGTAGCTGAATTGGAGATGCTAACACATACTCTCTCAGCAGGCAGTAAACCACTTGTGTACTTTTTGGAGGTTTAATCATCTGAGATTTATTAATGAGGCCTACTGCTGACTGGGTAGAGCAAGGGAACTTATGTATAATACAAAGATAAGACTAATGGCTAATTTAGGGTATGAAACTTACTCCAAACTGGAATGCATTGAAGTTACAACAAATATCCTAAAAATATCACTACAATTTTTTTTTTTTTTTTAATAAGGGGGACAGGGCGCCTGGGTGGCTCAGTGGGTTAAAGCCTCTGCCTTCTGCTCAATTCATGATCTCAGGGTCCTGGGATCAAGCCCCACTTCAGGCTCTTTGCTCAGCAGGGAGCCTGCTTCTACCTCCTCTCTCTTTGCCTTCCTCTCTGCCTACCTGTGATCTCTCTCTCTCTCTGTCAAATAAATAAATAAATAAAATCTTAAATAAGGAGGACACAGAAGACATTAACTAATTCATAATAATTGATGTTATCAAGAATAGTCTAAAGAAGTAAAGACCTTTGAAATCCCTGAACATTGCCCAATTCCTTATTCTCGCTACTCTGTTCATTTCTAAAGTCTTTTTTTTTTTTTTTAACTAAAGTCTCCCTTCTGAAAGCATCATGATTTTCTTAAAAAGAAAGAAAAGAAAGCCTGCCCTTTCCAAGCAGATCTGGAAAGTCTTTGAAAGTCACTCTTGCCCTGATAACAGGGTTACTCATCAGCTTGTATTCCTGTAGTTAATGAGCTTAATACACTCCTGCAGGGAGAAGGCTGAGCCATCCCGGGGGACAACAGCATGGCAAATGCTCCTAAGCAATTAGAGGCTGATTAAGTGTTTATCTCCTTTTCAGGTGGGAAGGAAAGAATGAAAATGAAGTGGGCAGATGTAAAGAGACCGGCAAAATTCACGTGACTGTGGATCTCAAATACTACCGACCAACCGAAGTGGTAAGGACTCCCTGGCCGCCCAGGGCAGGGCCACATTTGGCTGGCTGGCTAGCTGGCTGGCTAGGAAGAGATTCTCACTGAATATCCACACCCGGTCTTCAGAGCTTTCCTCTGGGTTCCCTGACGTCCATCAGTGAGCAGTTCCCAAACCAGAATACAGTGAATTGAATTTGAGATGTTATTCCCAACACATAATACATTGCTTTATAAAGAAAGACAAATATTGGCCGAAGAATGGATGAGTACAAAAGTTTTCTGTATTGAGAAGTGACATATAGATCATTAGAACATAATGTCCTTCTTTCCAAAGCCAAAGAAATAGTTGATTTGAGAAATGGAGACTTCTATCAAAGGCAGATTTCCTCACATTATTAACTTTGATGGTTGATCCCTGATACCCACGGGATGTCAGACTTACAAGGCCCTCCATGACCTGCGGGATCTTGAGATCAGGAGGGCTGCTTGTCTTTGCGTACACATATGCACTTACACATGTACACACACTTACAGGCACACACAGTCACACATGTACACACATTCACATGCACCCACACACACCCACACAAAGTAAGCCTTAAAGGATCCCCCTGTACAATTTTTAAGATTTTGCTCATGTACTGTCCTGTCTATGAAACCTTTTCTGGTCGATGCACTGCTACCACTAAAATTTTCCTCCTTCATTTGTATATACATTATACGTTGTACATAATTATGCTATAACACCTATTATAATTTATTGTACTCATTTGTTTACATGACCTTCTCTTTACCAAACTGTGAATGTTTTGACAATAAGGACTTTTCTTTTAATATCTTAGGCTATAAAAAGTAGGTGCTTCATAAACAATGACTGGTCAGTGGATGAATACAAAAGTTTTCTGTAGTAAGAAATAACCTATAAATTGTTAGAACGTAACATCCTGCTTTCCTAAATTTATAGTAATTTCTAGCTTGGTGTTATCACTTCAGTGTGGTCTACCTTCACACCATGTTGACAAAACCCAACATGTTAAGTATATCTAAAGATAATAGAAAGCAGCATCTTCAGAGAGAAATGTTCAGATGTTACCTAATGAAATATACATTAGCTGTGAAAATAGAAACCATTTTATATGTGCTTTGAACCAATTTCTATCTGTTGAACAACCTTTCAGAGATTAGGAAAAACCCAGTGAAGAAAGGCTGAAAGTGAGTAAGTCATCAGTAACCACCCTTTAAAAAGTCTTGTTTTAAACAAAAGAAAAAACTTCATTTCATGGACTCTTAGACACAGGGAGAAATAAAAAGGAAAGGAAGTAAGCAGTGCTCAGAGACCAGGGCTATAGAGTCAGTGCATTGTCCTGGCACAGGGCGTGGCTGGGTCTTTGACACACAGTGAACAATGGCTCCCTGTGCTAATGGCAAGTGGGTGTGCCAAGGAGAGGATGTGCTCGGTCTCTGGGGGAGGAAGATACCAGCATACTCCTGCTGACACAGCAAGGAGTGCCTGTCTGTGGAGCCCCCTAGCTACATTGCCTTTGCTCCCCTGCCCCAAAGAGGTGCCACAGGAGTGCCATTTTTCTGGAACGTGGCACAGGTCACATAAATGGATAAATTTGTTTCTCTCCTCACTGACAAACATTGTCATCTCAGAGTGGAAAATGTACTGAGCCAACAGAAACCTCAATCCTTGTAACAATTTAAACACAGTTCTTTCTCTCTCTGACACCAAAATAGTTTCAAAAGCTAGGAAGTCATTAAGGATGGCTTGTCTGTCATTCTTACTCAGGCAAGGTGTGGGATTGATAAGGACAGAGAACAAAAGAATTTGCAGAACAGGAAAAGGACCCTCGGACTAACGAGACGATTCTTGGAGTCTGTATCGACCCCTTTTTCCTGCCCCGACATTGCATCCCTCCTCTCCTTTCTTTTGTTCATTCAAATGTCGTCATCATACCTGTTCTACAATTTTGGTTAGACTGATGTTGTTTGAACATAAGCGCAGCATCTTATTTCGTATGCTTGCTTTAATTTTTCACGGCTGGAGCTCTCACCCCAGATCCTGCTTGATTTGGAATTTCCTGCTTGATTTGGGATTTCTAGCTGCATTTCATCTTTCTAAGCCTTTAGGCTGTGTTCATTTGGTTCATCCCACTTCAACTTAGTATTCTGTTGGACAAGCTTTTCTTGTATAGTGAGACTAAACTTTTAACCTCATTCCTCAGAACAAGAGTTTTCCCAAAACTTGGACCAGCTTGACAAACTCATGTTGAATTGCCTTAGGGGTAATAGTATTCCCCCAGTTGAAAGGTGACCAGAACTGGAGACTGACTTGTAAATGAGCTTTCACTTAGGTGTGCGACCCTAACAGCCAACAGGTATAGAGTCATTCAGTGTGAGTCCTGAAAAGTGCCGAGCTTCTCTGAGGTCTGTCAGCCCTTGGTGCAGGATGGACATGGAATTCTCCCGTGTCCTAATTGGATCCTCCTCATTTCAGTGTCTTAAATCTCTTTTGCAAGTGACAGAGGCTTTTTTTCTTCCTTCCTTGAATTCTTTTAAAAGTTTGATCTCCTGATCAGCTTGAATCATGTACCCTCCAAGATTTTCAGCACACAAGGCACTCAAAGCCAAAAACATAAACTAAATCTTCTTAGAGTGAAATGGTTCCAGAATGACTGATAGGGGGGAAAAAATACCATCAAGAAAATTTGGGAGAAAAAAAAATGTGTAATAAGAACATATCAGGTCTCAAAACATCAATATCCTAATGCAATTAAAGGAACAAAGAATTTTATGGGTTTTTTTTTTTTTTCCTAATAAGATTAAGGCTAGTTTTTAAAAAGCCTCTTTACCCAGCATAGGGCAGCACTAACCCAAAAGAGGCTCCAATGATTCCACACAGAACATATTTGCACATGTACCAGTAATTTTGGTCCTCATTGATTTAGCCACCACAGAACCTTAAATCTTGCTTCTGTTACCAACATGGAAAGTCTTGGAGGCTTTTGTTCTGAGCTGAGGGCTCTAGCATCCCGTTAGAGCTGAATGGAGTCACATTCTTTTGGTTCTTTACTTATAAATCTCTGTGTCTCCTTTAAATGTTTGGGAGTTTTGCTTCTGTGAAGATCTTGATCCTGGAAATTAGACCTTAAGCCTCCCATTGCCCATTGAGCTCCAGTATTTGGTGATGGGAATATTAATATTTGAGTTCTGTGCCTCTTAAAACTCCTGCCATGTATCTAATTTCCTATGTGTGCAGCCATTTATACACAGACTCATTGCAACGTGCATTCATTCGCAGAGAAGAAGTAACATTGTGCTTACATTGGGACCCTAAGTGTCAGACTGCCTCAGTCCAAAAAATGTCAATGAGTAGCTAGCTGTGTGACCTTAGGCAGGTTACTCAACTTCTCAGTGCCTCTGTTTCCTTGTCTTTAATTTAATTAATAGAAGAGCATGAAGCTTATAGAAGGGTTGAAGAATTAACAATCATACAAAATGCTTATTAAAACAGTATCTGGCACATAGTAAAATACCCAGTATGGATGCTGTTATTGTTATTTTTTTCTTCATTCATTCACCAAATATTCACTGCACACTGTGTGAGACCCTGGGAATACTGTATGAACAAAACAGATGCAGTCCCCCCGCCTGCCCCGTGGAGATTGTACATATAGAGGTATGCATTAGTTACTTAAATCTAGTACCTTTTGAAAAGTAGAATGACATATGGTGAATTTTACAGATTAACCACTAAAAAGTAGATAATGTATAATAAAGGCTTCAGACAAATATTAATAGGTATTTTGATACTTTTATTCTTACTTTATCTTAATTTTTGTCCTTTCTGATTGTCTTTCTGAAGATTCAGCAGCTATTTACTAGTATGAACATTTATAAATATGAGAAAATTTATATTGATTTATTACTTAATTTAAACTAACCATGAAGATGTTTTCATTTTGTTCGAGAATTTTTCACTTGGAAAATTTGCAAAGGTTGGATTAATGAGAAATTCATCCTAATGTGCCAAATTTTTAACCACACCAAAAGGTCAATCCACTTAAGGGGATAAAAAAAAGCTAAGTTTTTAGTTTTTTTAGTTTGGTGAAACTAACAAAAATCATTTTTTTCTGCAGATCATTTTAGGAAATGGCCTAAGGGACACATTCACAGGCCAAAATTCCAATCACATATCTTTCATGATAAATATCTTGACTTTAACATTACTAGATGATGTAATTTAAAGTTTTTCCTTGCTATATTATTCATCTTAACGTTCATTTTGCTTACCATTGTATTTCAAATGTCCTCAATTGTGATTGTTTTTTGTTCTATTTGCTTAGATACTTTATGTTTATTCCAATTCTTTATAGATAGTAGAAAAATCATGAGTTAAAATCCAGATTTGAGAAAGCAATAACTTCAAAGAAGTTCAACAAGCTAGTTAAAATAACACCATCCTTCAGTAAAAACATGTGGCCTGTTTCTAATCAAATTACCATATGCTTGTCGAGTTGTCCCCTCTGCAAACTTTCCCTAATATTTTTCTGTAAATGATGTTAAGTTAAATGGCCCATAATTGCTTGCTCTATCTCATAGCCCTGTTTAGAATAATGCTGTGTAACACTATCCAGACCTCAGGAATCTGATCTGTCACCAGAGGATGTATATAAATACTAGTTAGAGCTTCCCTCAGCTCCTTCTCTGGGTACTGGAGTTCTTGAAACTGTCCCCTTTCTCTCGCATCGCTGTTCTCACCACCTTCTCACACTTCCCCTCCCAGAACAGGAAATTAGATCCTCCCTACTCCAACCCTTCATCTTCTCCAGCGCTGGTAGAACCAGCTGATCTTCCCCTGTCCTGATCCTCTGACCTCCAAAGCTCTAATCCTACCCTCTGCCCCTCCTTTCCTTTGTTCCTTGCTTTGACTGGTGGGAGCCAGGGTAAGAAGATGCAGAGAGAGCAAATAAGGGCCAGTCCCTTTTTATCTGCATTCCTGGACCTGTAAAAGGAAAGACTGTTCTGTAAGGTCCCTTCCAATTTTCATATCCTAGCATTCTCTGCTTTTACAACTATTACAGTGGAGTGGGATGCTAGCACTAATGTCCCATCATAATGCTTCCTCTGAACTTCTTACTGCTTGTATTTTATAAATAGTTTATATCTCTAAATCACTGTTTATGTATTTTAAGCCTCCCTCTTAGGCTCCTCATACTAATCTTTATATCCTTCCTTAATCACATTGGCCTTTCCTGCCCTTTTCCTTCCTTGGACTTAACCGAAGGAGATTTAAGTTTCAGTCTCTTCAGTTGATTCTCAAATATTCCACTGTATGTTTTCCATACTTCATAGGATCCCATACAGAACCCCCAGGGGCGTATAACATTCCTCCTAAAGCCTGTGTTCTTTCCTTGGCTGCTACCCTCTTCAAAAGCATTTCATATCTAATGAAACAGTAATTGTGTACTTACTTATAATGCCCCCAACGTCCTATTTTTCCTTGGAAAATTTTCTCATGCTTAGATCCTGATTAGAGCAATATAATTAAAGATACATAAAATCTATATGAACATACATAACCATATACTTTCTCTTGTTTAAAAATATTTTTTGTGGGTCACCTGGGTGACCTCAGTCAGTTAAGCGTCTGCTTTCAGCTCAGGTCATGATCCCAGGGTCCTGGGATCGAGCCTCACATCAGGCTCCCTGCTCAACTGGGAGCCTGCTTCTCTCTCTTCTCTCTCTCTCCCTCTGCCGCTCCCCCTGCTTGTGATCTCTCTCTCTCTCTCTGTCAGATAAGTAAATAAAATCTTTAAAAGCATGTGTATGTTTTTTGTATTTGTCCCAAAAACTCTCTCGTATCCTTATATAGATTGATTTTATTCTCTGCACCAATAAGGAATTCCTATGAAATCTGTACTTTTTTTTTTTTTCCAAAAAAGCTTTCTGGCTAATGACTACCCCCCACTTATAATTACATTGTTGATCTCTTGACATCTACAACAGAAATCCAAAATCTCAGAAATTTGTTTTAGCCTCTGCAGTTCCTTTTCTTCAGAAGAACAGTTAGTACTTAATGTTCCGCTTCTACCTCAACTAGCTCTGGTGCAGCTCACTCCGAGTATTAAGTTACTTATGCGAGGCCCATCCATCACTGATGCGATCAGCTGTTCCCTCCTCATTTTCATCTGGCCAGTGAGATCTATATTCAGGAATTTTAGAAATCCCCATTTGTTTGTTTTTTAAACAAATTGACACTGTTCTTCCTATTTATCTTCTAAAATAACTATAATTCAAAGATCTTTATTTGTGGAGATTTCATAGATAACACTATCTGTGGTTTTAGTCCTCCATCCTAGTCTGCTTTATCCTTCCATGAAGGTTAATTATTCCTCACCAAGTTTGATTTTCCCCCCTAGTACTTTATTTGCTGGAGGACACCAAATATTCCGGGTCTACCAAAATTTAGTCCATGTGCATCTACTTTGGGCTCCTATCTATCTTTATGTTACCTTAGAGGCCTCCTGTTGCCTCATTCCCCAGGCTCTTGGCCCCTGACAGACTGGTTTCTTCACTCACTGTCACATCTGTTAGCAAAGTTGAGAGCTCATTTGACTCCTCTGGTCAGAAACCTCCAAGCTGATATCTGCAGCTGATGGTCTAACTCAGTAGCTCTGGTCTACCTCAGAGACAATTATACTTAATATAGATGGCCTGCTGGTGGATATCTCATTCATTCAGCTGCCGTTCAATATAGGCACTGTCTTTATTAGCAAAGTCCAGTTTGTACCTTCTGTACTGCTGTGATAAATTTGCTAGTTCCCTGGATAAGTCAGAGATGCACTAGTTCCTGAAAACCTGGTGTAAGAATCTCTAAACTTAGAAATAGATAGGTTTCTAGGTATTAAGCAATTCCCTAATTTTAAGATTTATTATAGGAATCCTTTAAAAATAGTATGCTCATCGTGTATATTTAAAAACAACTCTTATTTACCTTTAGCATTTCCAAAATATATCAGTATATACAAAATAAAATATCCTTATAGGACTGAGGTCTTAGAGATTCAATTCAAGAGCAATGATTATTGAATTTCTACCATAGAGTTAAGTCCTAGCAGCACTGTGAGAAATATGGATGAGAAGAGATGGATGAGATAAGGCTTCTGTCCAATAGTAACTCTCAGACAAATGAAGGGGAGCAGCTAGAAAGCTGCTTCCTAGGGCAGGTATAATAAGGAACGAACTGAACCAGGGCAGCAGAGGTGATACAAACAGTGACAGATGCCAGGACCTAACCACAGGGTTAGGTATGGTTTGGACGGTGACATGTGGATGACAGACAACAACTGACAGTGGCTCCCTGGCATGGATGTTGAACAGTGAAGGCAGGTGGGCAATCATGCTGCCAGAACCCACATCAGAGACATAGCCAGAGGACTCGGTGTACAGGGGGAAGAGTTGAGCGTTCCCTTACATTCATGCTGCCTTGGGGATACCCTTGTGGCAGCATCAAGCAGGAGCTGGAGCTGAAGGCCTGGTGTAAAGCACAGAGGTCAGGTTTAGGGAAAGCTGTGCGAAAGTCAGAGTTAAATCCCTGAGATGAGCTCCCGGAAAGAGAGCATGGCAGGTGGCAGGAGAGAAGAGCATGAACAGGGAGCTGGTCACAAAGCCAGGCAAGTTTGAATTCTAGGAGATAAGCCTCAGAAGCGTATTTCGAAAAAATGAGTTGAGAATTCACAGAATTCACAAATCAAGCAAGTGGATCCAAGAGCCTCAGAGCCAGACTGAAGTGTCTCCCACCCTGGACAAGTATCCCCTGCCGTCGAGGCTCCCTACGGATAAACTCCCTATGAGTTTACATTAACTGGCAGATGATTACATCTCGATTCAGGCAAAACTGAATTTCAGGTGTAAGCAGATGTAATTCAGATATAATTTCAAATTGATATGTTCTAGAAGTCAGGTTGCAAAGCATTTTAGAATTCTTAAAGATGAAAGAGCTTGTGTAAGTACAAGGTACTTTGTGCTGCATATTACCAGTTTTATTACTGTCATCATCATTAATTATGGTCATCTTCCACTGCTGTGAAGTCATTAGTTATCAAGAGACATCTGAAAGGACATTTTGAGGTCTTTGACGCCCGAGATTCTCTTTTATTTAAATATTTATTTTGTTCTGTATCTATAACTTCAAGCAGAGAAGGTTATTTCTACTTGCCAGCTCTGTACTTCTTGATCCAATGGCAGAAACGATGATCATGGTGGGAGTAAGGGAGTAGAGTTAGTGACCCTTGCTCCTGACTCTGCCTAAATTGTGTATTGCTAGAAGCTGTGACAGTCCCTGAGGTCCCTAACGGGCTAGAAAGCAGCCACCAAAGAGAACACAATTGGGCCATGATTCATGTTCATATATTTACCTGCCAACCAGACCCTTCGCTCCTCCCTCTGAAATCTTCCTGCAAAAACTGATCTTTGTACTTGCTTCTTAGAACCAGCTAGATACCACTTTTACAGTCTAGAATCTCTGTTGGTTTCCTGTTACTGCTATAACAAGTTATCACAAATTTAGCAGCTTAAAACTACACATATTTATTATATGTGTATAATAGAACTTATAGTTCTCAATATCAGAAGTCTCAATTGAGTTTCACTGGGTTAAAATCGAGGTATTGACAGAGCTGTGTCCCTTCTGGAGGCTCAAGTGTTCTCAGGCTATTAGGCATTCTATGGGCAGAGAACATTGCTGGATCACAGTGCTTTCTGTTGTTTAGAAAGCACGTTATTAATCATGTTGAGGAGAAAGAAGAAATGAAGGACTCAGGGCACCTGGATGGCTCAGTTGCTTAAGTGTCTGCCTTCAGCTCAGGTCATGATCTCCAGGTCCTGAGGTCAAGCCCCGCCATCGGGCTCCCAGCTTAGTGGGGAGTCTGCTTCTCCCTCAGCCTCTTCCCCTGCTTGTGCTCTCTCTGTCTCTCTCTCAAATGAATAAATAGAATCTTTAAAAATTAAAAAAAAATTTAATAGAAATAGATGACAATAGTTTAAAATTTCATAATGTACGTACTCAAAAAACCCACTAACATGTACTTGAACAGCTGTAAATGAAGATACACCATCCTTACATCTGAGAGAACACCAAGCAAAGGAACAAGAAAGGCATGGGAGCCTTAGACTATAGTTTTGGAAAATTCTGTGGTTTGAGAGAGAGAGAGAGGATGAGAGAGAGAGAAAGAGGATGCATTCCAGGTTGGGGCAGGAGGTGTCCTGGGAATGAACCAGTGGGGCCCACAGAGACAAAGGGCAAAGGAGCCCATCACATGGAGAGAGCCTGTCCAGCAAAGCACTAATGACTTTCCTTCCCATCTTCCACTTGGCCTGCAGTGCATCCTCTATTCCCTGCTGCTGGACCTCCAGACTGTCTTTTTCTTCCTATATTTTTAACCTTACTGTATTTTTCTCCCTGTACTTCACTTTCTCTTTCCTTGCCATCATGAGTCTTTTTTTTTTTTTTTTTAAGATTTTATTTATTTATTTGACACACAGAGAGCACAAGCAGGGGGACGGGCAAAAGGAGAGGGAGAAGGAGACTCCCCGCTGAGCAGGGAGCCCAACGTGGGGCTGGATCCCAGGACCCCTGGACCATGACCTGAGCCAACGACAGATGCTTAATCAACTGTGATTAAGGCACCCCAGGCACCCCAAGAATGAAATTAATTCTATGTGGAAGTGGTATTAGATGCTACATTTTAGATTCAAGTTGTTTTATTATTTTTGGAAAAAAGGTCAGCAGGGAAAATGCACCTAAATGATCATGTAAAATCACCTGTGAAATTTCGGAAACATGTTATCTGTTCTCCAGGTGAAGATATTGAAGGGAATTGATGTTTATGAATTAGTTTTAGCTTTGGAAGATCAGAGAGTGCTATATTACCTCATTTATACTCTAAAATTTAAAAGAAAGTGTAGTGGTAATTTGAATATGTTCTACTGGCTACCTTTATAAATGTAAAAAGTGTTAAGTTTTTATTCCCAACCCTGACTTTTATAAACCTTAAAGCTTCTAACTTCTCCTTCTGCTTTTCTCCATTGTAACATAACAATGACTATTTTCCCACAGTCTCAAAGGGCATATTGAAAAACTGATGAATTATTAGTTTCAAGGCCCTGAACAACTGTCAGCCCATTGGTGAAGCCTTCCTTTATTCTCTCGGGCAAAGTTAGCACTTAGCTCTTTTGAAGCACTTGTCCCATTGTTTTGTGATGTGTCATTTCCACCTGGGACCTTGGGGGCAGTAATGACATTTGATAGCCTTGGAGAATACTGGTATACAGTAAGGGATCAATTAATGAATGCATGTAGGCCACATCAAGGAATCATTCTTGTGCTTTCCAGCGAGCTCTGGCATAAGCAAAATTACTCAAACCACTCTAATAAACCGTAATCAGTTTCCAAATAGCAAAGAAGTAAGTATATATATGTATTTTTCTCTTTTTCTTTCTTTTTGAAATTCTATTGCAAGATGAGTATTGAATTTATTCATAGCTTACATCTGGACATCCAACTTTTAAACAAAATTAATATTCCATTTATATCCCTCTGTCTCTATATATCCCCCTTTCATGAGTTCTTTTTTATTTTCTGTCACTTTCTTGTCTTATGTTTTTGTTGATATTCTCTTCTTTTTTTCTCTGTCTTTTCTGAAACTTTTTTCCCTAGGTTCTGTTTGTTTCCCCCTTCCCTTCCATGCAACTTCTTTCTTAAGCAAGTCTGACCATGTCAAATTAGCCTTTTCATCAATTCCAACACACCAATGTTGTTGACTGGTGCCTCCTTACAGGAAGAGCACGACTCTAGAGCAAGGTGCCTTTGGCATCCACATGGTATTTAGTGGGTATACTGCTGTGCTCAGCCCATATGAGAATCTTTCTGTTGCCATTGAAGTCTTCCAAGGAGTGCACTATTAGCATCACAAATGCAAAATCTAAGAAGAGTACACCTTCCAAACGGATGCATTTTCAACTTTGAGCTGCTGATAAGAAATGCCCCAGTGACAGCTACCATCTTTCTTTTACCTGCCCTAAGACTGTATTTGTGGAGCGAAGTATCATGCAACGTACGAGACACTTAATTCTTCTTTTGCTTTGTCCATTGCACATGTTCTTCTGCTATTTCATCTCTAAAACTCTGGGGGAAAAAAAGAGGGGGGAAGAGTATAGATCTGAAAATAGTAGCTACAACAGCTGGTATTTTTACTATGGAGCCAAAGTCTACCAGTAGCCCAATGGCATGTTATTGCTTCCTTTTCTCACTTAGAATCTTCAGTGTTTTTCTTCTTTTTTTTTTTTTAAGTACAGACTAAAATGTAAATGTATAATTATGTAATAAAAGTAATAGTCATCTAGCACAGTATTTTTTTTTTTAATTTCTGAAATAAGCGTTAGACTTGTAGAGAAGATTTTCCAGTAAAGGCTTGCAATGTCTTCTTCTTTGTGCAACTATTTTGGTGAAAAATACAGCCAAAAGCACTGAAATAAGCTTCAGACCTACTTTCTAAAACACAGTTTTGGGGGTACCTGAGTGACTCAGTTGGTTAAGTGTCCGACTCTTGATTTGAGCTCAGGTCATGATTTCAGGGTTGTGAGGTGGATCCCCAGGTCAGGCTGCATGCTGGGGGTGCAGCCTGCTTAAGATTCTCTCTCTCCCTGTCCCTCTGCCCCTCCCCCCCCCAACAAAATATAATATAGTTTTCTTTTTATAATTTTTATTTAAATACTAGTCAGTTAATGTAAGTCTTATATTGGTTTCAGGAGTAGAATTCAGTGATTCACCACTTACATGCAACACCTGAAAGACCCGCGGATCCCCTTACCCAAGAATCCAACACTGCCACTGGATGCAAACAGCAAGAGGTTTATTGTCACGCAGGTACCGGCGGGTGGTCGGCAGCTCCAGCTAACCGAGCACCCCCCGGAGTGAAGCAGGGTCTTTTATAGGAAGGTACAAACAAGTTTTGGGTGGGGCGCAACTGATTGGTGGACAGTTTGAACTTTTGAAAAAGGCATACTTGGAGTTTGCGGGTTGGCTCCAGGGACCCGCGCGCGCGAAGAGAGCGGCGGGGAGGGGGGAATAAGCTGATTGGTTATGAGGGCCCGCGCGCGCGAAAGGAGAGGTGGGGAAGGGGAACAAGAAGGGGGAAGGGAGGAATGCCATCATGGCATCTCTATTATTTCTATAAGCCACGCGGCTAGAGAAAGGTAAAAGAGCAATTAATAAGCAATTAATCACACAATTGATAACCTAATTTCATACCTAAAAGCCAGCGGTTTACAGAAAAGCAAACAAGCAGTTAGTTATCCTATCTATCTACTAGGGGAGGGGTCTTTCTAGGAGAGGGGTCTTTCTAGGAGAGGGGTCTTTCACACCCAATGCTCAACATAACAAATGCCCTCTTTATCGCCTATCACCCATCTAGCCCATCCCCCACCCACCTCCCTCCATCAGCCCTCAGTTCACTCTCTATTGCTAAGAGTCTCTTAGTTTGTTTCTTTCTCTCTTTTTGACCCCCCCCTTCCCATATGTTCATCTATTTTGTTTCTTCAATTCCACGTATGAGTGAAATCATATGGTATTTGTCTTTCTCTTACTGACTTACTTCGCTTAGCATAACACACTCTAGCTCTATCCATGCCACTCACATGGCAAGATTTCATTCTTTTTGGCGGCTCAGTAATACACACACACACAGACACACCATATAATTTTCTGAAAATCATGTTTCCCAAATGAAGAGAAGTGCCTGATTGAGTATGGAGTATGGCTCTCTTGCTAAAAATACTACCTTATACTGAGGATGTGAAGAAATAATTCTAATGGATCCAGGGATCAGATGAATAGAAGAAGAAAAGAGGGAGAATGTGGATCAAAACAGTTGCTATTTTTTTTAAGGACTTTGTTTTGTGTGCTGCCCAAGTGAGTTGAGAGAGAAGACATTTGTACACAGTTTGGCACGTCTGTAAAGTGTAGTGTGAGGGTGGGGGGAAGGGAAGTCCATGGATCTAAAGCCTGTTTTTCTATTGGTGATATGAAATACTCTCTTCATGAATCAACACCTCCCACTTGTCCTAAAGGTGGGATGGCTGTTGATACCAATGCATTGTCTCCTCTTTGAGCTGGTGACGGAAGGCAGTGGGAGGCAGTGCAGCAAAGGGAGGAGACACTGAATAAATAATGCCCACGCATCCGATCCTGGTGTGGGCGGGTAGTGGGTGCCCAGGAGCGGCAAGGACTTGTACCCAATCATCACATGTGGTGCTGAGCAACCACCAACTGATCCAGAAAGGAAGTGAAAAGATAAAATGCTGGAGTCCATTAGGAAAACCAGGACATTTCTTATCCCATAAGGATAGTGGTGGGTAAGGGAATGGTTTTAATCATGGTTTTCTTTAGTGTATTTATGAAAAGGCTGGCACTTAACCTCCTGTCATTTGGGTTTGTCTGGCAAAATATAAAACAAAATTTAGCTGCTTATCCATTTACAGCATTCACTATGGGCATATGTCTGTTTATTTATCAGTGTTACATTTGTGACTTGGTTCTACATAGTCTTGTATTTACTGTTCCGTTGCTTTGGAGATAAACACAGATACAACATAGCCATTTCTTTCTAGCTTTCTACAACAGAAAGAACTTTACACATCTGCCCCATTGTCCCCATATGTGGATGTATGTCTGTCAGTCTGTTTGATTCAATTCATTCTCTCCTCCACCCTCCCCCATGTAAATGTTTATATTGTTCTGCTACGAACCAATATTGAAAGCATCTATGCTCACCACTATACCACCAACGATCCCAACCAATATTGAAATCCAAACTAAATAACCCATCACTTCCTAGAAATACTCTCCTTTTCTACGTTTTCATGATGTTGCTCTTTTTTTTAAGAAATAATTCAACCTCTTTTCTTTTTTCCCTCCTTCATCTTTATGATTTTTCCAGGCAGTCGAACTTCATTTCTGATTCCCTTATACTTTATGATCTGTATCACAGATTTAAAGGAAAGTGTGTATTTGTTTTTAAACATAAGGTGATAAGTCATGATTTCTTTTGCATCTTCTCTGTGTGGGTGACATTTTGTGCCTCCACTTTCACTATGAACAATAGGTTAGAATGTGTTTTTTGCAGTTACTATTGTTTGTGGAGACCATTGGCAACGATATTAGTTTGTTCATCTGAAGGAAAGAACAAGGAAAAACACTTTGGTTAGGTCATTAGGAGTTAAGAGAGAATGCGGCATTAGAATGTTTTTCATTTAGCTATCAACATCTTCTACTTGACACATCGTCTCAGTTGCCCTGTCTGTTAAATGAAGGGTGATTGTGCTAACCTGCACAGAGGTAATGGGAGGCTACATTAATGTTTGTGAAACATGTTGAGATTTTATGACCAAAGATACCATCTTGGGATAAAATGATGCAGTTCTTAACTCCTCAAACAAGGAGTCCGGATTAGTTTGGCTGAATTAATCAACCTTCTGTGTATCTGCTGTAAAGTCCCAAACCTCTGATCTCTTGAGTTTTCTCTCTTGATCCTGGAGCCTGTTTCTAGGTGTAAGAGAGCATTAGAGAATAGGTCAAGGTCACAGAACTGTAAACAGAGGAAATGTGTCAGACAGGTATTAGTAAACACTCAGGTGAAGGAGTGGACGAGGTTTGCAAGGCACCTTCGAGGGTAACCATCCAGCCCAGCCACTCGTCAGGTGCTTGCTGTCTACTGTATCACGTCAGCCCTGAGTGCTCCTGGTGGCATTTATCATGCCAGATTAATAGTCCCTCTACCCAGCTCAACCCATGTGGCCCACAGGGGTCTGTACTGACAGAATCTGACTGGCTTTTTAATCGATTTTCTTTACCAAGTTGATGAATATATCCACCGTATTCTCCTCTGTTATGTGGATAAGCTTCTCAGGAGTATGCACATACACAGATGCTTCTCCCTGTATGGTGGAGTATTTAGAAACAAAGTCAGTTTGACAGGCATGGTGGAAGTAAACAGCCTGACTTCTGCAGGAATGGTGTTGACAAGCAGTGATTCTTGGGAAGCTTCCAGCTACATCATGGGCTCAGACTTCAGGGATTTAGGCAATATAAAAACAATTTTTTAAGATCTGAAATCATTTACATTAAGTGAGCTTATATGGGTTGGGGTTTTATCGTTTTATATACACGTAATTTTTATTGACTCTTTCCAGAAATAATTCTGCAGTTAAGCCGCAAGCTGTTGCTTGGGTTGCAAACTCTTCTTTCTTGGGTGCTCTGATCCGGCCGAACTGAAAGACGATTTTTCATTGATAGAAGATATATTTTCCTTCCCCCAAAACGTCAAGTTCTGGTTTTGAAACATAACTCTCAGTCCCAAATTTAAATCCTACTTAGAGCATAAGTTCCTGATAAATTCCTCTTTTTCCCATTCCTCTCAGAGCCATGTAAGGGCAGCTCAGAGAATCCAGTTCTCGCCTTAGGAAACAAAGAGGAGTCTGTCACTCATTCACTTCTGTCTGCTCTTGTGAAAATCAGCTAAAAACTTCAGGTGCTTTTCCCAGGTCCTGGGGTGGGGAGAAGCGGGTGGCAGTCAGGGACGCAGGCAACAAATCACCTTGCCTTGGTGTTGGCCTGTACTGCATTTTGAAAGTGTGACAGATCTCTGCTGCCTTGTGTCTCTGTGATTTCTCCAGCACAGAACCTCATTGTTATTTCTTCCAGGTGCCTGGGGAAGCGTTATCTTTCTCATCATCATTTCAGATGGGGAAACTGGGGCACCAGGAGGCTGAGTGACTTGCCTAAGGTCATGCCATGTGGTACTGGCCCAGCCGGTTTCCAAGTTGTGGTTCCCCATTAAGCCTCTCTCCCTTTCTTCCAGGGTCATGCGTTCCAGGTCACCCAAAACCTTTGCCTTCTGCCCCTTGGCCTTCAGGGACACCTGCTCTCCATCTGTTCCAGCCTGGGTGCCATCAGTTGTGGCACCAGAGGACTGGCTGGCACCATGACTCTGTGAAGGTCTTCCCTGGCCTTTTCTCAGCACAGCTTTTCTTTGTTGCAGTGAGTGTGTTTGCACCTACTTAATGGTCTGAAACTATAAACCCAGCAGGCAGAGTCCGTGATGTGTTCAGAGCACATAAACCTGTCCTGTCTCCCTGCAGAGTTGAGGCACTATGAACGGCTCATGGGCCATCAGAGGCCATGATTCACGGCTGCTCTCCCCCAGTGGTCCTGAAGAATCATGGACAAGTGGGAGGGGCTGTGTCCCAGCTGGAGTGTATCACCACATCACCTGACAATGGCTCTTTGTCCTTTTAGTGTGTGACCGGCTGGCATTTTACTTAGGACGGAAAAGTCTTTTTGAGGAGTGCTTCTGGCTTACGTTTAAAAGAAAAATCAAAGCCAGGGAGACACAGCAATAATAAGATGTGACCTTAGTGGCTTTTTGCTCTTTCAGGTAACAAGTGCTCTTCCCCTGGGGCTCTGGGGAATGTTAGTAAGGCCCAAAGGCCTACCTGGCAGTCACTGTTCTTTCTTTCATGTGCCCTTGGAATTCTTAGAGTAGACTACCAGATTTTAACTGAGAAGGAAAATTCTACCAAAGCATTTATGATAGGCATAGTTAGGGGGAAACCAAACCTGCTTTTACCAATATCCAAACCATTTTTTAAAAGATTTTATTTATTTACTTGAGAGAGAGAGAGAGAGAGAATGCAGAGCAAGAGGAGGGAGCAGAGAGAAGCAGACTTCCTGCTGAGCAGGGAGCCCCAAGCAGGACATCCCAGGATCCTGGGGTCATGACCTGAGCTGAAGGCTGACCCTTAACTGGCTGAACCACCTAGGTGCCCCTATCCAAGCCATTCTATGGACCATTTATCTGATGCAATGGGACTCCTCCCCAACACACTCTTCATATCTGAACTGTATTGTGGTGAATATCATACTTCATTACACAATTACTGATTTATTCCTAAACAGTCCAGATTTGGACCCACCACATGTGGCATGTGTGTCCTGTGGCTATCTCTGTACTCACAGTGCCCCCACAGGGGTTCCGACCGTAAGCCCGCTCTTCAGGCCCCCACCCCCTTCCTCCACCTTTCTGCTCCTCTGAACATGCCTCATAGCTCGCTAGGAATGCAAAAAAGTGACATTTCCAGCTTCTACAGAGTTATGGCCTTCTAGTTGTTTCCTTCCTACCTGTGAGATATCTAAAGATGCCATGTTGTGTTTCACACACTTTCTGTGAATGGTGAACAAATGGCTCCCTCTTTATGGCCCTTTAAGCCTTAGGAAGGTGTGGATGGGCACCTTTCCCACTTGGTGCTCCTTGTTGTTTCCTCTCTCTGCCATTAGAATGTGATGAACAATATATTTGTTTATTCTTATTTCACTTATTTATACCTTATCTTATTCCAGAAAATGTTTAGGAAAATATAATTACCCGTGTGAGCACAAGGGCATAGCTTATTTAGCCTATTTTATGAAAGCTTCCGTGTAATAGCAGAGTTCATCCTCAAAAGCATTTTTCTCCCATAAAGCTTATTTTAAATGATCTTAGAGCCCCAGCCCTGTCCAACACAAACCTATTTTCCCAATAATGTATCTAAAATACTGAAAACAGTATTTGAATCATGCCTTGTTACCACATATGACCTTGTTTCTTCTATGGGGGCAGATTCTGAATTCCAAACCTGGGTGCTAAGGACTGGAGTCTTTCAGGAGGACTGCAGTGGGTGGGGAGGGACGGTGCCCAGCAGAGTTTCTCTAGCCAGAGTTTGGTACTGTCACTCTGTTTGAGGGCTGCCCTGGGGGACACAAAGGCCACTTCCATCCAGTGCCTCCCTCCTGGACGAGGTAAGAGTGCTCTGGAACTGAGCCTTTGACAAAGTCGTCCTCTCCTTACCTCTCTCAACGAAATGACTGTTCAGTCTATCCTTAAAGCCTTTTCTCCCCCTCGTAGGAGACCCAGAATATTTTTTAGCAGTAGATAGAGAGATGGATGGAAAGACAGATATTTTTAAAAATCACAATCTTTTGGCCCATGTTTTGACCTCGAAACCTTATGAGTTGGTTTTGCTTTCTTAAAGTCACATAAAAAGTATGGTTAGCAGAGACGTGGTTCTGGTGGGCACAATGGAGATGTAATTTTAATTCTTTCTATTCCCAACCAATAATAATATTGAAATTTTGGGTAAACAACATTTGAGAGGTACGGAAACTTGAGATTCACTTAACTGCTAAAATACTACTCTGTCATCCACAAACCACCAGTTATAAATGTTTCCATGCCCGGTTCAGCTGACAGCAAGAGAATTTGCAAAGTTAGAAGCTAGGACCTAGTAAGAAATGCCAAACACTTCCTCGCCTTCCCTAAAATATTGTCGTGAGAGTTTTCCTTTAAAATAATTTCCTTAGAGCTTAGAGATCTGTTGGACAGCATAATGTTTGTTCATAAAATTTGATTGTGCAGGATACTTCACGTTGACAGAATGTACCAAAGCCTTTAAAAGTTGCATTCATTCAGACTGTGGAGTAACTCAGGAAAATGTTTGACATAAAACATTGAGTGAGAAAAGCTGTATTAAAACATGTACAAACATGGGGGCGCCTGGGTGGCTCAGTGGTTAAGCCGCTGCCTTCGGCTCAGGTCATGATCTCAGGGTCCTGGGATCGAGTCCCACATCGGGCTCTCTGCTCAGCAGGGAGCCTGCTTCCTCCTCTCTATCTCTCTCTGCCTGCCTCTCTGCCTACTTGTGATTTCTCTCTGTCAAATAAATAAATAAAAAATCTTTAAAAAAAAAAAAATAAAACATGTACAAACAGTATGATCACAGCCGTATAAGAAAACCTGCATACACATAAGAAAAAGTTAGAAATGATCATTCAGCCACAGTCTTTAGACAGCTCTCCTGTTCAGGCCTCATTCCAGCACAAGTGTTAACATTGATTTTGTTTGACGATGGACCTATAAAGGGGCTTTCCCCCTAATGTTCTGTATTTTCCAAGTATTTGCTGATGAACATATATTATCTTACAATGGACAGGAAAAAAATATGTTAGTCAGAGATCTCAGATTTGTTCTCATCATTTAATGTAAAGAAAAGCATGAGGAAAGGGACCAGTATTTTTCATAGGCCTCAGCTTAGAACAAGTGGGTAGAAAAACCTGAATGTTTCTCTGGGGTTCACCCTTTTCTTCATGTGCCCTTACCCCTAGTCGGTGCCCAAGCCTTTGATTCTGCTTCCTGAATGTCCCCTGCGGTGTCACCCTGTCCGGAGCTGCCAGCCTCACCTCCCACTTGCATCCCTTCCCTGGCCCCCTCCTCAGAGTCATCAACTTCTTTTGAAAGTGCAGAACTGACCGTGTTCCTCCCAGCCTCAGGCCCTCCGGACGCAGCCCTTTGCTCACAGTGGCCGCCCTGCCTCACTGCCCATGCTTCTGTTCTGTCTGGCTCCAGCCATGGGGTACCTGGGGATGCCTTGCCACCTCCCGGGACTCTGACACGCATTCGTTCCTTCCACCCGTCAATGTATTTGTTTATTCTTATTCTTAATTCCCAAACTCTCCTTCAGCTAGCTCTCCTCCTTCCTCAGCTCTTGGGGCCACTGGAAGTTCTTCCGAGAAGCTCCCCCAGCATCCCAAGACTGAGCAAAGGGTTCCCTCTTCCATTCTCCTGTTACACCTACACGTATCAGGTGCTGCCTACCACCCTATGCAGTCCAGGGCCTCTTACCCAAGATTTTAAAATCCAGAAAGTTCTGGAAAAATCAGATGTTTCTCATAACTCATCTGGCAGCACAGTCTGGCCTGAATGGACACAGACTATTTAAAATCTGTCTTTATGTCATTTAGGGTGAATATTCATAATTTCATACCTTTTTTGCTGAAATAATTTTAATTTTGCTGAAGAAACATGAATGTATTTTATTATGGGGTGCTGCCCAAACATTGCTGGGGGGCATTCAGACGGGTGGCATTGGGGCAACCACATTCGCCATCCAATTTCAGAGAGGACAAAAGGGGCACTGGCCAATTAATACCAGGACAGCTTTAAATGGGGCTGGCCCAGACTTACCAGTGTGGATATTCACTTGTGTGTGCTACAGTTGGTCACATCATTTTTCTGAAAGCCAAAAAATCTCAATTCCACAGTGCTCCCCAAGTCTTTCACTGAAGGGATTGCACACCTGGGTCCTAATTGCTGGTTTCTGCATCTCTTTCCGCCACAGTATTTTAAGCTCTGTAAGTATAGGGGAGGTGTTTTGTTCCATTTGTATCCCCAGTGCCTTCCCAAACACATAATAAGCTACCAATACTTATTGGTTGGATGGACTTAAATATTCATCACTTTGCCTTTCATTCGTATTTGATAATTGTGGAGCTAGCATCTCATTATCAAAAGTCATTGAGCTCTAGAAAACTTCTGCCTGGGCTTTGTTCAGCTTTTTAACCATAGTTTTATCATTAAATATTTTAATACCAGAGCCATTTAATAACACATTTTTAAAGGTAAATTTTAGGCAGACAAATGTGTGTATCAACCTCTCTCAAACAATAGAAGAATGATTCTCATAGCCACTTAGCCCTGATATTAGTGCAGGAAGCATATAGGTGGGGCTGGGTTTTATTTAGTCACTTTCTGTCTGTTTGTTTCTCTTCTCACATGTGGCAGTAATAACAAAACAACAGTTGTAGTGTAGCGTTTACTGGGCATGCATTATATAGTAGGCACTCTGCCGAGCACACCTAGTGCGTTTTCTCATCAACTCTTTTCAATAACATCATGATCATCATGAGGCGTGTATTTTTATCCTCCCTATTCATCTGTCCAGGCCCTCTTCCTCTCTAGGGTATTCCTGTGATTTCCTGAGTTTCTTTCTAGCCAGTCTCAGTGCCTCGTCCTCTTCCTTCAGCAAATCATCTTGAATAGAACTACCCTATCAACCTTCCTTCTTCACAAGCGCATTCTTACCTGTCCCCTGCAGTGGTTCCCAGCTGCCTGTCTCACGGAGCCTGCACTGCTCTGCCCAGCTGTCAGATTTCCCTGTTAGCACCACCAGGCAGGGTGGTCCCTTCACTTCCCACACGTGCCCCCTCCTGGAATCTTCGGTGCCTTTGCTCAGGCTCATCCTCTCCTATCCCCTGCAGTGGGGAGGCACAGAATTTAATCCTTGCAGACAACCTTGTGTTGTTGGCTGATTATATCATAGTGTTGATCTTGTCCCCTTAGCAAAAATGTTAACTTGTTTGAGTCAAGAACCATGTCTTGTCTTGCTGTTGTATTTTCCACAGCGCCTGCCCCATGTGACAGACAAATGATGATGATTAATACAGTGAGGGGTGGGCCCTAGAAAGTCGGGATGCACCAACATCCAGAAACACATCTCTCACGTGGGAGAACCATGTTCTTTTTTTTTTTTTTTTTTTTTTTTTTTTTAAGATTTTAGTTATTTATTTGACAGAGAGCAGAAACAGGGCAGAGGGAGAGAGGCAGACTCCTCACTGAGCAGGGAGCCATATGTGGGGCTCAATCCCAGGACCCTGAGATCATGACCTCAGCCAAAGGCAGATGCTTAACTGACTGAGCCACCCAGGTGTCCTGAGAACCATGTTCTTAAACTCATTTTTACAAGAAGCCTATATCAGAGGTGAAAAGAAAAGAAGAGGGGCACCTGGGTGGCTCAGTCAGTTAAGTGTCTACCTTAGGCTCAGGTCATTATCCCAGGGTCCTGGGATCGAGCCCCATGTTGGGCTCCCTGCTCATCAGGGAGTCTGCTTCTCCCTCTCCCTCTGCCTCTTCCCCTGTTTGTGCGCTCTCTCTCTCTCTCTCTCTTGCTCACTCCGTCTCTCAAATAAATAAAATATTTTTTTTAAAAAGGAGAAGAGAAATATGATACCTCAAGTCCTAAACCTGGATCTAAATATCAAATTATGGAAGGGTCACAATGGAACACCACCACACATGAAAAAAGCCTTGGCCTTGTTGCCGTCCACGGGCTCAGTGTGAACCAAGGGAGTGTTATGGGATCCTCAAAACTGCAGCTGTCTTGGGCCACCTCAGTGGTAGTGCGATGCTCAGGAGGGGCTTCAGTGTCCATCAAGGTGCTGACAGACACAGACAGGGAGCCTGGCTGGCATACTGCCCACTGATCTACTGGTTGTGGGAGAGGGTGTTCTGCCTACGGAACAGCTTTTTTTTTTTTTTTTTTTTAAGATTTTAATTATTTATTTGACAGAGAGAGATCACAAGTAGGCAGAGAGGCAGGCAGAGAGAGAGGAGAAAGCAGGCTCCCCGCCAAGCAGAGAGCCCAATGCAGGACTCGATCCCAGGACCCTGAGTTCATGACCTGAGCCGAAGGCAGAGGCTTAACCCACTGAGCCACCCAGGCGCCCTATGGAACAGCTTTTAATGGACTTCTCCCCAGTACAGAAAAAGTCACATACAAAAGCAACTTGTAGGAAAATTTTGAATGGAAGCTCCAAATACTTGAGCTGCAGACTCCGTTTTGGTATGACCAGACGTGTTTGGATATGTTGAGGTATCACTTTAGGGTGGAACTGGAGATAAGAAAGGTGAACTCAGGTAGCAACTGCCTGCTTTAAGTCTGTTGACTAACTCTCAGTTAAAACATCTGCTCTCCTCCAGGAAGGGAGAGGGATGGAAGGAGGGAGGGAGGGAGAGAGCAGAGTGAGGGAGAGTAGGGGGAGTGGGAGAGATACAGACTGGAGGGGAGAGGGGAGGGGGAGGGAGGGAAAGAAGTAGGGAGGGAGATGGAGAGAAGTGAGCAGGACTCTGTGCCTGCTCGCACTTTCCCCCACTGTGCCCTGCCGTGGCCAGCTCTGTCATCCAAGAGGAGCTCTCACAGAAGGAACCCCTGACACAGGCATCATCCTGGTTGTGCTTAGGAAAGATTCCAGCTTTCTCAACCAAAATACGCTGCTGCTGCTGCAGCTGTAACTTGGGGCTTGCGTTTTGTTCATTAGCTCAACTTGTCTTCGCATATGTGGGCTCCTGTCCAACTGCATTAGGAAATCCTCCGTGGATAGTGATCTCGAACACAAAAACCAGCAGTCATAAGTCAACACAATTGGATCTTTTCTCAGTGTGGATGGGGCTGGTGTTGTCACAGACAACTTATCTTTCATAGAGAAGTGATTTCCCCCAGGGTCACCAGCAGGGCAGTGAGGCTGCATGGTTATCTGCAGCTCTGTGTTCTTGAGCTCTAAGACCCTAAGTGCTTATGACTTAAAGGCACCAGCCTGGAAACCTGCACAAACTTACCCCTGGAAGCTCTTAAGGCCGTCATTCCCCACACCACCCCACTATACCACCGCTGACGCCACCCTGACTGACAGTACTGTTAGTAACACCATGGCTTGGGGACCAGGAGAGGGAACAGAGAATGACAGTGAGCACACAGGTGTGTGTTTTCATTGTGGCTTCTCTCAGAGGCACTTTTATCTTCTTCCCTAGGGAGCAAGATTCAGTGCGCATAGTGTTACCCTTTCTAGTTCTTCTTAGGACCGGCCCACCCCCCACATAGAATTATAAAACATAACCAGGGCTAGTACTTTTAGGAAAGGGGAGTGCATGAACCTCCTGAGTGGACAAAGGGTATTTTTAATCAAGCTCCTGGGTAGATAATGCTTTTGTCCTGGCTCTGTGACCAGCGAATCATGTGTTTTTCTAGCTTTCCTCTGCCTCAGTGTCATCTGTCAAACCACGGAGCTAGACCAAGAGTTCCTACTGCCCTACCTGGCTTTGATTCCATCCAGGATCCTCCAGTGGTGCCTGCCTTAACTTAACCCTTTATAGAAAGTCAGGTCCACTACTCTTGTTAAAGCTTGAGATTTTTGTCAGGCGTTGCTGACTCTGACCAGGTCGCATTATGGTCCCTTTCTTCAGTATTTATCTGGTCTTAAAGGTGAGAGTCTAATTTCAAGTTCAGTAATACCCCAGAGAGCTACTTGTCATTCAAAAAGAATCTCTCCCACCCCCATCTCAAAAGTCCTGGATATCTGACATTTCGTAAAATCGTGTCTCCCTTTAAAAGTCAAACTCCTACATTGTGAATCTGCTTTTAGCCACTTTGGAAAAACTGTTTCTCTTTGAATCAGGTTTTGCTCAATTTTAGTATATGTGCTGCCGAAGCGAGCACGAATCAGGTTTTGCTCAAATAAAATTATTTGTCCTATTCAAAGGTAAGTAAAAGTAATTCATTTTAAGGAATTGCTTTAAGCTTATAGAAATATTTATAGAGGTATGGAAGAGAACAAACTTATTTGTAAGTATTTATATAAATTTACATATAATGTAAAAGTAGTAAGACTTCTACCCCAGTGACCTTAAATTTGATGGCCTAATGTAACAAAATGGAATGGAATAAATTATTTTATTTTTAATTTTGACATCACAAAAACATTAAAGTAAAATTAATTTCTCATGAATTTGAATGTATACCCTTTAAATTGTACAGACTTATCTTGACATTCAAAAATTGCCTTAGTAGGGGCGCCTGGGTGGCTCAGTGGGTTAAGGCCTCTGCCTTCGGCTCAGGTCATGATCCCGGGGTCTGGAGATCGAGCCCCGCATCGGGATCTCTGCTCAGCAGGGAGCCTGCTTCCTTTCCTCTCTCTCTGCCTCTCTGCCTCCCTGTGATTTCTGTCTGTCAAAATAAATAAAATCTTAAAAAAAAATAATTGCCTTAGTTACATAGACAAAAATTGCCTTAGTTGAGGGAGGAGGTTGTTCTGCCAGTGAAGGAAAGACTGTCAAAGTAGACGTGGGTTTTATATCTGAAAACCCCTCAGCAGGGAGTATTTAATCAAGTAGGGAAGGAGTGCTTTATTGAGAGGTCAGGATTGAAAGACAGGACTTTCATTTTCATTTCATTTTCCAAGGGAAGAAAATACCTGGAACATTCACAATGAAAGAAGGGGTTCCCTGTGTTTTTGAAAAATAAATATAATTTCTATGAAGAATTAGGATCAGACATCACTCACTACCCACCCTCCTGCCAGTGCCCTCCTTTTCACAGGCCGCCTTCAGTTTCTCTGCCAGTGTCACCAGAGTCTGCCCCGGACCCTGTGCTTTGCTATTCTGATTTATGAAGAGGATAAGTTACAGCTGACCCCTCTCCTTGACTCCTACCGCTGTTTGTCAATTATCTTTTAAAATACAGTAATAATCTCAGATTTCCAGAACGGGGCTGGGGTACATGTTTGCGTCTAGGGCACATATGCACCTGAGGTCCAGTGACAGACAGTGACTCCTGCAGGACGCTGCCCACAGATGGAGAGGAGCGCCCTCAGTGAGTTCCATGCTAGCACCTCTGTCTGCCGTACAGAAGGTGCATCAGACAAAAGAGCTCAAGTCTGCAAAACACTTAAAACAGATACTGATGTCCTGTGATGTTACTGTCTTTCTCCTCAAATCAACATCGTGGTATCCAATCTCTAAATCATACTTTTTTCAGCCACCGATAGAAATGCAGAATCTTTCCTGTACAGCTTCCGACTCCGTTCAGAGCACTAGGACCCAAAAAACCATAGACAGACTTTTTTTCTCCCCCTACCCCCAGGGAACAACTGATAATTAGAGTTAATGAAACTTACTCGAGGCTCTCCCTTCCATTCCTGCTGTAAGAAGTACTAGGGAGCTCCATTTCATTCGATCTGAGCATCAGAATCTTCAGTTTTCAATTTTCTTCTGATGACTCTTGTGACTGTATGAAAATGAAATGAAGGAATTGCTGATGTTCTTTCAGCAAGCGTAATAATTAAATTCAGAAATAAAAACAAAAACTTTCCAAGAGTAGTTAAGAATAAAAGTGACAAGTCTCTTTAAATTAAAAAAAAAAAATTATACCAGATAAATTAGTAGGAACATGAGGATTTTTCCTTAAAGAAATATTTCTTTTCTGTACTTCTATACATTCTAAAATTTCTGCCACATTATTAAATACACGGTACAGTTGACCCTTGAGTAATGTGGGTTTGAACTGCACAGGTCCATTTACACGCAAACCTTTTTTGTATAAATAGAGAACAGTACTATCAATGTACTTTCTCTTCCTTATGACTTTCTTAACATTTTCTTTTGTCTAGATTGCTTTATTATAAGAATACAGTCTATAATACATATAACATACAAAATAGGTATTAATCAACTGTTTATATAATTGATAAGACCCCCAGTCAATAGTAGGCTATTAATAGTTAAGTTCGGGAGAGTCAAAAGTGAAATTTGGATTTTCCACTGCATGGGGGGTTGGCACCCCGAACCCCTGCATGGTTCAAGGGTCAGCCGTATTTCAAATTAAACAGCTTCCTACTGAGAGTCTTCGAATAGATGCACAAAATAGACAAATGAGGGCAGATCCATTTTTTGTGGGAATTTTTACTTTTGGGGACCTCCCTTGTTGAAAAGAATGCAAAAATAACTAACTTTTGAAGTTGTTTACAGATGTGTAGGGCCACATCTGTAATGTTCTGGGCTCCACCTGGGCCTCATTGCCTCAGGCCAGCCTGGTTCTGTGCAGAAAGCAGGTGTGTGTGCTCCTCAGTTGCACCAGGGAGGACAGGAGACACAGCTAATGCCCACAGGCCGAGATCTGCGTGATTCCCAGAATCATGCCTCCCAGAGAGGTCCCTGTCCCTGTCCTAGAACCCGTGACCCCGCCACCTTACATGGCTCCTGCAGAGGTGATCAAGTTGCAGGTTTTTGGGGGGGGGGGGGGGTGTCCTGGATTATCCAGGTTCTCTCACTCTAATCACAAGGAAGTGGGGGGATCAGTGGGGAAGGAACTACGATAACAGAAGCAGGGCTCAGAGGGACGTAAGGGAGGGATTACAGTTTAAGGAATGCCGGGGGGCCTCCAGGAGCCAGAAGAGCCAGGGGAACCCATTCCATCCTGAAGCCTCTAGAAGAAACCAGCCCTGCCTATGCCCAGAACTGGAAGGGGATGTGTGGTTTCAAGCCCCTACTCTGTGGGAATTTGTGAGGCGCCCCTAGGAAGCTCACAGCGCTTCCCTGGCTGCAGCATTTCCTTTCTGGCCCCCCACAGCACACCTCCCATGGTTGGGCCTTTCTGAATGCACCTCCCCACACACGCTGCTCAGGGCCCTGTCCTGTCCCCTGTGAATCTCTTCATAGTCCCTCACCTCTGGCTTCTTTTACTTTTCCCACCTCCCATTTTCTTCATTGGTCTTCCCATTCTCAAAATATAAATCCCGAGGCTTATTGTTCCAGCCTGATGTGCAATCTTCCTTTCCTCTCTTCTGTTTCTTCCCTGAGAAGTTTCTTAATGGAAGAGCCACCTGGCATGTCAGACTTCTCTAACACTTAGGGCAACTTCTCTTAACACACTCTGGATCTGAGCTTTTGAGTAATACAAAGGCAGAACAGATAGAGCCTATAGAGCACATGGGGTTGAAGATTTTTAAAGGTCCTAGCTCTGAGCTCCCAATTAGTTTTGCATAAAAATGGAGACTGAGCACTTGTATCACTCCAGGATTATAGGCTGTTATCAATGTATGCCCATGAATCCCAGTGGCGCTGTCTACTCAGAATACTTTCGGAATTTCCATTTGGCCAGGAGACAAAAAAGTATTCACAATCTTAAGGAGTAATTTATCTGCTCCTTCCTGAGGAAATATGCATCCCTACCACAAAAAAAGGAAACCAGGCCCCAGGCTGCCCCAGAGGCCGCACCTCCACCATCTCACTTCCCCGTGTCCCCAGGTTGTGCACACAGGGAGAGAGGAGGCCTGGAAGGCGCCAGCATCCTGCCCTTCTCCATGCTAGGCCTGCTAGGCGCTCTAGTGCTAATTGCTTTTCCAATTCAACCCCACTTTGTGGACCTGACTTAAAGCAGCAGTCCTGAGTCAGCTCATCTCCTGACCATCTCATTTCCTTAGTCGGAAGATCGGTGATTCCGTGTATTTTTCTAATAAGCAAAATCCCCAGAGATAAAAGAGGCCACCACAAAATACTCGACTCTTTCTGGAAACAGAAGAAAGACTCTTCTGAACTTGTTTGCAGGGAGGAGGATGTTCTTCCTGATACAGGCGCGCATGTGTATTTACCACCCAGGAGTAGACCGAGGTTCGGGGAAACTGAGCTTGTTGTATGGGGAAGGTCTCAGTTCTAACTCAGAGGTGTCGCCCACCCGTCCCCGGCCTCATCTCCTGTAATACTTCTCATGTATATCGTCTATAAATACTGCAGCGTATGTATCTGCACATATATACACAAAGCGAAAGTATACATTAACCAAGATAAGCTGTGGCCGCCAGGGCTTTAATCTCCCCAGGAGGCTGTTATTACTGGAGTCCGGCCCTAGAGCACCAGCTGAGGAGAGGAAACTAGATTCTAGTGTGCAGGGCCTGGGAGGAGTATCTCTTTGTCTCTGCTTTTCTTTTTAGAACACATAAATAGCGTTCACATGTGGCCACAGATGATGTCATAGGTGTGATTGTCCCTAAAGATGCCTTTCTTGTCAGTGTGTGACTTTTTGGAGATACTTTCCACTTGATAGTCTCCAAGTAACACTAGATTACTGTGGAACAAGGAAGCAGGAGGTGCTTTCCCAGTATTTTCCCTGTTCAATTTGAATAATCAAGGTGGAAGTAATGATAACATGCGAAGGAGGAAAGTTTTCTCTCATGAGCTTCCATCGTTTCCATTTTTCATAGCATCTAGTATCACTCCTGCTTATGGTCTAAACCAGCGGTTGTTTTCAAACTTGAGCGACCATCAGAATCACCCAGAAGGCATGTTAAAACTCAGAGTCCTGGGCCTCATCCCCAAAGCTTGTGACACATTAGCTCTGGCAGGGTGCCCCAGAAATTTTTCTTCCAACATGTTCTTGGGCGATGCTGATGTTGGTCTGGGGACCACACTCTGGGAATCACTGGTTTGGAACATGGGGTCACAGAGGTGCATGGTTTTTGCACTGTTCTCCGTTTAGGAATATCTTTTTTTTTTTTTTTTTCTGTTTAGGAATATCTTAAAAGAAGTAGGTTTTAGGTTTTTTGTCTTTCCTTTTTAATTTTATTACTAGTTCAGTCTCCATGACTGATAAGGTGACAGCTATCCCAGTTTGCCCAGGACTAAGGGCGTTCTTTCCACATAGGACTTAGTAATGCTGAAACTGGGAAAGTTCTGGGCAAACTGGGAGGGGTTGGCCATCTCAGTAACCAATGGCTCAGCGCAGAAAGGTCCATTTCCAGTGGATTCCTCCTCCCATGGAGAGCACTGTGAATGTGTCACCGCAGGGTCTCACGGGCAAGGTGGCAGAAGTTAATGACACCAGAACTTGAGTGACACCTGTCACCAAAGCACAGCAATGTTCTTTAGTGATGTTCATTAAACCTCACGGGGAATATGCAAGAATCACAGACACTTTAAACATGTAGTCTTGTGGCTTATTGGCTCACATAGCAAAACCATCATTATGGCCATGAATAACACCTATCTTGCTGTGCACCTACTATGTGACAGACACACTACTATGCGTCTCCTACATGCCACTTGTTCCATCCTCACTGCAGCCTTAGCAGGTAACTATCATTATTTCTGTCTTTCAAAAGCAGATACTTAAAGGGGCCATTTTTTTACCCCGGGGTCACAGATCTTGTAAGAGGCCAAACCACAGGTCAAACTTTTGTTCTTTTACCTTATGACCTTAAAGAACATTAAATCCAAGTCTTTTTATAGTAACCGCTGTCCTTCCAACCATTCACATTCTTTTACTTTATTGGCAGAGTTGGACTATATAGTTGGACTTAGTGTCAAGATGCCCAGACTTTTGTCCTACTTCTTCTCCGGGCTGTATAACTTGAACCATGTCCCTTTTTTAGCCCCTCTAAGCCCAACTTTCCTTATCTGTGAAATGAGGATAATAATGCCTGCCTTGCCTTCCATCTTAGCTTGCCTTGGAAAGCCACAGAAACTCTGTTTGGGAAGCTGTTGGTAACCCGACCAGGTGCTAAACTAATGTGTGCATACTTCTTAAACCTTCTCCTGTTCTTAAAGAAAGATTTAGTGCAAGAACTTGAGGAATATTTACTTAAGTGAAGAAGAAACAAAGCAATTTAAGTAGCCATCATTAGCAAAGAACAGAAGAAAATTCTCAGGGGGGAACATAGTTCTTCAGCTGGTTTTACAAGGATTAGCATTCCATTCCAGAGCAGCCATTGCAGGGGATGCACTGGCCAGCAGGGGAACTCCAGAAGGGGCACAGTGAGGGGGCAGACTGCTCTCTTTGTGGAAGATTCTTGTGAAGATGCAGATTACAGATGTGCAGAAGTAGGCCAGGAGCTGTCACTCCTTCAGGGTTAAAGGGTCTCGTGACTTTTCACTGTGGTTATTTTCTTTTTTGCTTTAAACATAAAGAACTCAAGAGCACTGAACCAAGATCGTGGAATAGTTTCATCCTTTTGTGAATGTGTCTGTTTCTGCCTCTTCACTTTTCTGTTCTCTTTCCTGTTTCTGTCTGTGCGTAGATGTGGCTGCCTCTAACTTCATCATCTGAGTTGATATACCTGGGTCAACTCCTGTCCTCTTATTTCTTCCATCATCGGTGGTGGTAGTAATGGTGGTTTTTTTCCAAAAAAACACAAAAAACTGTGCATGATTGTTTCTCAGTCAGGTTCAGCTTGCCTACTGAGTCATCAACTTCTCCTCAATACTCTTGGGTCACTGGGTGCCGGTACTGATTTTGAACCAGGAGGGGAGGACATGGGTCCCAGAGACAAGGCACAGCAATCTCAGAGTGACAGAGCAGGTTCCCTGGCACAGGGACTTTTCAGGGGAAAGCACACTGCTCATAATCTTGGGAGTGCCGCTGAGCTGCTTCCACATTCCATCTGTCACAACCAAACATGTGGATATAGACTTTGAGGAAGAACGGACATATTAGACATTGTCTGCTACTTCATGAGTGAACCCTTTGTGATTATGAGTATCTAACATTTAGAACATCTGTTTCCTGTGTATCACTGTCATCCCTTACTCTTCTGAAATAGGAAACATAATTAAATTGTTCATATTTAAAGTATTGCTTTGCTAGGCCAGTACTGTGGCCATCTTTGCATTAACATACCTTTAATTTTGTAGAAAATATTACTGATGTGAAGTCTCAGAGGGAGTTACCTTTTGTTCTATTATTTCAAACTCATTTTTTGATTCAGCATTTTTTTAAAAGATTTATTTATTTATTTGAGAGGGAGAGCACAAGTGTGTGAGCTGGGGGAGGGGCAGAGGGAGAGAAAGAATCCCAAGCTGACTCCCCACTGAGCGCAGAATTTGAGTCAGGAGAGGAGCACTGTCTAGTTCTCACAGGGCTTGATTCCATGACCCCAAGATCATGACCTGTCCTGAAACCAAGTGTTGGATGCTCAACTGACTGAGCCACCCAGGCACCCCCCCAGGGTCCAGTATTTTTACTAAAGGCTCAGACATCCATTTATTTCTAATATTAACTCACTGTGGAGGTTTTTAACCAGTATCAGAAATGAGGATTCTAAACAGCAGCCTAGCTTTTTAGCATTCCCCACATTGCATATTGGATTAGCGATGACATGGAAATTAGCTGTCTTCAAGTGTTTTGTTGTTGGTTATGATTGTCAGTCATAGTAAATGACCCACCTGAGGGGTCACTCTTACCTCCAGGAAAGCTTGTTTTGTTTGTTTGAATGTGTTCCTAGAAAGATGAATGAATCTGTTCTCTGACTGTAACACCAGACAGGGACAGGAGTAGCAAGGAAACAAATGGAAGTTCTACTTGGAGAGGAATCTTCCTTGTGTGGCATGGCAAAGTGGCGGTCCTTAACCTAAGAGCTTCAGACAGTTAGACTCACTAGGCAGAGTTTGTCTCGAGGCTGTAATGTACCACCACTGTAGAGTAGGCATCTATAAAGGCAATTAATATTTTTCATTTGAGCAGATGTATATTTTAATTAAAAATTGATTTATTGCCACCATAAATGATCTTTAAGCTTTTTGTAAGTTTATGTACACTTATGGCATGATTCTTCAATCACTAGATTGTGGGCAGATGAGAAATTTCATTCTGCCAACATTCACCAATCCTAGTTCCACCTCTCACCATCTGCTACAGCAGATCTGATTCCCAGGGTGCTCTCAGGAACACACATGCATGCAGACACAAGCATACACAGATACACAGGATGAACATGCCATTATAAAACATGTAGTACATTAAGGTTGATTTAAAAAAAAAAAAAACAACTAAGTATGTAAGAAATAGCAAAAGCCCAGCACCACCACTTACTAGCTATGTGACCTTGGACATATTACTGACTTCTCTGAGCCTCAGTTTCTACTTCTATGGAATGCAGAGTGTAATGTCTACTTTTTAATGTTGATGAATCAAATACAATAATAGTTCAAAGGACATACCAGCAAATGATTACTATTGTATGGATTTTAACATACATATTTTTTCCAGCTCAATAGCTCTCAAGTTGAGATGCATGTGACTGTGCAAATGACCCTTAAAAACATTAAATCTGAGTCTAAATTTTATTTAAATGTAACTTTTAATTTTCATTTTGGAATCCTAAAATTAGTGGCATTTAAAACACTGTCATAGTTTAATGGGCAGATTTTTCCTCTCTTGGGGGTAGATAAAATAATGTTTCCCTGTTACAGCCAGTTGCATGTTAGAGCCAATGAAACAGAGTAATTTTTATTATTATGCTTTTTCAAGTCACCAGGGAAGGTGCTATACACTTCCACATGTTAAGAATGCTATCCCTGTTCCACACTGTGGTGGCCTGGGATCCTCCCTTTACTATATTCTGAAGTGCTATGAATAGGAGCACAGACTTTGGAATCAGATAAACTTGGTTTCAGCTCTCAGCCCACCACTTACTAGCTCTATAACCTTGGACAAGTTGTCTACTCTTCAAGTCTCAGTTTCCTCATATTTAAAATGGGAACAATAGTATTTACTTTATAAAGTTGTTTTAAACACTGAAAAGAGATAATGTACATAAAACAGAGCATACTTGGGAGTATGTACTACATGCTCAGTGAATGATGAAGGGGGGAAAACCTAGTAAACAAGCTTACTAGTGACAGACCCTTATCCTTTGCAGTTTTATTTGATTTTTTCCTGAAGTAGGCAAAGTCATATGAAGTCAACCCTTGTCAAGTTGAGGGCCATGCTAGGTGACAGCAAAAATTAAGCATGGGGGCCTTCCACTTCCAACCAAGATGGAGTGACAGAGACCAGATTAACTTTCCTGTCCAGAACAAGACAAAACAAAAATGGCAAAATATGTGGGAAAATGATTTTCAGTTCTCTGGATATCAGGCAGCAGAGGATAGTGATCTCTGAGAAATGGGAAACAAATGAAGTGAGCCTTTGAGAGAGTTTTCAAGATCGAGCCTGGGGACAAGAGTTAGCCAGAGCCCAGCACAGTCCCTAAGTTGAAAGGACAGAGATGAGAGTTCAGAGAGGCCGGACTGGCAAGAGTCCATAGGACAGAGTACCACAGAGGAGAGAACTGCACAGATTACTCCAGAGTGCAGCGGGCCCCTGGAGAATTTAGAAAAGTACCGATCAGCACATGCATATGAGGAAACTAAGTCTGGGGAAGAACCACCTGGAAGGATTACAGGGAACTGTACCAGGCGTTCACACAGGGCTAAGAACAATGCATGTTCTCACTGGCCAGACTGGAAAAGTTCAAAATCCGGAAACATTAGTTGAAGTGTTTAAGAAGGGTCTTGCCTCTGTAATGGGGATTCATTACCTTAGATTGGGCACTACTCCAGACTGCCTAATAAATTTTAAAAGGAAGACCCAAAAGGACCACCCTCTTTCCAAGTAAGTTAACTGTGTCCCAGAACAGAGTTCAAGATTATTTATAAGAATACAAAAGCATCTACCACCCACAAGGTAAATTTCACAATGTATGGCATCTAATCAAAAACTACCAAGTTTGCAAAGAAGTGGGAAAATATGCAGAGAAAAAAGAATCAATTAAAACCAACCTAGTTGGTTAAATTAGTAGCAGGGACAGTAAGTCAATGTTTAGAATGATACTCATATAGTTTAAAAAGTTAGGCAGAAAGAAGGTAGAAAGAAGACCCCCAAATTGAATTTGTAGAGATGAAATCTGTACTGTCTGACATGAAAATTATATTGGACAGAATTAATGATGTATTAGACATTGCAAAAGAAAAGACATAGCAATAAAACCTATCCAAAATGAAACACAGAAAAAAAAATAATTTCTGGAATATGAACAGACTATCAGTTTCAGAGGAGAACTTCAAATGCCCTCATGTACGTGTCATGGAATCCTTAGAAAGAGGGGAGAACAGAAGAGGTATCTGAAGAGATAATGACTAATTTTTTTCCAAATTTCATGAATACTATAAACACAGAGATCCAAGAAACTGAACCAACATGAAGCACAAGGAACAGGAAGAAATGGACACTGAGGTGCCTCAGAATCAAATTACACAAAATCAGTGACAAAGAGAAAATGTCAAAGAGGACACAGGAGATATATGGGAACAAAGACAAGGAAGGCAGCTTTCAGTCCATGCTAATTATGAACCTTAAAGCTGTGAAAGCAAAACAAATTTGAAATACTGTCACTATACCATATAAAACTGGTTCTCTAATGTGACTTGTAGACTCACTGTTAAGGGAGTTCCCAAGGAAATGCTCCAGAAATATTTTGAACCAAGACAGCCTGTAAGTTGTATTAGACGTCCAGAATGACTTCTTTAGAAGAAACAATGCTCAGTTCATTTGTAATAGTAAATATACAACTGTTTCATTTTGCTTAACAAAGCAGTCTGATTACTTGGTCATGTTTTGTATATAATTCCATGTATTTCCATTTGCTTTCTATACTGTTGAAAGCCAATTTGAATGTTTATTTGAGATTAGGCCAGGTAGGGTCCACTTGACTTAAGGAAATCATGCTGTTCTTGAATTTTATTGTAATTTTTCAGAAGGCAATCAGGAAGTCCTCATTTGCATGACACTATACCATGTAAATATATGTTCCAGTAGCTTACAATCTGAGACAGCCCTCAAATTAGACTTATAGTCAATGGAAAGGCAATTTAGACAAAATCTCTGGGAATGTTAAATCGTTTGGGAACACAAAAGAAAAGGAAGATTTCTGTGTCATTGAGTGATGGAATCTACACCAGAGTTACAAGTTTACCTGCGCAGGGTTGCCAGGAACATGTTTACTCCTAATATCCAGTACCTATATCAGAAGATACAAATGTATCTGATTCAAAAATGTGGGTGTAGTTTGTTAAATTATACCTCTATTCAATTCTACACTAGTTGTGACTCAGGGGGAGTGTCCCAAGATTGCTACATTGCTAGATGACATTAGTCATGAGACATTTCATTCAGAGAATAAAAAGTTACTTTATAATAGCTAGTGAAAGCTTTTAAGTACTCATTGCAAAGTACTTTTAAAAGCCTACACTTAAGGTAATTTTATGGGCTCTGTTGGCTAATGTTTGCAGTCTTGGGTGTGGGGCAGTCAAATGAAGAGAAAGAGGGAAGTGGTAGATGAATCCTTCCATGATTACCTGGAAATATGGGCTCCCACACAAGCCACTCCTGCTGTATCTCTTAAGTGGTTAAATGGATGGATGAATGGATGGATGGATGGATGGATGGATGGATGGATAGAAATATAAATAAGTAAAAATGGATTGCTTATCTGCCTATGTAATAGGCTGCTAGTGCTGATAATGGCAAAGAAGTTATAGTTTCAGAGCATCATTTTTCAACACAACCCTCATAACAAAACCATTTTATAAGAAGGTAATCTTTACAATAATGACCAAATACAAATACATATCTTCTAACATTGATTTTAGATGATCTCCAGTGCAGAGTCCTATCATTTATTTCCATTGCAAAGCTCATGTGTGTATATGGAAATCTGACTTTACTGCCCCCCCAATAAACTCATGTTCCTTGATTAATGCCAAAAGTTGGAAGAAGCACTACCCCCCCAAAAAAAAACTGCCTATACCGCAAAAAAGTTAATTGGCTATCTTTATAGAATTTCTGCTTTATTTGATAACTATGTCCCTAAAGAAGACTATTACAGCCATATCTTAAAAATAAACTAACTACACAGGAGTATAAAGTCCTCAGATGAATTCTCCCATTTTGGCTATAGTGTTTACAATGGAGACCTTGTAAGAGCTGTGGTTAATTTGTGACTCAGCAACTAAAGATGTGCATGAGATCGTAGACAAGTTTCAGGAAATAATCACAGAGAGGATTTAAAGTGGAACTACATAATTTTAGAAGGTACAGGGAACTGGAATTGCTTGATTGCTATAGGCGGATTTAAGTGGGAGAAAGAAAAAGAGCTTTGGAGTCAGACCTATATTCCATTCAGCACGCCCTACCTGTGTGACCTTAGCAAGCTACTAAATTTCTATAAGCCTTTTTCTCCCATCTGTATAGGGGGAGAATACCCATCTTTCGGTTTCTGAGACTAGTAGAGATGATACGTCATATGCATAGTAGGTACTCAACAAATATAATGGTTATTTTTGCAGATTCCCAAAGCCTCTGAGTTACCTATGACTCCTGTCTTTCTCCTACATCCCCCCCCCACCCCCTGTTCCCACTTCCATCTTATCCTTCAGCTAACTGTGAACTCTCCTTTGGAAATGCACATCCAAAACCCACCACATCTCACCACCTTCTTCAACTAAGCCACCACGCTCTCCGCCATGAATTCTTCCAGAACCAGACTCACAACTTCCACCTTGTCCCCGAACACTTTATTCTCATGACAACAGCCAGCGGGACACTTTTACAGTGAATTGAGATCATGTTACTTTTCCCTCAAAACCCTTTCTATGGCTTTCCTTCTCACTCAAAATGAAGTCCTAACTCCTCCCTCAACCTACCAGGCTCTCTCTGGTCTACGCCTCCCCCGATCTCACTGGGCTTAGCTCCTCCCCTCAGCACCACTCACCTCTCTTAAATCACACTGTCCCTTCACCCCAGGGTACACAGACTTGCTCTACATCAGGAAAGCTGGAGAGCACAGCTGGCTCCCTCCCTCCTTCTGTCTCTGTATAAATGTCACTCTATCAGAGGAGCCTCTGTAAAACAGCTACCCCCATCACAGCACACCATCTACCTTCTCGAATCTCTCCTCCCATTAGAACGTAAGCCCTGTGAGACTGAGACTGAGACTCTGCTCCTTGTGCTTGAGGCCGTCTGCCCAGTGCCTCGGACAGCATGGAACACAGCTGCTGCTCCATGACAACGTGTTGCATGGATGAGTTAATACTGACCCCTACGCCAATAGAGGAATGCAATAGCAAGAGTTCTGGGCTGAAATTCAGAACACCTGGGGCCTGGATTCAGGTCCTGACCTTGATACTCACCACCTGTCTGACCTTGGACAAGACCTAGATCCAGAACACGGGCCTTAGTCTCCTTCCCAGGAAAATGGAAGCCTGGGCCTCGTGCAGCTCTGAGCCCCAGTTATCCAGTGACGTGTCTAAGAGACTGTGTAATGTATGCTGCCCAACTGTTCCCATATTCTCATCTTGCCTGTTGGGTATGCCTCGGGAAATGCATGGGAGTCCAAGCATGAGCTATTTAGCTTTGTATTATGGGAGAAATTCTGTGAGTTTAGTAAGCGCTGGGAAGGTTACTGAGGTAGGTAAGGGCTTTGCAAATAGCTCTTAACCTCTTGTAGAAAGTATTGCAGTTGTGATTTTGCCTAAAACTGGGGGTGGACTAAAACCATAAAGTTCCAGTTCTACCTGTGATTCCAAATATTTTTGCCTTCCTTTGCTTATATTATTTGGGGGTAGAGGAAAGGAAATTTTATAACATTTCAACAGATGGCGCTGCTGATAGCTATTACTGGATTATAAAAAATAGATTTCCAATTTACTAACTTAAGTAATCTTATTTTTTAAAATAATTTTATTGTATCCTGGGATGATACATTCATTTGTTTAGTCTTTTATCTCGCCAGTACTTTGGAAAAATGAATAGTTTTAACCATGTTATATAGTGAAGCCAGCCCCAACACATGAAATAGTTCAGTCCCCAAAGTTGCCCTACATTAATATATCATGCACTTTTACTCAGTGGTGTCATAGAAAATATGACAAAATGCCTTACTTGGAGGAAAAGAGAAGATCATTTGCACATAAGTGCAGTCCATTTTGTCTTATTACATAAATACAAACCAATCAGGGGATCTATGTAGAGTTTTTAAATAGATACAGGTATTGTCTTAAATGATGACATGTATAGAGAAGATACTGTGAAAGAATCAGTGGGCGTAGAGAAAGACACATGTCTTCTAGAGCCCAAGGAGAAAATGTTTTGCACAGAACCATAGTCAATATGTTAGAGATGTCATTTACGCTCATTCATCAACTTCTTCCACCCCTGACCAATGTTTCCATCTGGTCTTCAAGCAAAATCATTTTAATTACGCAGCCATGCACTTGCTTCTGGGTGTGGTTTCCCTGATTGCATACTTCAGCGCAGATTACAAATATTTGGCAGGATTCCTCCTTCTGTGGGAACCAGACAAGTCATAACACCAACTGAACGCTCTACACTGTTGTGCAGGAAAGAACCGCGTCATCTCGGGTTTCAGAGTGCAGAGTATGAGAAACTGCTTTGGTTCTGCTCTCCCCTTACAGCCCTGTGCCTCCAGCCAGGAAACGGGCTCGTAATTAGAGTTGCAGGCTCCTATTCTAATAGCTGCCACCTCCAGATGAGACCCACAGTCATAGAGAACCAGGCAAGAAGTCCCCAGTGTGGAGTGACATTTGTCTCAGAGAATGGATCTTTTTCCTCTGCTTTATGGTATTATTACCCAGAATGGGCAGGGGAAATTAAGATTCGGGTATGTGGCAAAAGAAGGCTTCAATATGTGATATTTAAGAACTTGCTGCTAAGATTAAACAGGTTGTCACAAATTGTTAACTTTTAAAAACCTAACATTATTGGGGAGCCTGGGTGGCTCAGTGGGTTAAAGCCTCTGCCTTCAGCTTGGGTCCTGATCCCAGGGTCCTGGGATCGAGCCCCACGTCAGGCTCTCTGCTCACTAGAGAGCCTGCTTCCCTTCCTCTCTCTCTGCCTGCTTGTGATCTCTGTCGAATAAATAAATAAATAATCTTTAAAAAAAAAAAGAAAAGAAAACACCTAACATTATTAATTAGTAAAGCCAAGAAATTTTGAATGAAACAGCCAAAATTTTTCCTTCAACCCAAGCCTAAAATTTCCACTTCTGTGCCCCTCTGGTCCCTTTTCACCTTCCATACTCTGTTCTTCCTGTTGAATGTTCCTACTATGTACCTGCCCAGCCCAAGACCTCAGGGAGATTGTGAAGGCAAGTAGGCCTCCAAGGCCTCCCCCACTCTCAGAATTCAGGAGCCTGTCGGCATAAGTCTGGCAACATGAGCTTCAGTGATCTATCAGCATAGGAGGAGATGAGGGATAGATTACCAACTGGCCTCTAATTACCTTTTAAGGTTAAACAGGTATATTGGGGGGGTTGTTTGTTTTTACTTTATTAATAAAACCACTTCGCAATCAAAGAACTTTATTGTCTGTATAGTTGAAAACAAGAGTAATACCAACACTTGGCACTCTGATACCCTTTTTATCCAGATGTCCCAAGGTGCTTTGCAAAGATCAAGCTCGGTCTCCTCACTATCTTCTTCTTTTTAAGGTAGGTTAAGGAAGAAAAAAAGGGAAAGGAAGGGAGAGGGGAAAGGCAGTTTTGTGTCAGAAGTACTTGAAGGGGAAAAGCAACACTTAAGCCTAAAATCAGCGTGGCTTGGGTGACAGGCAACATTAACGCAGATGGGCACAGGGTTATCATTCTCAATGACAACTGACAGGAAGAGGATTAACAATTTGCTCAGGGTATTTACTTGGTGCCAGGCACCAGGCTTGGCTTTTCCTTCTCCCACACCAGCTTTAATGAGGTATAATTTGTTTAAAATAAAAATTACCCTCTTTCAGTGTACAATTTGATGAGTTGTGACAATATATACAGTTGTGTAACCGTCATTACAGCCAAGGTAGAGAACGTTTCCCCAGAAAGTTCTCTCCTGCTTCTTTGCAGCTAATTTCCTTGCTCCACTTTTTGTCACTGTAGTTTTTCCTCTTTAGGATGTCATTTAAGGGGAACCATTCATTTGGAGTTTTTCCTTTGATTTCTTTCACCTAATCTACTGGCTATGAGATTCACTCATGTTCTTAGTAGGTCAGTCGTTCATTCCTTGATGTTGCTGAGTAGTATCCCACAGTGTGGCTGCATACAGTTTGCCCGCTTAGCCACTGAGGGCCATCGGGTTGTCTTCTTTTGGAATGATAGGAATGCTGCTGCTTAGAACATCCACATGCCAGGTTTGTGTGGACATATGTTTTTATTTCCCTTGGGTAAATACTTGTGAATGGGACTGCTGGTTCAGGTTGGAAGTATATTTTTAACACTACGGGATACTACCAAACTGTTTTCCAAAGTTGCTCTGCCCTTCGGCCTTCCCACCAGCAATGTCTGAGAGTTCCAGTTGCTCCACATCCTTGTATTTATGGATTATTTCAGTTACTCCCCAGAACAGTGCAGGAAGCTAAGTATTATTATTATTATTATTCATTTTATGAATGAAGACACTGAGACCTGAAGAGTCCAGGTGACTTGTGTAAGGTACATACATAGCTAATGTACTTTACTTAAAGTCAGAGAAACTTCTATTGGTAATCTAGAGGGTTTTAGGACAGGTGAAATATGATTAGTTACATGTCAAAACTTAAGAGCCTACTACTTCATATCATGAGTCCTAAATACAAAGTTCAGTGTGTGTGAGAGAATTTTTAACTAACTGAGAAACAAATTTAGGGAAAACACAAGTGAAATGAAAACACCTCTCATGTCTAAAGCTTTTATTCCCCCAAATCAGCATATCCTGTCATTTCTATATGATACCCATCCATCCGATCCTTGGAACCTATGGGGGTAAATCCTCACATCCTATTTGCTGAAATTAAGAGAAAAGCCAGCACTGAAGCCAGGCTTTCTGGGTCTCCAACATCAGCTTTTCAGCCAGTTTTGGGGGTTAAAATAATTTGTCCTTTGTGACGGGATTTAAAGCTGATATCCTAAAACCTTTAAAACTAGGGCCATCAGTGGGGTAAAATGCATATTATAGGAACCAATCCCAAACAGAAAAGAAGTTAGCATACTCAGCAGAGTGAGGTTTCTACATACTCACTGTGCATGTGTTTTCTTTCCCTCCTCAACATTGCCCACGCAGAGACCCTCTCAGGAACAACCGAACCAATAGTGGTGCTTTCTTTATTGGAATTTAAATGTCAGAGATTTTGCAGGAAAATTCAGATTCCTCTATCTGAGAAATCAGAAGACCTTGAGCCCTGGGTGCATGGTCACACACTAATGTTGTCTGCCTGCTGCCTGGGTCTAGTGTGCATGTTGTGACCCTGCTCCACACAGGTGGCAAAAGTACCAGCATAGTCACAGAACAAAAACCTGAATCCCTTTAGCTGGGGAGTCTTTGTGAAGCTGATGAGAAATGCTAACAGTTCACCTAATGTTGGTTGTTAGTGTGGTTGGGGTACAGGGCTGGAGAGGGGAGCCCCAGGAGATCTTGTTTGGGCTTAACACAATACTGGCCTTTTCCTATCTAAAAGTGTGACATGTTATAAAGTGTGCTAAGAATTTGGGGACGGGTGTAGACTCTTTTTTTCTCTTTGCTTTGTATTTGTCCTAGAGTAAGTTGTAGAACATAGTAAATAAATCTCACTCACAATTTCTGAAGTACTTTAAAATCACTCAAATCACCCACAATTACATCTGCAATTGGAAAAGTAATGTGTAAGTATTCAGAAAGCATCCAAGTTTTGGAAGAAAAGAGCATTGCACAAACATAGAACATTATCAAATACTGAAGGTTGAAAGACTTGTTAAGTGAAGGGTACATAATTTGGAGCCAGATCTTCTAAGTCTGAATCCCATAATCTTCCCATTTAAAAAGGGAGGTGGGGTGCCTGGCTGACTCTTCTGTCGGTAGAGCATGCAACTCCTGATCTTTGGGTTGCAGGATCAAGTCCCACACTGGATGTAGAGATTGCTTAAAAAATAAAATCTTAAAAAAAGGAGAAATTTCCAGGTGAATATGCTAAACACAAGTCCACAGCATTCTTTTTATTCAACTTCCAGCACTTTATTAGGGTGTTCAAGGAGACCAGAGGGTCTATTGGATTTCATTAGACCCTCCCAGCCCTCAGTAACCACCTTTGGTGAAAGCCCTTTCTGTCAGGCAGTCGTGCTGTACACCTAGTTGTGCCATAGTCCTGCTGGGCAAGGAGCCTTTTGTAATTTCCCAAACTTCAGATTCTGAACACTATAGGGATACTTTCCTCTGTGCCATTTTAGAACCATGCATGCTAGAACACAGCCAACTGAAAAATAAGTGGCTTTTCCAACAATGTGACGGAATTTGCAATGCGATGTCATACATGTCTGTCAAGCAGAAGCTATTATCACATTCTGACAAGTGCCAACATGTCCAGGTAGCAGGATACCACCAAGAGGGAAATGAGGAGACACGTCCCTCTCCCTGCCCTGAAATACACCCTGTGCCCATCACCTCTCTGGGGCGTGTGTGCGCACATGCACACTTCTTTCTTTTTAGCCGCCCTCTAGGGAGGTAGCAATACATGTGAACTGTCAGAGGGAAAAGACCAAGAATTAAATAGTATTATCTCTGGTCCACTTTTGTGCCTCTTCTTTAGGAAACACCTTCCAGAGTGATTTCCCATGAAAAGCAGTCTTTGAGGTCACTTACATCAGTTTGAGAAATGACAGGCACTCTTGAGCACTCACCCTGGACAGATGTCCTCACAGACTTAGTTCTGTAGTTTGCCTGGTTGGGAGCACCCTGAGCAGAGGTAATTACAGGGGGAGCTGCTCTGTGATTCTTACAGCTCAGATGTTGCATCTAGAATATATGCCATCAATGGCACTTTGCCTTTATAATTCCCTATAACGTGAGGATCTCAAAGAACATTATCAATGTGACATTATGCATTCTGATACAGCTCCCAAGGGAGGAAAGCCAAAGAAAAGCACCATTCCTGATGTAAAATATAGACCACAGTAAAGAATTAGAGCTAAAATCTGACCCAAGCTTTATATTGCACAATACTTCAGAGGACAGAGATTTAAGAAGAGAAATCAGTATTGGGGCGCCTGGGTGGCCCAGTGGGTTAAGCCTCTGCCTTCGGCTCAGGTCATGTTTTGGGATCAAGCCCCGCATCAAGCTCTCTGCAAATTGGGGAGCCTGCTCCCCTGCCCTACCTCTCTGTCTGACTCCCTGCCTACTTGTGATCTCTCTCTGTCAAATAAATAAATAAAATCTTAAAAAGAAAGAAAGAAAGAAAGAAATCAGTATCATAGGCAAAGAGATTCTGATTGGAACTCTAAAACGTTTCATTCCTTACTTGGATCAGGCCCCCATTTATTCACTGTAACTCATCTCCTGTCTGTCCTGTTCACTAACCCAGCTACCCAGGACCATGTCTTGTCACTCTGGAGGATTCTGAAAGACGTCAGGTTGGTGAAGGGCCCACATCCTCAATATTTGTGTTAGTCACAGAGAAAGGCTTTGTGAGTGAAGGTTTCTTCTGAGACTTGGTGACATGATGATGCCCTGTTGAATGCCTGGATGTTAAATACGATCGAGTCTCTTAGATGTAGAATCTCCTCTCTATGGCTAACTGAAAATATAATCTACAAAACAAGTCTGAGTTCAGTTTACAACACCCAGCCTAATGTGTAAAATTACAGACTAGTTGAAATTAATGATCAATTTGACAGGTATTTGTGCATTATGACTGTAGTTTATCCACAGTACAACATCCAAGAACAATATATTCCATTGTCAGTCTTTTACTTTGTTTTCTTTCTTTTTTTTTTCTTGTCTCCAGGAGACCAATTAATTGTTCAAAGGTAATATATAGAGGAGATTTCAAGAGCATTTACTTTGGCACAGTCTCTGCCCCTTTGTGGTCTATCTGACAATAAAGCTAAAATTTGTTTTGTAATGATGGTTCCAGTTGGACTGGAATCCCTTTGAAGTTCCTGCATTTTGCTGTGAGAGCTGAAGATATTATTTGATTGCAATAAAACACTCTGTACATTATCAAAATATGGTGCACACCAAAGTGTAGCAACTTGCAGTGGCCAGACTTCCCTTGCAGGTGTTCTGCATGAGTGGAGCACATAGCAAATAAAGGTGTGCCTTCCTCTACATCCATTTAGTGCTCAATCATTACTCCATGGGCCATTCATGGACCTTAAACTCCCCGCGAGGTCAATATCAGCAAGTATGGGGAGCACTCATTTAGATGATAGGTTACTTTTACTATCGGAATCATATTCTGGGTCATAGAATGTGCTGGGGTGCATGCTTATTTTAAACAAATAATGAAATCCCCGGAGTGTTGAGTGACACTGCTGACTGGGCTGTGTTCCATTGCTTGTGTAAATGAAAATACTTAAAGTGATTTTTATGATAATTTTAAATAATCAAAAGAAACGCCTGAAAATATATTTTGGCACAGAGAAATCCCTCTTTACAGGAACTTATAAATATGTCACATGGAAAAATAATTATAAAATCTATTTTAATCTGTTACCTCTGGCTGAGTCCTAAGTTAAAATGTTCTACCTGTCTGATTTTTACCACTGCCTCTGCCTTATGTGTTGCCTTTTCACATTCAATCTGAGTTGCATTTAGTTGAGAAAAAAGAAATGTCCATTGAACTCACTTCTAGTTTCCACTCCAACATATAAGAAATGGAGAAGTTCTCATTCCTGTCCTCACAACAAGAAAAAAACTGAACAAACTGAAAGTCAACAACTCTTCTTAGATACTGCAGAAAACTGAGGTCATGAGGCAAACTGTTGCCCCCAAATTGGAGAGAGACGTGAATACAGAGAATCAGAGCTCATCAGGAGCAGAAACTTCCACTGGGCACTGGGCCGGCAGCAGGAAGGAACACATCAGTGGTGATTAGTAGTTGGAGGTTGAGTGTGGACAAGCTTGAGAGATCAAAACTCTTGGGGGCCCAGGATTAGAGGGACCCCACACTTTCATGAGTTTTCCTGGTTCTCAGAGTGAAGATCAGAGAATTAGGAATGAGGAAAAATCCCTCATGCTTTTGTCAGGAGGAGAAAAGTAACCATTTTAAAATATGCCCAGAGAGATCAGTCCCCTTTAACAAAGGCTTTCTCTCAAGGAAAAGTATTTTATCGTAGCCTACCTGATGTGAGGAAAGGCAGATACTCACCTCCAGCTCCTTCTAGCTCTCTTGCATCACTTAAGATGGAGAGGAGGAAAACTGAGAGCTTATGAAGGTCACAGCCCAGGGACACAGACCCAGAAATAGAGTGAGAACTAACCATAGGATTATAGACTGTTTCCTCCACTCCCACATTTTAACACTGCATCAGCAGGCCCCCTGTATAATAATGGGGGCTTACAACTGAAAGAGCAAGGGTCAGACTGCATTTAAGAAGGAATCTATAGGGAAACCCGAAGACAGAAGGGGAAACAAAAACAAGGATGCTGGAGGAAATTTTAGCTTCTGACACAGCTACAGCAAATACTAAACACAGCCTAACTTGTAGCCAGATAAACATAAACCTTACACCAGAGGCTTGTTGACCTTAGTTTCTTTTATCCAATACGTCAAATCTGGCTCTCACCTACAAGGCAAAAGACACAGCCTGAAGGGGAGAGAGAGGGGGAAAAGAAGTGGGATATAGGGATTCTTTAAGTCAGCGAAATTCTTCTGTACAACACTGTGATGGTAGGCAGATACGTGCCATTATACATTCATCAGCACCCAGAGAGGCAAAGAGGGAACCTAGTGCAGACTGTGGACTTGAGTCAATGCACTGATATTGGTTCATCAGTTGTTGTAAATATACCCCTCTAATGCAATATATTAATAATAGGGGAAATTGTGCGGGAAATAGAGGAGGAAAAGCATAGATGGGAACTCTCTATACTTTCTATGTAATTTTTCTGTAAAGCTCAAAATGCTCTAAAAAATACAGACTATTGAGAAAAGAAGGAAGCCCTTTTTGACAACTTAACTGAAGAGAGGTCATAGTGAGAAACTTGTAGACTAATCATGCCAAAAAAGTGGTGGGAGGGAAGATGGGATATGGCAATGCACTGACCACGTGGCCCTATAATTTCTGGCAACCAGGCAGCCTGTGGATTTGCACAGGCATCATTCTGCTGAGGGTGAGCAGACCGGACAGCCCATGATGTTAGAGAGAAAATAATCGGTATTAGTGATGGCCTGAAACTGGAGAGGTCCTCTGAAATCCCAAACCTCATTTGTTTTCACGAAAGTTCAAACCACGGTGGGCCTGCTTGATCCTCTGCCAGCTGCTGTTGGCTGATCGATGGTTTGTTTCATGCTGTGTTTAAAAATATGGAATTAAGAATTGGGTGGTACGTTCCGAATCCCTGCTGAAATGTCTGGCTGGGCGTGGTGGGGAGTGCAGAGCCAGCAAGAAGTCGTGTTTCCCGACGTACCCAGAAAGGACACTAGGGAATGGAGTTCTCTCCAGCCCAGTGACGTCTCTGGCTTCAGACCAGCAGGACTCAGAAAACCTCCTAAGACAGGGAAGGAAGAATACAGCAAGAGACAGGCCACATCACCCATAAATAAATACCACCCCCACCCCCCAACCCCGGGCAATTTGCCTCACCACTGTTCAATTGCCTTGTGAGGTGTTTGGATTCTCTTGAGACTCTTTTCACTTTCCGGAAGATTTTCAGTCCAGCGGCAAAATAGGTCTTCTCTCTACACTGTGGGAAACCTCTGCAGTCTGTCATTTCTCGGGGTCCTCTTGACCAGTCTCAGAACTGCTTCTCAGAATCTGATTTGCTTATTAAGGAGACCAGGCATTCTGAAATGCCTCTTTTTACACTGATCTTAAAGACTTAAATAATGACAGAGGATGTTTGACATAAAACTAGAAATTCCAGAAAGATTTCTCTTTCTCCGAATTATCACTCTGATGCAGGAATTAAAATTCTGGGTTTCCTTATATTTACGCATGCTTATGCGCATACATGCATGTGTGCGTGCGCACACACACACACACACAAGCCACCTAATGAGTTGCTCACTTTCTATCACATCATCCTATTTTTCCCACTGACTTCTCCCTCGCTTCCATTTTTATCTGAACCACCCACCACCCCTGCGCCCCAGTGCTCTCGCATTCTCTCACGATTCCATCTACTTTCTTCCTTTCATCATGATGTGGGCACCAGACGGCCTTCATCATTTTGGAAAACACAACATAGCAATGGCTTCAAATTTGCCAGGACCTCTCAACCCCCACCATCATCCATGAAGCCAGCCCCAAGTGTGATTTTACTGGGTGACTACTAGGCATTGTCTAATCCAGGACAGAACTTTCCTCTGTAGAAATACAATAAGGAAGTACGCAGTGGTATTGGATCTGTGATTTTGCCTTTTTAAATTTTTCCTATGCATACTCAGGAATGTACAAAATGCTTACCTCTTAAATCATCAGAATGATGTCATTCATTCAGTGTCTCTGTTTACTCAGTGGTTTACGTGTCTATACGTTGGTGAGTATGAGCCTACAAAATAATAATGGCCTTTATCAGTAGTCTTTTGTGGTGGTGCGGAGTGCTGGTGGTGTTGCTTTTGGCCTAATTCCAGTGGGAAGCCATTCACCTCGTCACTGTGGCACTTCACAGAAGAGCAGCCTAACAGAAAAGCTGCTTTCAGTTGCTTACTTACTCTGAACAGGGCATAGAGTGAGAGACAGCCTTTTAAACACATGTACCAACATGAATGTGTCTGAAAACTCATAAATGAGAGTGATAAGCCTGCCACAAGGCTCCAACAGGCTGGCATCTTTGTAGGTCACAGTTTGCTTAGAAAGGGCAAGCTTAGTGAGGCTGATTAACACCTTGGACAAGCTTCATGTGCTGGGGGCCTTTGTGTGTTACTGTGGTCTGCAGGACATTGCCATCAGAACTTTGCCGCCCGTCCTTAGACTCATGCCTTCCAAAGGCCCTCATGGTTGCTGGGAGATGAGCAACATGGAAATGAGCTTCATTGCCTCAAATTTCGAAAAGCCCTGCAGCAATGGGGTGACAGCAAAACTGAACAAAAGTGAGCCTGGCTGAGCGAGGAAAGATGAACAACTTGTAAGAGGCGTGGTTCATTGAATCCAGCCTCAGAGCAAGAGTTTTCATGTTTTCAGAATGAAGATGCATTTTTTTAAAGAAGTACTAGGTACTCACCCCAGGCCATGGTTTGACCTGCAGATGACTTCAGCTTTTGGAATCATGGAATGCAGAATGAAAACTAAAAATATAGCTGAAGACAAAAGACACAGGAGATGATTATCTCTTTTACTACTGAACTCTTACCTTAGGAAGATTTTGTTTAGAGAATATAAGTCTATTTAATTTTCCTCATTTTAAGTGTCCTTTTTAATTACAAACCAACTTTAAAAAATTCTAACTTTTCATGCTAATGTACTTTTTCTCTGTCTTATCCCCATATGAATAAACCATTGCCATTTAAATAGCTGACCTTCTCATTAATTAAGAAAACCTAAGCATCAATCACCAGTCATGAGGCCTCAGAAGCTTATAAATCCCTCATTCCAGCCAGTGATACCTCAAGTGGGAAAGGCTTACTAATGATCAGATAGTTTCCCCAGACATTCTCATCTCACTTTTAGTGCAGGGGAAAAAGGCAAACCAACAGAAACCCTTAGTCCTGCAATAGCCCTTTCAAATCAAAGCAAAAGAAGTGTTGTGTCTGAAAGTTGTGTACAACACCTGGGCACAGACATCCCCTCCTGCCTCTGGTCCTCGTTTCAAGCATTTCACACCCTCTCCTTTCCAAGGCACCACCCTTTCGCACTGCAATCCCAGAAGGCTGCCCAGCATGGCCGCGAAGCTCCCTCATTCTCACCCCACCTCAGCTGGGGCTGAGATCGTGCACTGGATTCTTCCTGAAGATTTGATGGGTCTAAAAACACTATTCAATATTTCTACTCCTTCATACAGCTGAGGGGACGTTCCTGAGAAGCCCACCAAGCCTTCCGTGAGAGGGCTTCTCTGGTCTCTACCATCACCTGACCACATTGGACAGGTCATGACAGCTTTTGATGGCAATCCTCTGCATCTAAGTGGAAACTCGATGCATTCACTGTGGAGTGCTCTAGAAGGTGATGACATCATTTTTCAACACCCCCATTTAAATAGCAAAACACACAATGCATATTGTTTCTTTTTATTTAAGTAACAAAGGAAGGTGTTATTCACGAAGCCCATTTTTCTCTCTAAACAAACGTTTCATACATTTGCTGAAACCTAAAGATGAGAACAGTCTTAAAGATCATAGAATTCTAGGATGCCTGGGTGGCTTAGTCGAGTAAGCGTCTGCCTTCGTCTCGTGTCATGATCCCAGGTCCTGGGATAGAGCCCTATGTCAGTCTCCCTCCTCAGCGGGGAGCCTACTCCTCCCTCTGTCTGCCATTGCCCCTGCTTGTGTGTGCTCTCTCTCTCTCATCTTTCTGGCAAATAAATAAATTAAATCCTTTAAAAAAACCACAGAATTCTGAATTATGTCCCAGAGAAACATGTACCTGGGAAGCATAGAGCCAGAATTGAAGAGCCTGGGAAAAAATGAGATACCACCTCCTCTGAAGTACACAGTCCCAGATGAGCAGGTGAGGCTCTACAGAGGCTCATGAAATTTCCAAAAACTGACTATGACAGCACCAAGCTTAGGTCCCAACCCTCCCAAGGCCTACATCAGTGCTTCATCCCTTTCTCCCATGAAATAAAGGCCTCTTCTGCCTTCTCCTTCTGAAGAAAATAATTATAATGACTCTTTTAATCAAGTTAGCAAGACATTTGACAAAGTTTCCTTTGACCTCAGCATTAGAGTTGAAGGCTATGGAGCATTCTTTCTTCAATAGTGTGGATTTGAGTTAGACATATGTTCTCTTCAAATCTGTGACTCTTCACTAATTCCAGTGTATATGAGGTCCATGTGACAATCCCTTTTGAGAACTCACTGGCTTTTGTTGTCCTGAGCCAATGCCTTGCTCCGTGTTTGATGTTGCAAGAATTGGGCAACACATATTCCAAAACACCTTATTCCTAAGGTGATAGTATTTTTTCCCCATAATGGAGAATGTTCTGTTTTGGTGTTTAGGTTCCTTTTTTCCCCTGTGTCTTTGAAAATATTTATATTTCTTGCCTTTTTTTATTTTTGAAAACTTATAATTTATAACTCCAAGATTTTTTTATCTTATTGATAAAACATTTTTCAAGGTAATTTCCATTAGTGTTTATAATAAATCCTACAGCGATGCAAGTATTTGTTCGTCAGTGCACAATTTTAGCATTTTAACAGAAAGTGATGGTATTCTACTTATTTGGAAACTAAGCCACAAAGTGACTGGATACTCTTTTTATACCAAACAAACAAACAAAAAAAATTGAACACTGCCCACGTTGATCTTTTTGAAATAGCCTCACATTGTGTATATTTATTTACAAATCATAAATATATTCTTATATTTTATAGAACATCTAAGTTTCATTCATTTGAGATGTTAATAAATAAAGAACAATGTAATGATCACTACCTTCATTCTTCCGGGGTATGTATGTGGCTGCAACTTGACTGGAATGTCAGCTGCATGCAGATTTGGGAAAATTATGATATCATGACCTAAGATGCTTGCATGGGGAGAGGGTTCCAATCTTCATTAGAAAAAAACTTAACCAGGACAATAAATATGTTCAGTGTCTCTTAAAATGTCCAGGTTACTGATAACTGGGACACACTTTTTCATTTTTTATTGGAATGGTCACCTTAGAGTAAACCTTTGGGATAGAAGAAAAACTCATAAAAATATGTCACTTTAAAAAATGCAGAAGCGTTTCAGACCAACTCTCTACCCATTCTTATGCTGCCATTATACCAACTGGTCTTCAGAAAGGACTGTCACCATCAATTTTTCATTTTTAAAGGACTTTAATTCTTTCAGCATGTTCATATGGTTTTATAAAGCCCCAGATACCCAGCAAATCCCCTTGGTGTTGTAAGACAAGATTGCTGTTAAAAAATGTTTAGGCTTAGTCAGCTTCTTCTCACCGCTGACTTCATGAGGGGCTCTGGGAAATGGTGTTTATACTAAGCTTAAATTGATAGGGCAAGTTTAATGCAGCAGGGTCAAAGGTACAACTGCTTAGCTGGTCTCATCAACCACTCAAGTTTCAGCATTGGTTTATAAAGAAAGGTCTGTAATGATAACATCTGGCTGCTTGAGCGTGACTGCGTTTTGCCTACTATGATTGAATGGAATTTAATGGTGGGGAGGAGAAAACCTAGGGCAATTTCATTCTTGAATTATGGTTCCAGATGCACAAGGCAAAATGGCAGACTTTGATCAATCTGAGTCCAGCCATCTAGCAGTTTGTTGAGCAGACTTGCTTCTTCTATCTCTACCCCACCTCTGGCCCCCTGTAAGGGGGCTTGCTGAGTCAATGGCTGAGGCCCAGTGTGCACACAGCTGCAAATAGGCTCATGATAGTCTGTGATCAAGGGTGACTCTTTGGTCTTGCTCATCTAGCCAGGCTTTGACTTGTTGTCCTGTGACGACTCTAAGGGTACCTGTGCTGCACAGAAAACACGGTGCCCTCCCCTCACACGTTGCTCCATAAATGGCTGCTAACCAGCTGGGAGATTCGTTTGCTAGACAGAAGGTGCCCAGCTGAGTTCATGTTGTTAAAGAAGAGGTGAAGTTATTTCCAGATCTCCACCATTGTTCCAGTTAGCTGCGTTGTGCCTGGCTTACAAAGACACCATGACATTGGGAACCAAAAAATGTAAAGATGTCATAAATCAGCTATAGATGTTACAGGAGATACCTACTACATAAGTCCTCCAGCTGATTCAAGTTATACCCCAGGGACTGATTCAAATTTTACCGCAGTACCTGAAGAGTCTTGTATATTCTGTGGATACCAAATTCACTCTGTTATTAATCATAACCCCATAACATAAAAGCTTATTACATAAGTTCATGTTGGTTAAGGCCTTTTGAAGTCTTCTTGGCTATATCTTTGGATTATTGAGTATCTATGTAACTTTTCAAATTTGCAAGAATATTTTTGAAATACAAACAAGTAGGTAGACAAAAACTTAAGTAAATGATGACACAGATTTACCTATGTAATACCATGAGGCTATGAGAGTGGGAAGAGCCATTCTCTGATGCTTCACATTTGCCATAAGCGCTCTACAAATGTGCAATGTTCTTTGTGTTGGTGCATCTTCAGGACCACTAGGAGAGGAGACCTAGCCCACCAGACCCAGAGCATGAACTGAAAAGGGTAGCGAAGGAGATGCATACCTGTGGTACAGGTGAGAGGACTTGGCCAGGATGTGATTCCCACTTCTAGGACCTCAAAGCAGTCTGACCTTAGGGGGTTCACATAGCCCTTGGTTTTTTATCCATAATATAGGACAGATGCCTAATCTACTTAACCTACCACATACTTGCCCCTGTGGCTTTTTGAGAATAAAAAGTGATATACACAAAAGCCCTTCTGGGGACTCCAAGTCTACTTGAATGGAAGTGTCATTATCATTCCTCCCAAATGGCTGATTCCTGTTAATGTGACCAGAGGTCAAGTTTAACTTCTCTAGGTCACATTAGAAATTAGAAATAAGGTCCCCAGAAAGATACATTCTACTTATTTCATGATTCAACTTAATATAACAAATCCAAACTTACCGAATAAATTAAGGATGGATTTAGAAAACAGTTATCATTTTAGCTCAGTGGAATCTTTTTCAGGGAGCAACTTCCTCATTACATTTAAGACATGAGTACACGTACAGAAGTTCTGTTTTTCTAGTGCTGTAGCCATTGTGTGAAACAAGGCACGTGTATATTCTTCTCCCTCTTCTCCATCATCCTGTCATTGCCTTCTCTATTTTGCTCTCTTCCAGCTGAAACTCACTAAACATTGACAAAGTGCACCTGCAGATGAAATACTGAATGGGACTATATGGCCACCAAAGAGGAAGGGAGGCTTGTTCTTGTTCCAGGAAGAGAGGAAAACCCAGATCAAAAACAACATCAAAACCCTGGGCTATGCATATCCCTATCAGATACTCATTCCTGCCCTAGAAAATGGGAGAAAGTAATGTATAGCATAAGCCTGAGATAAGTCTCTATCTTCTTTGCACTAATAAGCCAAAGGTCTGCCTCCCTTTCCCTTTTATATTAATATTTCATTATTACTTTCAATTCCTAGGCCAGCCCATTACCTCTCTCACACACAGAATTGAAACCCCTTAAAATAATTGTGATTATATACTCTGTGCTGTTAAAAGCATGAGCCACCTTTGAATTCAGAGGAAAAAGATAAACTTCCAACTGCCAATTCCATGAGTCATGCTCTGTCCAAGGGAGTTCTACATGTGGAAAGCCAACTGTGTACATAGAAGGATATATATATATTTACACAGCACATATGTCATGTGTAAATGAGCTTGATGAACGCTATTGAACTAAAACATGTTAATTCCGCAGTTAGGACCATTTTAACTTCAATTTCAAAATGTTTTTACTGTCCTGTACCTTCGATATCATTGAGGTAAAGAAAACTCTACCCCTGTGTGCAGCCTTTTTACTGCTGTACTGGGATTTCTCCAAATTAAATATTATGTTTAAATATTAAATATTAGCATTTTTCTCTTAATTGGTAAACCAGAATTGCAGCTAATCAGGGAAGATTTTACATGAGGCTTGAACCCATCAATGCTGGGAGAGTCACACACTGAATCCCTTTTTATTCATCTGGCCTACACTCAGAAGAGCATCATGTCCAGCTTTATGGGGTTGTCTGTATTGTAAATACAAAAGTGGGCCCAGACATAGTGGAGTTAGAATTCTAAGAGGACCCTCTTTCATTGAAGGCCCCTCTAAGGAGAAATGATTCCTCTCCATCAGGGGAGAAAACTCTGTCTTCCATACAAGTGGACAGTGAAGTCATAGGCGCTCACCTCAGTATCCCTTCGGATGACACAGGACAATGGGATTTGAGGGGGAGCTGGCAGGTGAGGCCCGAGTCAGAGGGAAAAAGGAGATGCCTGTATGCTCAGAAATTTCTGTGGTCAGAGGTGGCCCAGACTTTTATTGGTTTTGACCAAACGCGGATACAAGATTCAGGAAACAAAGAGCCGATTCTTGGTCTTAAAAATCAATTATTAAGATTCAAAGTTGGTTTTTTGGAATAGGAGTGAGTAACACTTTAGAGTCAGTTTGACAAAAAGAGTCACCAGATTTAAAAAAAAAAAAAAAACAAACCTTCATGGATTATTTTTTTCTTTGTAAGCAACTTAGCCTAATTATTAGAAAGAAATTATAATCGGTGATACATATAGATATTAAACACTTACCCAACAAAATCTTATTGGGTGCCAAGCATTGCTATAGGCCCTGGGGTGCAAGGTACCTGCTCATAGGATGTTTACATACTAATGGGAGGGCAGAAACCATAAATCATTGAGTATGTTCAGGGGAGATGGTGTGCTATGAAGAAAATAAAGCAAGGTAAGCGCTGATCAAAGAAGGCCTCCCTAAAGATAAGATATTTGAGCAAAGCCATAAAGGAAGTGAGGGAGCAGGCCACAGATCTTCAGAGGAAGGATGCTCAGTGAGTGCAAAGGCCCTGTGGCAAGTGTTTTTGCCAATTGAAGGAACAGCAGGGGAGCCAATGTGCCTGAGAGAATGAGCAAGGGCTGGAGGAGGAGAGGAGGTTAGAGAAGTAACCAAGAGCCAGTCAACACAAGGCAACACAGTCCATTGTTAGCATTTGGGGTTCTAATGTCTTGTAGTGGGATTATTTTGGCAGGAGCAATGCCTCAGTGCAACTTGCGTTCATGAAAACATCTAGTTGCTATGAGAAGAAGTCTTTAGGAGGCACTAGTGGACGCAGGGAGAAAGTGACTTGGTTTTCTACTATTCTAGGAAACTTGGGGTTCAATTAAATAGGTTAGAACAAGAGGGAATTTAGGGGTGCTTTGGTGGAGGGTGTTCTAGTTTGAGCTGGGTTCATAAAAGGAAGCAGTGACTAACTTTTCTGAGCTAACATCCTCAACTCTGGTGTGTTCTGCCTGCATAGTTTCCACACCCTCAATTCCCATTATTTCCCAGTAGCCCTCATAAAGATTTCAAGCACATCTCAAGTTGAATTTATCTCTTTCCTTTTCCAATGCATGCTCTAGAAAAGCTGTAAGATGCTAGGAAAAGCTACAATCTGGTCTTCAGTACCATATTTGAGCAGTGAGCTCTCTGAAAATAAGAAATTTTATATCTCCATGAAAGGGTTCATAGAAGGAAATGTCATATTTGAGAGGAGGGCACCAGACTTCTCATGATTTCCAGAAAGGGAGGAAGTAGGAAGCTTTTAGTAAAATAAATAAATGCAAACCTCTGTCTTCATTCTGACAGTCTCCTTGTGAGGATTTGTAGACTAGGAAAGTTTCGCTTCTGAGTCCTTGTTCAGTCATTCGTTCAACCAACATCCATTCATCCCCAAAGCAGTGTTCCTCAGTGCCCTCAGCATCTTGGTAGGAGACAGCACAAATGTTATTCCAACATAATCCCCAAATTTACATTTTTATCAAATAACCAGAGAAACATTGGGATGACTTCATTCAATTAAAAAGTCAAGACATTTTCCTTGGCTCTCATGACAGTGTGTATAAGTTAACATCAGCTAGCCCATGTGGCATCCACTTGAATGACTCCTGGATAATGTGGTGAGTTACCACAACAGAGTTCACCCCAGCCCTCCCCACTTTCCTCAGACTGTTCTCAAGTCACCCCCGCTGCAGGATTGCAGAATTCAAAGTCTGGGCCTCCAGCACCATGCCATGGTCGCCTTTACAGCCGTCCCCAAGCTCCGCCGTCTCCCCGTTGTTGGGGGAGGCCCTTGCATGAATTGAAGTGCCCAGAGTCCTCCCTTGTCTCCCACGGTGCAAGGTCATCACTGTTATCTAGACCCGGTTTGAATTCCAACTCTGCCAGAAAATGGACTGTCAGTACCTCGATTTCCCACTCCTAAAATGCAGCTAAAAATAAAGCGCTGTTTCCACCTGATGGCCTTGATTTGAGGATTAAGTAAGTGAATGTAGTTCCTGGCACACAGAAGACACTCAGAAGTTCTGGTTCTCTCTCTTCCTTGCCCAGAGTCCCCTTTCTGCCCCCAGTCACCCGATTCCTCCTCTGCCTTCCGCCTTCTGCCGGCATGTTCAGTTGCCAGAGCCATGTGCCACTCAGAATTCCTGAGCCCCCCTGCTGTAGTATTTCACTGGGTTCACGGTCACCTCCCCCATGTTCCCAGTGTCCATTTGTGTTGTTGCTGTTGTCTTAGGTGACCTTTAGGTGATAGGCTCCTGCTGCCCTGCTTTCTCTTTACCTCCAGTTTTTCCTCCCTCAGTCGTCCAGCCGGGAGATAGCACAGCTCCCTTCCCCAGCTAGCCTGCTTGGGCCTTCTCCTGCAGCTAGACCCCATAGGGCGCCTCTGGCATGGTGAGGGGGATGCAGAAGCCAAGGGCTGGGTCCTTCCGCCCCACTCGCTGCACCTGGACAAAGCAGTGGGTCAGCCAAAGCATGGCTCTCGCTCCCTTGGCCCGCTCTGGGTCAAACTATTCAGGGTCGGAAAGTAATCGAGGAGTGCATCAGCTTGTGGAATAGGACAAGGTCCAACAGACAGTCTGTGGGCTCAGCCTCCTCTGACGGTTTGTCAGCAGCTCTGCCGCAAGCGCCCGCCCTCAGCCAGAGGCACTTCTTCGCTCAGGGCAGTGAGGGCTCAGGCGGTGTGGTGAGCCAGCTGACTACACCACTAGCACACCTGGGTGCGAGTTTGGATCAGGTGCTTCTAATTTACGTTCCCAGACCCACTCTGGGCTTGTTGTGTGGCCTCAAGCAAGCCACTTAACCTGTCTGTTTCCTTATATGTCAAATGGAGATAATAATACTTAACTACATCACAGGGGTGGATAGTGTATATTAATTAATTAATGTTTGTAAAGTGCTTTGAAGATGCAAAGCTGGTTAAGTGTTTAAGTATTCTGATGATAGTCCTTGCTTATTATTAGAACCTTCCCAGGTTCCTGGACCATCACTCACTGATTACGACTAGGTTCTAATAGCACCTGCTGTGCAATCCACTCGGGGATCTAAGGCACAACCCATGAGAATTTAGCCCAAATGGATTTATAATTTGAAAAAGATGTCAGTGAGGCCTGTGCCCAAATGTTGGGCCAGTTACCGGGCTCCCTAGCAATTTTCCAGAAGCCGAGAGGACTGCATCGTGGTATTTGCTGCAAATGGTGCTTGTTGTAATTGCTTTCATCTTTTATGTGGTGCTGCTCAGATATAGATTGAAAACTGCTTGCTGGGACTTGTGGTCTCCTTAGGCCATATCTCAAGGTCACGATGGGAGAAAATGGAGGCCATATGGTGTGGCCAGCACTGATTTATTTACAAATCCATGGAACTGTGCTGGAAAGAATAAGAGTTCCTAATATACTTGTCTTCCAGGCAGCTCTCTGAGAGATTCCAGGTGCTGTGCATGAATATTTTTTGCACCTCCTCTTTTGTGGTCATGTCTATTTTTAAAAGATTTTATAGTGGGATTTGGATTTCAGATTTGCCACTATCTTCCGTAATGCCCCATTACTTATATCGCACAAATGGATTAGGTAGGTTGAACTCAGGTACGAGGCTGCTAATAATCAGAATAAAAGGACTCTATCCCCAGCCATGTTAGAGATGTGGCTCTTACCCATCTGATCGAAGAAGTGAACAGAACAGACTCTATCCCACAACTTAGAGCTTTGATCATACTCTCCCTGATAACTTAAATAAAAAATTAATTTCTGCATATTTTTCATTAACATTCATCTTCATTTTCTTCTGCTGGAAGTACCACTCATGACCCCTTACATTCTTTTCCTCATCAGCCTTTCCATACAGCCTTTCCTATGTGTGCAGTATTTTCAAAGTTTCCAAGAGCTGAAATGGCTTTCTTGGTTTTTCTGGATACTTGGTGTTGCTTTCTCTTCTTTTCTTTTTTTAGATGTTGGATGAAAGTCTCCCTCTTCCAAGTTTTGTGTAAAGAATTAACTCTGAAGATCTTCAAAACTCCTAAAGCTGAAATCCTAGGTTTTATCTTAAAAAACCAAAACAAAACAAAACAAAAACCAATCCCATTAAGGCCCCTTGAATTTTAATTGGCACATGGATTGGTGGATTTACCTTGCCCTTCTCATGATTGCTCCAGATATGATTATCAGGACCTTTCCAGGCACGCTTAAGCAAGGAAGCATGAGCATGTATATAAAACAGCATGCATGTTATTTTCTTCAAGGTGCTACTTAAGTACCTGCTTTAAGAACACAAGCAGGTCCTTTGGGATGGAGAAGCAATGTGACACACAGTTAAGGCGCGGAGCCAAGCACACTCTGCTCACACAGAATGCCTGTGTTCAAGCCACTGATACTTGGTGGGGGTGGGGGGAGGGGCGGTTGCACCACAAGGAGACTGAGTTTAAAGAGGACTCTTTTTTTCTGGTGAACATATGTTAACTTGCTAGGGATATAAAGTGGGTTGAAAATAGATGTTACTGTTTAAAAAAAAATAGACATCATGATTATGATCATCTTCTTGCTAGCAGCTAGCTTCAGTTTCCCCGAATAATATAGTCTTTTTCAAGTGATTATGCTTGAAAGCCCTCTAAAGTTTGCTATGGTAAACTGTCAGAGTAACAGTGCCCATTACTTTAAACAGATTTATTATAACAAGAATCTTAGAAGGGGGTTGAGGAGAACCAGTGGAAAAGGAACGTGCTCTTATCTTATTGCCACCTCGCAACACTCGCAACCTTTGGTTCACCCATGGGCTGACATTGACCTCCCCAGGGCTCTCACCTACCTGCCAATCTCCTCCTCGCCATCCAGCCCTTCCTTCCTGCCTTTGTTCTTTGATGCAACATCTGATCCACCCACAGCAAGATGCTCAGATTGTGACCCACACCATGATTCGGTGTAGATGAGGTGGCCCCTCACTAGACAGCCTTGCCCCAAGAGATGCTCTTTAGTTAAAACAGCATCCCTGGGAGATCTTATTGGGGTGACAATGCTCTAATACTGATGTATGGTAATGGTTGGTTAATTCATTCGAGTAACTAAAGATCAGTAAGTTGTACAATTGAAATGGGTGAATTATATGATATGTAAAATATGTGACAGTTAAGTTGTTTAAAAAAAAAAAAAAAAGTGCCTGCCCCGAAGTTACTCCCAGCATGCAATCTCCCATGTTCCTACCCACCCAGCAGTGGGATTCTCCAGGCTCCCCCCCCATGCACAAATCCTCACGTACCACCACAGAGGCCAGGCAGGGTCCGTTTTGCTCAGTGCTGAAGAGTTGGTCACTAGCTCATGAGGTGGCCCCTTCTACTGTCAGAAAGCTGTTGTATTTTTTTTCCATTAAAGCCGTGTTTTCCCTATTAAACTAAAACCTGCCTCTGTATAACTTCTATATTTATCTACCCCCAAACAATGCCAATTCCTCGCCCATGTGAGTCTTTCAGATATTAGGGAACAACTCTTGGCCAAAGTTCTCGTCTCTAAGCAAACCCTAATTGCACCTCACCTTCCTCATTCCTTGGACATTTTTAACAACAGGCATTGCTGGGTAACACCACCATGCTTCCAAGGTGACTTTGGTGGAGACATTGACTCCCCGGGGATGGTGCCTCAGTCGCTATTCTATAAGAAGAAGTTGAGTAAAGTAACCTTCAGGTGTTTCAGATTGTGAACATATATGCTAGATTTTTAAAACTTGCTCTTTTATTCTTTAAAAAATTAATCTCTTTGATTCTTTAAAAAATTGATCATTCAAAGAAATTCCTTTTTTCTTCATGATCACTGGACTTGATATGATTATTTCATTAAGTATATGAAGCATGGCATAAAAATAAGTGAAATAAGTCAGTCAGAGAAAGACACTCATATGTGTAATTTAAGAAACAAAACAGATGAACATGAGGAAGGGAAGGAAAAATAAAATAAGGTGAAAACAGAGAGGGAGGCAAACCGTAAGAGATGTTGAACTCTAGGAAACAAACTGAGGGTCACTGGGGAGGAGGTGAGGGTAACTGGGTGATGGGCACTAAGGAGGGCTCTTGATGGAATGAGCACTGGTGTTATATATGACCAGTGAATTGTTAAATTCTACTCCTGAAACTAATAACACAGTATACATTAATTACATTGAACTTAAATAAAGAATTTTTTTTAAATGGAAAACAAGTCTTCTCACCTGACCCATGATGTCTATGATAGATTGCCACCTTCACACAAGGTGATTATATCTCTGCGTTCTGCCAGGGGGCTGAGGGTGTCCTGGCCAGCAGTCAGCAGACCTCTGCTCTTCAGTCCAGGTGCGAAAACTCTAAATAAAATGAGATTTCACAAATTGTGACGTCAGCTTTGAAACAGTGGACAAGCTGAAATGTGCTTATTAGAGAAGCAACTGCTGGCTAATAATTGATGTTTTCCCCTAAATCCCCATAAAGAGATAGTGTCACGTAGATATTCATTTATGAAGCACAGCAATGCTTATAAAGTCAGTTCATGATGAAGCAGCCCATTTGAAGAGAAGACGACCTCCAAAATAATGTCTTCCTGTTTAGAATTCAGGGCCATGTTTTCTAGGTCATCATTTGGATATCTATCTATTTGCAAACACATACTCTTCCCACTCCCAGCCTTGAATTGTTCCATGAGAACAGTCCAGAAGTATTGGACCCTGGTGCTGTGCAAGGCACGATTGAAGGGAGGAGCCCAGTTTCCAGGCCCAGGCCAGCCTGACGCTGTCCACAGAGCACATCTCATACTTGGGAACAGGGGACAGAAAAATTATTATGCAGGTTTTCCACTTCGGTTCTTTGTTACAGGACTCTTTTTAAGGAGTAAAGAATAAAATTAATGAAAGAGAATTTTGCTTAACTCTCAAGGGAGAAAGAAAACGAGTTGGGTAGGAACGAGGAGCCTAGGGTGCCTGTCCTTGATCATCACTTTTGATGGAAACATTTTACAGCACCCAAATGGTTGCTGCTTCTGAAGGACTACTCAGGACAGGAAATCGGGTCTCGCTTCACAAACTCAGGTAGTGAAAGAGCCGTGTGAATACCAGTTAATAAATGCCTCAATCTGTTTTTAACAATGGAGGGTATCAGTGTCCTGCTTGAAAGCATTCCTAAGCTGGCCAATGTTGTAAAATAATACAGAAAACTGACATTTTTATTGTGACACAAGTTACCATATAGCAGTTATCTGCTGGCTCATCTGGTTTTTATGATCCACGGTGTAGCTGTCATATCGAGACCTGAGCACTGTCCCCAGGCTCAGGCTCTCTCGTTTCAGCACCTGCCTGAGTGCATAAGCGCCACTTCTAGCGTGGAGCCTAATGGACTCTGTCTGCGGGCCTGTGCCAGACGAGCTCCGTCCTGGCTCTGTCTCCTTCACACTTCACTCTCAGCTCTATCTGAAAGAACAGCCATGAGACAGACACCACGTGCTCACGGCTGTGTTGTCTGTACTTCCTTTCATCAGAAATCTGATGAAATCCTCCTCGGATATTAGATGTCTGTGAGTCGGGCTCCCGATTCCCCTCCATGGCAAAGCAAACTCTCTCGAGTGTCCTCTTCACCAAAGGAGTGCGGTGTGGCTGGATAATTCCCATCATCATTCATGAGCTGCTGTACTGGGACCTATCTGGGTAGACAAAGGGCTCGATGGCCGCTCCCTGCCCGCTGAAACACTTCTCAGATGCTCCATGAGAGAGACGGCGATGTTGCCGTGTCCACCACCTTACTGTGGCATAACATCATTGCATGAAAAAATTAATTCAACATTTTTAATCATTCAGATCTCTTGCAATGTCATGATCAACGGCCACAGGCTATAATAGATCAGGGCTTCAAGTTTCTTTGTTATCAGCTTGGTGCAGAGTGGAAGTTTGACTTCAGTAAAATGGGGTGCTGGCTGGAACAGGGTCCTGGTGAGATGTGTCTGGCCACATACAACTGCACTTGTCTCCCCCTTGAGAAAGCCTCCAGCATGGTCTTCTGGGAGGCTAGACTTCTGTCTCTCCTTGGGCATTCTGAACGTAATTGTGGAGTATATCCTGGTGAGGGACCACTGGAAGGAATGCTTGGCCCTTCTCCAACAGGGCGTACTGGACGTTATAGACCTTCGGTCCTTCCCTCGGTTCAGTTATACAGAGGGAAAGGGCCATAGTGTGCAGCCAGAAGCCAAACTTACATCAGAAAATATAAAGTTAACATTTTTTTAACAATCGAGTCAGTCTACCTTACTGCATGTACTGATTCACCACTTACAAAGCTCTTTGCAGATGCTACCTCATTTGAGCCCGAATTTGCAATTCACGTTGGTAAATCTGCCTGGGGAACAGGGGGGAAGAGTAGGACAAAAAACATTTTTCTAAAATGAATAAATTGCTTCCTCATTGACAAAAAAAAAAAAAAAAAAAAGATAAATCTGGGTCTAATTTAGCAACTTAAATAGTAACTGACTGTGGAGGTAGTAACTTTCTCTTCCAAACTGCGCAGCTGGAAGGCCCTGTTGCCATCGGACCCCACGGGGCTTAGCACGTGCTTCTAGCAGTCAGAGCTCAAGAAGCAAAACTGAGTGCTTAGAGTAGTGAGGACATTTCCAAAACTCAAATACCAGTGACAGAACACTGGCATTTGTTTCTTTTTAAGAAAATTTTAATTAACCATATCTGAAAAATTGGCCAAGTCATGTTGGAAAATTAATCTTATTAAATTAATTCAGTTAGCTTAAAGAAGTGAAAATAAAGAGACTCAACTTAATGGATTTGGCAGATGTTGTCATATACCTGGGGTTATTGAGACAGACGTCCTATGTCCACCATTTACCGTTTATATGATCTTGACCAGTCACTTTGCTTCTTTATCTCTGTTTCCCCATATGTGCACTGGGCATTGGGATGTACTTGACAAAAAGATGTGACCCTGACTCTGAGGACATTATTGTTTACCATAGTGCATATATCATGGCCAAAAACAAAGCTCTGAATTGTGGATTCTGGGTGATATGTACAGTACATCCATTATCTTCTTCTTTCTAGTTTTGTATTAAAAATGTTAAAAGCTTTTGACTTAAAAAAAAAACTAATATAAATATTTTATATAAATGGAAAATTTTTCACCTAAAAAAGGAAATATATATGATATATATCAACATATATATATATATATATATATATATATATATATCAGTTGAACATGAAATAGTTTGGAGTATCTTTAGAAATTTAAGAAAGGCTAGGCGCTACATGGAATTGTTGAATCACTAGATTGTACACCTGACCCTAATATAACGCTGTATGTTAAAATAACTCCATAATTTTGTAAAGAGAAATTTAAGAAAGGAATTATCAGAGTCCATGTACTCACCCCTGTACTTTTCTTAAAACCAGTATATTGAGTTCCCATGATGGAGGTAGTATTGTGCTAAGTGCCAATGAATTAAAAATCAAAGCTCAGATACCACCTAAAGGAGTAGTTCTGGTGTGACACTTTATGAAAGATAAAGGAGAGATTTGGTATAGTAATGACTAATTTATTTATTTATTTTTCAGTTGAGTATTAATGGAGTATTTTTTAATTGTGATAAATATATATAACATACGATTTAATGTATTCATCATTTTCCAGTATGCAGCTCAGTGGTATTGCCTACATTCACGTTATTGTGAAACCATCACCACCATCCATCTCCAGAGTTCTTTCATCTCTCAGCACTGAAACTCTGCCCCCATTAAATATTAATCCCCATGCTCCCCACCCCTCCCCACAACCCCTCCAGTCCCTGGCAGGCAACATTCTACTTTCTGTCTCTGGGAATCTTACTACTACTCTGGGTACCTCATACAAGTGGAATCTTATAATATTTGCCTTTTTGTTTCCAGTTTATTTCACTCAGCATAATATCTTCAAGGTTCATCCATGTGACATGTGTCAGAATTTCCTTTCTTTTTAAAGCTAAGTAATGTTCCATTGTATGTATCTACCACATTTCATTTATCCATTCATATGTTAATGGACACTTTGGTGATTCCACCTTTTTAGGTGTTGCAAATAATGCTGGGGGTGGGGCCTGGGTGGCTCAGTGGGTCAAGCCTCTGCCTTCAGCACTGGTCATGGTCTCAGGGTCCTGGGATCAAGCTCCACATCGAGCTCTCTGCTTAGCAGGGAGCTTGCTTCCCCCTCTCTCTCTCTGCCTGCCTCTCTGCCGACTTGCGATCTCTCTCTCTCTGTCAAATAAATAAATAAAATCTTCTTTAAAAATGCTGTTATGTACATGGATGTACAAATATCTCTTTGAATAGCTAAAATTAGTAAGTCAGGAACTGACAGATATTGGTGAAGATGCAGAGATCAGGGAACACTCTTACACTGCTAGTGGGAATTCAAACTGGTGCAGCCACTCTGGAAAACAGCATGGAGGTTCCTCAAAAAGTTGAAAATAGAGCTACTCTATGACCCAGCAATTGCACTACTAGGTATTTACCCCAAAGGTACAAGTGTAATGATCTGAAGGGGCACCTGCACCCCAATGTTTATAGCAGCAATGTCCACAATAGCCAAACTATGGAAAGAGCCCTGATGTCCATCAACAGATGAATGGATAGGGAAGATGTCGTGTATATATGCAATGGAATATTAGTCAGCCATCAAAAAAATGAAATCTTGCCATTTGCAACAATGTAGATGGAACTAGAGGGTGTTACGCTAAATGAAGTAAGTCAGCCAGAGGAAGACAATTATCATATGACTTCACTCATACGTGGAATTTAAGAAACAAAACAGAGGATCACAGGGGAAGAAAAGGGAAAAAATAAAACAAGATGGAAAAGAGAAGGAGACAAAATGAGAGACTCTTAACCATAGGAACCAAACTGAGAGTCGCTGGAGGGGAGGTTGGTAAAGGGATGGGGTAACTGGGTGATGAGCATCAAGGAGGGCATGTGATGGGATGAGCACTGGCTATTATCTGCAACTTATGAATCCCTGAACTCTACCTCTGAAACTGATAACTAATAATACCCTATGTGAATTGATTGAATTTAAATTTAAAACAGCAGCAAATACCTCTTTGAGACCCTGCTTTTAATTCTTTTGGGTAGATACCTAGAAACAGAATTGATGAGTCTTATATTAATTCTATTTTTTAAGTGTTCACTTTGGCAACACATATACTAATTCTATTTTAAACTTTTGAGGAACGTCCCTACTGTTTTCCATAGCAGCTGTACTATTTTACATTGCCACCAACAGTGCTCAAGGATTCCAATTCCTCCACATCCTTACCAACAGTTATGTTCAATTTTTGTTTTCTTTTTAAGTAATAGTCATCCTAATGGTTGTGAGGTAGTATCTTATTATAGTTTTGATTTGTGTCGCCATTATGTTAGCAGTGTTGAGTATCTTTTCATTCGCTTATTGGCTATTTGTTTATCTTTGTTGAAGAAATGTCTATTCAAGTCTTTTGCCCATTTTTAAAACTTTGGTTATTTTGTTGTTGTTGAGTTGTAGGAGTTCTTTATACATTCTGAATATTATCCTCCTATCACATAGATGATTTACAAATATTCTCTCCCATTCTGTAGGTTGCCCTTCCACTCTGTTCATTGTGTCCTTTGATACACAAAATTCTTAAATTCTGATGTAGTCCAGTTTATCTATTCTTTATTTTTATTGCCTGCACTTTTGGTGTCCTATTCAAGAAATTATTACCAGATCCAGTGTCTAAAACTTTTCCTTTGCTTTCTTCTGACAGTTTTATAATTTTAACTCTTAAGTTTAGGTCTTTCATCTATTTTGAGTCAACTTTTGTACATGGTGAAAGGTAAGGGTCCAACTTCAATCCAGGTTTCCTGGCATCATTTGTTTAAGACTGTCCTTTCCCCTCTTGAGTGGTCTTGGTACTCTTGTCAAAAAATACGTGAGGGTTTATTTCTGGAATCTCTATTTCATTCCCTTGGTCTGTTCATCTGTCTTTATGCCAATACCACACTGCTTTGATTACCAGAACTTAGTAACAAGTTTTGAAGTCAGGAAGTGTGAGACCTCTAACTTTGTTCCTCTTTTTAAAGATTCTTTAACCTATTCTCAATCCCTTGAGACTCTGTGTGAATTTTAGTATGGATTTTTATTTCTGACAAAAGATCCATTGGGATTTTAATAAGGATTGCATTAAATGTACAGATTTCTTTGGCTAGTATTGTCATCTTAACAATATTAAGTCTTCCATTCCATGAACACAAGATGTCTTTCCATTTATTCCTGTCTTTTGCACTTGTTTTTGAAGCCCCATTATAAGCCCAGCACCATCTTTGATCAGGGGAAAAGGAAAAATTTAATATTTTTCCTAGAGCAGCTTACAGTCCAGTTTGAGTGAGACAAATTATAGAATAAGTCAAGACCACCAGAATCAGAGGGGGAAACAAACTGTAAGAGGCTCTTAACTATAGGAAACAAACTGAAGGTTACTAGAGGGGAGGTGGGTGGGGAGATGGGGTAACTTTGGTGATGAGCATTAAGGGGGGCATGTGATTTGATCAGCATTGGGGGTTATATGCAACTGACCAATCACTGACACTACCTCTGAAATTAATAATATGCTGTATGTTAACTAATTAAATTTAAATAAAATAAAATTTCTTTAAAAAGAATAAGTCAACGGCATAGGTGAGAAATGACACTTATTGAGTGCATCAAGGTGATGCCATGAGAGTCAGAGGCGGAAAGCCTTTCTGACCAGCATTAGGACCCCTGGGAGACTGATGGGAGTGGCAGAACGGAGAAAAGAAGCAGTAAAGCCAGGGACCCAGTGGGCTGGTGACCTGAGTGACCAGAAGTGGACTGGAAAGCTAAAATAAAAAGCAAGCAAGGGGCGCCTGGGTGGCTCAGTGGGTTAAGCCGCTGCCTTCGGCTCAGGTCATGATCTCAGGGTCCTGGGATCGAGTTCTGCATCGAACTCTCTGCTCAGCAGGGAGCCTGTTTCCTCCTCTCTCTCTCTCTCTCTGCCTGCCTCTCTGCCTACTTGTGATCTCTCTCTGTCAAATAAATAAATAAAATCTTAAAAAAAAAAAAAAAAAGCAAGCAAGCCTGAGAGGTCAAGGGGAATCTTAAGCAGAAATGGATAACCTGGCAGAGACTGGGCAGAAAGCCCAGACAGCACCCCATGTATATATGTGTGTGTAGCAGATTTGGCACATCTGACAAGCAGGGGAAGGACAAACAGCAAAATATAGACAGAAGGAGACCTTAGACAGTGTCTGAGCAGGCAAACAAACAAACAAAAAAACAGTTTCTTAGGAAAGTCCTACCAATCTCAGATCTACCAGTTCAACCAAGAATATGCTTCGATTAATTCTCAGAGTTCTGTGTCACTATCAGTAAAGAGAACATAAAACAAAGAACTTTTGGTTCCAGGCATGTACAGTGCAGAGGATAGCCAGCTGAGCATGTGATGTTGAAGTTCAGGGCGTTTCTTGCCAATCCATGCTTGGAAAAAAAGGCATCTGTGCAGTTGATTGTTTAGGACAGGAAGGAGGAAAGATTCCAACATTCTGATAATTATGAAGAGCCTGGTTCTACAGATTTTCACCCATTATCTCATCTAGTCTTCCTCACAGCTCTGTGGGGGCAGAGATCATGGCTTCCATCTAAAGATGAACAGGGATTGGGGCACCTGGGGGGCCCAGTTGGTTAAGCGTCTGACTCTTGGTTAGGGCTCAGGTCATGATCTCAGGGTTGTGAAATTGAGACCCACGATGAACAGGGAGGTGCAGAGAGATCGTCCCGGAAACATGAAACACCGAGCAGTCACACCCCTACAACACTACTTGTATAACACTACTTAAAGGCCACATCCACATCCACTCATTCCAAGGTCAGGAATGTGGGAGGGCTTTAGATCTAAAGCCCGAACCAGGGCTTTAGATCTCCTGGGCAAGAGACCCACATGTGTTCTAATCCCCGATCATAGACATGGCCAACTGCTGCTCTACTACACACAGCATAGTCGGAGCCTTGGTGACCCAAGACCCAGAAATTGAGGCTCAGGGAGCATCCTGGAAGGGTGTTGTTTCGAGGAGAATGTCATCTTCCCTTCTCTGCCCCCTTCCGGGAAAAATCAGAAACACAGATCGAAGAACGTGTGTAGGATAGCCCATGAGGAAAGTGTACCAGGCCTCAGCAATTTGCTCCAGAGCACTCACTTAGATCAGCCTGACTCTTTGAACTCGTCACTGAGTCCTCCTAACCTGCATGACAGGAGTGAGCTAGGACAGGATGAGAACAAGCCATGGGGGTGAGTGTGGGCCGCTGCCTGCGTGCCGCGGCAGGCACAAGTCTGCCAGCCCCAAAGTGGCTCCTTGCCTGATTAGATCGAAGGGGAGTGTGCACACTTAAATAGTGGTGAAACCCAGCGTGGCCATAATTACTGAGATAAGGTGCTCAGAGGGAAACATGTACCTGTTGAAAGCCAAGCCTTGTTTTCATCCCAGGAAGAGTCCGGTAAAGCTACTCACCAATTTTCATGGTCAATCTGGTTCTGTCACAGGCCGTGGAGCTGGCCCTGCCTCCCCAGGAGGGCCTGGCAAGGTCACCAGCTATTTTTCTGTTTCATTCATTTGTTCATTTTCTTCCCAATCTAAGGAGACCGCCATCGTTCTCTAAAACATTTAGTCAACAGATAGTGAGTTAAGAGGAGTTTCCCCCTCTGTCCTTGTATGTTATCCTACTTGGTGATTAAAAAAAAACAATAATTGGCAGCCTTCTTGGAGCCTTTCTGGTTCTACCCGGTTACTAATGGACTGTGCCGTGTCTTACATATTCTTTGTATTTTTTTAAAAATATTTTGTTTATTTATTTGAGAGAGAGAGAGAGTGAAAGAAAGCACAAGTGGAGAGGGAGGGGCAGAGGGAAAGGGAGAAGCAGACATCCTGCCAAGCAGGGTACCCCATGTGCGATTCCATCCTAGGACCCTGAGATCACAACCTGAGTGGAAGGAAATGCTTAACTGACTGAGCCACCCATGCGCCCCTCACATATTCTTTAAATAGGTGCCACCATCCCAAGCCATCAACAGCACACTCAGGGGGAGTGTGGCCGCACGTCAAGGAGCCTCTTCCCTTGTAAAGAAAGAAATTGATGTAGAGTTACTAGTTGTTGTTTTCTTGGCACGGAGCTTGGTCATTAAGAATGCTGTCAGAAGACAGGTGTTAGAGGCGAGTGCGCAAGTTAATCCTTTGCGCCTTTGCGGGGCTCACAGCTGCCCTGACAGTTACAGCTCTCTGGGCTCCGAGTGCAGTCACTGACTTCAGTCTCCAAACACTGAAGCAAGGGAAGGAAAAGGCTGCAGTGCTGGAGGTTAGAGCCTTAGAGCTGAGAGGGGCTTCAGGTGTCAACCCCAGCCCTGTCCCTTCACAGCTGAAGAACGTGAGGCCACACAGAGGTGCTTGGCTGCTCGCACCATCAGACCACCAGGCGGCTAGTTACCTGGGGCCTTTCTCATAAGGTGAGGTTCAGATTCGCTGGCCAGGAGTCGTGCTGGAAAGTTCATTGTGTTCTTTTTAGGGCTCTCTGGAAGATACATTTGGGGAACTATGAAGCCAGGAACTGGTCACCCACATAAAGAAATAAAACATGTTAGAACTATTTTTCTTAAAGAGGCATTAGGACCATAACATCTAAGAGGTGCCTTTGAAACACAGTAAAAATGTCTTTATTAGAAAATGATGCAATAAACTTTCCTTTAGGAATAAATAAGAGATGGCTTGGAAAGAACCTACTATGGTAACTGACCTTTTGTTTGAGAATGAGTTGGAATGTAGCAAAAGAGAAAAAAAAATGCCCTTTGGCCTGCATATAAACGAGATGTAGAGATTAGGGCAAGAACATTTGGATCTATTGCGTTTGTACCTTGTGTAATATCCTTTCATCTCATAAGGTGCAATAATAGAGGATTTCAGTTCCTCTAGGAATCATAGTTTAATGAATACATTATTAGAAAAATGAAAATGTATTATTACTTGTGCTCTACAAGAGGCTGGGTACACAGTGTTACAAACACTTTTAATATTGTTGCCACAGAACACATGAGAAGACTGTGTTATACTGAGATTGAAAAATTACCAAATAGTCTAATCTCCCAAGCTGACCTCTGAGACTGAGTTTTCTCATCTGTTGGGGTCGAGGTGAGTCATAGCAAGACTACATAAAAACCCCACAGTGCGATAGTGTCATCTCTTCCCAGGTTTATTTGCTGAGAGCTGCATCACAATATTATTCTAAAACAGGACCCTAATGACCAGAAAGGGTTATTGCACACCTGTGCCGGTGAAGCCCAGTTTTATGGCAAGTGATTTTTAGCATCATCTGAAACCTAGCATGTGAATAGTATTTTGTAGCAATACTCTAAGTTAACACTTCTTTCAAAAATAAGAATTGTAATTACATTTGTGTATTTTAAAAGCTTGCCTTAAAAAGGCTCATGTTCTCTCTAGTTCTGATTACATACAGTGTTGCCTTTATAGCCATTATATCTGGAAATTTAAAGCAATAAATTCAAAGAGGAGCTCTAGGGAGAAGACTGTTTATGTTTTAGATCCTTTATCAGCAAGGTCTCCACTGTAGCCAGCAGAAATATTAAACAGAGAGGCAGCAGCCACAGATCACCACAATATTTTTACACTTAGACCAATAAAATGCAGCTATTTTACGAGAGTGATTTCATTTAAAATTGTACATAGTTGCAGTGTTTCATTATTTGGGAGTGGTAATTAACCAAGCTACCTGTGCATTAAAGGATTATGAAACTAACAGATCTGACAATTCTCTGTGCAAACAACTTTGCATTTTTGTGGAGGAAATAAGAGCCACACTTTTCCAGAGGAAAATTTAACTGTGTATCTTTAACATTGACTCAAAACTTTCTTAATTAGATTAGCAAGGAATAAGAGTTTAGCAGAAGTGATGCTTTTTGTATGTTTTCCTCACATAAATTCAGTAACATGGTGTTGCTAGTTACAAAATTGAGCCATACCTTATGGCGCAGTCCTCGACAGTGATGGCACCACAACCTGTAGAGCCTCCCGTGTTGCTGAATGCAGCTCCATAGGCAGTTTCCAAGAAGTAAGCAACTCAGAAAGCATGGCATTGGAGAGAACGGTTTTCTTCAAATCAAACTAGATGCTGAAATGTGCAGGTATGTTGAGATGTGACTTCCTGTGATAGCGTTTCACACAGAATAACTTACATCATCACTTTGAAAGAATAATAATAAGAAAATCCTGAGAAGAGAAAATACCATGGCCCAAATTATCAAGCCCCACGTCTGTTCTCATCAAATCAGACTTTCCTTCCTTAAAACAAGGAATCTGATCACTCTTTCAGGAAACAGATCTTGAGCACTAACTGTAGGCAGAATATGTGTCATTTGCTTACAGTGTGGACAGTGTGGCAATAAGCCCCCCACATCTAGGATGTGGAGGATGGAGCTGTGTCAGTGGGAAGAGCGTAGAGCTGCCCGAGTCTGAAGGAAGACCAGGTCACTTAAGATCAGCAGCTCTGGGGAGAGGTGGCATCTAAGCTGGCTCCTGAGGAGTGGGTATGCTATGAGTAGGTCCAGACGGAAAGAAGGACATCCCAAGAAGAAGGAATAGCTTGTCCTTCCCACCCTGGCCTGAGAAGGTTTCTGTGACTCTGCAGGACTCAGCCCAGACACCCTCTCCTCTGCAAAACCTGTCTGTCCCGTGAAAGAATGCACACCCACCTCACCTCCCTTTTCTCCTCCACTGTCCCCATGAACAGCCCCAGTCACTAAGCTGCCATGATTGGCTTAGAGGCCTATCTCCCTGACCATTCTGTGCACAGCTAAAGGTACTGTGTTAGTATCGGTGACTGGAAGCTCAGCCACATGGATGCTTCCAGACCTTTCAGCCTACTAAGGACTATTTTTAAAAACAAACAAACAAACAAACAAAAAAACCAACCCTGCTTAAATTCCTGTCCCTGTGTGCAAAAGGCAACGCAGTGTTTCTTCTCCCAGCAGTTGTGTGAATTACCTGGCTTCAGGGCATCTCCTGCTTCTGCTGGGCTCTCCATCCTTGTCTGAATCTCCTGCATCTGCCATTTCCCACATCACATAGCAAATAAGACGTTCTGTCATTTCAAGGATGTGGCAGATAAGGTATATCTTAATGAATAAAACAGTTTTAAAATCATCTATTGGACAGGCTGGTTCTCCCAAGTCTCTGGTCATTGTTCCCTATGGAGCACCAGTGCCCCCGGGAGAGGGGCCAAGAGCCTGTCCCTCTGGCACCTGCTCAGCTCCCCTACTAGGTCTTGTCACCTTTATGCAAAGTCTATTTTTTAAAAGACTTTATTTATTTATTTATTTAGAGAAAAAGAGCGAGACTGTGGGTGAGAGGCAGAGGGAGAGAGAATCTGAAGCAGACCCCACACCCAGTACAGAGCCTGACTCAGGGCTCAATCCCACAACCAGGAAATCATGACCTGAGCCAAACCAACAGTCGAATACTCAACTGACTAAGCCACCGAGGCGCCCCTGCAAAGTCCTTTCCTACTCAGCTCCCACCTGGCCAGGCCAGGGAAGGGGCAGGAGGCCTGACCTCCCATGTCCAAGGGAGCCATCAAGACCTGATTGGGAGGCAGGCTGATTGAGACCCACCAGCTCTCTTTGTCCTCGCTTGTGAATTAACCTTCCCTCTCCAGCCTCGAGGTGTTTAGCTGTGTACTTTCAGCATGCAGTACCCGGAATGTGATGATCAGCATGAGATTAATGCTTCTTCTTTGGATTTCTAGATTCAGAAAGGTGGGGGAGACCTGAGTATGTGTGTGCTTCCTGGTCAGTCCAACCTTTCCTGAATGTAGGGAGTAAAACTGGAAAAGTAGCTTGAGATCAAACTGTCAAAGTTTTTAGAAGTCAGAGGAAGAACTTGGATTTTACTTAGCAACTAATAAAACTTTCTAATTGAAGGAATGTCCCAAAGAGCTTCTGAAAGAATGAGCAGCATCCCAGGGAGATAAGGGACACTGGAGCCAGGCAGACACTGGTCTTTGAAGGGAGCGGGGACTGTCGCCATCCAAGTACATGGATCTGAAGGCTATGAAAGGAAAATCTGAGAGCAATATATTTGAAAATGATGTGGGCAAAGTAGAGGAAAAAAAACTAAAGTTGACCAGAATTCTTAGTGGGGGAGGGGATGGTGATGGTTACAATGCAATAGGAATAGTGAAGGGAATACACTGACTTCATTTTAAGCATTCCTCTATCCATCCAACAGCTACTGAGTGCATCCTGCGTGCCAGCCACAGTGCTAGATCTTGAAGATAGAGATAAATGAGAAAGGCACATCCTGCCCCTCGTGGAGCTTACATTTTAGGGAGGCTGACAGTAGAACAATAAATTAATTGACAAAGTAATTACAAGCTGTGAAGAGGGCCAGAAGGGACACTAAGAGGATGCCGTGATGGAAAGAAGCAGGGGAGAACTTCCAAAGGGGAGGGTCTGTGCTCAGGAGGCCATCCTGCATACTGCGTGGGTCCCTGCACATGGGCAAGGAACAATTTCTGCCCCCGTGGAACTTTCTTTCACCCAACTGGGGGAAAGAAGCTCAATAGCTAAAAGCAAAGGGCTGAGGAGTAAAGCAGGCCAGAAGCTGAAGCTCATCGCCCTCCACACCCAGCCAGCACTCTGTGATCTCAGGCAGGGTACTCTGTTCCCTCATCTGCAAACTGGAGATGATATCTAGCACCTAAAGTGACTGGGAGAATGAGGTGCTATAGTAGACGGAAACCGCAGAGTGAGTGTGCAGGAGTCGTGGCCGCGGAAAGAGTGGTGGCCCGAGGCACGGAGGCACGCTGGGGCACCGGCCGGTGCTGGGGGCCATGCCCACATGTGTGTGCAGGTCCTGGAGGCTTGCACCGACGCAGCAGTGGTACCGTGAAAACACACCGAGCGCGGGAGGCTCAAGTACAAGGCTCTGAGAAAAGCAGGAGCAAAGGGCAGTCTGTGAAAGGTCTTGAGCTGGTCGGGGAGTTCAGTGTAGCTGCTCTATGGCCCTTTTCTGGAAATTGAGAGAAGCAGAAGGCTTGGGGGCCATGTTGAGGGCAGAGTTGGAAGCCCGGCAGGGCGTGTCACGTTGCTAATTTAACAGTGTTGCTGACAGGCCACCAGTCACAGTCATAGTGTGCGTGCCCAGGTCTGAAGGGCACTCACGTGCATACCATAACTCACATGTTTCCTCAACACCCTCAAGGTGGGGTTGGGGGGGTCTCACCTGGCAGGGGAGGGTCTTCCTAGAGTTGGTCATGTCATCCTAGAGGCTACAGGCTAAGTGCTGGTGCTGTGGGCGTGGGCCTGCCAGGCCTGGCCTGCACAGCTGGAGGGTATCCAGGGAGCAGCTCAAGGTTGCCAGGGGAGCAGGGAAGAAATACAGAGTCAGGACCCAGCAGGATGCCTGCCATGGGGCTGGGCCTCGGGCTGGGAGAATAGGCATCCGGGGAAGCTGGGGGCTCAAGGGGCCTGTGAGTCCTGGGAGCCGGTCTGCTGAGGCAGAATCCGGATGTGGTCTTCTGGGATCGCTCACCTCCAGGGTGTTCTTCCTTGTGCTTTTCAGTGTTTCAAAGGGGCTTTTACAGGCTTCACTTGCCTCATTTAAGCAACTTGGGAGCCACTTGGTGATGGGAGTAATTAAAGCAAAAGAACCTCCCCGGGTAGGGCAGACATGGAAATGTCCAGCCGAACTGTGGACAGTCGGGCTGCAATTTAAGGAGAGTCCATTTTTCCTTATTATGCCTGTTGTGTACCCAGAAGTGGGCTGGGTCCCAGCGACACCAAACTGAGTAAGACCCCAAAATGCATATGGATCTGAGGAAGTGATCCTAGGACAGCTTCCCTTGGAAATTCTGATTCATTCAGCCTTGCTAAGGATCCCACCAACTCCTTTAAACAAAATCCACAAATTTGCTGAGGAACACTGATTTCGCTGAGGAAACTGAGATCAAGAAAGGTAGAGATCAAGAAAAGGAAAGAAAGTATCAGCTTGATCTGCCTGATGCCCACCTCCTCAGAAGACACCCCGAGGATGTAGCTGTGTCCACTCTTTCATGGCCAGAGGCCAGAGGCAGTGGTTGAAAGCCCCTGAGGAGTCCCCCCCATAAGCAGCTATTCCAAAAGAGGAAAAAAATTAAATCGCAAAAAGAAAAGGAAAAGCTCCGAGTGAGGAGGGGTGTTACGTGAGGAGCAAAGGTAAGGGGATGCTTCTGGCTGGCTGCTCCTGGTGTGCACTGGGATCAGAGTCATCCTGCCCCGAGCACCACTGAGCCCCGTGACTTCCTGTAGGACTCAAGGGACAGCCCCTGCTGGGCCCCAGCTCCTCCCCGTCCTGACAGGCCTGGCACAGCTGGCACACAGACACTACCTGCAGGTCATGAGGCAGGTTCTATTAAGTCAAGATATTACACTGTGTTTCTACTCATGAGGATGAATAAACACACTTCATTAATAACTCGAGATTATGGTCACCGGAAACCCAGTTCTCCAGCCCAGAGCACGAGGCTAGGTTGGCCTTCACCTGAGGAGAGGGCGGTATTTTAAAGGTATAAAAGGAGAAATGTATTTTCTCCCCCTCACCGAACCAACCATTTCACACAGGCCAGAACAGTTACAGAACTGATGACAAGGAAATAAGCTGAAATGAGGCAGATTTCAGAGAAATGCAGCCTGCCACTGTCCGCCGGTGTCTACAGAACATGACCTCCACGCAGAGAGCACTGGACAAAAGGAGAGAGCAATGTGGGGTGCAGAGGGCCAGGGGCGTCCCTTCTTAGCGGGTAACCAGCAAGAACGGGCAGGAAATCCCAAAGGGGCAGGTGGGGTCAGGGCCTTCTTTTGGGTGCTAAGGAACTTTCTAAGGTGTCTTGCATCATTTTGGGGGAAAAGATGTGTTGAGTTGCTAGGAGCTTTTCTAGTTCCCCTCCATGAGGGTAAGCCAGAGAAGTACAAGGAGCCCCCATGACATATATACAGTATTAAACAGAAGGTTGGCCAATATTGAAAAGCCTCTACTGTAAGTGGCTCCTTGAGAAGGAAAGGAGAGAGAAGAGTGTAGCAGAGAGAGAAACCATTCGGGAGAAATGAGCTGGGAGCACCAGGCCCCCGAAGCGTGATGCTCTGAGTCTTCAGACCTGAGCTCATGTGCCAGGATGGCTAATGCGTCTGTTCCTCCTCTCCCCTCTGTGCCTCCTTTGCATACTGCGCCCTTGCCAGGGCTCCAGTCAGAGGGATGGTGGTGCAAGAAGCACTGAGTCACCCGATAAAGATCAAAGTGGCCGTTCAGGTTCTGCCACAGGCTCGAGTCAGGCACGGCTGTGAGCTGCCCTGACCATGGGGGAAGTGTCTCCCTCCTCTGAGAGGGAGAAGGTAAATCTTCTCTCCTAAAAGACCTCCTCTGTTCCATAACCCTGCGGCACCATCTGTGTGCTATTAATTGGCCTCCATTTATTTTTGCTAACTTGGTGACAGTGACTTAGGTTATCCCACAGAATCTTACAGTATTGGGTCTCACTCTACTCTTCCAGAAACTCCAGGGTGCCTACATGTAGAAGAGGACCCGAGTGAGCGAGGGATTCCTCTTGGGCTCTGGGCTTTGGAACTCCTCACAGAGTCTGTGTGTGCTGCTCTGGCCTCCATCCCTTTCCCCAGATGCCCCAAAATGACTCCAATCTGATCACCAGCCCCTCGGTGGTCAACAGGTTCCCCAAGTGGATCCCTGAAGCCACCCCTAGGCAGAGGGTCTGATGAGTACCCAGATGAAGAAATATATCCAGGGATCTTTTTGACAAAGTTATCGATCCTTACATCCTGGATTCATTGCCACATGTAACAGCTTACCTCACCCCACCTCGGGGGTTTCTGACCAGCCAGCTCCTATCACGACAGGGCCCTTAGTTTGAGCTGCTTCCCCCACTTGGACTGATGAATCTGGGTTGTCAGCCTAAGTCTCTCTGCCCCCAAGTCCCATGTGTTTTCACAGGGGTACGGTTTAAATAAATGAGGACAAGCAAGACAATGACAGGCTATGGGGAACTAACAGTCTGATGAGGTGTCGGCGGCGGAGTGCCGGGCAGCCACTTTGGAGAACCAGCTCCAAGGCCTGGCATGGCCTCCAAGGCATCTGCTAGACGCCCTAGGCCCCGATGGAGCCTTCGTGTTACACACTGACAGTAGTCGCCATTTGTGGAGAGCCCGCCCAGCATCAGGCACTGTTCTAAGCATTTGCGGTATCTCCGATCTTTATTACATGCAGATAGAATGTAACAGGTTTAAAATTATAAAACTGAGGCTTGGGGAGTGAGTGACAGTCAGTACTGGTATTCCGCTGAGGCCCAGCTCTGCCCGTCATGCTAAACTAGCCCTCCCGACTGTGAACCTGGGGTCCACAGCCAGCACGAGGGGGGAATTCCACACCACGCTGCCCCAGCCATCCCAACCTGCAAGTCACAGAAGGTTCTGTAACCCCCTTGTGCACTTCAGCTCCTGATCTGACACCTACACTGTCTTTACCTTTGCCCTTTGCTGTCCTCCGTCCCACTCATGGTTCACGATCCAGCTCAGGGAGCATTTACTCTGAAAAGATCTCTGAGAGCCTTGGTCCCTGAAGGGCTGCGGTCCCCTCTTCTGGCCCTTTGTGAGGGTAGCTCTTCCTGGTTCCAAAGGAACCATGTTAAGACGAGTCCTCCCATTACTGATTTATGCAGGTGCCTCAGGGACAGGCTTACCCCAGGGCACATTTAAGGCCACCACAATGCTCATTCTCCTCCCCTTTCTTGTCCCTCTTCAGGTCTCAACCCTGTGCCTCCTCTCTGTACTCATGTGGCTTCCCCTCTGTTCACATGCTCTGGCCCACTCTGTGCTGTGGCACGAACCAGATGATACGCCACGAATTCGCTAGTCTCTTACTACAGGATCTTGAGCCACTCAAAGGCCAGGTGATTATGGCTACTGAGTGTGTGGATGGCTGAATGTTGCCAGAATTATGTAAAAAAAAAAAAAAATAGGCCAAAATATGCTTTTCAAATAGTAAAGCACTACACAGCTATTGTTTTGTGATAAATATTACTGTTGTTACTATCATCATGATGGTGATAATTAGGCATCTCCCTCTTTCTGAGCTCTCACTGTCCAAACTCCAGAACTAAGTCCATCTGGATAAAGTCTTTAGATACACGTGTTCTCCAGACCCACTCCAGTAGCGATCTCTTTCACTACCCAGACCCTGAAACAGAAAAGGTATGCACCCTGAGGACTAGTTGTATTTCTGTTAGTCACGGTCATGGTGGTGGCATAAGTAAGACCAGACAACTCTTGTGAATTCTATGAGTTGAAGTCTTTTTTTAGAAAAGGGTATTCCGAGGGGGCCAGATCTGAGCAAAGTCCATTTGGAAGTTTCCCAAACTCACAGAACTCCCATGTCAGGTGTCCCTCACTGTTGCTTGTGGTCCTAGAAAGCCAACAGTACCTAGAAGATTCCACCCCAAAGCCTGGTTCTGCTGAGGAACGTCTATGAGAATCTCACAGCCCAGTAGTGGCAGGGGGGCAGGGGGGGACAGATTGAAAAGAATCCTTCCACAGGCAAATTGCCCTCTGGTCTATGTTTCAGCTGCTTACAAAGTCCATGATCATGACCATTCCTTATGGTGCTTAATTAGCTGAGAGTTGTGTTTTCTAGATGACATTAACCATAGGAACCAAAACAGAATACTTTATCTTCAACCCTCTTATAAAACCTTCCACCACCACCCCCCACTGAAGAAGAACAATGAATTCACTTTTGCTGTAAACTCCACGGCTGCATTAAACTCCTTCACAGGGTGCCATTGAGAGCCATGTGCTTATGGCAAAGTGGTATCTGCTGGTATGCCCCCTTTTTGTTCTGACTTGGGTTTCCACTTCTGTTACCTGCTCTTTGTACAACCTACACAGGCAGTCTAACCAGCAGTTTCAGTATTTCTGGACCTCGATGGAGGGCAAGGATAGTCCCCTTCTGTTATGTCTTCAACAAGTTCTCCAGGGTGGGACTTTGTCCCCATCAAGGGCATCTGCTCGATGGGAATGCATGACTTGACAGATTGTTGTACACATCAGCTGTCAGCCCACTTACTAAATGGAGAAGAAGGGAGGGAGTTTAGAGAAATGGGCTAATTACCTGGGCTGGAGTCTGAGAGACTGGGCTTTGGATCCAGGCTCTACCATGAATGGACACTGGGCACGTCATTTCGCCTGCCAGAGCCTCCCTTCCCTTGTGGGGCACACAGGACTGCTAGAAGGTTTAACAGTGTGAGGTATGTAAAGTGCTTCTTGGTGCATAGCTCAGACAAGGGGCCCAATAAACAGATGCTTTTACTGCCGGCTCAGAGATCTCCCCAAGTCTCCCACCCCAAAGCTAGTCATGGGCACAGAGCCATTCTGAGTGAACAGCAGCCAGAGGCCCTCCACAGCTGAGTCCCAAAGGGCCAGGGCTGGGGAGTGGGGGCAGCCCCCGACCCACTGAAGAGGGCACCTCACGTAGGAGCCCCCTGAGCAGAGGCTTCCTGACCTGGTGGCACTCCATACGGCAGGCCATCTGGTGATGAGCTTCATCGGTGGGAAGTATATCCCCCACTTTCACCGTATTTATTTACTGTGCGAGCGCCGCAGTGACACGCACGGCTCTGGGCAATAAGATACTGCCAGTATGTGTTTTACAGCCACAAGAGAGCTGAAACACTCAGTCTGGCAGGCTCTGTAGGAGGCTCCCCAAATGTCCAGGGATGCTTATCTGGGGAGTGTTTGAAGCCCTAGTTCCCTCTGGGCCTCAGGTGCAGCACACCACTACCCAAAATCCTGCCTCCCTCCTCGGGTCACTTGCCTCTGAACCAGTACCCTCTGCGTGGAGCCTTCCAGCTCTGTGGGCACAGCATCCGTGGGCAGAGGTGCAACTGGGCTGCAGAGGCCTCTGCCATCTGACTGTGCACTGAGTCACCAGCTCCCCCACTGCCTGGCTATACCTGGAACCGTGCTGAGGTTAAGCCAGACCAAGGCCTGCTAGAGCAGAACTCGAGAGCCACTGCTTCTGCTGCAGCCTCTGCGAGACAATGAGCCGTCGTTAGGCAAGGAGATGCCACACAGGATCCCTAAAGGTTGATGTAAGGAACGCAGCCCTGTGCAGGCACCAGCTATGCTAGCCCAGTAGCAAGCAGGGCCTTAGAAGGGACCTTGAAAATTCTTCCAGTCCCTCCCTTCCCTCATTGACAGATGAGGAAAGCTCAAGTGAAAGAACTCAGGTGACCGGACCAGAGCTAGGCCTCACCCCTGTGCTAGCTCCCACATCATCCTGGTTCCTATACAAAATCCTGGGACAATCAGGTTTGGGCAGGCCTTTCCAGTTCAGAAATCAAACTGAAGGAATTGACAGTGGTGGCGGTGAGGGCCGGGTGATGCGGCAGTAGGAAGCCCATTCTCAGGTGGATAGTGTGGGGGCGCGGGCTCTGAGCTCCTCCAAACTGGGGGCTCCTCCCTCCACCAAGCACCAACCTTCTGGGAACCTTCATGGGGCTCTGCGTAATGATGTTGAGTCTTTGATCCTATGAAGTCTCCGTACAACACAATTGAGGTGTCGCAGTAAAACAAAGTGAACATAACTTTGAACTGTGTCCCAGTCTTCATTTTTGCCAGACTTTCAACCCTGACTAGGCCCTTGTCAGTCCTAGCCCAATCTTTAGAACACCTCTCTTCCCCAAGGCTCAGGAATCCCAGGACCTTCTGTGTTGATGTCAATCTGCAAAGATAGGCCTACCTTCTATGCCAGTGAGCTTTTATAGACTTGATGTGGCCAGAATTCTAGAACCATCCAGTACTCTATCTTTGTCCCTCTTTCCTATGTTTATTTGCAGAGTACATCATGCACACCAAAGAAAATGAGGTTCCTGATTGGTGCTTTTGTCAACTTACTGAGCAGGAGAAACAGCACAGAGATGTAAACATTCCTGGGAACAATTTCTTGTGGTCTGAGGAATTCACCCCTTGATTTTGGAGTGTGTCATCTCTATCATCACTTATTAGCTCCCTTAGATATTAAGAATGACACCACAGGGGACACTGCTCTGGAAATACTACATAGGAAAAAGTTCTGACTGCAGAGTTGTGTCCTGAAGGTGGTCTTAGGAAAGGGGAGAAGAGCAAGTCAACAGAAGCAGCAGAGGAAGCAGCAGCATTTGACATTGCTACCATGGCTGCAGGTTTGGTAAAAGAGTAGGATCTTGATATTTCCATAACCGAGAATTCCTCACATCTGGATAGAGCTGTTATTCCCAGAGCATTTTCACATACACTCTGGTGTTATTTTAGGCAAGCTGGCAGAGTGCGAACCAAACTCTTGTTTTATCTGTGGACATGAAAGCCCTGCTCCGCTGTGGGCAGCCATGCAGCTCAGACGCGGGGCTTTGTCATGAAGGCTGCTCAGACTGCAAACAGGGCACCTGCCAAGGGTTACTGTGCAGAATGTCACACTTGGAGCCCCCACCAAAGCTTTCATCAAAGTCAACCTGATTATTTTCCACTGCATTTTCCTGAAAGGATGTTATGATTTTCTAGATGTTTGGTGGCTGGCGATAAATCAGGCTTTTATGATGTCATGTGAAAGGCCACCTCTCGGACTTCCTCCTGCCACAAGCCACAGATTAAAAGCGGACCATGTCGGTGGGGCCTAGTGGACACAGGGTGGCTTAACCCTTTCCTTACACATCCTAAGGCACAGCTGAAGCTAGGCCCTAGCTAGGGGTCATGGAAGAAGGTGAGCTGCCTTCCCTCTCCTTCCTTTCACACGAACACAGCTGGGGCCTGTGGAAACCGAGCTCCTTTCTCCGAGTTAACCAGACTTCCTCAGCTGAGAGGCTTTGGCATCAAATCAAGATCCAAAACAAGACAGTGTGTTCCATGGAATGATATAAGAGAACACAGGTAATTTTACAAAAGTAATCTTTTCAAAGAGTCTCTGTTTCATAATCACGAAAATGAGGGCTTTCTTCAAAAGGAGATAAAATCTAATGCTGGTGTTGTGATAAAAAGTTACACTCATACTTTGCTGGTAGCATTTGTAAATTCATATAATGTCTTTGAAAGTGATGGAAAGGTCCCCATTCAAGCCAAAATCCTAGGAGTTCCCTATAAATCCTCTTTCCTCCAAATCCAGTCCTTCGGTGAGTCTTCTCTCTGCTCGCCTCACATGCTCCCCTCTCTCGAGGCCTCTCCTCCTGAGGCAGCCCCGCTCCGGCCTAGCCTGGAGCCTGTAAAAACATCCAGTAGGGCATGTGCCCCTAGGGCCTGAGGCTTCTAGTGGCTCAGAACACAATCCAAATCTGTATTGTGCGTAGCTGGCTGATAAAGGACTATGCATTTTATTTATTTTTTTCAAGATTTTATTTATTATTTGACACAGAGAGACACAGCAAGAGAGGGAACACAAGCAGGGGAAGTGGGAGAGGGAGAAGCAGGCTTCCCGCCAAGCGGGGAGCCTATGTAGGTCTGGATCCCAGGACCGTGGGATCATGACTTAAGGCACTTAAAGACTGAGCCACCCAGGTGCCCCAGGACTAAGCATTTTAAAGCAAAGCCAAGTTCTTTCTACGTAGATGAGTGAACCTTTATGTACTTAGACTTTGGTAAAAAATTGAAAATTCCAGCATGTTTCAGTGCTGTGTCCCATTCTCTTGAGAACGAGTGGAGAAAAAGAAGGTGCCTTCCAAAAAGGGGAATTGGTAGGGACAGTTTCAGTCTGACCAGGATTCTGCTCACACAGGAGGAAGTGAAGGGTGGGGCACCATCTTCGCCGCCCTCCGGAGCTCAAACGTGTCCTCCTTCGGCCAGAAGAGGTCTGGCCCTTCTACCGCACAGGAGGCCAGGCTCCTGCCCTCTGGCCCCGGGAAGTCCCCTGGGCCCTGTGTCCTACAGGGCCAGCTGGGCAGAGTCCTGACTCCTGACTGCAGTAGCCTGGACCTAATCCCTTCAAGAGTGGCCAGATGTTTCTAGGCTGGGTGGCACAAACACATTAAAGAGTGGCGGCTCTGTTAGGGAGGGAAAGGGGTTGGAGCATGCCCGGCAAAAGTCCCTTAGCCACCCTTTTAAACATTTAGCTAAATGTCCCAAGCTCACTTGGAAAAATTACATTGGCATCTGAAAATCAGACTTCTGAACTAGTTGAGTTAGCCAGCTATATGATTGTGGTCGACCAGATGCAGATACTAGAGAGTCAAGTCTTGCAAAAACATGGCTTTGCTGGGAGAGGCCTGGGCCCCATGGGAGGAATTACCCAGCAGGCCAGGCATGGTCTGGCCTTTTTTTTTTTTTTTTTTTACCCTCTCCAACTTCTTTTTGGGCTCTGATTCCCTTCATTCAATTTGTCCAGACTCAGTGGCCTTCTCTCTGCCCCTCAGACCAGGGGTGTTGCTCCCTACCGTCCATGTACCTGTGGTGTCCCCGGGAGACCCACCTACCTCAGGACTTAATGGGACTGGCTTTTTCTTGTCATTCAAATCTTGGATCACATGTCACCTATTGGGGAAGGCCTTCTCCAGCCAGCCTTCCCACTCTTTATCCAGCTGGCTTCCTCTTCAGTCTTCGTCGAACACTCTCAGTAGCGGACATGGTCTTACTCACATCTCCTGTACTCTGGACTGTCTACCCTGACTGGAACATAAGCTCATGGCAAGGGCCTTGTCTTGTCCACAGCTACGTCCCAGCTCTAATACTGTAAACATTTGGCAAGAAACAATCAAGAGCATATGAAACATTTATAATAATTAGGGAAAAGTAGAATACAAAATCCTGCATACTCTGGTTACAATTATTCAAAAAATGATCTAAAAATAGAAGTCGGATTACATGCAAGGTTGAAGTAACATGAAAGCATGAAAGAAACACTATAAGACAACCCACTTGAAAAAATTACATTTTTTTTTCTTTATTTATCTGACAGAGATCACAAGTAGGCAGAGAGGCAGGCAGAGAGAGAGGAGGAAGCAGGCTCCCTGCAGCGCAGAGAGCCCGATGCGGGGCTCGATCCCAGGACCCTGAGATCATGACCTGAGCCGAAGGCAGAGGCTTAACCCACTGAGCCACCCAGGTGCCCCGAAAAAATTACATTTTTGAGCCGCCTGGGTAGATCAGTCAGTTGAACATCAGACTCTTGATTTTGGCTCAGAGTCATGAGATTGAACGCTGCTTTCGCCTCTACACAGCACAGGGGCTGCTTGAGATTCTCTGTCCTTCTCCCTCTGCCCCTCCCCCAATGTGCTCTTAATTAATCAGATTTTTTTAAAAGATTTTATTTATTTATTTGACAGACAGAGATCACAAGCAGGCAGAGAGGCAGGCAGAGAGAGAAGAAGGGAAGCAGGCTCCCTGCTGAGCAGAGATTCCCGATTCGGGGCCTGATCCCAGGACCCTAGGATCATGACATTAGCCGAAGGCAGAGGTTTTAACCCACTGAGCCACCCAGGCGCCCTTAATCAAATCTTTCTTAAAAAGATTACATTTTCATCCATGATGTTACTATAAGAAATTAAAAGGATAGCTTTCCCTATACCTTAGTGATAAAAGCAACAATATTAGCCCTAACAGCGTTAAATAAATTAGAAATAGTACTAGCTACATTCCATATGTCATCTTGAATTCTCACAATCCTTCAAGATAGGTGATGCTTTCCCTATTTTACACCTGGTTTAAAATCTGAGGCTCAGAAACACTGAGAAACTTGCCCTCCAAGGTCACACAGCTATGGGGTTAAGCCATGATACCAAGCCAGGTTCTGTCCCTTGATATCTCTGTGTTGGTGGTGGTGCCAAAGAATCCTTTGTTCATGAGACCTAAGTTATATACAGTGACATGCACTTCACTATATATTTTGGTCCACTTTGACAAATAGATGCACTCATGTTTGCTCTGCTCCTATCATACAGAGAAGATCACCCACGAGTTTCTTCCCACACCTTCCCTGTTGCTCCTCTTTCCCCTGTAACCACTATCTAATATCTATCACCATCGATTAGCATGCTGATACCGGAATGTCATATGCATTGAATCATACTGTATCGACTCTTCTCCATTCATCTCTTTCATCTAGCTCTGGAGTAGGTTGATATTTCCATATGTTGATACAGTATTTATTCTTTAGAGACCTTTGTGCCACTCAATTAATGCAGCATAAAGTATATTGCTCATGGTACTTTTAGGGAGAGTTTGTCCTACTGAGCATTGTGAGTGCTGGACTAAGAATCAGAAATCCTGGCTTTTTGTCCAGAACCCTACCACTAGATGGCTTTGTGACATTAAATCAAGTTATTTGTTTAAATGTCTCTATACACATGTTCAGATACAGGATTCTGTTCCTCTTATACATAAGAAAGACTGCCAGGTTACATATGCAGCAGCCTAGTAAGCTCTCTACTAACCATGATAATAGGAAACCAAACGAATGGATAGATAAAAATCATAGAAGGGTAAATAAAATATCTGTCTTAATACACTTTTTTCCCCTGATGTCTCTCAAAACCCTTACTAACAAAGGTCCTCGTAGTTGTCTTAATTTCTCCTCAAATATGAAAGTCCTCAGAGAAACAAGGGAAAAACAAGAATTTGGATGTAAGTGAGCTGCCTGGTTAGTCCTAGAGTTTCTTAACAAGTTACTGAGGGAATGACTGTTGGAAGGAATCTAGGGGTGTACATTTGAATGACTCTGTCATATAATTTTTATTTTGGTTGGGAGAAGGATGAATGGATGGATGGATGGATGAATTGAAAGAGGGAAGGAAAGATTACTGAAGGGAGTTTCTTGAATGTGAGTGGTGTGTGGTACAATATAAATTGAGAAAAACCCCAAAGGAAAAAAATCTATATTATGGAGGCATTCGTATTACTGGCCATATTCTTTGGCACTATTATTCAGAGGGAAGGCAGAGCCCTTTCTATGGGGTGGGGCGTATTTCCTATTACACTAAAAGGCAACAAGCTGATGGAAAATCACCTTCCCCTGGTGCCATCAGGGGTCTCCTGTGGCCCTAGTCGGCCTTCCTCGAGTGGCAAGGTGTCTCCTAGCCACAGGCAGGCTGAAGATAAGCTGTGGGACAGAGCTGGGCTTTAATCCCCACTGATACTTGGTATGGTGCTTTCATCGCTAGCAAACAGCCACCTGAAACAGATATAGGATCTCTTGAGTTGCATTTTGAATGTGATTGTCTGGAGATTTAATTAGCTGATGTGTGTAAAGTGCTTTGAGGGTAAAAAGTACTAAATGGCAAAAGCAAGGCCGCCTGCTTCTCGTGCTCCAGAGTGCCACTTGCCAATTAGGTCACCACAGTCTTTAATCGGTCCGCTTAAAGGTGCTTTATCTCCTTTCCTCGGGGTTTGTGTCACCTCCTACCAGCATGGGTAAATCTTCACACCCAAGATCCAGTTATTAAGAGCAACCAGTAATTTCCAGCGAAGATGGTGCTGGCTTTGAAGCCTGGAATGCTGAGGTCACTAACAATCTTATCTCCCTTTCATTAAGCGGCTCTGCATCACAACTGTGAGTCAGCCCCCCCCCCACCCCACCCCCATCAGCTGCTTAGAGTGAAGATCAGTGAAGAAATCAGAACCAAGAGGGCTCCAGTTACAGTACTTAATCTAGCTTTCCCTAGCTTGATACTCCTGTAAGCACTGGGGATCAAGACATAAAGTTAACAGCAACAGCAAAAATTAACTCTGAGATTACAAGTATAGGTGCAGAAGAGATACAAAAAGCCATAGGGCCTCATCAATGTGTGTGAGGCAAGACTGCATTCCCCAAATCGTACCGCTGGTTTTATTTAAAGCAACCGACTCATGAGTAGACAGCTCCCCCACAGCTATAAGGCACAGCTTCTAAAAAATGCTTTCCTTTGCTCAGCTCACTCAAAGCCTGACGGAACAGGACAGGCCGCACAGGCCCCCGGTGCCGGAGGGTGCAGATGGCCAGACAGTCGTTGGGACCGTGCTGAAAGGGCACCCTGCTCCCCTCCTGCGGCAGGAGAAGCTTGGCCTCAGCGTGGCATGAACTGTATGGAGCTGTGTGTCTGTTCCATGAAGGACAGAGGACCACTGTCCTCGTCTCTACATGTCTCAAGCATGTCTGCCTTAAGGGACTTCCTCCACAGCATTTTTTAAAACTATTTAAAAGGAAATTGGTGTGTTTAAGTCCTGTATTTCCTGCACACGATTGTGTTGTCAGTGTGTCTTCTAGAACCCTTTTTGCCTAATGACATTTCTCTTTTTATGCTAACCATATTTTTAGAGTACACGTAGAAAAGACGTGTCTATATGTCGGCTGCACTATGAATGCCATTAGTTGGATTCTCCCTTAATACAGTGAATACTTTCTTTTACCACCTTAGGCCGTACTGACATACAAGTGGACACCAAAGGAAGACAATGTTCTCATTTACTTTCCACGAGAGCTCTGCCATGCTCGGTACGCTTTTCCAGTAGTGTCTGGGACATACCCATGGACAGATCTATTTCTTTCCCTTGTTTAGTAGCTCCTGATAGCTCCTGATTCCGAATGACAAATGCTATCCATTGAAACTAAGTGGCCCCCAACCCAGAAAAATGGGATCAATGAGGGGTCACAGGATCCTAGAGACGCCCTCAGGCACCAAGCAGGAGGTCACTGAAGTATACAGCCTGAGCCCTAAGTAACAGGCAGGGCTCACATGCCAGGCCACCAGTGGGGGTGACAGCGGTCATGATGTGAGGGCTCTGCCAGGCTTTCAGTCTAGGGTACATATGTGTCACCCTGTGCCAAGTGCCTCCCAGCAGCCTCCACCCGGGTAACTGAGGACAGGGACACAATGCAGGGCCTGCTCACACTGTTTTGCTCCCTTTGCCACTTTATCTCTACTGTCAGTACGCCTGTCGGAGCCGGTGCTGACTGACTCAATTTCCCTGAGGTTGAGCCCGAGCATTGTTTGGGGTCTGACGGCATTCTGTCAGCCCCTGCTGATGGACAGTCCCACTGAGTCCAGCTTCCTGAGCAGACGAGACAGCCTGCTGTTTTCTTCTTGTCTCTTATCACCCCTTGTCATTAAAGGAGAGGCCTGGCTTCAACTTCAATTTGTGCTGATATACAGCAGTAAAAGGGAAGAGAGGGGGAAACGTTTGTTACCGTTATTAAGGCCGTTGCCTTTCTTACTGCTGCGAGATTCATTCCCTGTCCGGAAGGGTTTCAATCAAATGATATATTTGTGAGCACGTAAGAGTTTAAACTGCCTGGTAAGAGACATACTATATTGCGAACTTTCTGGGGGAACTCTTTGGTTTCTTTTTTTCCCCCCATTCTTACCGACTCCCAGCTGCTCGTCTTGAATCTTAACTGGGATATTCTGTGCAACTTTAAAGCTTTTTCCATTTTACTGAAGTTTGTTTTGTTTTGTTTTGCTTTTAGTATTTCTTTCTAAAAAGAAGCCTTTCCCCCAAGAGTAAAGTTTTCCTGCTCACTCCACATTAGCATAAAGTTAGATCAAGAACCAAATTTGTTTCATTCTTTTATTCCCTTGGAACCTGAGCTATTCCTCAATTTTGCTTTTTTTTTTTTTTTTTTTTTTTGAAAAGTAGAAGGAAAGAAATGAATACCCAGTGTTACTCACATTTCCATATTTTAAATTCTTGAAGACGTCTAACCAGGGCTTTCACCCGTCTTAGTTTTCCTTATTAACATCCCCTGTCCATACATCTTCTCCTTATTTATAGCACTCAAGAGTCAGTTTATTTCAATATGCACATTAGAAATTTAACAACATCCTGCCAAAAGAGCTCACACTTTCAAAATGTTTCTCCACCTAAACAGATGTCCTTTGCAAACCTTACAGCTGACCTGTTGAGAAACATGGTATCCAACACATAATTTGAAATAAATATTAAAATTTTCCCAATGCAACCACAGTGAAAAGGGGGAGAGAAAGAACATGACTCTGTGAACTTTGAAAAATTATCCTGTGTGATCAATCTATTTAATAGCATTCCCCACAGAGATTTTAGGGAAGATGGGTGGGTGTTAAAGGCATTTAATGTGTTAAATAATGATCAAAATTAAAAAAAGATTGCGGGGAGTGAGAGGAAAGAAAACTAAGCAGTGTAATTTAAAGATGTGTTGTTATCTTGATCAAGATTTTTAAAAAGGCACCCAGGAGATTTGAGGAAAGGGAACTATAGTTATAGTAGAAGATAATGGCACAGCATGGTCTCTACTTTTCTGGATTTTATGTTAACTACTGTGGGCTCAGGAACTGGCTTAATGACTTTTCCAGGATTTGGTCTGGCCCTTTATCAGTTCACTATAACAAGAACATAAGCCAGGAAAGCCTGAAAAATTGCTGCAGCAAAACATGCCCTCCTACCGTGCTGCTGTTTGCAACTCGGACCATTGGCATTGGGCCTGTCGGGTTTATGCCTAGACAGAGCCACTGTCAGAGGACAGCTCCGAAAGGTCTGACGAGTCAACGGTAGTCAGGGAGTCCGAGAAAAATTAAGGGGGCTCCAGGCATCTGGACATGCACGTTCTCTTTGCTCATGCTGTTTTGCTGCTGTAAAATGCTCAGCTAAACCTAATTGAATTTGACAATAATAAATCACATGTTGAAACTGTATAGCTCACCTAAGGAATAGCAATGGAAACAGTGAAGACACCAGAAGCCAGAGTTCAGGAAATGTCATATTCACATAGAAATGCTTTAAATTTTTCCCAGAGCTTTATTGTCTCTTTTTTAAAAGAAAAGTTCCAGACCACCCAGTGCACAAAGTCCATTTTGGAAACTTAACATAAAATCTTCTCTTTAATCAGTTCTTGCTCCTGTTGTCACACTATGACTTCGAGCCTATAAATAAAGAAGGAACTGAACTGTCAAAAAAAGAAGAAAAGAACAAAATAGATGAATCATTCTTCTCTCTCGTCCTCGGGAGCTGATCACGCCCTAGTGGAAAGGGTTTGTGAAATGTAAAAGGAAACTATATTGTGACCTTATCTGCCCCCCTCCATTGCTCCACACAGTCCTGTGAGCCGAGCAGTTAATTCCTGATGTCCTTGTAAGAATCTAGCTTCCACAGTCCCTTTTCTCTTCATGCTGGCGGAAGCTTTATTTAAAGAAGTGTTCCTATGTCCGTGCTGTCATTCCAGAGTCCTGTGTACTCCCGTGCCACACTTTCCCCACACCACCCTGGAAGTTCGTCGGTCCTGTGTCCCCAAACCCTGCAGCCTGAACAATTTACTGTCTCTTTCCTCGAAAGGACACGACAGAAAGAAGTAAGAAAGTCCTTCAGGAGAAGCAAAGTGTAAAATAAGCGGGGATGTCCCTAATCTTTCCCTTGAAGTTGACTGGAGCACAGGCACACGGACTAGTCTCGATGTTAGCTCAGTAGCAGCTGGCGTAGAGAGCTGCTGCTTTGTTTTGATGGAACCTCATCCTTTTCCTTCACAAGGTCTCTTGGTCTAATTAAATTTCAGGGAGACAGAGCCTTGGCAGAAGGTTAAAGTAAGCTGCTAGACTGGAATGTAGGAGTTGGGCTCAAAACTAAATTGGGAAGTTTAACTGGGTGCGTCTCTGGTTTCAATGAAATACTTTTACAGTGTATGGTAGCAAGGTCTGTTTCGAAGCTTTTGAAAACCATTTTTCTTTTTCCTTAATTGTAGTTCCCTAGTTGTTTTTATATTATGAGCTACTTGTAGAAAAATACAGGAAACATAATTACAATACAAAGCTCCCTTTCCCAAGCCTACTGAGATCACTTGAAGCCAAACTGGGTTTTAGGGTTTTGCTAACTGTAAGTTCAGAGCCATGAATTGCATCCTATGCAATGCTGGTTGATTTACAGCAAGTGTTGTGTGATTAAACAATAACCATGTTTCTTTGAGCTGTGCAACTGCTATGGAATTGGGGGAGGGCTGTGTTGCTTCATGATGCCACATTGCACAGCTCTTCGGGGAAGAAGAATGAGTATCTCTGTGTGACTCTTATAGTAAAATAGAGAAGTATTGTGGAAGTATATACAACTTTATTTAGGGAAAGGAAAGAGAAGTAAATGAATTTGTTTTTCCACTTCTATATCCAGCTCCATGCAAAGTTAATTGCTACTTATTAATTTTTGTATCCTACTTTTCCTGAAGAACCTGCATATGGACTGTTTGGAGCAGCAGAAATAACTTGTTTTACTATTATTAACACCCTGGAGAGGAAATCAATACTTCAGTGTATTGTGAAATGCAAAGCCTTTGGGAGTTTGATTTATTCAAGCCTAAAAAGTAATGATGGATGATGGAGAATGAGGGCCATTGACTGTACTCTCCTAGGGAATGACTCCAAGCATACAGTACAGGAGCCCCCCTCGATTCGAGGTGGGTCCATCCCAAGCCCCACCTCCAGTGGATGTCTGAAACTAGGATAGCACCCAACCCTATATACACTATGTCTCTTCCTATACTACATGCCTGTGATAAAGTTTAATTCATAAATTGGGCACATAAGAGATGAACAACAATGACTAATAATAAAATGGAACAATTATAACCGTATGCCATAATAAAAGTTATGTGAAATTAAGAGTCACTTATGGTTTGTCTCCCTCCCAATCCCATCTTGTTTCATTTATTCTTCTACCCACTTAAGCCTCCATGTTGCATCACCACTTCCTCATTGGTGTCGCTCTCTCAAAATACCTTACTATACTGTACTTACCCTTTTTCTTGTGGTGATGTGAGATGACAAAATACCTAGTCACGAGAGGGAGGGAGGTGCGTGAGGCAGGCATAGGGTTAGACTACTGCTGACCTTCTGACTGGTTGCCTGCTCCGAACCCAGCTGAGCGTGGGTAACTGGAACCTCAGGAAGTGACAGTGAGAAGAAGGCAGGACTACTGTTCCTTCAGAAGTAGCACCCAGACACCCTTTGATATGGAAGTCTTAGCAGTGAAGGTGGGCACCCGGGTCCTGCCCAGCCCCTGGTGGCCTTTCCCAGCATAAATGCCGTATGCCTGCCACCTTTCAGGGAATCCGAAGAAAATCCCTGGGGCAGGCTTCGTTGTAGTTTCATTATCTGTTCCTTTCGCTCGATGTCACCGGTTTTAGGTCATTCCTTAATATGGTGTGTAACTAGAATAGCTTCTCGATGGGGTACTTGGGCTGGCTGTCCTACTGCCTTCACATCCTTCCGTTGTAAGGACTCAGCTTGTGTACTATTTGATGAATACATTCCTACAGGGAAAAGCTAAATGTTTATCTCACCCCCCCCAAATGGTCGGCTTCAAAGTTATGTGTCTTTCCTTTTTTTCCTTCCTTTCTTCTTTCCTTCCTCCCTCTCTCCCTCCTTTCCTCCCTCCCTTTCTTTTTTTCAAGTCATCCTGAAATTCTCATCCCAATTTTCTTCTAAATCAGTCTTCAGCGACCTGTAATAAGAAATGGGTGAGTGAGGGCTGAGGTGCAGGATTAATGTTCTCCTGTAGCTTTTCTTTTAGACAGTTTCCTTCTTAAGGAAGTCTCTGAAATGGATGGAAACTCTCCTAAAAGCGGTTCCATGCCTGCCCAGCTGAGCAGGGCAGACTCTACCTGAGTCATTGGCTATACACACACACACACATATATATATATATACACATACATACATACATATACATACATACATATAGACAAAGGCCCTGTCAGATAGGATGAGAAAGTCAAGGATCAAGCAAATGACAGCTTGAGCTTCCTGAACAGGAGCTGGAGGTTCGTTTAAAAATTAACTTGATCTTCCATCAGAGTAGTTAGGGAACACTGGGCAGAAGACTGAGTGCTACGGAGCTGAAGAAGCCGCAGGGTGCTTGCTCTCTGGAGCCGTATTTTCAAACTGCTAGTTGCAACGGATTAGTGGATCTTGAGGTGAATGAAGTAAGTGGGCCGAGATCACTATTTTCTAAGGAAGGGGATAGAACAGAACAGAATGGAAAATACGGTGTATCTTGCCCCTGGACAGAAAGGGCGAGGATCCCTTTGTGAAGCGTCAGTTTCGTTTTATGCGCCTGTGCGTGTGCTGGACGGCAGTTGTGAACCGCCCGCGGGTCGGGGAAGCTCTAAGCCAAGCCCGGAAAGAACTGCTCTGCGGGCCCAGAGTTAGCCAGGGCTCCGTTAGGGGGCACCCAGCTCCCCGCCGCGGAGGGCCGGGTCAGCCAGCCCTGCGCGCCTGCCCGCTGCGGGCCGGCACCGCCGCGCCGCGGAGCCTGGGGGAGAGTCGGAGCTCAGCGGCGTCGGGCCCCCGGCCGCCCGCCCTGCCGTGGGAGAGGAACGCGGCGGCGGCGCGGCGCGCGGGGGCGACCGGGGGCGTCTGCTCATTTACTCCTCTCCTTGCCTGAGAAGTGCAGTAATTCGAAACAGTTCTCACAGTAGCGTCCCTGACAACTTAATGTTTAAAAAAAAAAAAAAAAAAAAGTCATTAAGCGTCCATGGGACGCGTCGGAGGGGAGGGGTGGACAGGAGGAGGTGGCTGTGAGCTGGGGACGGCACCGCTGTCACGATCCTCACGGGTCTGTGCGGCGCATTCTTAAACGCGACCTTCGCAAGATTTACGGCTGGGGAGCTGCACTGAGCGTGCCCGGCGGGGACCGAAAAGAGGGAAACGGGGAGACCTGTGCCTCAAGAGTTCGCCCACTGACAGCAGCGGGAGGGTGGGGGGCTCCCTGCGACTCGGGCCCCGGCCGCCCCCGACCCACATCAGCTTTATCTTTCCCTCCCCCCCGCAGGACTTTCTGCAAGGAGATTGCACCAAAGCGAAACAGAAGCTGAGCTGGAAACCCCGGGTCGCTTTTGATGTAAGTGCCTTTCTTTACGGGTGGTGGACTCCGCTGGCCCGCTCGCTGCCGGGCTGGGCCGAAGCGGGCCCAGCGGGAGGGGCGGCCCGCCCGGCGAGGCAGCGAGGCGCCCGGAGCAGCAGCGCTCCGAGCCCGCTTGGCGCCCGAGGTGCCCCAGGCCTGGAGGGCTAGAAAAGGGGGCGGGTGGAGGCGGGTAGGGTGGAGGGAGGGTGGCGGAGGCCTCTCTGGGCGCGCCACAGGGGGTGGGGGTGTCACCCGGAGAGAGTGGCAGAAACTCCTCCCTCACCGCCCACCCTCTGTGTCTCGGGTCCCAGGAGCTGGTGAGGGAGATGGTGGACGCCGACGTGGAGCTCATGAGAAACAACCCCAACGCCTGAGCGCGGCCGCGGACGCCCGCGCCGCCCCTGCCGGCCTGTGGTGGGTCCCCGCTTGGAATCAGCTGGTGCGGGGCCGCAGGTGTGAACCCGGGAGGGGCGCGAGAATCCCGCGGGTTCCCTGCTGACCCTCGCGGCCACTGCGCCTTGTCCCCGCCGTTAGGATCCCGGGCCGCAGAGGTTTGTAGCAGCCGGGACGTGGCACTTCGGGGTTCGGCCCAATTTCCTTTTGTCGAGGCCTCTTCTGAATGGTTTTGTGAAATCAACAAGATGTTTTAATCACACGTTCACTGTACTTGAAATTATGTCATTAGACAACTGAAATTGTGGGGCTTTCAAATCGTTTTCATCTTTTCTTATTAAAAATGGCCTTTCTATGAACTAGCATTCGCAGAGTCGATGTCGGTGTTTTTCCCGAGGTATAAAAGCAGCTATAAGAGCCCCCAAACAAAAATACCCAAATTTTTGCCTTGGAGTGAAATAGCTTCCTTTAGGCCTCCCTCCCTTTTGAGAGAGCCCCTGCGGGTAGACCCCGGCTGCGCCTGAGCCTGCCTTTTGCCTGAGCCTTCTCCTAAGTCCCTGCCTGGGACATTTCTTTCCCCCTTTTGGTGACAATAAGCCACTCTATCCAGCGGATCTGGAAACCCAGTTCCTGAAGAAAGGAGGCATTCACACCCCCTCCGGTCTCTGCTGACTATAATTAGAACCCACGGGGCTCCCACCATCTCAAAAGAAGTCTTGAGAAATAGAGGGGGGCCAGAAGAAGAAACTTGAAGGTAAGTAAATATTGTTGGAACATTCCATGCCAAAGCCCCTGAGTTACCCAGAGGTCTCTGAGCCCATGCCTTTCCTTGTGGTCTAGAATCTTTCACACAATACTTACTTCCAACCACTGCTCAGTGTTAGATCACTTTTAAAAATATCTAATTTTGATTTAATCATTTAACCAATTTATATGAAGTGCTTAATATATGTCAGACATTGTACAGTTGAACTATATCAGTGTTAATTAAAAATTATAATAAAGAGGTTTAACCTGGGCCTAAGATCGCTGGATCCATTTTTCACTGAGCGCATCATTTAGAAGGCCCAGTCTTCACCACAGGCATGTGCTCCTGAGCCATAAACTCATGGCTGTACTAAGTGTATTAAGGCAGGCTAAGGCAGGTGGACACACAAATGTATGGAACCCACAAGCAGCAGGCAAAGATTTGTGTACAGGTGTATATTTCTGCATGAAATACAATATTTTGCCCTAGAATAAATTAGGTCAGGACTCTTCTTTTCCCCCTCCCTCCCTCTCCAAGGAAAATAAAATAAAACTTTATAGCGAATGGAATTCCAGCCTTTGCACATGCTCGTGTGAATGCGGGTGAACTATTTGTGAATGTCTTCACCGGCAGGTTTATGATCTGGGGGAGGACCCAGGCTCCAACGGCTGGCGGCAGGAAAGAGGGCTCTTTGTGTGGCTGCCTGAGTTGCTACAAGAGTATGCTGGCCAGGGGCAGCCTCAGCTTCGATGGAGCAGAACTTGGGCGGCTTGAGGTGGCCCACCCGGTTCTCAGAAGCTGCCCCAGGACAGGCCTTCTCCCAATCGGGATGCTGCTAATTGGAAACAGATGGCTCTGGAAGGCCGGGCTCCAGGACTTAGAGGGCTGGTGGGCACACTTGCACTCACAAGTACAGAGTCACACACATTGCCACACATCCAGATATACACATCTAAACAGGCACATGCACACAAATACAGATACACACCTACAACACGCTAGCGCACGCACTGTCACACAAAACAGTCTCACAAACACACATTCATTCACAAAGTCTTGAAAACACAATTCACGAACCTGCTATCACCAACACACAGCCACACACATACCCTTACAAATCTCACAAATAAACATACTAACACACATTCCCCTTAGCCTTGACCCTGATGGACAGGCACCTCTCCTCTTCTCCTGTGACCCCCCTGAACCTTCACCTCATCCCACACCCAGGCACAGAGGCCATTCTATGCTTGCAGTGGCCCTATGCACTTCAGTGTTTTGAGGCTTGTTATCCCCAAACTGTACTAAGCTCCTTAAAAAGGATCACGAGAGATTCTAGGCAGGGGTTTAATGGGACTGATGTAGAGTTATAATGTTAAATTATTCTTCTCGAATGGCCTGGAGCATCAGTTTCTGAAGGATGCAAAAGTATTTTTGGTTGCATCTTCTCTGTATTCCGGAATCTTCAACTGGGGAGAGGGGGTTGGCTCATTTGGCTTCCTGGTCTCCCACCGTTTAAAGGCTGAACAAGAGAACAGATTTGCCTGAGTATCTCTGTTCTTTCTGTGCTCTGAATTTCACTTGGACATCCTTCAAGACAATTATTAAAAAGTGTCTTCCATCTTAAATCTCAACTCAATTTCACTGAACTTCTTTTTCTCCCCTTTTTCCTGCTCTGCCAGCTTTGGTTATTCAGATTAATTATGATAAAATATCTTCCACCTTGATTTTTTATCTTTTAGTGAAAACTAAGAAAGTCAAACTTTCTGTACATTCAAACATAATACCCAAGCAGTCAAACCCCACATTAGTGCCCCAGATGACAGCAAGATGTATGGATACCTGGGCCACCCAGGACCTCCCTCCCTTTCCATCAGACCAGCCTGCCAGACCGTCTTCTGGGCTGTGTCACCTGCCCTTTGTCTTTAAGGAATTAGGAGGCAGCTAGGCCCCGAGAAATAAACCTGACACACCCCTCCAGCTGTTTAGGGGTGAAGGCATGCAGTGCCGGCTGTGGGACCTTTAACGGAAGTGCTGAAATGCTAGGGAAGATAAAGTTCCCCTCAAGATGGCTCCTCAGGAACTGGATTTCAGGTCTACCATTGTGCGCCAGTAAACCAGTGCAAAAATGCATCAGGCTCCTCCTGGTTTTTAATCGCCTTACCAACACCAACCACCAAAATTCCATAGAACCCCAGATCGCCGGTTGGTCGACTGCTGGCAAATGAAACTTGCCTTGTGTTCTTAAAGCTCCCAGCTGGAAATTTTCATTTCAAATAAAGTCATTTACAAATGACTTTCTAAACCCCAAGAAAGCGTCCCAGGCACCTTGTTTGTATTTGGGAATTTCAACCGGGTACTCTCAGTTTTAGCATGGATCCCCATAAATCCAAGCCCACGCGTCATCTATTTTTCACAACCTGTGCCGCAGCCTTGCGCGATCGATCTGTGTATGGTATGCGAGAAAGGGGTGCGGAGAACTCCCACCCGGGTTTTACAAAAAAGATCGTGAGCGCGCGCGCGCGTATCTTACAAACAGATCAACATGTCCCATCACCCACCTACACCTCTCCAAAAATCGTGGGCTTTAATAACTGATGGTGCCGCGAAGCTTCACAAACGGGAGGGACAACTGCGACACAAAGCTGCTCTGGGTGCTGGCCCACCCTCCGCAGTCGGGGTTTTCCCACCATCCACGGCTTCCTTTTGGGGCTCACCGGGTCTTGGGCCTGATTTCTTCAGGGAGACGCAGGGGGCGCTGCTGCCCTACCCCAAGCACGCCCCAGGCCAGGGCTCCCAGCGACCTCCCAACCTCGCTCTCTGCCCCGCGAAAACCCCGAAGCGTCGAGCACATTTTCAGGGGCTGTGCCATCAGGGTTATTACTTGTCACTGGGTCTCTAGTCACGTCGCTTTCCCCGGCCTGTGAGGTTGCCTCTGCCGCCCCCCAGGCCCGACCCAAGGTGCTTCCCGCCGGCCGCCTGGGGCTCACCCTCACCACCGCCTGGCCCTCCCGTAGTGCGCTCTGTCTCCAGAGACCTTTCCAAGGCCTCCGTTACGAATACGACGGCATGGCCCCACCCCCACCCTCACCCGTTTCCTCAGCCAGAGTGTCTCTCTCTGCTGCAATGGCGACGACCGCAGCGTGACCCCAGCCCCACCGCCTACTCCCCAGCTCCCGCCCTTCCTCCAGGGTCAGGGATCACACACAGCGGACGCCCCGTCTCAGCTGCCCTTTTGATCTCTGAATTCAGGGCCATGTGCCCGTCTCTGAGCGCACCCACTATGCCAGGTACTAAAGGGTCCAGACGGCGGTTGCTCAGGCCTAGGCTGGCCTGCGTACTCGGCTCACTAGCTCTGCAACCACCCGCGCGGCTCAACTCCGGACCTCCAAGCTTCCGCGGGGACTCGGGGAAGGTGGTTGCTGGGGTGGCGGACTGCGGGACCTAACTGCGCCGCGCGCGTGCGCATGCGCCGGCTTAGCTTCCTCCGCCCAGACCCCAGTGGGCTCGGCCCCGCGCACTTGTCCCGGGGTTCGCGGCCTTGCGCTCCCCACCTAGCGAACACGGGTGGGAGCTGAGGAGGTGATGGAGAGCTGTCTTTAAGAACACCCTCCTTGTCGCGGCCCTGGCTTCGCTAATGCGCCAGTGGTGACCGCGGAAACGGGCGTTTGGAAGCCTAAGACCCAAGGCGCTAGAGCTTGCGGGTTGGTGAACTGGGGGAGGCAACTGAAATCGGGGCTCCCCTAACCCCCGCCACTGTGACGCGAGGCGCTGGGCGCGGGCCAGCCTCTGAGGAAACCGCGCAGCCTGAGGCCTGGGCCGGAGTGGCGGGCCGCGGGCAAGGGAATGTATATTTGGAAGGGGTCAGGACCTCGGCTGGAGTCTGACTTTTTATGGCGAGGAAGCCGCCTGGGAAGGGCCTTCTGGCCAGGCTTTCCTGTTGTGCCACTTCCCCCCCACCACCACCACACACACACACACACACACACCACACACACAACTCCCCCCCCCCCCCCCCCCCGCAGCGCCGGGGAGGGAGGGAGGGAGGCCCAATCCTGGCGGAACCCCGGGTCCCCATGCTCCACGGACTCTTTCCTGGGGACTGAACCGGTGAGCAGGCCGGTCCCGGAGGGAGCCCGCAAATGCAGAGCAATGGCACATTTCTTAGTGGGCAAAGGCACTGTAAACAACCGCCCTGCACCCCCTGGATAGTCCCTGGGAGTGGGCGCACAGGAAGCCTGGACAGGTGACCTAGGGCATCACTCCTCGAGTTCTCTCTCGGAATTTCTAGCACCTAGGCAGCCCTCGGCTCTGGGAACAACGATGGGGATCTCCGTTCGGGCTCTCCCAGGACACTTCCAGCAGAGGCTCGGGACCCTCACACCCTTCCACCCCGAGTTAGCCCACCACACTGTTCTCCCCATCACCGGAGCGGCCAGCTGCCAAGCCCATCGTCCACTGTCCGTGTGAGTCCTCTGTGGGTGATAGTAGAAATCCTCTTGGAAGGGCAAGGAAAGCCGTCTGTTTTCTGGGGTGACGGTGCTGCAAAGAGGCCCCATGGCCCCACCCGAGCGCGAACCCTGGCGCTGCAGAACGAGCCTGATTTGGGGACTATGGGGCCCCTCAACAGGGTCCCTGGCGCACGGGTCTCCCAGGACAGGGGCCCTCCCTGAGCACCTTCCTGAGTGCAGATTTTGCTCAGCTCAGAGAATAGTTTTCATTTTTCCTCCAATGGCAGGTTTTTAAGAGTCTCATTGCCACCTAAACACTTGCTCCTCAACTCTGACCTGTTTGCATATCTCTACCATTAACAAGATCCCCGGTATAGCTTCCAGGACCAATGACCTGCTTTTATACCGAAGGAAATGCGAGGCCTTAAGAGTTAATGGTGCTAAATATGTTGGTTTTCCTGCTTTTTCCCTAGGGTAGGTAATGGGGGTGGGAGGGTGCCTGTCTTCCATTTCTTATTCTCCCCCTCTCCCTTCTGCTTCCATTTGTGTGTGTGTCTGTGTCTCTCTCTCTCATCTCTCAATCTAAATCAACCTCAAAGCCTTACCTCAGACCTCTTCTTTCCTCAACCTCCAGTTCTGAGACTCCTCCAAGCCCTGTCCTTAGGCCCTGCCTGGGGTTCCACCACCCAGGTCAATGGAGAGGCCCCACCACCTGGCCCTGGCTGCCAGCCTGCTGCTCACCCCATAGGCTCACAAATTGCACTTCCATGCCCACCCAAGCAGCACCAAGCTGTGTTGACTTAGGGGGCAAATGAGCAGCCCACCCAGTCTCCTTCCTGGGAATAGGCACAGCTAAGGGAAAAGATAGGCAGTTTCGTACAAATGACCAGCAGTGCTGACCAGTGGGCTTGGAGGAACCCAAGGGCAGACCAGTGAAAAGAGAAGATGTTCTTTGGGAGAATAGAGGCAGGTGCTATCTGGAAGAGGAAAGAGGCCTATGGAAGCACCCTTCAGGTTTTCAGAGTCACCCTCCAGACTCCAGGTGGGTAGACTGAGCAGGAAGCAGTGTCAGGCCCTCTCTGAGGACCACTCAGACCAGCCTCTCCTCTCAGGCTATCTCCCCATGAGAGCTCCACCACTCTCTCCAGTCCTGAAGACAGACTCAGGCCTATATGTAAGGAGATTCCAGATCCTACTGCAACTCCTATAATATGCTCAATATGCCACAAATTTGAAATCAGTGAGGGAAAAAATCAAGTAAACAATAAAAAAAATATATAAAACAGAGATTTTCTTTGGAGCCATGGTAAGATGGGAAAGGAGCACGACAAAGGTCTTAAGTCAGGCCTCATGCTCTCTGCACCATATTTTGGTTTCCAGTAAGGCGGACATGGTACATTTTGCTCAATTTTCCACTCCTAATCACGTTGAGAACGTCGTCGAGAAGGGGCTTTCATTTTTCTGAATGGATTTTTGAGCTGGAATTCATTTAATCAACTATTGCTCCTTTTCCAACTGGACTCAGACCTGGAACCTGCCAGTCCTGCTCACATGGGGCCCCAGCTCTGTCCAAGGCCTGAGTCTGTGCTCCAGGTCAGGGTCCCATGTGGCCCATTACCCAGAGGGCTCAGAGCCTGAGCATACCTGCCACTGGGTAGGTAGCTCAAGCTGGGAGACATCTGGGAGAAACTTGGGGGCCCCCAAGGCCTTTTAAAAAGGCCTGGCAGGAAGGCAAGGGAGAAAATGACAAAGAGAGAGACAGAGGTACAAAGACACATAGAACTCCATGAAAAACTTAATGATTAAGTTGGATTCACACTCAGAAAGGGAGAGACAGAGTAAAGGAGGTATCAGGTCACACAAGTCCAGTTATGAATGTAGAACGCAATTTGTAAAGGAAGACTTTCTGTTTAAGTGCGAGTGAAAATGCCATTAATTAAAGCTCATTTCAAAGACCCTCTTAGTCTCCTTATAAATTGAAATAGGAGCTTTCAGAAAAGTAGGGTGTCTGAAGCTGACATTTAGGGCCCCATAGCAAATCTCAGCAGTTTTGTTTTGTTTTGTTTTGAATGCCATTGTGACCACTGTCTGAATAAACTAGGTCTTAATTTTTGGGAGCTCTCCTGAGCTTAAGGCTTCTCCACCCTCTGCTCCCCCACACCCCACAACTTGGTGGAGTGAGGACTATGACATAGTCTCTTGGTCCCTTTTCTGCCTGCCTCTCTCCAAAGCTCCCTGCTTAGCTAAAGAATGACTGTCCGCACAGAGTCTATCCTGCCTGGCCAACTTTATTACATGGCCACGATCAATCTTGCACTTAACGCGACATTTGTTTATGACCCGATGGGAAGGGCTAATGGTTTCATGAACCCACTCTGAAAAGAGTTGAGAGGAATCTAAAGAGAAGATCCGGGATAGCCGGCAGGAGCCAGTAGGGAGAACTGGGCTCAGAAGCAAAGGGGGTCTCTCTCCAGGAGCTAGAAGATGTGGAGTGAGGGTAGAAAGAAACAGTTGTTCCAACCACCCTTATTTCCAGTACCACTAACAGCTGGGGAGAACACAGATCTGAGTGTCCAAGACCGGGCTCCACAGATGCCTCCAGTCCCTCTTGGGCAGCCTGGTCAGGCAGCCTGGACCTGCAGAAGGTTCAGGGCCTCTCTGGAACCTTGCACCATGAAGAACAAAACTAAAGGCCCTCCATCTTAAAACTGAGACCCGCTCCCTAGAGAACAGGATGGGAGAGAAAAGGTCCTATGTCTCATTTTTACCTATCTGAGTTCAGGGGAGCCTGAGAGGGCTATAAGGCACTCTTGTTTCCTGACCCTTATTTCTGACCCCTGTAGGGAACAGCCAAGAGCTTACAGACCACCAGCACAATTGAGGCTTATTCCTCTGCAAACATGATTATTAATGACACAAACTGTGTAGAATGATAAATTGTAAAATGCATGCTTGTTTGTATGCAGTCTGGTCAGAAAAGCTCTGCTAACTACATAGCCCTGGAAAATAGTACATGTTCCTACCACATACGCAATACGCCAAAATGCAAGTTTTTATATGGCATGTAACATGCTGGCATTTACTTGCTTGCTGTATAAATTGCTAAGGAAATAAATGCACCCACTGCTACATAAAGGACAAAATACTCACTATCCCAAAGCTTTCTACAGAGGTTCACTTCAAAATTCGCCAAGTCCCAACCACTAGATCCTGCCCTGTGTCCACGGCTAATTTCAAAATGTACTGTCTGTTAGGTAAAATAGCAAGAAGTTTCTCTTAGGATATTTTACAGAAAAAAAAATATCCCTTATTGCTGAAAAAGTGCAAATCAAACCTGCAAACCACTAAGGAGTAAGTAGTTCTCCCAGATTCAATAAGGTCAGCCATACTTGTTTTCTCTTAAATTGGATGAGAAGCCAAAAGCACGTGTGTTGAGAGTAGAAAACATTACCCATTACCTATATGGTTTAAAAAATCAGAATAATTAGCAGAACTTCTGACCTTGCACTCCAACACAGCTTCTGAACTACTACTTAGGTAACTCCCATAGAAATAACTATATATGAATAACACAAACACCTTCCTAGACACATGTCTTCCATGGCTAATTTTCAAACGTTGCACTAGAAGAGGGCAAGAATGACTGCTAAGAAGCTTGTCCCCGGGGCAAGTGTGTAAACACTCCCAGGAGTTTAGGAGAGGAGCTCTACACAGCCGCAGAAGCCCAAGCGCCGCACTCATGCCAATAACCTTCTTCAGCCTCAGGAATTCGGGCCCCGAAGAAGGAAGAGCGAGGGGGTGCCGCTGCCCACTCCGCGTTCTGGCGTGGTGGGGCAGGGTCCCCAGTCGGGAGAGCGGGTTCTGCCCCCGCCAACCACCCTCCCCTCGCCACGCCGTGCTCACCCGGGCAAGGCGGCTCCCGCGCAGGCCGCGTGCGTTACCTCGGGGCGCGAAGGCAGAGGCTGCCCCGGGCCGCGCCTCCCACCCACAGCGCCTACCCCACTGTCCCTCAATCCATCCCTCGGAACCCAGCGGTCAAGTTCTCAAGAGCCAGGCTGGGGTAGGCCCAGGGCTGGCAGCGGCAGCGACGTGCTCTGGCCTTAAAGCTCAGGCCCAAGGAGCAGCAGAGGGGTGCGAGCACGTGGACCCCGAACGCGCCGAACCCGCTGCTTGCTTTGCATATCTCTTGCGTCCCTTAGGCCCAGCGACTCCTCGCGCCGGCCACCGCCAAATGATTTGTGGCCTCTGTAAACCGACCCCACAAGCCGCGCGAGGACGCAGCCCAGCCGGGGAGGCCGCCTGGGGCCCACGCGCTGGCCCAGGCAGGTCCGGCGCGGGGCGGGTTGGAAGTTGTCCCTCAAATCGTGCGGCTGCCGAGGCTGCGGGCTGGCGCGGGTCGCGTTGTCACCCGAGAGCAATGGAGTGCCTGTGACCTTTCCACCCCGGCTGAGCACCTAAACACATGTGTGTGTTCAAAACAAAGGCGGCAGCGAACAGTATAAAAAGGGAGCACCGTGGGCCAGGGGCGCGAGGCGAAGGTGCGGGATGAGCGGGACAAGCTGCTTTCCCGCGGCTCCGCGGGCCCAGGCGGCGAGGGCCCGAAAGCGCTCCTCCGGGCTTCGCAACCCTCGTCCCTCCACACAGAGCCCTGCTTTTTGCCATTTGCTGTTCAGCCCGATCTTCCAGGCACCCACGCCCCAACCTGTGATTAATCCATCACACCTAACGAGAGGTTTCCACGGACTCTTTTTCCCCCCAAACAACTGATTTCGGGGGAGAGGGAGCGGGGAGGAGAGCGAGAATCCGGGGACTGGAGGCGGCGCGGGGGGGGGGCGGGGGGGGCAGGGGTTAGGGGTTGGGGGGATAGAGGAAGGAGCTCCAAACACAAACAGAAGCCGGGCCCAGGCCGCGGTGGATAATTACAACTAATTAGCTGCAGAGCGTTCCCGTCCGGGAGCGGCGTCCGGGAGGCCGGCGTCGGGCCAGGAGAGACCCGGCAAGACCAGGGCCGCGGAGAAACGCCCAAGCAGGAAAGCCCCGGGTGGGCCACAGGTCTACCCTAGCCAAGTCCCCATTCCAAAACGTTGCATCAGGCAAGTCGAGAAAGTCACGGTCTCGGCTGCCGGAGCTGACGGGCCTTGGGATAGATCACCCGTCCGAGCGGACGGGGCCATTCCGTTGGTCACCTGCTGCCGCTTCGCATCTGGGCCTAGACAGCCCAGCTCCAGCCACCGGACCTTCTGTCCGCAAATCCTGGCTCCACGGTCGGCTCCCAAAAGTGGACCAACGCACAGACTCCACGAGGTCTGGCAGTGGATTCTTTCCCTTCACCGCCCACCCCAAGTGGGTAACCCGACGCAGCGCCAGCGCCACGGGCTGAGACAGCCAAGCGGAGGTTTAAACGCAGCAGTCAGCGAGTCTCAGCCGGCCTGACCCGGAGAGACACCCGCGCCCTGGGCCGCTGCGCTCTTCCTTAGCTATTAGGTTACGACTCTGAGCGAAGAGATCCAGCAAATCAGAGGCCACGTAAAGCAGGTTTTGACTGAAATTAGAGTGTATTTATTTGCAGCAATCCTTTAACAATGATCAAATTTTGACAACAAGCAATAGCAATTACTGCTAAGTGTTGCCTCTAGATAGGAGCGGCAGATAGGAGGAAACTGTATTATCTCGAAAACAAACTGAAAGGCCCTGAATGTCTGTAATCAAATCGCCATCTCTCCAAAGTCTGATTGACAGGGCAGATCACCCTAAGATAATGAATTTATTACATTTCCTGGGTTATTTACAAAGGGGGAGGGTCAATCTGGGTTGCCCCCTAGGTTTAACTGTAAATTAACAAGAGAAAATGGATTGAAAAGAAACCACCCTAGACTAAAATGTTCTGCTCTTCTCTCCTTCCTTCTTACTGCTTTAAATCTTTTTCAAAAAATAATAGTTCTACAAACATATCTTCTAAAATAGTTTCCCAGAGATTAAATATCCTTTTCCAACCCACAGTGTGTATATATATATATATATATACACACACATATATATGTGTATATATATGTATATGTATATGTATATATATAGTTTTAAAAATCAACCCTTCTATGTAACACATGAAAGATTGTAAATGTGAATGAGTTAAATATATACATTTAAAAACTGGTTTATTTTTCCTCTTATAAAGTAGTGAAATTAATAGGCGAAATATCTATCCAGCATTTGGCTCATGGGGATGTCTAATAGAATCACGATTTTGTATGTGCTACACAAGCCAAATATTCATTTGTGTATATCTGGAGGCACAGTCACATATCTCTACACACAGGTATCACTGTGGTAACACCAGTGCTGATTCATGGGCTTAGAATTTTCAGATCATGTTCTGTCCTTACTGAAAAAAAATATATTTGTGTATATGCCAACTCAGATCTGTTTAGGAAAATATCTTTTGACTAGCCACAAAGCAAGCTGACTATATAGTACATTTTGCAGAAGATGCTGCAGGAAAAAAAAATCTAAACAAAAAGAGACTTTCATGTGAAATTTGACAAGGAATAGTCAGAGGGTTCTTCCATTTTTCAGCTACTTAGGAGAAGAATAGGTCATTTCTAGTCTTTTAATCTGAAATCTTTTTTCTTATAATAATTACGGCTGTATTAAAGTATCCAGACATATAGATCTCATTCAAACTGAATGGTAATTTATTAATAAACAATGAATATGTTCAACAAAAAGGAAAAAAAAGATGATAGAATAAGATTAATACAGTTTCCCTTTTTATAATGAAAAAAAAAAAAAGCACAATTTAAAGTTTCAGGCAATTTAACGTCAGGTTTTGGAAACACTTTCTGGCGTTTGGTCCACGACATCCAACTACAAATTAAAAATAAATTACTATGTTGCAATTTACATTTTAAAACAAGTCCATGAATAAAAAGAAAGCGATTTTCATATACGGGGACTTTCCCCCTCCTTTCAACATAGGATAAAATATCTTACAGGTGAGAGGTGGAGGAAAGAGAAGGGCAGGGGAATGGGAGAGAAGGGAGAAAAGCGTGATCTCTGAAAAGCAAGAAGAAACTTACGTGTTATCTGGAGTAACACTGTCCTTTAATAAACCATGATTTTGCTGTCTCTGTACAAAATAGTTTACTGTTTTGTTTATTTAGATAAGGCAAAGTGAAGGTGGCTCTGAATCTTTTAAGAAAATAGTTTTCTTTGTGCTGGTGAGTTGAATTTTTGGAGGGATTCTGTTCGCTGGTTTTGTGAATATTTTTCAAGGTTTTTTGTTTTTTGTGTTTTGTTTTTAATTGGATTTCTTTTTCTCTTCTTTTTTTGGTTTCGATTTTGCACTGATGGTTCTTTTGGCTGTTCCTGCTTTAGGGTTCCATTCAGTCCGACTCTGGAGGGGGGGCTCGGGGGTGTCAAAACTTACTACAGTCGTAGACGAAAGCCCCGGACGTGCGGTACAGAGACTGGCTGGAAGGGAAGGCCATCTGACAGCTACTATTCCCGTTCACCGGAGAGTTGTTCAAGCCGATCCTCTGTGACTCGAACATCTCCCGCACAGAGTGGAAGTTCTGCTGCTGGCCGGGATAGCCCGCGGCCGCCGCCGCCGCCGCCGCGCTCGCCAAGTGGCCCAGGTCTCCGCCCGCCTGGTTCAGGTACCACGAGGTGAGGCGGCCTTGGTGGGCCGCAGGGTGGTGGCCGGTCTCCTGGCCCCCGCCGCCGTGACTCAGGGACGAGGAGCTGCTGCTGGTGACTGGGGGCAGGGAGTAGTCGGGCAGGGGGTCGTCCACCGCCGAGCCGCCCGCGCCCCCCGGCGCGCCCTGCAAGTGGCCGCCGCGCTCTCCGGCCGCGTACAGGCTCATGGCCTGCAGGTTGCAGTGGTAGGTTCCGGCGCCCGCCGCGCCGCCGCCGCCGCCGCCCCCTCCGCCGCTGCCCCCGCCAGAGCTGCCGGCGCTGGAGCTCTGGCTGCAGGGGGAGCTGTAGAGAGAGCTCTGGCCAGGCGAGTAGGCGCCGAGCGCCAGCGGGGGTGCGATGCCCGAGCGCGAGGACCCGGTTGCCGAGGCCAGGAGGCCTGAGCTGAGCTCCGCGGCTGCGCCCTGCGGCGACCCCCGAAGCGATGTCATGATGTTGTCCACGCTGAAGCCCTGACTGTGGTGCGGCGGAGGCGGCGCGGGCTGGGCGGGCGGCGGTGGCTGCGCCGGCTCCGCGCCGTCCAGGCTCAGTGGCCGCGCGGAAGGCAGGCTGCCCGGGGGGCTGCTCCCACTCGACAGGCTGCTGCTACTGCTGTCGGGGCTTTCGATTTTGGGCACCGCGGCGGCGCTGCCGCTGCCCAGGGCGGCGGCTGGGGACAGGGGCTGGGGCGGCGAGGGGCACGTACCGTTCTCGGTTTTGATGTCCTGAATGCGCACTGGCGGAGGCTGCGGTCCGGGCGCGGCGCCGTCGGCCTGCTCGGGCGGCGCGGGCGGGGGCTGGCGACCGGGCTGCGGCGGCGGCGGCTCCTTGAGGTGCAGCCGGTCCTTCTCCTCCTTGTCCTTCACCGCGTCTTTCTTCTTGAAGCGCCGCCGTCGCCGGAGGAAGCTGCCGTTCTCGAACATGTTGTACGAGTCCGGGTCCAGCGTCCAGTAGCTGCCCTTGCCGGGTTTCTTGTCGTCGCGGGGCACCTTGACGAAGCACTCGTTCAGGGAGAGGTTGTGACGAATGCTGTTCTGCCAGCCTTGTTTATTGTCCCGATAGAAAGGGAAGCGGTCCATGATGAACTGGTAGATGCCGTTGAGGGTGATCTTCTTGTCCGGGGCGTTCTGGATAGCCATGGTGATGAGCGCGATGTAGCTATAGGGAGGCTTCACCATGTCCTTGGGCTGTGGCTGCGGCGTGTAGGGCCCATAAGCTCGGGCCATGCCGCCCGGGTACTGCTCGGCGTGCGCCGGGTGCGAGTACACGCTCATGGGGGCCGGCATGGCTGTGTAGCCGCCCCCGGCCGCCGCCGCCGCGGCGCGGTAGTAGCTCTGCTCTCCGCCAAGGTAGGGCACCACTCCCAGGGAGTTGGGGCTGGACACGGAGTAGCGCGCCTGCATGGCCCCCGCTTGCCGCCGCCGCCCCGCGCCTCCCGCCGCCCCCCACCCTCCCTAGGCCGGCCACGCCGCGCCGGCTGCCCAGTCCGAGTCCGGGCCCCACAGAGCTGGTGCCGGGCCGCCGCGCTGAGTCCGGCTCGGCCGCCGCCGCCTCCCGAAGCCGCCGGCCGCGCGCGGCCTCTCCCTGCGCTTGATCGAGCTCTTGGGGCGCCTCGGGCCACTTCGGGGTCCGTGCTAGGGAAGAGGGCCGGACGAGGACGCGGCAAACGGCCTTGGAGGAACCCGCGGAGCAACTTCCAGGCGAAAACGGCAAAACAGAGTCAAAACTATAAAAACAAGAAGGCGCCCTTCTCGCCACACTGCCTGCGCCTTCCAGGAGACTCTGCCCTGAGCCGCCGGCGAAGGCGGCCAAATACCAGGGGCGGGGGGCAGCGCGCCGGCCGCCTTCCCGGGCCCCGCGTCACCTTTTTTTCAGTCTCTCGCGCGCCGGCCGCTTAAGGAAGCATTGGGAAAACTTCTGAACTTTTGAGCATCCGTCACCCAGGCGAGGACTTTTTTACGCAGTTACATTTTTTCCGGGCCGCGGAGCCCCGCCCCACCACAGCAGCAGCAGCCAATGGTCGGCGAGAACCGCCTCTGAATGAGCCGGAGGCCGAGCCCTGGCGGCCCGCGCCCAGCTGCGGGAGGACCGCAGGGCTGACCACACGCGCGCCGGCCGTTCCGAGCCCGCGCCCCTACCCCTGCCCCTGCCCGCGCCAGGCCTGCACCCACAGCAAGATCGGCCCCCGAACCCCAGCCGTCCGCTGCCGCCGCCCACACGGTCTTCCACTCCCGGCCCTCCGCACAGGCGTCCATTGTTCTCGCAGACTTCCTGGGTCCTCCTGGGCCCCACGCAGACCCTTCCTCCGTCCACCGCTCCAAAATGTCACCGAGTACTCGAGCCCCAGCTTGGGATGGCTCTCTCCCATTCCCTGGTCGATCTGGCTGATTCCAGTGCCGGGATTTCCTGGGCTTCTCTTCCCCTCCTCCTTTTCAAAACCCTCACCTTTCCTCTCTTTCCACTTCTTCCCTCTCGTTGCCAGTCTCACTCGGTTCACAGATATGTTCATTTGCCCCTCACCTGGAGATTCTCTTGTCCGGAGGTGGGTTGCAAAGGACAGGGTTTTAAGGCTCAGTCATAGCCATGCTTTCCCGGCGGGGCAGGAATTGTCGCCCCCACCTCGGCTGCCTCGTGACACCCACCCAGTAGAAATAAGGGAGAGGGGATCTGGGGCCTTGCCGGGACCGCTGCCCAGGTAGGCTCCGCCTGCGGCATTTCAGGCCACCTTGCTCCTCGTCTCCCCCAGGGCATTTGACACCCCAAGGGTGTTAGAGGCTCTGGCTGCAGGGGCCAGGAGGCTTCCCTGCGCTCCCCTGTGGCGGGAAGGGTGGGGGGTGTATGTGATCCCTAAAGTTCGCCACAAGCCGCAGGGTCTTTGCTTCTGGTCCGGCATGTTTCGGCTTAGAGGAGGGGTCACGCTTCGGGCTCAGTGACATTAGCAGGTGTGATGACAAGAAGCAAATAAACACGTCCAAGAACTTAACGCGTTTCAGTTCAACCTCCATCTCCACACGCGCGGTGCTGCCGACTTGCAGATAACGGGTGTGTTGGCTGGGTGGGGGCGCAGTTAGAATCGCACCTGCGGAACAGCTCAGGGATGGGGGGGTGGTAAGCACGGAGGGCATATCCTTGTGCACGCCTGAGATGTACAGTTTCTGAAAGACTGGAATGGGATGAAAAGAGGAGAAAGGGGAAAAAACGAAGGAGCAGGAAGAAATTTGGCCACCCTCCGCCTGCAGCGCAATTCTGCCTTTTGGCAACTCTAGAAAAGACCCTCCTGAAGACTGAAGACTAGATCCTTTACCAGAAGCCGGGCGGGGTGGGGTGGGGGGGCTGCCAAGCTTAGGAAACTGTGAAGAAGAGTAGTGTGACGCATTTAACACCTCCGCTCCCCCAATTTCTGACAATCTTTAACTGCAAGCCCCTTTTGGCTTCCCAGCTGGAATCCCGGCTTCCTCACTGCACAAAAATTCTCATTGTCGCTTTAGTTGTTAGATATCGAAGGCGCTGACTTGTGTAGCAGACTCAGCTCCGTGTTACTTGAACATTTAAAAAATAGCGTGTTTCAGAATGGACTTTTACATGGAGAGAAAAGGACCTGCTACTTCCAGAACTAGCGTGGGGGTGGGGGGGTTGCCGGAAGTTCCGATTCCTGAGGCAGCTGCCTCTTGGCCTGCTGTGCTCTTGGGACACTTGGAACTCATTTTTCAGGGTGTTTGCAACGCCTGGGAGGGCTCGGATTGGAAGAAACACTTGATTTATCAGCAGAAGGCTCAGTATTTGATGGTTCTTAAAAATACTTGCAAAGGGAGGAAGGGGAAAGAAGACTCCCCCCGCCCAACTGAAAAATTAATTCATGTCCAGCTCCCATCCCTATACTCCTTGGCTGATGCTCTATGGGGCACTCTGGCTTCAACCTGGAAGCCAATTAATTGGTCTCCCTAAACGCCCCAGTATTAGGTGAATTTGAACTTTAAACTGCATCTCCACTGCTCACAGTGCATGGAAAGGAAAGCAGCAATAGCGACTCATTTGTGTTCCTAATGTGGGAAACGGCTGCGGCCCCGGGTTTTGCAATGGACGGTTGTGTTTAGCGGTCTCTCCCCAGCACACCGTCTCCTTCTCTCCCCTCGCTGTCTTCCTCAGCCAGCCCCAAGAAGTGCGAACAGCTTGTTATGTAAATTGCAAATCGAACAGAGGTGGTGTTCTGGGCTCCCCACTTTGGATATAAAAGTTACCGTTGTGAAATTAGTATCTGGCATGCGGAAAAAAAAAAAAAATGGAGGGATGCAGTTTTATAAAGATCAACTTTCCACTGGTTTAGCTCTGGATATTCGCCAGGAAAAGATATTTGCATTTGTGTTTTATAAGCTTACTCGGAAACAAATCTCCAGTAAACGGCTTTCAAGTACTTTGCTTATTTTATTATTGTTGTTAGTGGTGTTATTTTAACGTTAAGGCACAGAAATGAAGTCTTTTGGGGAATGGGTTAAATTTTTTATTTTCAGTTAAAGTTTTTGATGCCCCTTTTCCCAGCTCCTTGGGGGTAGTTCAGTCATCAGTCTCCCAAACAACCCTTGACTCAATTGGCAGAAATGCCCCGGCAGGAAACCTTGGGCTTCTTTTCTGACGCCTCCCGTGCTTGCAGCCTGAAGGTCGGGCAGGCGACTGCAGTAAAATAGGTATTTGGGGGAACTGTTACTTCACCCGCCCTGCCAGCCCCCAGCCCCGCCTTGACCTGCCAGGTGGGGTTACAATTCCCAGGGCCCACTGAGGGGTTCTTAGCTCTGAGGAGGGGGCGTGACGTCACAGCGATATTTAAAACAAGGCCTCCCCAGGGCCCCTACTGTAGAAAAGCAGCAGGGGGATGTGGCGAGCACTCCAGGAAATGCCTGGATTCTGAACGTGGTGACACCGCAGGAATGTGTATTTTGGGGAGAGTGGGGGCGGTGGTGGAGGAGATAGTGCCCTAATGCAGGTCACCAGGAGCCTGAAGGAGCTCTTTCTCTTTTCTTTTTATTCAAGTCGAGTAGAGGGAATAAGGATTCACGCGAGCCCTGAGTTCAAGAAATGACTCCCGAGCGGTCTGAGACTAGCCCAGGGTGCACACACTGTCCTCTGAGTCAGAGACCCCTCAGGAACTTTCCAGCCCCAGCAGCTCAATCGTCCCTAGACCTGCTGAGACCCCCTCCCAGTCAGCAGTGCCGGCGTATCCAGCTTTTGGCTCTCCCTTATGCCCCAGAAGCTGGCCCGTCGGGGGTCTAGGCCACCCTCATGCGGATTCCCAGTGGCCCCCACTTGGTCCAGGAGCTGCAGGAAACGGCAAACGCAGGCTTAAAGATGAGGGAAGGGAGTTCTGCTCTAGATGATGAGTGGAATCCAGAGGATTCTGCAAAATCAGGAGGGAGGCTGCAGGTCGGGCTGCCGTCTTACCATCTCCCACTCCGCTGCCAGGAGACAAATTGGAAGATTAAGGCAATTACCCTGCCAATGAGATTTGAAAACTCCCCACTAGACCGAAATCACAAATGACCGGATCAAAGTCCGTGTGGGGGGTGTCTTTGAGCTATTTAGATAAATGCCTGTGGTTCTACATATGGCCTCTTTTGCGCAGACCAGGAATGGGGGGGTGGGAGGATATTTCGGTGTCAATAACCGTTATTCGTTATCAAACCGTCAGCCCGGAAGGTAGCGTTTGTCTTCAGTGAGACTTGTCAGCAGAGGGAGGAGGCGGGGACCCAACGTCTGGGTGGCCGAGACTCAGAGGCTTGCTTTCTTCTTTCCTCTTAGTTGGGGGTTTTCTGAGTAGAAGTTCTGCTAACGTGGTACCTGTAATTCAGCCCTCAGCAGAAAAATAATTCCTACAAGAAATTTTAAAAAGCGTTTGTTTTTCGATTATGTTTAAAGACAAAGTGATCCACATCGCCTGTCTCCATGATTGAACTCATTGGAGAGTTGCCCTCATAGGAGCAGATCTCCACAGGAAGTTTCTGTGATGCGATAATTTAATGTCATACCCCAAGTCACCCAGATGGGCCGTCCCACTAATTACTTACTCAGGAGAATGCTCTTTGTTACCCCGTCGGGTCGGCCCACCTGTCACCTCAGAGCCGGTCTGATTGGCAAGGAAGGGGCACAGGGCATGTGGGAAGTGAATCTTTAACTTTAGTGCCTGGCTGCGAAAGACGGAGGGCTTCCTTTGTCCAGGCAGAGGTAGATAGACAACCGAACTGTTGTCTTTCATTAACAATGCAGGACAAGAATAAAGTCCATGAAGGGGTGGGTGATTGAAAAGGACTAGGTGCCTGCATGTGCATGCGCACACCTGCTTGGCCTCGCATCCTGGTCCCCAGCAGAGTCAGGACCGCTGCAGCAAGCCAGGTCCTGAAGTAGAGGCCCCGCTTCCTCGCAGCTTCCCGACACCCGCTTATTTGAGGCGCGCGCAGCGCAGGGCCCTGCGGTCCTTCATCCCCAAAGGCGGTAGCACAGCACTGGGATTGCAGGGTGCTGGCGGGAGCCGGCGACCAGAGAACCCGCGGGGCGAAGGCGCCTTCCGGGGGCTGGAGTGTAAAGCGCGCTCTCCTGCACTGTCGCGCCTGGGCTACGGTTCCGCGGACAGACCCACTGACAGTTCAGAGCTTCAGGCCAGGTGAGGTCGGTTGCACCTTACTGGTGGCTGGGCCTGTGTCCCGCGGGCAGCGGGAACTTCCCGGGTCTCCAGCACCGCCCCGCGGCGGACCTCGAGCCCGGGTTGCCACCCTTCCTCTCGCTGGAAAGGGACCGTCGCAGAGCCTGAGCCTCGACGCTCCGGGGCCTTCGCTTGCTTGTCTGGCGGGCCATTGCTCTGGGACGTCCCTCCCTACGTCCCTCACCCTACCCCCAGGGCGTCCCACCGTGCAGAGGCAAGGCTGGGCTTGGTGTGCGAAAAGCGCGACCAGCTGCGCACCCCAGACCATGCGGGGAGCAGCCGCGGAACCCTCGGCCAGAGCCGGCCGTCGGCACCTCTCAGGGCCAGGACGCGGCCGACACCTGGCTAGGTGCAACAGGCCTCTCCCGGAGGGCAGCTGTCCTCGCGTGCTTCTGCGGCTGGAAGCGGTGGTCTGCTGGTCGGGGTCCCCTTCCGCCCTCCACAGGCTTCCCGCCTTTTCCCCGCGAATGCAGAGCAAGGAAGAAGAGGTATGGGAAGTCCCAAGACCGCTCGGCCGCACTGGGCTGGGGCTACCCGACTGGCGGTGCAAGTCCCCAGCCAAGTCCCGCAGCCTGGGGCCGGGGACTCTCTGGCGGCTCCGGGCTCCCTCACCCGCCTCTGCGCGTGCTCCGAGCGCCCCCTGCGGTCCGCAGCTTTGTCTCCGCTGCGCCTCTGCAGCGGCGTGAGGTCCCCTGCCCAGCTCGGACCCTTCACTTCCTGAGCCTTTCCCGGGGAAAGGGTCTCCTGAGGAAGGGGTCCTTGGGGGTGGCCACGCTTCTGGAGTGGGACCGCGGGGTGTCCGGCTTCTTGTTTTCTCACCCTGAAACCTACCTGGGATCCAGACGAGAATAGTCTGAAGTCCCATGAAGAGATCGTCTCAGACTCCGAGGCATGGACCAGGGACGTTTTTGTTCCTGGAGCCCTAGGTGACCTGGTCCTGGGGCTTGCAGCCACCGGCTACATTCCTTCCAGGCGGCCCCTTTTAACTGATGTGCAGGTTACAGAAAAAAAGCAAGGCCGCTTCATCAAATGAATTACATTCTGGGAGATGCCAAGGAATGTATTTACTGGCAGCCAGGTTTGCCAATAAAAGTTGCAAATGAAGACTGCTGGTTTCCAGGAAAATGTACTTCTGTTTTCTAACCACACCTTAGTCTTAATTATGAAAAAACTGAACCTCCAAAGAACCTGTTTAGAGAACAGGACTAGTGAGTGGCAGTGATAGTGGCTACTAGTGCGGTCTCACACCCCCACACACATTTACACACCCCAGAGACACTGTATGACAACACAGACCATGCACACTGCAGCTTTACCCAGGGAAAGACTTGCCAATATTTACATACACAGTAGACACAGACACAAGGCTAGACGCTGGCACGCAGAGAGGTATGCATTCGGATTAGTGCTATTTAGTTTGGAAGCAAAGAACTAAGAAAAGATAAACTATGGCAAATAAAGAGGCAAATTTCCACAGAATATTAAATAGAAATAAATGTATGAAAGGAAAGGAGGCACTTGCTCCGCAGTATGTAGCTACTCCTACGTTTGCCCTAGTGTTTTTTAAGGCCAATAGTTGAGTAGGGTTAAACTCTAAGTTAGGAGTGACAAAAAAAGAAAGAAAGAAAAAAAAAGAAAAGAAAGAAATCCAGAATTTACTTTTACTCAGGTCCCTTTTGGCATGGGATCACAAAAACCCCTGTCAGAATTGGGGAAAAAATGGGACAGCTCTTTGTTTTCTTCATCGTTTACTCCTTTAGACACTTGGCAGAGGAAGGTTCCAGTGAAGTGTAAATTTGTTTGATATGACACTTCTCTAGTCTCAGCCACAGACCCTGAGACAATGACACGAATATGCACAGCGCATTCCTTATGTTGTCATTCTGCTGAGGGCTTCAAGTAATCCTTTCCTTTAATCCTCACAAGGATGTGGACACTATTATCTGCATCTTATGTGGGAGGGAACCGAGTCTCAGAGAGAGTCAGTTACTTGGCCAAAATTACAATGCCCTCAGAATTTTATTTTGTGTGTTTTCTGAGTCTAACATGCCATTTAAAAAAAAGATTTTATTTATTTACTTGAGAGAGAGTGAGAGAGAGAGCATGAGAGGGGAGAGGGTCGGAGGGAGAAACAGACTCCCAGCTGAGCAGGGAGCTGATGCGGGACTTAAACCTGGGACTCCAGGATCATGACCTGAGCCAAAGGCAGTCGCTTAACCAACTGAGCCACCCAGGGGCCCTTAACATGCCATTTCTGATAAAGTACATCACTTTCGTGCTACTAAGGGAAGAAAAACTAAACCCGTGTCCATCACCTCTATTTTGGATGTTAAAATGTGCATTTCAGATCAATATATCATTTCAGATCAATATATATTGGCTGATCCATTTAGTCAGGAAATACATGGAGGCTTTCTTTGTGTTCAGCATGATTCTAGCAGCTGATATATGACACAATACCCTTTGCTGGACACCTTTGTGAAGGTAAATAGTAATCACTGTGGGGAAACATTGATCACAGCCATACTTGAATCTGTTGTATGTGTGGAAGCTTACTTGACCTGCACAGATGTTCTAGAGATGCTTCTCAAATGGGTGAGGCAGGGGCCTCATCCAGCACTTGCAAAGTCCAGTGCAGCTTTCCCTCATCCAGTCATCCCAGTCTTTCAGCTTTAAAGTGTACCAGACCCTGGAGTCTAATCCAGTGGAGGCCTTTGGCCATGTGGGGCTTGGGGGGGGAGCAGGGTGGGGATAGCAGTAGGGAAGGCCAGAGGCGGAAGGGGGGGGGGATGGGGGGTGGGGGGGCAGGGGGAAGAATAGGCAAGAAGGCCCTTTTCCCCTTTCCAGGAAATAATCCCTCCCCTGCCCAACTTGGACCTGGCCTGGGCCTGGAGGATTGATCCAGAAGACAATAGTCAGGGTAGGAAGAGGTTCACCTTCTAGGAGCCAAAGGAGGCCTCAAGACCTCCGCTAGGCCTGTGGGGAGAATCCTGCGTCTCCCATCTCAGGAGCTTCTGGGAGTGAGGGGTTCTGCTCTCCCAGGGAAGGAGGGAGAGCTGTGTGCCAGACCTAGCCTGCCCAAGCGCCCCTCTGCACCAGAATCTCCCGTGTCTTTCCCGGAAGAGCCGAGTGTGCCCAACCCTGGCAACGGGCGTGTCCAGCACTGTTGGGTGCGTCCCATCAGCTGGTAGCCACAGCAGGCGGTGGGCACCAGGGCCAGACTCCTTTGGGACCGCCCCAGCCCTTGCTAGCTGCGGCGACAGTCTGCGACTGCCCTGCTTCTCTTCAAGGCCAGCCAGTATGGGCGTCTGGTCTCCCTTTGTCTGTCCCTGCAGTGAGCGGAGGAAGGTTCTTTTAAAGGCCAGGCTGCTGTGTTCACACAGGCACACGCACGTAACCCCGAACCAGGGCCCGTGTTTAGTCTATCTCGCTGACGTCCTTCCTGAACAGATGGGAAGAGGAAACGATTCTCTTAGCCATTTTTGCCTTCACGGCACCCCTGCCCATCCGTCATTTTCTCGCCTAGCGTCTCCAGGGCGGTCGGCCCTGGCTGCCCAGAGAGAGTCCCCACCGGCAGGCTGTCACAGGAGACGCTGGCCGCCGCCCACCCCACATGTGCTTTTCCTCCTTCCTTTCGCACAAAGGTTTACATTATGGGCTATCCTTATGATGAAACAGGCTCCAGATTAGATAAGGTTAAATTACACTTTTATAAGGTGCCAGTATGGTCTTGGGAGACATTCTCCTTTTACTTGTGAGTGTGCACATATAATACTAGCTTGTTTTCATACTTATCTCTCTTCCCAAGTAGACAACGTATATACACACTGTGACTTATTAGGGAGAGGACCACTCACTGCCCCAAGGGGGGAAAATTAGCTACTTGCCAAGAAAGAGCAAGTTGCTCCCGTTGCGGACTTCTGGGAACTGGCCCAGTCAGCAAGGCAGAATTGTTTTGCTTTTGTGTGTGGTAATTCTTCACAGTGCTCAGTGCCATCTTAAGAAACACCCGATAGTAGTTTTCATTGTTTGCCTTTATGAGTATTTGCTATCAAAGATTATTTGTTAGGTGTATTTGTTTTAGTAAGGAACACGTCCAAAGGCAGGCAGACGTGTCACTGGGAAAATGTTTTGGCAGGAGTCTCGCAGGGGTTTTACATAATAGGAAAACAAATGGGGCCCCGCCCTCCTCACATCAAGGCAAACAGTCACATATTTTGTTTAATATCAGTCACACTGTCTACTGTCTGCTGGAAGTAGGTTAATTTTCTAGTAAACATCACTATCATTGATGTCAACTGTTTTTTTTTTTTTTTCCTGGAACAGTCTCAGACTTAGATCATGATGCTTTGTCCTTTTTAGTTTGTCTTTGGATATTTTAAAAGAGATGGCTGATGCACGGCCATAACGTTTCCTTTTATATTCAAATGAATTGTGAAAAAACCTGTGTTTCATACTTCTCTTTAGTTTGGCAAATTTTGAATTTCCCTCGATTATGGATTAAATGGAGTAAAATAAACAAGTTTGTCTTACTTTTTCCCTTCTCTTGCTGGTTTGTACATCAGCGTTCCTGATGATATCTATATAGCTTTGCTGATTTCAAGGAGATTCGATTATCAGATGGTGTTGACAGTCCGCTGTAAATCTCATAAAAGAAGAGTTGTATTTTATTCTCTGACTGTGCCAAACTTTTTCCAAGTAGGTATTAGAACCCAGAAAGCATCCCTTAGCAGATCAGAGTAATATTAAATACAGGTCAAGTGCTGGCTTCAGAATTCTTGGCAATGTCCCTTTAAAAACAAAGTCTCTGATATGCCTAGATCTGCTTTTCCAATATTAGCATGACTTTCAGTTTTATCCACCAGACAAATATTTTAAGTGTGTACATTTGGTGGAAAAAGAAAATGATGGATGCATAATTTGTGCTTTCTCTTAGGATGAGTTTGAATTTCGAATAGCTCTCTCTAATATATACCTTGAGAAATTCAATTCATTTCCCCTTCCTGCTGTGCTTCATTTCTGACCATTTAATATTACACTTAAAATTTGAAGTCAGCTGGGTGTGGGGGCATGGGAAGAGAGAGTGGAGGTGAGGTCAGAAGGAGAGATCAAACCAAGAAGAAAAAAAAATTTTTAAATTTAAATTTAAATATTTTTTTTTTAATTTGACAGAGATCACAAGTAGGCAGAGAGACAGGCGGGGAGAGGAGGAAGCAGGCTCCCCCCTGAGCAGAGAGCCTCATGCGGGGCTCCATCCCAGGACCCTGGGATCTCAAGGCAGAGGCTTTAACCCACTGAGCCATCCAGGTGCGCCAAGAAGAAAAATTTTGAAGAAAAAATTTGAGGGGTCTTTTACTGATACCACTTTCTCTGAGGAAGCATAATGACTGTGCTTCTGAATTCTTTCCTATGCTGAAGGGCTTTTTCCTGTTCATAAGGGGTCATGTGGATGCTGCAGGGGAGCCCTTCTGGCTGGTGATTTGGTGTGAGACCCCACTGGGAGCCCCTAGGCTAGGAAGACATAGGGCCCCCTTGTCTGTTGACTGGGTTTTGCTTTGTATTTTATTAGTACTAGTATTAGTATTTGCAGGAGGAGGGTAGTTTTCTTTCAAGCATGGCTCCTTCCCCCCCCCCCCCCTTTAAGCTACATGAACTCTCTCTCAGTTCAGGGCAAACTGCTTCTATATCTCCATTTTCTTCCATTGCATCCCTGGGGAGGGAAGAGAAATGGCCGGTGTGAGATGGGGCTGGGTACTGGTGGCAAAGAGAAGGAACCTGGGTGGAGAGAGGAAGAGTACTGGAGAGGTCCTTCCCCTCCTCCTTTTCCTCTCTGTAGTCACAGCCCCCCTCCTCCTGGCGGGGGGTGGGGGGAGCACCTGAGAGATCTGTGTCCTGGCTGTGGACACCCCTGGAAGCGGTTCAAGAAACTGAATGCAGCTTCTGGTCACAGGGGCGGGAGGGGTCCACCTAGCTGCCCTGCCAAACACAGGCTCACGGAGAAAATGCTTACACCTGACAGGAAGCCGTATTTGTATCAACACTGGGAAACTTTGGGGCCTTCTTATTGTGCCCCCCAAGGGGAGGGGAAAATCAGGGGTCCCGCAGGAAGAAGCTGGGTGGGCCAAGAGTCCTCCTGCCTGGCCTGCCTTGCCCTCACCTTCCTGGTGGGGTGGGGTCCATCTGGAAGCAGCTGGAAGCAGGAGGAGAGGTCTCCTGTGCATTCCGTTTGCTGGGCCCAGCGCTGCTGCCCGCTGCCCTCGCCCTCTCTTTGCGTGAAGTGTGGGTGTTCTCTGTGAATATTTTCCATCTCCATGTGGAGTTCTATGTCTGCCTGGTCCAATTTCTGCCCACATTTGGTAGACACCATGAAAGGCCATTTTTCTTTTTGAAGCGGATCCAAAACTATACACATGATGAAGTGCAGGCAGGACGCCTGTGGAAAAAAATAACTTCTCCCAATTATTTCAATGGAACGGAATGGTTGGGCCGTGGCAAGCAGAATCTGACAGAGAAGTGAAACCTTGCCCCACTCAGGTCCAGGCACTAGCCGCAAGGTGGAGGTCAGTGGGGGGTGCTCTGTGGCCACAGCATTTGGTTATACCCTGCAAGGCCCAGCAGCTCGGGCACGGGGCGTCTAGCGGGAGGTGCTGAGTGGTGCCTCAGTTTACCTTGTTTTCAAAGGAGAGCATAATCTCTGTCTCTTTTAACAGAAAAGTTTTAACTTAAAAAGTTTTAGCTTAAAAGTTAAAAAGAGGGATTTTTATGACATGACCTCGGTGGAGAAACTTTGGAATGCCTTTGAAAAAAGAAACTGCAAATACAGGAAATTAAAAAACGCTGATTATACATAGTGAATGCAAGCATGTACCCATGCTCTGAAGCACCAGTGAGCTTCTTTGGAGTCTCACATTTCTACCCTAATCTGTACATGCTGATGGGAGTTGTGTGTTCAAGTCTGACTGCGCTGAGAAGAAAAGCTGCAGTTAAGGGAGTCACAGCCTTAGGGAGAGCAGATCGGATCAGAGGGGCCCAAGCAGGGGTTTATCCTCAGAGGCCCTCCCCAGACTTTATTGCTGGCAATGGTTTGTGTATGAACCACCCGGCTGAGCTGCAGAAGAAAGTGTGTTACAGGGCCAAAAAAAGGGGGCCATGTGAGCCCCAGGGGGAGGTCCCGAATGCATTGCAACAGATATTTCCATTTGTAAATATATGTAAATGTCACAGTCTACTCCAGGAGGAACTGGGGGGTTAAACACCAGTGAGGTTTTCAATAGTGCTAACTTTTGAAGGGAAACCTTTTTGAAGACATTTTTTGAATCAAACTAGATGTCTGTTAATGAGAACATCAACTCAGTGAGCTCTCACACAATCATAATTACGAGGACCTTGCGAAAGTGAACCCGGGGATAGATTCCTTTGGATACAGAATATCAAAGACAACGCCAAGTGAAAATGATCCCCATAGGGTGGTAGGATGATGCTTTCTCCTACCTAAACACTTCTTTAATGTATGGTTGTATGGGTTTTTATATTACAAAGTGGAAAATGGATTTGGAAAAGCACCTTTTGTGACTGGAGATACACAATCACACGAAGAGAAGCTTCTCTGGAAAGTCCTCCAGCTGGCGGCTGGGCCTGGAAATTCCCCGTGAACAAGTATGGGACAGGCAGAGGGCCTCCTGGGGAGGTGTGGGAAGAGAAACAAGTGGGGGAAGAAGAGGTGTAAATGGCCCGAAGTAATTTGGTGAGAGGAAGAGATAAACAAGGGGTCTAAAGCCTCTGGGAAGGCAAAGAAGGAAAGCCGCAGCTACTCCCAGTACCGTGGGCATTGAGTTTCACATAAAGCTCTTTATCTTCCTCTGCTCTGATGTTATCTCACCTTTAAAATGGTAAATCGTTTATATAAGGATTGCTGATTCACAAAATGAAGGTGCTGCAAATTAACATGAAGACAGAGCAGGGCAGTTCAAGGGGAACGAGCGTCGAGCGTCGGGGAACACTGATTTCTCTCTCATTTTGCAGGAATCTTTCCTGGGGGGTAGGGAAGGGGGAGAAGTCTGGGTGTTGTGGACGTTTAGGGGACTGCTGGGGGAGAGAGATGATGGCTTGCGGGCTGTCCTTCTGGTTTTTCTGGGTGGTGTGTGTGTGTGTGTGTGTGTGTGTGTGTGTGTCTGCATGCGCTGCTCCGTGCTGGGGAGGCTCTAGGGCAAATGGCTCTAGCTTCCCAGTGAGAGAAAAGTTTTCACAAGGACTCCGTCTCTTGGCAAGCCAAGGATTGGAGCTTCACCCTGTGTGCTGTTAGCAGGGGGGAAAAGCCCGAGTTCTTATGTGATGTGAGCCTTAAACAGAAGAGAGGTAAAACTAGAGGTAGGTTCCATGTTTTATTTGTTGCAAGTTTAGTTGCTATGGATTTTTATGTTTTCATGTTAAGTGTTTTCTTATGTGTGGATGTCAATAAATTAGAATGGGACTTGAGTTTTGAAGACTGGAACCAACGGTTTTAGTTATTTCTTGACTCCAGAAGAATGTACTTAAAAAAAAAAAGAAAAAAAAAATTATTTCCCACCCCACCCCCAGGCCCTTTCTTTCCTTTTCTTTCTTCCCCTGGAATCCAAGCTGTGGGTCCTTTAAGCTTGGGGTCTGCAGGGACTGTGATGGAGCTCTACTGCCATCTAGTGCCAGTACTGGGGAAGTGCACTTCAGGGCTTCTCAAAAATCCAAGTTTCACACCAGCTGGCTAGATGAGTTTAGTAGGTAAAGTCCTTGAGGTTTATGGATAAATATTTGCAGGTCAAGAGCCTTCACAATGGATTTGGAACGGTAATACCTAACATACGTGTTAAGTAAGCTCCATTCAGCTCATTAAGGAGAAGGAGCGACTGAATTTCATGGTGTCAAATTGGGGTCTGTTTTTTTGGTGGCTGTTTCCCTACAGTGGGCAAAAAAAGCCACGAATGAATTACATTCATTTGTTTTCTACTTTGGTCCATCCCTCTCCAAATCCAAATGTACCCATGAGAGGTAAACTGAGGCCCAGAAAAGTTCAAAATGAATGCTTGGTCACACAGCACTGCTGACAGAGCTGAGGGCCTCCTGCCCTCCTGCTCACAGTATTTTCTAAGCTGATTTTGAGCACATCACAGCCCCTCCTTAAGAAGACTCCCCAAGCCAGGCTATCCCTCTGCTGCATGTGTAGGAGGAAGGCCGGGCCAGAGAGGAGGTGAGGGAGAGGGCGAGTTGAGGCTCTGAGGAGTGGTCCCAGACAGATTAGTTTAAGGGAAGAGTATGTATGGAGGTAAAGGAGCTGGATGTTGTGTTTCCTAAAACTCTCCATCCCGAGGCACCTGCTGGAAAGTCTTTGGAGAACAAACACTCACTACATCGAGCTGTCCGAGAAGGTATCCGAGAGAGGGCAGGAGGCTCTACTGTGGAGAGGGCAGGCCTGAGACTCTGGGGGTGGTCACCCCAGCAAGAGCTGCCCCAAGGCCCTTTTGGGAATGCGCCACAGGCTGATGGGTGCTCCTTGGGGATCCCCCCAACTCAGCTGGCTGACATTGTCTGAACATCCTGGCAGCGATGTGTCACCTAAAAATCTAGTCCTTGGGAAAATTTTCACTCTGTTTCCCATGAGGGGGCCCAGGTGGCTGGGTTGGCTGATTTAAATATTTACTATAATGACTAATATTTGGTAATAAATGATTAATGTTAATATAGTAATAAAATATAATAAAACAGGACATTTGTGACTGTCTTGAATGACCCCCTGGGATTATCTGGAGCTCAGCCCCATCTGGGAGCTGGTCATTGGTTCATGCGCCACATCACCCCACGGTGCTTCTCAAATTTCCACACTAACGGGCTTGCTTGGTGGGTCACTGCTGTGCACAGCACCATTGTGCCTTTTCTCCTGTTTTGCCAAAAGCAGAAACACTGGAGGGGAGAGAGAAGAGAGACTTCCTGCCTGGTGATTCAGCCAGTGCGCAGGAAGGGCTCGCCTGTGGTGGTAGTAATGAAGAAGATCTCTGCACTGACCGAGGACAGAACGTGACTCATTTCTCTCTCCTAGGACAAAGTTGGACTTCCGGTGGAAGGTTTTCAGGGTACACATGTTGAATTTTAATTTCTAAGTGCCAAAGCCTGCTTCAGCCTTTATAGTTGGCTATTCCATTGGCACAGTGACCAAAGTGTCCCAGTCACAAAAGCACTGGTGGGTTATTAAACAGTGTTGTGTGAGGAAGCCTTTTGTTGGGTTGATGGGCTCACAGATGCTCTTCATCATGGCCGAGGTACCTGGGTGCTGCCCCTCTGCCCTTACTCCGCTCGTGGCCCTGATGGACCCCAGAGGCATTAAGGTCTGATTCCCATTTGGGACTGAGCAGCTGGAGGTGAGGCTGGTGGGAAGGAGCCTGTGGGACGAGAGAAGCTAGAAGCGGTTGCTGAGGTGTGGCCATGTCAGGCTGAGACACTCCTGGGTATTGTGAGGCTGTGTGAACCGGCTCCAAGGGCATCTGCTGCCTCAGGCACGTGGTTATCTCCCTGCAGACTCTCCCTGCCCAGGTATTGCCTGACTGAAGTTATATAAAAAGGCTTTATGAGCTGGGAAAGTGTGTAATTTGTTCTGGAAGAACATAAAGTTCATTGTTTTCTTTCGGCTGTGGCTTACGCTCCCTTCAATTTGTCTATTAAGAATGCTCACTACTTTGTCTCATTTCCACAGGCAAATTTTCCATGGGCTTCAGTGAGTGGGGCAGTTTTTAGAAAATAGAAATCTAGTCCTTTAGCAGTGAGAGAGAAAATAGGGCTTTTCTCTCCTTCCCATGATTTTTAAAAAGGAGTTTTCTTAAGGATTAACTCTTGATAAGTTTCCTTGTTTCCCTGGCATTTCAAATCATATAGAATTCATAATACAACCCCAAAATCTGTTTTTAAAATCAGAAGTGTTCAATCATGCTCGAACAGAGATAGTAGATGTGGGTACTTTCTCAACTCGGTCTTCTGGGCTTTCGCCTTGACGGACTTGTAACTTGCAGGGTCAGCTGAAATCTTAGTGGGGAGAGTCCTCAGCAAGAAGACTAGCTCTTCCTGTGGACTAGCTAAGTGTTCTGTAGCTGCGAGAAAGCTAGTAGCTGGGTTAACCTACACTTGCCAGCAATTTCTTTCTTGGCCAGACGTTTTTTATGCCTTTGTCTGGCTTTTTTCTCTTTTTGAAGACAGCAAAACGAAACTTAAAAAAAAAAAAATTACACACACACACACACACATACACACACAGGGTTCACCTACAGAAGCTACACACAGTTTGTGGCCCCCAACTACTACGCAGGATCAAGCAACGGCAAAATGAAGACCAGCCAACTCAGGGGGTGTTTTTCCCCTTGCCATGTACCCCAAGACCCAGGAATCTGCTTTTATTAAAACTTCAGAGGAAGAAAAAACCACCTGGTGACTGCCTTATTTGCTTCTTCCTGCAAGGAAAGAGTTTTCGTTTTCTTTGTCATTGTCCCCTTTTCGTCCTCTGGAGAAAATGCCAGGACAGCTTCCCTGGCCAGCAGGTGAGCAGACAGGGAGGGTTGACTGGCACTGGTGATGCACCTACCTGGGGCATCCTTCCCATGAAGCAGGAGTGGATGGCTTCCTTTGGTTTGGTGACGAGCTGTATAGACACAGAGCAGCTTACCACAGTGATCTCGTTCATCGGATATGTTCATCAGCGGGAAGCAGCCTCATCAGGCTTCCAGAAAATGCATCCAAGAAGGAAAACCTCCTCCTGAAACTGATGAAGCTGAGGAGACAGATTGTGCGCCTGTTTCCCTGGAGCCCATTGTGTGTTGGCCCAAGCTGAGCAAAACCCCTTGGAATCACTGTGCTGCTTGCGAGCACTCGGCGTCGCTCTCAAAATTGCCCAAGGATCTTTCCATCAGTTCAAAGAAAAAATGTGCTATTCAGCCCATGAGCTTATCTCCTTATAGCTATAGAACCATCGCATCATGGAGGGAACATCCTGCACGCCGGGGGTGGGGTGCCTCGTCATTAAGAGCTTTTTTCCTCAAAACATATTTTCCACCGAATATACTTTAAAACGAGATTTATTTGGCTATAACCTTCCATTCATAGGCTGAGTCTAGAAGCATGTATTTTTTTTAAAAGACAGAACAAAATTAATCTTGCTGAGGGTTGTGTGTGTGTGTGTGTGTCAGTGCAGAGGGGGCACAGAGAGTGTGTTAGAAGGAAGCAGGAATGTGGATTTTGAACTTTTCTTCCTTTATCATTTTCTTTTTTAGAGAGAGAGGTGAGGGTGGGGCAGAGGGAGAGAGAGAATCTCAAGCAGGCTCCATGCCCTGTGCAGACCCCCATACAGAGCTCGATCTCAGGATCCTGAGATCATGACCTGAGCTGAAATCAGGGGTCGGATGCTTAAGCTACTCAGCCACCCAGGTGTCCCTGAACTTTTTTAGTTAGAAACGAACGTGAGCCATGTTGGCAGCTGTGGAACACCATCATGGCTCAACTTCAGGAGCTGATGTTGTTGGTGAGATTTGTCTTATGGACCAAACAGTTCCAAAACACCCACAAGCTTTCTTTGAAGTCAGCGGGAGCTGTGGGCCAGGCCAGGCCACGAGGGCTGTGGGTGTTACCACCGGGGACAAGAGCCGACATTACGTTAACAGTGGCCTCATCAAGGAATGATCTTCTAATGAGCGCTGGGTGTTAGGTGCCACTGATGAATCACTGAAGATGACTGATGAAACTAATGATGGACTGTAAATTGGCTAATTGAATCTAAATTAAAAAAAGGAATAATCTTCTAGATTCTTTAGAGAAAAGATGAAGTTACAATGTCTAAAAAAATGTTTGATGATGTCAGCTCAGCAGATCTTTATGAGATTGTTTGAGGTTACTCGATTGTCATGATGTTTTATTTTTTAATTTTTAAAATTAAAAAAAAATTCTTAAATGATTTTATTTATTTATTTGTTTGTTTATTTGACAGAGAGAGAAGGGAAGAGAGAGAGAGAGAATGAATGCACAAACAGACGTATGGCAGAGAGAGAGGGAGAAGCAGGTTCTCCACTGAGCAAGGAGCCCAATGAGGGACTTGAACCCAGGACCCCAGGATCATGACCTTAGCTGAAGGCAAGACACTTAACTGACTGAGTCACCTAGGCACCCCTGTCAAGATCTCAACTTAAAATGAGCCCAGATAAGCACAGCAGATTTGAGACACCATGAAAACTATGCCTTCTAGGGCATCATTTGTTAGTTTCCACCAGGAGTTGAAAGAAAAACTTACTTAAGGTTGGAGTAGAAGAGATTCAACACTTAGGATGGAGTCAACAAACTGGCTGCAGATTTCATTTTAAAAAGCACAACATCTGCTAACTCTGTCGACAAGGACCACAAACACCCAGTTGCTGATGGAGTGGTTCTAGTTTCATCCAAAGTTTTAACATCTGCAGTATCTACACTTACTGGCAGCTTGTTCACCTTCTTCTTCTTCTTCTTCTTCTTCTTTTTTTTTAAAGATTTTATTTATTTGACAGGCAGAGAGGCAGGCAGAGAGAGAGGAGGAAGCAGGCTCCCTGCTGAGCAGAGAGCCCGATGCGGGGCTCGATCCCAGGACCCTGGGACCATGACCTGAGTTGAAAGCAGAGGCTTTAACCCACTGAGTCACCCAGGTGCCCTGCTTGTTCACCTTCTTGAAGCAACTTCTGCAAGACTTTTTCTTGAAGGAAGCTGCACATTGCTGCCCAAATATAATATACAGTTGATTCTCACGATTCTCAGTTGTTAAGCTCTATAACGTTACTGTGTACTCAGAATTAGCAAATACCGGACCATTGCTCCTGGGGGAAACACAGGGTTGGCTTCCTATGGAGTTACAGCACTTCTGGCAACTGGTCAAGACATAACTTTGTTTTACGTGTGCTTCTGCTTGAAGACATCGTATTTAACATATAGATGGTCCCCAACTTACAAAGGTTCGAATTTTTTTTCAACTTTATGATTCATTAGAAATTGTACTTTGAATTTTGATCTTTTCCTGGTCTAACAATATGGAGGACGATGCTCTTTTGTGATTCCAGGATGCAACAGCAGCAGCAGCAAGACTCAGCTCCCGGACAGCCACACAATCACGAAGGTCAACAACATACACACTTACGACCATTCTGTACCCATATGGCCATTCTGTTTGCACTTTCAGTATTGCATTTAATAGATTACGTGAGATATTCAGACTTTTATTATAAATTAGACTTTCTGTTAGATGATTTTGTTTAATGGTAGGCTAACACAAGCATTCTGAGCACATTTACAGTAAGCTGGGCTAAGCTGTGATGTTCAGTGGGTTAGGTGTATTAATGCATTTTTTGACTGACAATATTTTCCAACTTAGGATGGGTTTATTGGGATATGAGGAAGGTCTGTATATTGTTGATTCATTGTCGCTGACCTCTGGCCAACAGCACTGTAACTGAAGTCTGAACGAAGCCCATCTCACACAGGTGCTTTCTCTTTGAGGCACAGCACAGTCGTTCTGCCTGTGGAGACACTGAACTGCACTTCAGGACTCTGCTTGGAGACTATGTTAAACAGTAAAATCACCAATGAAGCCCCCCAAAATGCAAAAATGGGGGCACTAAATAGACTGGGAAAAGAACACTTCTTTACCATGAACTAAGGAAGAGGAGATTCAACTTGTTTGACCTCTGTTGGGAATGTGTAGGGCAACTCAATTTTCTTACTGTTCTGGGCATGTCCGTGGATGGCCATGAAAACACCGAAAGCATTGATTTTGGGGTGACAAGTAAATCTTAGTGAGTAGGAGAATAGGAGAATTTGCAAATAAAGAATCTGTGAATAATGGGGATCAACTGTACGTTGATAAAAACCAACATGCATTTTTAAGATCTGTTGATTCTGGGTAATGATTATTGTCTAGTAAGTTAATTTTTGGTCTTATTTAATGTCAAAACAAATACAACTCACATTTTCAAAATTAACTGCATTTATACAGTGTTTATAAAGACATGACTTTGAAAATAACTCTACCCTTTCCTCCTCTTGGAGTCAATAATCCTTCCGCCCCATCTTTTCACACCCATCAAAAATTGCTCATCAAACACCCTCTGCATTTCTGGGTATGATTGGTCCTTGCTGTTAACCTGATTTGCCGGTCATCAATGATAGAATTTGGGGATGTCTTAAATGACCAGAATTTCATCATTGTTGAAATATCATATGAGAGTGTGTCAGTGTACTAGAAGGAGTAAATACTTTCACTTAGAGATGATGCTTTTGCCTTTTGGGACTATACTGGGAAAAAAGGTTTCAAGTGAAAGATGTCTTTCAGGTGTCCTTCCCACATTTTCACGACAGGGAAAGCTCATCAGTTTTCTGATAGTTTCAGATTATGAAGCTATCCCTAAAGTGAGTTCCATAAAGCATGAATAATGTGGACTTTGCAATTGGATAAATTTGCAAAATTCTGAGCAAAGTCAAACTTGTTTTTCTACCACAGGACTTCTTAGAACATTCAGCTGCTAACGTACATTTTGAAATTCCAAGAGGTACGTAGTGTGTCTCACCCAGCGTTGACCACGGAATTATCTCCCAGGTCATGTTCTTTGGGCTCCTTCTTGGGAACACTGTAGAGGCTGGATCATGCACAACACGGACAGAGCATGTCTCCAGTGGAGGGGCTGACGCTGAGGTGCGGGTTCAGGTGTGGTTTCCAGTGGACAGATGGCAGCAGGTAGGAAGCACACCATGATGGGGGGTTTGGCAAACATAGGATCTCCCATTGTCTTGGGTAAATGAAGTGATGCTCTCCCTCCTTTTCGTCCATTGTTTCCTGGAGATCGTTTCCTGGTTTTTAGGTACCTAAGTAGATACATACCTCCCTCTAGGTGACTTTGTAAGAAACATCTTTTGACCACGGATTATGAACGAGCACAGTGCTAAATGTGGATAATGCAAAGACGAATGGGTTATGGTTGCCCAGGAGAGAGAAACCATGGTGACTTGCCTTTGATCTTGTCTTCATGCTGCATCAATAATGACCTCAACCTGTTACCAAATAGAAATATTTCAAAAGAATGTTTAGGCATTCATTGCTCGTTGAACCTCACTAAATGCAGTGGAACTGATACTAGCCTGGTAATGACTATTGATGAAATACTGTGGGTTTTCTTTCTCCTTTTGCATTTCTCATGTAGGCAGGGTGACATGCAGAACTGGATAATGGCAATAACCTTAAAAAACCATCCCAAAGTGGACTTTTGAGGGAGAGTCAATTGAGGTATCACATGGGTTCTCCATGTTCCCCTTTTGTGCAATTTGAAGTTTGATATTGGTCATCTCTGTCTGTAAGAAAAGCACACAAGCATTATTACTGAATAACACATGCCAGGTGTCATGCTAGGTACTAAGCAACAGCATAAATGAGATTTAGTTCCTATCCTTATAGAAAGAAGGTCTTGCCTTTATAATTAAATTGTAACAATTACAGCTACCAGTTCTCAAATCTCCACTCTGTGGCCGATGCTGGAATTCTCCACGTTTGCTCTGAACAACAACTCTGATATTTTTGGGGGACAGAGAGTTTTAAAATCAAACGGACTATCATTGTTGGGGATTAACTGGAAGAGATGGCAAAGCATCGAGGACACTGGCTGGAGCAGGGAGTGTAGGAAAGGTTGCCTCTGTTGTGCACTGTAATTGTCACACAGGAAGGCAGCTGCTTCTTATCCACCTTCATCTCTTCAGTGCTTGGCTCAGAGCTGATGCTCTCTAGAGGTTTGTTAAACAAATAGTGATGATAATTTCCAGATGAAATGACAATTGGTTACTTACCAAAACAGGGTAGATATGAGGTCACTTTTTTTTACCTTTAGTTTTAGAAGAATTTCCTTTTTGATCATTCAGAGAACTAAATTGTCATGGAGAATTGAGTTGATTCATCAGATTAAAAGAGCCAGTGGCATGTACTTCTATGCTTTACCTAGATAATTCAGGAGCAAGTGTTCTGAGATTGAATACTATCTGAAAAATGGCCTCACCTCTCCATTTCACACTGGGATTGGCAGACGTTCTGGAACATTACACACTCTTCCCATGAACTTAATGACAAAAACTCTCTCATATGTGTGTCGGTGTTTTATAGGGAGGATTATCCTGGTATTCTGAGCGTGGAAGGTTCTATATAAAGGAGATGGCTTTAGGATATATATGTAAATTTTTCTGCGGAATCTACAGTGTGTGCTCTTTCCATAGGGTCGCTTTACATGAGCCCACATACCTTCTTGGGGCTTAATTCTGCGGCTGCCAAGCCAGGTGAGCCAAGTGGGGCTGCTCCCGGGGACTGGGCCTGGAGAAAGGCTGCTCAAGTGCCTTCCGGGGTTAGCAGGAGCGAGCCTGCTGGTTACGGGGAGGGTGGAGTCACATTTCTCAGCTCCTTTATTCACTTGCTCATAACTTTCTGCCAAATTCTTTGGGGCTGAAACCTTTTGCCTGGTGCGGGGCCATGTCTGCCCAAAGGTAAATTTTTTGGAGAGTTTCTGCCAGAGCTATAAAACCTTTCCTGAGTCAATGAAAAAAGAAATTCTTCATTTGAATTGGTTGGCTTCGGTTCACCAGTAATTTCGAAGTTTAATCCAGTCACACAAGAGATGTTCTCCCTCTCCTCAGCCCCGTACACCACACACACCCAACATACTCTCACAGCCACACACCACATACCCACACATACGGACTCACACGCCCACTCACCCACCCGACACACGCTTACTCAACACACATACCCAATGCACACACACTATACACACAAGCACACACACACACACACACCCACATACTCAGTATAGCTGACCAAACCCTGAACCAAGGGGTCATTCTTCCCTTGGGAAAAACAAAAATTCTCTCTCTGCATGGTTATATGTAATAGGAAAGGAAGGGAAACCTAGCCCCAGAAGGACTTACCAGACCTTGGTAGTTTACAAGTACAAACAAGTGCACTTATTTGCTTGCTGCTTCGAAATTAGGAGCGTGGAATATGAATTAGGCATTGCAGCAGCTGTGAAATCTAACTCCTCAATCCTATTAAGGCTGCATTTTTGTCACAATGGGCTAGGGGAGGGGAGAAATGTGTTTCCCGTAACCCACAAGGATTTGCTCCTTTGTGAATTAATGTCTTTTGGGTGTCTTTCTGATTCTGACCATTCTAGTCACAAAGAACCCGTGTTTACGCACACTGGGGGAAAGCCATCATTCTGGGGGAAAAAAGGTAGGAGGCAGATATCTGTGACCACACTAAGTCCCAACAGTGAGCGACACCCCGCCTGAGTACTGCTCTTAGTTTTCTGCACATTAAATATTCTGTTGATTTAACACTGCATGTCAACAGCTATAGTCGTACTAACTGTTATCTCCAGTTTTTTTGGGGAACAAAAAATGACTGGCTTTGATGCACTAAGTGACCACCAGTCAGTGAGAGCTCTAGAGTTAGAGCTCTAGAGAGTTAGAATCAGAACTAACAACTTTTTAGGGGCACCTGGGTGGCTCAGTTGGTTAAGCATGGAGTTCTGCATCAGGTTCCCTGCTCAGCGGGGAGCCTGCTTCTCCCTCTCCCACTGCCCCACCCACTGCTGGTGCTCTTTCTCATTCTCTTGTGCACTCTCAGATAAATAAATAAAATCTTAAAAAAAAAACAAACACTAATAACTTTTTTTTTTAACAGCCTTTTTACAATCTGAAGATCTCTTCAGAATGGCTCTGAGTGATAATTTAACATTCTCTCTTTTTTTTTTTTTTTAAGATTTTATTCATTTATTTGCCAGAAAGAGACATAGTGAGAGAGGGAACACAAGCAGGGGCAGTGGGAGAGGGAGAAACAGGCTTCCCACCGAGCAGGGAGTCTGACGCGGGGCCCGATCCCAGGACTCTGGGATCATGACCTGAGCCCAAGGCAGACACCTAACAACTGAGCCACCCAGGCACCCCAGTTTGACGTTATCTGATTCGGAAAAACTGAAGTCTTCCCGCTTTACGTATTTAAATATTTTATGGCCCTCTGTAATTTTGTTTTGCAAAAGGAAAACAAAAACTTAAGGCCACAGGAGGGAAAATGCTAAAGGATCTAGGAGAGAAGTTGAAGATTGTTCCAGAGGACACGTGGCTGTAAGAGCAGGCCCTCAGCCTCAGGGAGCCTGTGCCTTTCTGGCCCCCCACTGGGAACTGTGACTTCAGAGGATGGCTCACCCCAAGCTGCCCAGGGGGAGGGCCAATCAGGCTTCTGGCCTAGAATCACGTGCTTAGAAGGCCCTCTTCTGTGGGCACAGAGCAGCAGCCCAAGGTCATTTTCAGCTAGGTGTTGACCTCGCTTTGGCAGCTATGAAATCCTATAAATAGCCTGTGAACCCACTGTGCCCCCAAGGAAATGTACCCCTTCCTTTCTACTCACATTTCAGGGTGCCTATGCCTCTCAGTGAATGTTATTTTTCTCTTCCAAGTTGATTTAATCTGCATAAGAGCACACAGTAGGGTGTCAGGATGTTGGGAGGCTAAGAGATCCTTGCAAGTTTGGGGCGTCTCTGTCCCATGGCATCACTGCTCTGGGCAGTATGGCAGACCAGGGACATCCTCTCAACAGAAAGCCACATTCTGCAACACACTCTTCTTTCATGCTGAGCCACTGGTTCTGGGAGGGTGATGGTTTCAGGTGGATCCTTAAGCTCCCTGCACAAAGTGCAGGCATTTCAAACATTCGGACTTTTCAGTCTTAGGAATACACTAGAATGAAAAGAGTCAATACATGTGGCTTTTTGGCATCTGGCTGGCTCAGAAGGGTGGGGATGTGGTTTGGGTTGTTTTTTTGGATGAGATCCATGAGGAGTAGTACTTCTCCTCACCCTCCTTGAGCAGCAGCCAACTGTCTTACACTGTTGATTTTCTCACCTCCATCTTTGTTTATTAAGTATCTGGAAAGAGGACTGTGTGAGCTTATTGAGATGGATAGCACCTAGAGGCACCTGGGAGAAGACAGTCTGTGTCTACACAAGCAAACTCCCTTGAGACAGCTCATGGGGTAATTTAGAGCAAATCCCTTGTCTCTAGTTACTGAAGAAAGGAATTTTTTTGTTCTGAATTGTTGAGGTTAGTTGTCTACAGGAACCAAACTCACCAGGTAAGCAGTTGGATCTTTATTTTGCAAGATTTAAAAGAGATGACAGAGGTTATAGAGAATGTTGGGAATCAAACTGCTGACTAGAAAACTCATAGAATAATCTTAAAAATAATTATCACTAACATTTAAGAAATTTTTATTTAAAAATCAGAAGAAGTGTTTGAGGACTTTCTCCTCTTTCTTTTAAATGTTAATGTTTTAACAGGCTGTACAAGAACATGGTTTAAACAGAAAAAGGATATAAAAATGTAGACATTGACAAGTCTTTCTTTCATCCAGGTGGCTGGCCTTCTTTTCCCAAACCGCAGTCCCCCGTGTAACTACTTTTATTTGGGGTGTGTGTGTGTGTGTGTGTGTGTGTGTGTTTTGGGGGGAAGCATGTACATGCTGTGTCCCTCTAGGATTTCATTGTGGAAATATAAATAAATTAAAAATATGAGTACTTATTTTTCTTCTTTTTACTCTTTCCAAGTAACATTGTATACTGCAGATCTGTCCTTAGTACACAGGAAGCTTCTCTTAGACCCTCCTGGTCTTCTTTGGGGTGGATGTGCCAAGATTTACTTACCCAGCCCCACAGAAATGGATATTTGTGTTGGTGTCAGTTTTTTACTATAACAAAGAATGATTCATAAATTCATCTTGGAAATCGGTCATTTTATATGTATGCAGGAGTATCCATAAGGGAAATTCCCAGAAGTCAGATTGCTGGGTGAAAGGAAAATGCATTCATGACTTTGATAGATGTGAAAGCCTTACCCACTGTCATTTGGGCATTTTGCCCTCCCAGCAGCAAACTCTGAGAGCATCATCTCCTTGCAGTCTCACGTGTTGTCAAATGTTGGAATTTTTGCCAATCTGATAACGTGAGACACGTGACCTCTGTGTAGTTTTGATCTGAATTTATTTTGAATGAGATCAAGGATATTTTCATGTTTTGGATTTCCTTTCCTGTGTCTTATTTCTTCCTTTACCTCCTTTTCTATTGGGTTATTGGATTTTATTCTTCTTGACTTATAGAATTGCTTTATGTATTAGGAAGTTTAACCCTTCTCTGTGATGTGTGTTACATAGCTTGTCATTTGTCCTTTGACTGTTTATGGTGTATGTTTTTCAACTTCCTGTTATGAATAAATAAATCATCAAAAGAACAGTGTAAAAATCGCCTGATTACCCTCTCAATTCAACAATTGGTAACAGTTGCCACCTTTGTCTTACTGTGTGTATGAACGTGTGAATGCATGTGGGTGGGCACATACAGACATGAGCATACAAATGCGTGAGCTTGTGCGTGTAAACATAAGGTACATCCAGTAGGTCTCTTTAAACCCAAGTCCTTCAGCAAAGGACCTCCTAAAAGAACATTTTCTTACACAAGTATACCATTATTACCCCCAAGAAAATTAACCATGATTCTCTAATATCACCTAATATCTGTATTGCCTATGATATCTTTGCTGTATAAGTGTTTTTCACTTTGGTATCATCAGATGAACTAAACCCTCAATTTTTTATGGCTATTGAATTTTTGAGACTTAAAAAAAAAACTTTTGAGTTAGAAAAAACCTTCCTAATTCAATATTATAAGTCTTGGATTTTTCCTGTACGCGAATTTTTCTGGCACTTCTTGATGGTTTTATTGTCTTACATTTAAATTTTTGACACATTTGGAGGCTATTCTAGTACAGGTCTGTGAATCACCAGGTTTACACACTTCACAAATCCCCTTTTTTAAGTTGAGATGGTATTGATGTGCAGTATTCATCTTTAATTAAATGAATTTAAAGTGAGTTGACATCTTTTGATGTTGAATCTTCCTATGAAGAACATGATGTATCCTTCCATTTAAAAAAAGGCCACCTTTCTATTCTTCAGGAACATCTTGAAGTTTTATTCTGAAGGTTTACACATTTCTTGTTAAGTTTTTCCTAGACGCTTTGTCTTTTGTATTGCTCCTGTAAATGGTGTTGCTTTCCCTGCTATCTGTTAAGTGAGAGTTGAACGCAGCTTGCCCTCTCCTGGTCAGGCAGCATGCTCGTGGGGCCTTGATCGCCAGAAAGAGGTATCTTTTCTAAACATCTCCCCAGATGGGACATATTTTCTTTAGCTGAAAAAGGCATGGGAGAGTCTAATGTCAATCTTGCTTCTACCTTCCTGAACTATTGTTTGTAGTAGCAGTTTTGGTTGATTCTCCCATTATTTCTTGGTTGCAGTGATACCATCCATTAACAGTGATAGTCTCACCTGTCAATTTTTATATATCTGGTTTATTTTCCATATCTAATTGCTGTGACTAACATCACCAGTATACATGGTTGTGATGATGGTGGACATCTTTGTTTTGTTACTGATATTAGTAAGAATACCCCTAGTGTTTCCCCAGGTTAACTTAAAAAACTATCTTAACCATTTAAAAAATGATGGTATCCAGAAACCAATATTGCACTGTATATTAACTACATAAATTTAAATAAAAATAAAAATATGGTAAGCTACACATAACAAGATTTACCATTTTAACCATTTTCAAAGAGATTTATTTGTTTATTTTAGAGAGAGAGGAGAGAGAGCATGAGTGGGAGAGGCAGAGAGAATCTCAAGCAGACTCTGTGCTGAGTGCAGAGCCTGATATGGGGCTTGATCTCATGAACCTGAGATCACAACCTGAGCCAAAACCAAGAGCCAGACTCTTAAATGACTGGTCCACCCAGGCACTTGCCATTTTAACCATTTATAAGTGTACAATTTACTAACATTAAGTACATGAATGTACAAGGTATTATTGTACAACCATCACCACCATATCTCTCTCTGGAAATTTTTCATCTAGCAAACCTGAAACTCTGTACCCATTAAATATTATCTCCTCATTTTCTCTCTCCCCCAGGCCCTGGAAACCACCACTGTACTCTCTGTCTCTCTGAATCTGATACTCTAATAACCTCATATGAGTGGATCCATGTAGCCAGAATTTGTCCTTTGTGACTGGCTTATTTCACTTAGTATAATGCACTTAGTGCAATGTCCTCAAGGTTCATCCGTGTCACAGCATGAGTCAGAGCTCCCGCCCTTGTAAGGCTGAATCATATCTCATTGTATGGATACACCACATTTTCTTTATCTGTTCAATCTTAAAGGAATCCCAGTTTCACTTTTGAATATTAATGCAATGTCCTCATTGAAATGTCTGCTTTCGCTCACTGCAGTTTGCACAACACCTAGCATAGTGCCAAGTGCCTAGCAAGCACCAAATAGATGTTTACTGAGTGACTAGATAGCAAATCAATATCCAGCTATAAGTAAATGATGAAATGGGAATTTATAAAAGTTACTTCTCCCATGTGCATGTTGCTTTTTAGGATTTAAAGCATTAAAACAATACTCATTTTAGCTATACAGCAACCCTTTAAGGTAAGACCTATAGCCCATATTTTACCATTTATATATTGTATAGGTAAGAAAATTGAAGCTCAGGAAGATTAACCCTTATTAAGTGTTTAATAAGTGACAGAGATGGGAACAAAATCCGTGGATTTGTTTCTAAGTTCAATTATCTTTCTTTCCTCCCCATTGCTTTTGTGATAAAGTAGAACATAAATTCAGAAAATGCCTTCCTTGTGTATGTATAAGTTAGTGAAACCACTCCCAGGATCAAGATATGCAACATTCCAACACCTCAGAAACTCATCCTCCCCCTAGGAGAGGGTACTATGGACTCTTCCACTTACATCTTTGTCCCACTTCTCTGGAGATTCTTCTTTTTCTTTCCATAGTTTTACCTCTTGGATATAACCCCTAAACAATAGAGACTGCATGTGGGTTTTGGCCCGTGTTTATATAAATGCGGGTATATTATCATTTCCTCTGTCACACTTCTCCAATGTTTGTGAGTTATGTGTTGTACTTTGTTGTTCTCGTTGCTCATAATACTCCTTTGTGCTCACTATTGATTCGTTTCATTAATGATGGATGTCTGGGTTGTTTCCACTTCGTGAATCTTAGGATGAGTATTCTATGAAATTCCTGGGTGTGAATCCTGATGTCATGTGCATGAATTTCTGTTAAGCTACCCGTAGGTACAGAGTTATCAAGTCCTAGTTGCCTATGACCCTGGCATTGTGGGAGAGTCCTGATGGCCCAAATTCTTCTCAAGTGACAGCTCTGTTTCTCTGGACTCAATGAGGGTCCCAGTTCCCATCTCCTGGATCCTTTCTCCCTCTCTGGATTGTCCCCTTTCTGGTTTGGGGTGTTAAACACCCTCGTGCTTTCCACCAGCCAAAGAGCTACGTCCTCAGGAGGGCAGCAGCCCTTGAGTCATTGGCCAAGGCATGCAGCATCATTTGAAGAATGTGGTCACTGAGAAGGCATATGTCTTGGAGGTCCAGAGCAGGAAAAATACCTGTGGAGACCTTCAGTAAGCTTAGAGACTGAGTTGGGCTGGGGCAATGCTTGTTTTCCTTTATTGTTTGTTTGTTTGTTTTAAAGTATTTTCCATGTCAGTGGAGATTGACATTTTCCATATCAAGCTTGGCCAACCCTCCCTGCCCCATGTAGCTTATCAAGGAATGGATTAGCCCCTGATTGAGGGACCACTCTGGAGGCTTTATGTCCATAGTCTTCTGCTTGGAGTCATTGGTCTATCTGAGCTTTGCCTCCTCAGGTGTCCTGGCACCTCCAGACAGGTAGTACCCTCTCTAGGTCCTTGGAGGACCTAGAGATTTCATAGGACACTAGTCTTCATCTACTCTGTGCCTGAGTCTCTCTAGAAACCTCTCCAGTATTGTCTGTCAAGCTGCTCCTTTAACACAAGGGTAAGTGGGAGGCGGTGGTGAAGACTCACATTACAGCCCCAGATCCTACAAGAACAAAAGGCTCAGGTGACAAAAGAACAGGAACTCTATGGATTTGGGGTGGGTGGGTGGGGGGGACTTCAGGACAGATAGAAGAAAGCGAAGAAGTTGAGGAAGCTCAAATTTTACTAAAGCAGACTCACACACAGCCCAACTAAATATTGAACTGTGCTTGATTGTTCACTTATCTCTATTTCATAACTGTGAGTCAGCAGATATTTCATCCTGTGTCTTTCATCCTTATATCACAGATGAACACAGATCACAGATGGACATGCAACCTTAACCAAATCTGAATTATTAAACAATTATCACGTTTATGAAGATTTCTTTCTAAGGCAGAAAAGTGGACATAAGTTAGCAAGATCCTGGTAGAATCTTAGCTTACCAGGGTGTAAGATTCCTGTAATGGTCCCTGGTTTTATCAGTAAAGCATGGCAGTGCTTAGAGGACACCCATCAAGCCAGGCACAACCCCATGTCACCAAAACCTCTTCTTCCAAATATGCTGGCTAAAGGAGTTCTCTCTTCACTGATTTCATCACCTAATATAAAATTGTAGCCTGTTGTTCTCAGTCAACACAGTATTATTTTTTAAAATTAATTTATTTATTTTCAGCATAACAGTATTCATTATTTTTTCACCACACCCAGTGCTCCATGCAATCCGTGCCCTCTATAATACCCAACACCCGGTACCCCAACCTCCCACCCCCCGCCACTTCAAACCCCTCAGATTGTTTTTCAGAGTCCATAGTCTCTCATGGTTCAGCTCCCCTTCCAATTTACCCCAACTCCCTTCTCCTCTCTAACTCCCCATGTCCTCCATGCTATTTGTTATGCTCCACAAATAAGTGAAACAACACAGTATTATTTTTTGGAGACTCAAGACAACTTTTCCCAGCTGAAACATGATTAAACCATTTCTAAATTGCTCCAAATCATATTAGTGTACCCAAAAGCCATTTCCCCCCTCAGATCATTGATTGGAAAGATAGAATATGGCAAGTAACATTTCCATATATTCCTGCATTAAAAAAAAAATTAGAATAAGAAGTTATGTGTTTCAGGGGAGAATAGGTTCAGGCTAGTTGAGTAGAGAAGGAGGACAGACATACCATGCCTGAAGAGTACAGCCCTTGATTGCTCTTAGAGCTTGAGCCTGCATGGGGAGCTTGCAGTGGGGCAACACCAAGAGAGATGAGAGCTTCAGGGACCCTCCCAGGGTGTTATCCATGACCCCTTTGTTCTGCTGCACTCTCCATCTTTGCAGATCCTCTTGTCTTGGAGGTTAACCTACAGAATCACTCATACCTCAAGTGGGTTAGTTCAGCTATCTCATTTTCTTCTTGGACTGGGGAAGCGAATCTAGCAAAAGGTCACTAAGGATCACTGCGGTGGGGAATAGAGGGGGAAGGAAGGTGCAAGGAAGATGGCAAAGGGGAGTAAGAGAGGAAAGAGGAGAGGAGCAGTGGAGAGAGGAGAGATCGAGAGAGCATACCCACATTAGTGGGAGTTCCTGCACTCTGTTTCTGGGGCCACTTCTGCTTGAGCTTGTCACTCTCTGTGGACATCTCTCTGACAGCTGACTTTGCTAATCCCAGGACAGGCAGGCCAGCCAGCGCAGTCACTGGAAGCTGCAGGTTATAAATATATTGTTGGCTCTTTGGCCAAGAGCCCGAGTGTGGTCTGCAGCTGCCCAGGTCCCACTCCTGGGGAGAATGGAAACCTTCTTCATGGGGGAGGCCTCGTGATTATTTTTAGGTTGTTCTTGCCCTGGTTGACTTACAGCCGCCGTACTTGGTGCTGTGTGCTATTGACCCTCCCTGCATTGCTCAACCCTTAGCAGCCTGTAACTCAACTCTGTGGCTCTTTTCTGGAAGACTTCCAGTGTCTCAATGCTCTTCTGAACTTGGGGTGCTCCAAGCTGTCTGCGGTCTTCTTAAAGGCTGAGCTAAGGTTGGGATGTGCAGAATAAAGAAAGTCTTGTTACATCTCAGGCACACAGCGTCTGGCCTCTTTGTATACACCCAGTGTATTGTAGGTTTTTTTTTTTAAAGTCCTTTTTTTTTTTTTTAAAGATTTTATTTATTTATTTGTCAGAGAGAAAGCGAGTGAGATCGAGCACAGGCAGACAGAGTGGAAGGCAGAGTCAGAGGAAGAAGCAGGCTCCCTGCGGAGCAAGGCGTCCCTAAAGTCCTTTTTGTGACTGTGTTACATCATATATTTATAAGTACTTCTCTATTCATTGATATACCTAGACCTTTCCTGGAATCTTTGCTTTCGCCACATCATCTTTCTATTGTTTCTCTATAGTATCTGTCAAAAGAGCAGAAATTAGCTAATAATAATGTGGTCACTCTTCTTTCCAGAGACATTTCATGTGGTGATAAGACATACTCTTTCCAGGCTAAGACATGTATAACATGGGCTCTCTTTTTAGCATGGGAGATGGATTCACTTTAGACCAAGCTCTCTTTGCCTAGAGGGGCTGCTAAATTCAGGCTACAACATCTCTCTAGAAATTAGAAAAACTGAAATCTGATTTAAAAACAAAGAGGGATCCCTCTAGCTCTGGTTCTGGGAGATAGGGTTGTCTGCTACCCTTATTACTAATTCCTCCTCTGTCTATTCTGCCCACTTCTTCCAATATATTATCTGATTTCCTACCCCACCCCACCCCCACCTCTTGCAGATTACAAGATAAAATCATGGAGTCTTAGAGCAGGAAGCCTATAGAGACTAATTTTAGGGAGCAGACACCTAAGCTCCAGAAGAGTTGCAACTCAATCACAATCATGGTTAGTTAGGAGTAGACTGACCAGAGCCCAGGAAGGGTGAGATTTCCTTGCTGTTTATCCAACTAGTGAATAAATGGTCAGTGGGTCTGGATGTCAGCAAGAACTCTCTGGGTATTTCCCCCAAATCTCATTCTCAATTTATGGGGAGGGAATTTGTGTGATTTTTTTTTCCCCTGTGCATGGCTACTAGGCTTGAATTCATCATACCTTGCCTAAGCTTTGTGGAAAGAACTGTGGTCAAAATCTGACTAATTCATCAATGGATTTACGGTCTGTTCAAAGCCCATGTAAGAAATGGAAAGAACCGTGGCTATGAACGGCAGGATTTATTTGGTACGAGGTGGTTACCATAGAGGGACTCTACAATTTGCTGGCTATGAGGTTTTTGAAATGGTGGAATTTTGGACATGTGGCATTATTGTTTTTGGAGAGATGATGGAATACCCCACTCAATTATCTGTTGTGCTTGGATGAGTAATAAATTCCAGCAAAGAAATGCAGAAAACAGAATGGTAGGTTTTCTTCTTGAAAATGTTGGATGGTGCTTTCATCCCTCCCGCCCTCCTCACATCCCAGCCATTTTTTCCTTGTGGTTCCTTCAAATGGTTCAAAACAATGATTTTTCTATGTAAAATAGTAAAACATAAATCCCACCAATGGCTTTTAAAGTCAGGCTGTTCTGTGCGCAAGTACTGGATTCACGACTGAAAGCTGGGTGTCGCCGCTGGGTGCGGGGTGTCTGAGCCCGGAATCTCCGAGTGTTCTTCATTCCTGCACTTGCCGTCGGGACTCACTGCTCCTGTTCTCCAGGGACGTCTTGACACGAGTGGTATCAAAGGTTCTCTTTGTCCTTTCTAGTACAGTTGTTTCTTAACTTTAAAGACCACAATTTGAAAAAAAAAAAAAAGAAAAAAGAAAAAAGAAAAAAAAACCTAATGTTAGATTTTAGGGTGTTTCCAAGTGCTTTGACAGCCATACTCGATTTTATAACTTTTTACTTCTCTCCCTCTGGTACCACTTTAAACTATTCTTTACGTGGCACTTGCCCCCCGATGCAGGGAGATCCTCGCAAACACTGCATGCAGTAGGTAAGCCTCCAGATCGAGGATAAAGAGGTGAGTGTGTGGCAGCTCCCACCGGCAGGGATCTGGGGCAGGACACTGGTTGCCTCAGATTGCTATCATCCTTTGAGTCTGCTTGATAGCCGATGATTAATGGTACACAACCGGCAAAAGGCTCAGCTTCATTTCCAGGGCACAACTTTCCACATCACAAACCTTTCCCAAATTTGGCTTGCAGTAGTGAAGGGTTCTTGCAGTCCAGGGAATGGACAAGTTGGCACTCTGATCTCATACACTGTCCCCATTCAGGGTCCCAGCTGCCAGGGTGGCAGGTGCCCTGGGCATGGTTAAGTGACCCTTCATCCCTTCAGGAGGTGTTTCATAGCATTGAGTCCTTGGTGGAAGCTGGCAGGACAGCTGACTCAGAGTAGTGGTGGAAGGAATGTTGTGCCAAAGAGGTGATGCCGAGTGCCTCTGAGTGGGGCTGGGGGTGGTCAGTTGTATCCCTGCCACTGGACCCTGTCTTTTCGGCTTGCCATTTACCTACTTTGTTTGTTAAGTATGATTAAAAATTCATTTTAAAGGGTTTTCTCAAAAACTCTCAAGTATATTTAACACTTTTGTATCTATTTTTTTTTAAGATTTTATTTATTTATTTGACAGACAGATCACAAGTAGGCAGAGAGGCAGGCAGAGAAAGTGGAGGAAGAAGGCTCCCTGCTGAGCAGAGAGCCCGATGCAGGCCTCGATCCCAGGACCCTAGGATCATGACCTGAGCTGAAGGTAGAGGCTTTAACCTACTGAGCCACCCAGACGCCCCAACACTTTTGTATTATCTTTTTAAAAAATTTATTTTATTTCTTTATTTGGGAGAGAGAGAGAGGGAGGAAGTATGAGTGGAGGGCAGGACCAGAGGGAGAGGGAGATGCAGGCTCCCTGATGATCTTGTTCCTGGGATCCTGGAATCATGACCTGAGTCCAAGGCAGAGGCTCAACTGACTGAGCCATGCAGGTGCCTAACACTTTTGCATCTCAATTGCTCTGGAAAAGTATGTAGCATATATTCCATGGTCTCCAGCACAGGATTTCCAAACCCCAGAGCTTCTGGAGGGCTGGCATGGCTACTGTGGACACCATACAGCTTACCTAGGAGGCAGCTGCTCTCAGCCTAATAGGCTGCTGCCCTGTTGGATGGCGGGCCCAATGTAGCTTCATCTTCCAGTAAGTGGAAGTTGAGATTCATAACTGTGATGTCATGACTTATGAATGTTGGCAATTAATTCAACTCCTTTTAAAAATTTTTTTCTCATTTTTTTAATTGGGTCAAAATATACATAACATAAGATCTACCATCGTAACTATTTTTATGTGTACAGTTCAGTAGCATTACATGTATTCATAGTGTACAACACTGTACAACAGATCTCCAGAACTCTTCACCTTGGAAAACTGCAACTTTGTATCACTAAACCACTCCCCATGTCCCCTTTCCTTCCAGGCCCTAGAAATCACCACTCTGCTGTAACTATGAATTTGGCTACCTCATATAGGTGGTAACTCAAATTAAAAAAAGGAAAAGAAAAAGGCTCTGAGAGTCAAACAGGACCATTTGGGAGCTATTTGGTTTTTTGCTGGTTCTCTCTAGAATCCCTCCCTGATGCTAATGAGACATATAGATGTTTATTCCTAAAGAGTTTTTTCTTTTTTCTTAAATTAATGGTAGTTAAGTTACCCGTAGTTAAGTTACTCATTGAGCAATGGTTGATTCTGAGCCTGGCTGTCTGTTTATCCAACTACCCTACCCCTCTTTCACTTATTGTCAGGACTGGTTGTTCCACATATGTTTCGTAAACTGACCTCAAAGAAATACACAGCAAAGCACCAGACCTCCTCTTAAGGCAATAGCATGGGAGACTTTGAAAGATAAAAGCTCATCAGGTCAAGACTTAAATGTCCAGGTGCGAAAGTGTGGAAATCATTAGGTAATTGATACAAGCGCAAGACTTTAGGGATGTTTATCAGGATTTTCCTAACTGGTGTGATGCTGCTATGATACAGAATAATTTTGCGACCCCCAGATTGTGCCTTTGGTGCTTTTGCTGTACAAGGAATTGTAGGCTGGTAGACTGACTTTGAATATGGCATTTCCGATCTTTTTCACAGCTAGGGTTCCTAAACCCAGGTTCTGACCCTTCAGAATTATGGATCATAACTAAAAATTGAAAATGAAGTTTTAATTTCCTTTCCCACTGGGGCCAGAAGTTCAGAGAAAACGAAGCTGGCAGACGGTTCACTGGCAGCCTCCTCTCAGACCTCACCCAGAAATGTCTTTCACAAGGCCTGTTGAAATGCACACGTTAATCATCAGAACTGCATTTTCCAATTGTGGGGAGCCACAGCCCTGCTTTCCCACCAAAACAAGGCTACCATTTTATTCCCAGTCATGGGCTGGACTCGGACAGTGTTGCCTTCTCCCGCACAGGCTGAGGTCTGGGTGTGAAGAAAGGTTTCAAAATAGAGTATCCGGGTTTGCCATTTTTGGAATAAGAACTTTTGGAGCTCCTGGAATCCCTTTCTTTTTGAAAGCGAGAACACGAAGGCTGAAACCCTGAGACTGTGGCCTCTGAGGGCCTGTGGGGGAGTCCGTGTTATGACTGGGCTGAGGTCCCAACTTCGGGATGCTGTGGGGATTTTTGGCTCCCTTCCCGATAGAGCAAACTTATTGCCCGAATCTTCTAGTTTCCCAGGTAGAAATGATATCTCCTGTGAGAATATCACTCCAGGGGCTCTTTCCCTGTTTTTCCTTTCTCTTTGCTGCTCGCAGCTTTAAACTGGGAGGGAACTGACAGCTTCTTGTGTTTTCTAAAAACCAGACTTGCACTTTTAAACATTTCCCTGGGGAACACTGGGCCACAGTCTGCATTAGCTGTGAGGTGACATGGCGTGGTGGGTTGACAAAGAGCCTGGGAACTCAGAGGTTGTGAGTTTTATAGTCCCAGTTCTGCTCCTTCCCCCAAACCCTCGGGGTCTATTAAGGACCCAGGTTCCCACATCTACAGAGAGGGGGCAGACAAGGGGAGGGGGTTAGAGAGTGGGCGTGGGGCCCCAGAGAGTGTGGTGGGTGGTTGTCAACATGACACCACAGGGCAAGCTCAGGGCCTTAACACAAGCTTTGCCCTGAGTGAGTAGTGGGGGCTCATGTTGAAATAAAAATCTGGTGAAGGGGATTAGGAGGAAAGGAACTCACATTATTGGAGTTTCTAACCAGAGACCATGATTAACACTTCAAGGTACGGGGAAAAGAGAGCTAGTGAGCTCAAATGTTAAATCATCCCTCCTGGCATTGTCCAGACAGTTAAAAGACCCCAGGAAGAGATCACTCAATCTTTTCCACAGATGAGAAACCTGAGGCCCAAGAGGAGAAGTGCAGGACAGAGAGCTGGTAAAGGCTGGGATGTGGCCGAGGTTTGTGAGAATCAAAGACCCTGCATTTTCTGCCTCAAGGACTGTCTTTCTGCAGCTAGTGATGCAACTTTTGGAACAGAGAAATCTATCACGACCGGATGAAGGAAACATCATTCATAATTGAGACTGCTCTAGAATACCAAGGCTGTGGTCATCAGATGATTACAGGTAAAGTAGAGGGCCCTCTGTGTGTGCCAGGCCCGCAGTGGGTCCAGGTGGGAGTGGGCCTTTGATGGGCCTTTGATGGGAGGTAAACAGTCAGAAGGAGGTTATGCCAAATCGCTTTCTCCTGTTCCAGGCTGTGAAATTTGGCTCAGGTTTGAGGATGAGCCAGAATTGAGATTAGGACTTAGTGAGTCCCAGTTTGCTTTGCTCTGGTTTCCTCTCGAAGGAGGAAATGAACAGTGGGAAGAACAGAAACAAGACTGGGATGCAGGCAGGGGCTGTGACTCTCCCCGGCCCCTGCGAATCTCTCAGCATGGAGTTCCCTGGCCTTGGCAGACTACAGCTCAGTGTGGAGAAACAATGATTTGTGTGCTCACTGCCTTTTATATTCCCCGTCTCATCAGCTCAAGAGACAGCCGATATGACCATGGGAGGCAACAATTTAGATCCATAGTGGGCAGGCCTGCCAAGCCTGGTAGGAGGGACGCTGAGATGTCTGCGTGCAATGCTGGACCTGTCACCCTTTATCTGGGCCAAGGAGTTCCCCTCTGATGTCTACCAGAGGCTCTCTGTGAGCAGGCCTGGCTATGCCCACGTGCCGTAAGGAGACTTGACTTTTCACCAGAGGTTGTAACCTGGCAGCCCGCAGGTCAGATTCATTCTGCAGATGTGTTGTTGGACCCATGTGGTGTTTCAAAATATTCTGAGTCATTATTTTAAAAAGTCATGAATTAAAAAACTAAAACCTGGATTTCTTTTCCAAAAGGTAGACGTTCTGGTAAAACTGTGCCTGCATTTCCAATGAGTCAGTGATGGGAAGCCCTTGTTACTTAATGAAGGATGTTAACACATTTAAAGATTATGTGTCCATCAGAAAGGGAGCAGCACATAGAAATTCCTGTCCCTACTCTGCTCTCCTTTACTTCTGGGTGAAGGGGATCTGAATATTTGTATTATTTAACAATACCCTTTGCTCTGATCCTTTGGTTACCAAACAAACTTCTAATTGCTTTTCATCTTCAACATCACGCTACCTAGAATGAAAGAAGGCATTCAGTGATACATTGCATTATCTGTCTCCTATGGGCTTGGTGAGTGTTGACAAGTCCACTTTGTGAAACTGCAGAGCTGGGCTCCAAATTCCTGGACTGTGGAGCACTCAACCAGATAAACTCTACCTTGTGGAACTCTTCAGCCCTCTACTTCATTGTATTCCTGCTTTTTGGGGTCCATAACTCTAGGAGCTGGTGACTATTGGGGGATTCAGGGGCCTAGCCTAAGGCCATTGGAGAGAAGTGGTCCCAGTCTTACCTATATCTTAAAACACTCTTGTTAATTTCTACCTGCTGATTGAGATGTATAAGAAAAAGAAATCCAAAGCACAGAACTATTATTGGAACATATCCTGATTGTGAAATTTTCTTTTGCTCCAGTTATTTATTACTGTGTGACAAACGACCCCAAAACTTAGTAGTGTAAGACAGTCGTTTTATTATGCTGTCAGATTCTGTATGTCAGAGTTTGGACAGAGCACACCAAGGATGGTTTGCATTTGTTGCACAATATCAGGTGCCTTGGTTGGGAAGATTTGAGCAGCGGGGGATGACATGAATGTTTGGAGCTGGTGCCTGGACTGAGATGACTTGATGGCTGAGTTCACCTGCATCTCTCCCTGCAGTTTGGGCTTCCTCATAGCATGGTGGCCTTGGCATAGTTAAGGCCACAGATGGCATAGCACTCCTAGAGCAAGTCTTTAGCAAACAGGGCAAAATCTGCTTAGTCTTTGGTGATCCAGCTTTGAAATTGCTCATTTTTATTATTTACCTTTAAAGAAAAATAAATATATTCCAATACAGATTGGTATTAAAGGAAAGTAATTTTATATTTCCCTCTACCCTTTTACACACAATTTCGTCAATATTCTTCTGCACACTCTATCAGCTAGCTCAGCATGATGGAAGCTACACTTCATGTGTGTGTGTGCCCAAGAACATAAGCCTTTCTGTCCTACCAGCTTGCAGTTAAGTGCTATTTTGTGTTCTTGGTTTGGGAAGGACTGCCAGCATTTCTCATCTCCCCTGGTTCTGTGTTAAATAGGCTGAATTCCAGATGAGTGTGGCTGAGGTTGACGATTGAAGTTGAATGTTGAGGGAAAAGACTAGTCATAGAATGGAAACTATTCTAGTTGCAAGCCAATAGTACTGGGGCTCCAGTTGTCCTTACCTCAGCTTCTTCATAGGTGGAGGTTTCAGGCTGGGGGAGGCAAGGTGAGAAGACCAGAGACTACTGTCCCTGCTCTGCATGCTTCTCAGAGAAAAGCAAGTCATTACCCTTGCCCCCAGCTCTGGAGCAATTTGAGAGATTTTGGCTGATAGGAGAGGTGGGACTTAACAGAGAGTTCTAATGTTCTCCTCAGATTAACTGGCCTTATTTATAACAGAGTATGGGAAGTTCAATTCTAAGAGAGCTCTTAAAAACAATAGAAATTCTGGTGGTAAGTGATGAACAGAGTCTGGTAGCTCCATAAGAGTAATTTAAATTGTGGGACCACTAGTTTGGCAAAGAGAACCAGGGAAAGAAACGGCTCAGAAGAGCCCTCTGGAGGTAAAACAAATCTTAAAGACTAGACTCAAAAACTTCTCTCTGTATTTTATTGAAACTATGGAGCAATTTCTGCACCAAGGCATCATCTAAAACAATAGAGCAATCAACAGGCCATTAGTAGAACCTAACAGCTGGATGTGGTATTAAGAGAGACAGGTAGCCTAATGGCTAGATCAGAGAGAGAAACAGTAAAAGAAACACCTGCTGAAACCACTGATATCCTGGGGTGACTATGCAAATGCTCATGGCTGGGCTTTCAGAAGAGCAATATTACAGACTGCACAGGGGAAATGGACTTTCCTGTTTTAAACCAGCCAAACCACTAAATGAATGCACAAGCAAATGACCACAATATACCCCAAAGGGAGGAGGTAATTAGTATGCTGAGTTGCTATATTACTTAAATGTCCCATTTTTAATGAAAAAGCCCAAGCCATTAAAAGCAACAACAACAACAACAACAATCAAAAAACAAAAAAACAAAAAACAGGAGAGTGAGAACTTCACACGGGGAAAAAAACAGAAACTGCTTGTAAGAAAGCTTAGACATTAGATTTAATAAAGACTTCAACACAGCTATTGCAAATATATTCATAGACCTAGAGGGAGACATGCATGTTAAAGGAAGTAAAAGAGCATGATGATAATCTCATCAGATAAAGAATATTAATAAAGAGATGAAATTATAAAAAAGATCCAAGTGGAAATTCTGGAGTTGAAGATTATGATTGATAACTAAAATGAAAAATTCACTAGAAAGGCTCAACAGTAGATTTAACTGCCAGAAAAAAGAATCTGAAATCTTGAAGTAAAGATTATGCATCTGAAAAACAGGCAAAAAAATGAACAAAAATGAACAGAGCATCAGAGAAACACAGGAGTGCACCAACACACAGGTAATGATTGTACAAGTAGGAGTACAATATTGTACAATATTTTGCTACATTAGTATAAGGAAATTATGCCTGATGACTATTGGAATCTATAAGAACACAAGAAAAGGTAAATCAGAAGGGTAATATAACAGACTCTACAAATAAAAAGTTGCTTTCCTTTCCATTCAACTTCTTTGAAAGACATAAATTTATATAACCTAAAAATTATAACAATGTATTCCTTGGTTTGATATCTATCTATCTATCTATCTATCTATCATCTATCTATCTCTCTCTCATCTATCTCAACATTACAGGGAAAAAAATTATAACAGAATACTACGAACAATTGTACACCAACAAATTTGTTAACTTAGATGAAATGGACAAATTTCTAGGAGGCTCAAACTACTAAAATTGACTCAAAAGAAATAGAAAATTTGAACAGACCTATAAAAGCAAAAATCTTGGGGCACCCGAGTGGCAGTCATTAAACATCTGCCTTTGGATCAGGTCATGATCCCAGGGTCCTGGGATGGAGCCCTGCATCAGGCTCCCTGCTCCGCGGGAAACCCGTTCTCCCTCTTCCACTTCCTCTGTTTGTGTTCTCTCTCTCCATGTCTCTCTGTCAAAAAAATAAATAAAATTAAAATTTAATTAAATAAATAAAAGAAAGAAAAGAAAAAAAGAAAACCAAAATATTGTATTAGTAATTTAGAAATTCCCCATGAAGAAAAGCCCAGGTCCAGACTTTACTTCTGAACTGCCTAACCATTTAAAATAGGTTTAATTAGAGGCAAGAATACATAATGGGATAAAGGCAGTCTATTTTACAAATGGTGTTGGGAAAATTGGATAGTAACATGTAAAAGAATGAAACTTTACCACTTTCTTACACCACATACAAAAATAGACTTAAATGGATTAAGAACTTAAATGTGTCACATGAAATCACAGAAATCCTAGAAAAGAGCACAGGCAGTACTTTCTCTGACATCAGCCATAGCAACATTTTTCTAGATATGTCTCTTGAGGCAAGGGAAACAAAAACAAAAATAAACTATTGGAACAGCATCAAAATAAAAAGCTTTTGCACAAAAAGGAAACAATCAAGAAAACTAGAAGACAACCTACTGAATGGGACAACGTATTTGCAAATGACAAATCCAACAGATGGTTAATATCCAAAATATATAAAGAACTTATAAAATTAACAAAACAATCCAAATAGTTCAATTAAAAAACAGCAGAAGACATTTACAGATATTTCTCCAAAGAAGACATACAAACAACCAAAGACACATGACAAAATGCTCAACATCACTCATCATCAGGGAAATGCAAACCAAGACCATAAAGAGATATCACTTCTCATCTCATAATGGTTAATATCAAAAACAAAGAAACAAGTGTTGCTGAGGATGGAGAAAAAGAAACTTTTGTGCCCTGTTGGTAGCAATACAAACTGGTACAGCCACTGTGGAAAACAATACAGAGTTTCCTCAAAAAGTTAAAAATAGAACTATCCTATGATCCAGTCATTGCACTGATGGGTTTTTATCTCCCAAGTACAAAAACACCAATTTGAAGGGATACATGTTTTCCTGTGTTTATTGCAGAATTTACAGTAGCCCAATTATGGAAGCAACCCAAGCATCTACCTCAGATTAATGGGATAAAGAAGATGTGGTACACACACACACACACACACACACACACACACACACACACACAGGAATATTATTCAAGTATAAAAAATAATGAAATTTTGCTCTTTGCAACAACATGGGTGGATCTAGAGAATATAATGCTAAGTGAAATAAGTTAATCAGAGAAAGACAAATACCATATGACTTCACTCATACATGAAATTTAAGAAACAAAACAAATGAACAACAACCAAAAGAGAGACAAACCAAGAAATAGACTTTTAACTATAGAGCAAAGAGGGGGTTACCGGAGGGGAGGAGGTGGGTGGGATGGCTGAAATAGATGGAGAGAATTAAGAGGACACTTATCGCGATGAGCACTGAGTGATGTGTAGAGTTACTGAATCACTATATTGTACACCTGAAACAATATAACACTCTATATTAACTATACTGGAATTGAAATGAATAAAATAAAGTAGAGTTAATATAAATTTTTTCCAAAAAAAAAAGAAGGAACTGTTACCAAGCCATTGAGGTCTTTATTACCCTGATACCAAAACTTGGCCGTCATCACACACACACACACACACACACACACACACACACACACATCTCTTAAGAATATAGATATGAAAATCCTTAACACAACACTTGCAAATCGAAATCAGCAACATACAAAAAATATTGCACACCATGGCACTTGGATTTATCAAAAACATTAAAAAATCTATTAATATGGGGGAACCTGTGTGGCTCAGGTTGGGCAACAGCCTTCAGCTCAGGTAGTGATACTGGAGTCCCAGGATCAAGTTCCACACTGGGCTCCCTGCTCAGCAGGGAGTCTGCTTCTCCCTCTGACCCTTGCCCCTCTTGTGCTCTCTCTTTCATTCTCTCTTTCTTTAATAAATAAATAAAATCTTTAAAAAGATCTATTAATATGGTATACCATAGCAATGCAATAAGGACAAACTGAGGGTTTGGAGAGGAAGAGGGAGGGGGGTTGAGTGAGCCTGGTGGTGATTATTAAGGAGGGCAAGTATTGCATGGAGCACTGGGTGTGGTGCATAATAAATGAATTTTGGAACACTGAAAAAAAATAATAAAATCAAGTGAGGAAAAAAACCTGCATCATCATCTCAATAAATTTAGAAAAAGCATTTGATAAAGTCTAAAACCCCTTCATGATAAAAATACTCCAAAATTGCGAATGGAAGAGAACTTCTGCAATTTGATAAAGGAGAGCTATAAAAAGCCCAAAGGTCACATCATACTTAATGGTGAAAGACCAAGTTTTTTGTTTTTTTTCTAAGACCAGGACAAGGCAAAGATGTTTGTTACTGCCACTTCTATTCAAAATTGTGCTAGAAAGTCTAACCTAGGAATTTATTTTTGTTCTTTCTTTTTAAGATTTTATTTATTTATTTGACAGAGAGAGAGACAGCAAGAGAGGGAACACAAGCCAGGGCAGTGGGAGAGGGAGAAGCAGGCTTCCTGCTGAGTAGGGAGCCTGTTGTGGGGCTCTATTCCAGGGACGCTTGGATCAACACCTGAGCCCAAGGCAGACGCTTAACGACTGAGCCACCCGGGTGCCTCTAACCTGGAAATTTAAGCAAGAAAAAAAGGCATCGATTTTGAAAAGAGAAAAGTGAAATTATGCCTATTTGCTGGTGACATGCTCTTATATAAAAAAATCCTAAGGACTCTACTGAAAAACTACTTGAACTAATAAATTAGTTCAGCAAATTGCCAAATGAAAGATCAATATACAAAATCGATTGTTTCAATTGTATTTCTGTACACTAGAATCAATCCCAAAATGTGTGTTAACTAACTGGAATTTAAATAAAAATTTTTAAAAATTCCACATACAATAGCTTCAAAAAGAATAAATACTTAGGAATAAATTCAACAAAGAAAAACTTACATGATGAAGCTATAAAACACTGTTGAAAATTAAAGAAGGGGCACCTCAGTGGCTCAGTTGATTGAACATCCAACTCTTGATTTCGGCTCAGGTCATGATCTTGAGATCATGAGATCTAGCCCCATTAGACTTGGCATTCAGTGGGGAGTCTGCTTGAGTTTATCTCCCTCTTCCCCTCCCCTGGCTCATGCTCGCTCGCTCTCTCTCTCTCAACATAAATAAATAAATCTTTAAAAAAAGAAGACGTGTATAAATGGAAAGACATTCCATTTATGGATTAGAAGTCTTAATATTGTTCAAATGGCAGCACCCTTCCCCCCAACAATTGACCTACAGAGTCAAAGCGATTTATATCATAACACCAGCTAATTTGTTTGAAGAATTGGTGATTTGATTCTCAAATTCATATGGAAATTCAAAGGATCCAGAATAACCAAAGCATTCCTCAGAAAGGGCAAAGTTGAAAGGCTTGCACTTTTTGATTTCAAAACTTACTAAAACACCATGGTAATGAAGACAGTGTGGCATTAGCATTTAGCAGGACCTACAGATCAGTAGAATAGGATTGAGAATCCAGAAATAAACCATCATATTTACAGTGAATTGATTTTCAACAAGTGTCAAGACATTTTAAGGGAGGAAAGAATAGTTTTTTGAACAAGTAGTGCTAGGATAATACTGGATATCCACATGCAGAAGAATGAAGTTCGGCCACTTATTCACCTAACACACATTAAAATGCCTACTTAAAAAAAAATCAAACAGAAAGTGACAAGTGTTGGTGAGGATGAGGAGAAACTGGAATCTTTATGTACCGTTGGTGGGAATGTAAAATGGTGCAGCCACTATGGAAAACTGTATGGCAATACTTCCAAAAATAGAAAGTAATTTTTTACATACCAGTAATTCCACTTCTGGATATATGTCTGAAAGAACTGAAAGCAGGTATGAAAGAGATATTAGTACATCTACATGCCTAAAAGCATTATTCACAATAACCAAAATGTGAAAATACCCCAAGTGCCCATTAACAGATCAATTCTCAGTGGAATATTATTTAGCTTTAAAAAAAGAAGAAAGAATTCGGACACATACTACAATGTGCATGGACTTTGAGGACATTATACTAAGTGACATAAACCAGTCACAAAAAAATGAACACTGTATGATGACACTTGTATGAGGTATCCGGAATAGCCAAATTCATAGTAACAGGAAGTAGAATGGTGATTGCTAAGGGGAAGCAATGGGCAATGGGGAGATGTTGTATCATGGATGTAGAGTTTCAGTATTGTAAAATGGAAAGGTTTTAGTGACTGATCACAAAGTAATACTCTACTGAACTGTACACGTCAAAATGATTAGAATGGTAAATTTTAGGTAACATGTATTTTACCGCAATCGAAAAAAAAGGTACTATTAATACATGATACAATATAGAAGTACCTTGAAAACATGGCGCTACATGTAAGAAGCCAGTCATGAAACAACACCTATCATGTGATTCCATTTATAGGAAATGTCCATTAGAGGCAAATCTATAGAAACAGAAAGCAGATTAGTGGTACTTAGGCTGGGGAGAGGAAGTACAACAGGAAAATAAGCAGGGACTTCTAATTGGCTATCGAGTTTCTTTTTGGAATGATGAAATGCTCTAATGTTTATTTCAGTGATTTTTTAGGACTCTGATGATAAACTGAAACTTTGGAATTGTACACATTAAATGAATGAATTTTGTGGCATGGCACCTTAATTATGTCTCAATGAAGCTACTATATTAAATTCTAAGAAATAAACTTAAACAAAACAGGAAACAACATGTGTTGGAGAGGATGTGGAGAAAGGGGAACCCTCTTACACTGTTGGTGGGAATGCAAGTTGGTGCAGCCTTTTTGGAGAACAGTGTGGAGATTCCTCCAAGAAATTAAAAATAGAACTCCCCTATGACCCTGCAATTGCACTCCTGGGTATTTACCCCAAGGATACAGATGTCGTGAAAAGAAGGGCCATCTGTACCCCAATGTTTATAGCAGCAATGGCCACGGTCGCCAAACTATGAAAAGAACCAAGATGCCCTTCAACGGACGAATGGATAAGGAAGATGTGGTCCATATACACTATGGAGTATTATGCCTCCATCAGAAAGGATGAATACCCAACTTTTGTAGCAACATGGATGGGACTGGAGGAGATTATGCTGAGTGAAATAAGTCAAGCGGAGAGAGTCAATTATCATATGGCTTCACTTATTTGTGGAGCATAACAAATAGCATGGAGGACAAGGGATGTTAGAGAGGAGAAGGGAGTTGGGGTAAATTGGAAGGGGAGGTGAATCACGAGAGACTATGGACTCTGAAAAACAATCTGAGGGGTTTGAAGTGGCTGGGGGGTGGGAGGTTGGGGTACCAGGTGGTGGGTATTATAGAGGGCACAGATTGTATGGAGCACTGGGTGTGGTGAAAAAATAATGAATACTGTTTTTCTGAAAATAAATAAATTGAAAAAATTAAAAAAAATGAGCACACACATAGGAATCTTAAAACAATTTTTTCCCCCAAGAAAATAATCTGGTACATTGGAGAAAGTTCCTGGGACAAGTTGGCAGGGTTCCTGAGGCCTGTGATGGAAAGGAAGGTTTGATTCTGCTTTTGTTCAAGGTTCTGGAATGCAGAGGGGCTGAGGTGTGGGAGGAAACAATCACCATTTTCCTGAGAGGCTAGTTCAGTTCATCAGCAGTGAAGTACATGTTCATGCCTATAGCTTGTACCCCAGAGTTATTTCCTTCAAAGCTGACCTCCAGCAGGTAGCTCTCATCCCCTAGTGCTCACTCTGCAGTTTCATATTTCCATCTATGACAATTTTCCTTCAACCCTTTAGTATTTTTAGTATTTCTTACTAGTGTCAGTATGTTGGTGATGAATTCCCCCAACTTCTTTTCTTTTTTCTGTGGTGTTTTTATTTCATTAATTTTCAAAGAACTGTTTTACTGAGCATAGAATTCTAGATTGGTTTTCAGTATTTTAAAGATGTAATTTTTCTGATTCCCTAAGTTTCTGTTGAAAAGTCAGCTATTAGTTTTTATTGTTGAGTCTTGGAAGATAATGTATCTTCCCCCAGCCCCCACCCATGGCTATTTCTCAGATTTTTAGGTTTTCTCTGGTTCCTGAGTACTTTGACTATAATATGCTTAGGTGCAGTTGTCTTTGATTTGTCCTGCTTGGGGTTCTTGAGATTTTCAAAACAGTGTTTGGTGTCTTTCACCGAATTTGCAACATTTCTGGATATGATTTCCTCGCTCCAATCTCTCTCTCTTCTCCAAGACTTTGAGCACTCTATTTTTTTGACTATGTGCCCTACTGTCTCTTATATTATTCTTTTTTCTCTCTGTGCTTCTGTTTATATATCATCTAGTGAATTGTCTTTAATTTCACTTTCCTTGTTTCCAGCCTGCCTTTATATCTCTCCAATGGAGATTTAATTTTATACATTGTACATTTTAGTTTTATAATGTCCATATGATTGTTTGGTTATGTTATATTGAATTAAACATTTTTTTCATTGATTTTTGTCCATCTTTTTCTCTATTTTCTTTAATGCATTAATTAATTAATTTAATTCTTCTCTGCTACTTCAAAAATCTGGATTTTCTGTCTGTTTTTATTATTTGTTTTTGTTTTGATTATTGGACACATCTTCCCATTTCTCTGTTGTTATATGCCTGACTAACGTTGTATAAAAAAAAAAAAACCAACTACAGCAGCTTCATATAATATCCTTCCTATCATTTCCTGACTTGTTGATTTTAGCCATTCTGACTGGTGTGAGGTGATATCTCATTGTGGTTTTGATTTGTAGGAGAAGAATAAATGAAACAAGATGGGATTGGGAGGGAGACAAACCATAAGTGACTCTTAATCTCACAAAACAAACTGAGGGTTGCTGGGGGGAGGGGGTTTGGGAGAAGGGGGTGGGATTATGGACATTGGGGAGGGTATGTGCTTTGGTAAATGCTGTGAAGTGTGTAAACCTGGTGATTCACAGACCTGTACCCCTGGGGATAAAAATATATGTTTATAAAAAATAAAAAATTAAAAAAAATAATATCCTTCCTAAGCAAGGGTCTTAATTTTCTTCTAGTAGCATATAGGGAAAAGGGATGACTTCTTCAATGAAAGCAAGAATCAAGCTGAACAGGGTCTGGGTTCCAGTGTCTGTGAAATTTGGTTCAGCCTGGTTTATCCCTATCCCCATGGTGTGGACATTCTTGGCTTTGAATTCTCAGTCTCTTCAGACTGAGAATTCTCACTCTCTGAGAACTATTCTGAGGTGTTAGCTCAGTTCTTTACATCAGCTGCTATACAGCAACTGCAAAATCTAACTATCTTGAGGTGGAAACCTATTCATTTCAGACTCCTTAGCTGACCTTTATCTTCAGAGCACTGTAAGACAGGCAGATGGGGGGTGGTTGTGGTGGTGAATTTTACTCTAGCTTTCTGGCCAAGTTTTCCAACTTCTACATCATCTTAGCACTAGCCAGTGACTAGTGGGTTTCCAGTTTATATGGCTTCCAATTTCAATGGCTTTTGTGTTTAATTGTAACTCTCTTGGTTTTTAAATTTTTCCCTGCCCATTGCTTGAACATGAGGAGCTGCTTGAAGTAAAAAACTGTGTGTCAGTTAGAGATCATAGATTCAGAGTTGGAGTGAATATATTTCATGTAGGCATCAGTGTCTTGCATGGCAAGAGGAATGTGGGTGGATATTGGTAAGTTAAAGGGGTGGACTGTTGTTGACACTGTTGGTTGTCCACTCAGGATTTATTTCCTGCTTCTTTCCTCTTAACAGGACATTAAATTCATTCAAACATCTACGATCCTGTGTGCAAGCCATGGTTCAGGGAAGCTAATTCCATCCTCAGCTCCAGGGAGTAGATCTAATTGGTTTAGAGGTAACCATATCTCTATTGCCAGTGATTTGATTAGTGAAGAAACAGGTGGTTGCACGGCTTGGAGCAATGGATCCTTGGCATCGCCTTTGCATGTGAGGGGTTTATAGCTGGGAAATTGGGAAAATGACAGAGTTATGCAAGGTTTTCTAATATAGTCTCCAAAGTAGTATCAGAAACTGAATAGTGGTTTTCCTCCCCCTCAAAGAGCATCAGTTATCAAGCTCTTTAGACAGCTCAGTGATCTTGATGTTGGCTTCTAGCATGTGACAGAATGTGTCCCAAGTAGTTTCATAGGGGCAGAGCATATCTATTTCTACTCTGACCCAGTATTTGATCATTACCATGAAAGTGCATAAGGCCTCATTGTGATGTGGGGTGTTAGATCATTTTGCAACTCATAGTGTCATAAATCAGAACCCTGTGGTTGCCTTGGCCTTTCAGTTTTGTCCATGGTAAACATTGAAGCTCTGTCCTTAAAACTGCACTGAATACATTGCTAATGTCAACCTGGGGAATGATTGATTTTCTCTGGCATTATATTTTCATTTCCCATGTAATTCACTTGAACAGGAATTTCTGTGGTTTAAGCCAAATAATAGCAGCCCATTCACATTTATAAAGCCTCCTGGATAATTTCATATCTTTTATAACTGGGCCCTAGTTATAGCTTAGTTTTATGCCCATTAGCATATCATTTTTGAATGAATGAGAAAATGTTATATTTTCATTTCTTTCTTCAACAGACACTGATTGAGCACTTGCTATTTCAGGTACTATGTTAGGATTTGGGACATCATACTTGTGCTCCCTTCACCCAAGAAACACTCACATGTGAGCACAAGAACAAAGGTTTCTGGTGGTCCATTGGAGCACTGTTTGTAATAACAAAAGGGTGGAACCTCTCCAACCATTTCTCAGTAAGAAAATGGTTAAGTAAATTTTAATTCATTCATATAGTGGTGTACCAAACAGCAATTAAAATTAATGAAAGATGGTACATATTATAATATGAATAAACCTCAAGAGTATAGCAATCAGTAAGTGAAAAGCAAGCAACAAAATAATACATACAGCTTGATACTACTTGTGTAATACTTACAGACCTAATGTATACAATAGAATATCTTGTACATATGAAATAAATGTATAAAAATATCCTTCAGATGGGCATTTCCTTAGGAAAGGGAAGAATAAAATTATAAGGGTGAGGGTTTATTTGGGTCAGTAATATCACTATTATTTTTTAAATAGAGATAGAAGAAGCCCAACATTAACCATTCCCTAATTTTAGTAGAGGGTAAATAAGTGTCAATTACATGTTTTTTTTTTCTGTATTTTATGGTATGACATATTTAATTAAATAATTAAATACAATATTAAATAAATTAAACAAACAAACATAATTAAAACAACATTTACATTAAAAAACACATAGAGGCATTATCTATAGTAGCTCACATTTTAGTGAAGAAACAAAACAAGAAACTAATAGTGGTTTGGTAAATGCTCATAACCTAAGAGACAATGAGGATAAAATGGAGGAGATGATAGCTGAGACTGGGGGTTTGGGAGCACCTCCAGGAAAGGTAATGACTGATTAGAGAGTTGAAAAGCAATATTGAGGTAGGAGACACTGTGGGAAAGAACATTCCTGACAGAGAGCAGACATCCTTAAGACCTCTAGACTGTTAGGGTAATAACACCTACAATTAAAAACTTACTATGTGCTTGATGTTTTATATGGGCTGTTCTCTCTAATCTTTACAACAGCCTTTTAAGGAAGTCAGTATTGTCTTATTTCACAAATGAAATAGCCAAAGTTTAAAAAGCTTGTTCAAGACCACATAACATGTAGGTGGCGGGTCTTCCACTAAGGTCTTTTGGACTGCAGAGTTTGTGTTTAAAGAATTTTTAAAGAACTGCTGTTATAATTTTTAAATGTGTGATGATTATAATATAATTTTCCCCCTGAAAACAGTAGTTTTATTTTGAAATGCCCATGGAAATACTTTTAAATGAAATGATATATCTTGTATTACTTCAAAGTCATTGGAGGAAATGGGTATTAGGTGTAGGTATATAAATAAGATGTGTATTGATAATTATTGAATTGACCAAAGGCTACAGAAAGGGTTCATTACAATATTCTACTTTTATGTGTCTATTTAGAATACTTTTCAGTAAAAAGTAAGAAAAAATGGGGAGTCAACAGAGATGATCTCATCTAATTTTCTCATTGATGCTTGAAACCTCTTTGTGTAATGTCAGTTACATAAAAAATATGAATTCATCCATTCTTCCACTTTTTTAAAACTATTTTTTTCTTCAGAATTTAGTGTTTTTTTTTTAAAGTAAATACTTACTGTGGAAAAAGGAAAGTCTAATTTTCCTGGCAATATTGTCTTGGTCTAGGAGATTTTTTTATTATATGGCATACGCTTAAATCTTTCAAATGTAAAATTAAGTACCTCAATTTTTGTCATTTACAGGGGAAGCTTAAATATTTCATGACACATTTAGGCTTAACTTAACCTAAAATAAATGTTGAAATGTTTGATTATTAGTTAAGTTGATAGGTAGTCCTAATTCATAAATTAATTTTAGAGCTTTTTAGGGTAAAATGGTATAGAAGTTTTGGATATGAACTAAATGTTAAAAAAAATCTTTTTTATTTTAACATGTTGGCATTATTTGTCTTTGTAGCCACTCTTCTTATTTATGTATCTTATATATCTGCATTTTCCAAATGTGGATTGCATATAAGTCTAATGAAAGGATAATGTAACTGATTAATTAAGAAGAAACAGTTATGAAAAAGTAATAATATGATGGTTAAGTACAAGGTGCTGGCACCAGACAAACCCAAGTTGAACCCTGGACTCTTTTACTTTGGGCACATTAATTATGATCTTTAAGTCTCAGTATGCTCAGGCAAAGAATGAAGGTGTGAGATTTCCATGTGATAATGCATGCCTGGCTCATAGAATATGCCCTGCAACTGCTAGCTCTTATAATTTATTCCTCGGGTTCCTATGTGCATAGTAAATATAATATAAGTACCAGAAACAGTTACAGACTCTGCAAGACATGGGCCACTGTCCTCTGGTTTATCATCTGCTTGAGAAGCAAGTGATTACTCTGCATGGAGCTGCTATGCCTGGTCTCCCGTGCGATGAGAGAAACCCATGTCCTGAATGTTCTCTAGCACTGAACAGCCACACCAAACTTGAACACCCATCAAAGCAGACTTCTGCTTAAAATGATATTCCACATGTTTCAGAGCAGGAAATTAAAAGTTTGTCTCTGACAATGATGAAAAGGAAGGATTTCAAACATGTATATGCTCACACATTTTTGGAAGCAGTTAAGACACTTTTAGTAATATATGCTTGTGTTTATTACCAAATTTTACTTTTAATAAAGAGGACTTCAGCTTTTTAAGAGAATTAAAAAAATGTATCTGGGTCTTTGCCTTTAAGTAAACATAATCAAGAACACTACTGCGTGATCCCATTTACATTTATATAGAATTATTCATATCTTTTAAAGAGTTTTCAGTATCTTGAACTGAAAACTTTTTAAAGATGAAGTTACAGATACCTCAGATGGCCAGTTCCTGTGATGTTCCAACTTTTTAAGGCCCATCAGCTTTTCAAAGTAGTTGGGGGCTTAGGAATTTACAAGGTTCCCTAGAGTCTCTTTATTCTTCAATGTTTATAACATGATAGGTGGCAAATAATAAAAATGTTTAGAATGTCCCCATGAAACTTATGGCCATATGTTTAAATTGTTTTAATAACTGGTTGACTTCTGTGAGACAAGCATTTTGTACATGTGTAAACAAAAAGGCATGTTACATAATCCATTTATTAAAGGAAAGAATAATTAAAATAGGGATGGGTCAATAACTTTAGCAACGAAGCTAACTTTCCAATGAAAGAATCTCTTAGACTTTAGTTTTAGTTTTAAATGCTAAATGGTGGGGTGCCTGGGTGGCTCAGTGGGTTAAAGCCTCTGCCTTCACCTCAGATCATGATCCTAGGGTCCTGGGATTGAGCCCTGCATTGGGCTCTCTGCTCAGCAGGGAACCTGCTTCCTCCTCTCTTTCTGCTTGCCTCTCTGCCTAGTTGTGATCTCTGCCTGTCAAATAAATAAATAAAATATTTTTAAAGAAATGCTAAATGTTGATTCAGTGACACTTCACACCTTAGCCTCATCAGTTGCTAGAGAAAGTGTTGACTTCCTTATTCAAAGAATATTGAGTCTTGGAAATAACACATGAACACATAGAATTGACAAATCAATTTTCCTTGCATTTTTCTTTAGTTTCAAAAGCTATATAAAAATGTAGATGACACTGTTAATTGCCAATTGTCATCTCTTTTGATTTTCTAAATTGTTTGGTGCTATTGCCAAAGTCTGATAATATGGGTAATTATAGATTCATGATATCACTTCTGAATGAGGCACTTACAGGTTAAAAAAAAATAGTGACTTCAGGAATCACAGTTAATGAGAAATATGTATTTTCTAATGGTTTCTTACATATTTGAGACATCACACAGTATATTAGTGGAAATGATCTCATTTAATTTTCCTTTGGTGTTTGTCTTTAAAACTTACAGTGAGTTTATTTCTGTGTCTTTCTTTGCCACTTCTCTGGGCCAAATGAAGAGTCTACAGCTGAGAAGTGGAACAGAGGTGTGGTGGGGAAGCAGGAGCCGTCTCCAGGAGGGGGTGTATGTTCTCTACTCACCGGATTCAATGGATCAAGGTTCCAGGCCTCCTGAAAAATGAAGATGTTTTGTTGACAGATTTGAACAGTTTCTGGAAAGAATGTTGTCATTAGCATGATTAACTGCCATGTAGTTTTGGTGCCAACTGCCAGGGGTTATGGGAATGGGAGAGATAAGGAAAGTGGAAAAAAAATATCTTGAACAACTAGAGGAGCTAAGTTTTCACATCTTTCACCATCCCAGGCTTAAACTAGAGCTTTTCTTTTAAGTCCTCATCTGCCTTGCTAGGTCAAAGTACTTTTTACTAAAGATGTGAAAAATGCTTCCCAGGGGAAGTACTCTGACTCTGTTTCTGAATCTGATTAATGCTCTTAGTGTCCCCAAAGAGCCATTACTAAGTGTCTAAGTTACAGTTTCAGAGGAAATGGGATGTGTTTTTGAACCCATCTAAAATGGCTTCATGGAGGGTAAATCTCAAGTTGCATTTTAAAAAAGGGAAAGCCTGTGGTTTGGCCAAAAAGAATGAATTATATATTCTAATTCCATGTGTGGTAACTTGGTTTGGGGAAAAGAAAGGATACATAAGGAGAGGAATAGCAAGGAGAGCCCATTATCCACGTTTGCTTACAGGCGATAGAGATCATCCAGTTAGTTTAAGTAGAAGGGATTTATTACAGGATGCTTGTTGGGAAGACTGAAGAAACAGCTTTCAGACTGGTCTTTTAAGAGCACTGCCTATAGCTGTCCTGCAGAACTAGAGATGTTATTGCCTGTCCTCTAAGTCAGCCGACATCTACCATATTGGGACATGGTGTCCACAGCTGCTAGTTCAAAAGCCTACCATCCGACATGATCAGGAAAGCTATTCTGACAGGTAGTTGGCATAGAAAGCAGCTGGCTCCAAAACCATGCTGAGCCTTGTGCAGTCCACACCAGCAAAATACTTACTCTGGGCAGTGCTTTTTAGTATCCCATGGAACCAATAAACAGACACTGGTTTCACAGAGGAACAGATGCCTCCATTATGGTCCTTGTCAGCAGGAATATTAGAAAGATACCTTCCACTCTCGCATTTATATTTCTAAATAGTGGAACCTAAATCATTATAGAGCTCTAGAAGCAAGGGAATTGAGAAATTGCAGTAAAAATTAGATTCCTGGGTGCCTAGGTGGCTCAGTGGGTTAAAGCCTCTGCCTTGGGCTCAGGTCAGGATCCCAGGGTCCTGGGATCGAACCCCACATTGGAAGCCTGCTTCCCCCCACCCCCTTCTCTCTCTGCCTGTCTCTCTGCCCCCTTGTGATCTCTTTCAAGTAAATAAATAAAATCTTAAAAAAAAATTCTAGATTCCTTGTTTCTGAAATACATGAAAGTATATTGGAAGGATACTGGCATGGATGCTGGTTGAGTTAATTCACAGTGCGTGTCATTGTTCTCCCCTTGGGTTACTCAACTCTCATACATGCTCTTTCCCCATATTTAAATTTCAAAACTTCAATAATTCCTTGTGTAATAAAAGAACTCATTTGGGCTCACCAAGGTGGTGACAGAGAAGACACTTGAAGTCCCTACTCCAATGGATATCCTTAATGGGCGGCTATTCACCAAGCAATTGCCCCAGAAAAAAATCCAGAAATTAGTTGACTCCTACAAATTGGGAAAATGAGAAAATACTCACTTTAAATAAATAGGAAATGTTGAGACATACTCTTCCTATAAACCCCACCCCTGGTGCAGGCCTGTACAATTGGGATTGAACTGCTAACTCTTAGCTTCTCCCTGAGGGGCAAAAGATTTGGGCCCAACATCTAGCACCCTAACTTTTAAAACTTCCACCTAAGAGATGGGCCCCCAAAACACATAACTCTGAAAGCCAATGGGGCTCATATCTGCAAGATCCGCACGACTGTACAGCAAACAAACAGTTCTTAACGGGCTCCAAGAATTCACCATAGTTATTCCCCCAAGGCTTAGTACAAGAGGAACAGACACAATGCCCACCTTCTAGTCTTCCCCTAAAAGGGTCTATTTGCATACATTAAGACATACATACTGTCTTAGGATCAGGCTTCTAATTTAGCACACATCTACAAGATGCCTGCCACCTTCCCCAGAGATCAGCAAAGCCAAAGGATACTCCCTTAATCTTTGCCTCTAAGTCATTCCAAATAACTGGTATCTTCCTGGAAGGAGCTTGTTGTACACATATTAGCCCCCCAGCTTTGGTCGCTGCCATCAAGATCTCTGGATTACATAACTCTAAAATTCCACGTATGAGTGAAATCATATTTTTTTTTTCTTCTCTGACTGACTTATTTCACTTAGCATTATACTCTCTAGCTCTATCCATCCTTTGTGTGTGTGTATATATCTACATCTATATCATCTATATCTATATCTATATATCACATCTTCTTTTCTTCTTTATCAATGGACATTTGGCCTGTTTACATAATTTCTCTATTGTAGATAATGCTCCCTTAATTATAGGGGTGCACGTGTCTCTTTGAATCAGAGTTTTTGTATTCTTTGGGTAAATACCTGCTAGTGTAATTACTGGACTGTGGGTAGCTGTATATTTAACTTTTTGAGGAACTTCCATACTGCTTTCCAGAGTGGTTGCACCAGTTTTCACTCTCACCAACCATGCACCAGGGTTCCTTGTTCTCCACATCCTCGCCAACACCTGTTGTTGCTTGCATTGTTGATTTTCACCTTTTGACAGATGTGAGGTGACATCTCATTGTGGTTCTGATTTGAATTTCCCTGATGATGAGTAATGTTGAGCATCTTTTCATGTGTCTGTTGGCCAACTGGATGTCTTCTTTGGAAAATGTCTAGTTATGTCTTCTGTCCATTTTTTAAGTGGATTATTCATTTTTTAAAAAGATTTTATTTATTTATTTGACAGAGAGAGATCACAAGTAGGCAGAGAGGCAGGCAGAGAGAGAGGGGGAAGCAGGCTCGCTGCTGAGCAGAGAGCCTGATGAGGGGCTAAATCCCAGGACCCTGAGATCATGACCTGAGCTGAAGGCAGAGGCTTAATCCACTGAGCCACTGATTATTCCTTTTCTGGGTGTTGAGTTATGTAAATTCTTTATATGTTTTGGGTACTGACTAATAGATATGTCATTTGCAAATATCTTCTGGTCAGAAAAGGTGCATGGTATGACTTCAATCTTTTTGCATTTGTTGAGGCCTATTTTGTGACCTAATATGTGATCTATTCTAGAGAATGTCTGATGTGCACTTGAAAGAAGGAGTATTCTGCTTTTTTTATGATGGAGTGTTCTGAATATATCTGTTAAGTCCATCTGGTCCAATGTGTTATTCAAAGCCATTGTTTCCTTGTTTAGTTTCTGTTTAGATGATCTGTCCATTGGTGTAGGTAGGGTATTAAAGACCCTACTATTGTTGTATTATTGTTAATTAGTTTCTTTATGTTTGTTATTAATTTTTAATGTATTTTCATATGTTTGGTGCATAAATATTTATAATTGTTACATTTTCTTGTTAGATCTTGTTAGATCATCCCCCCTTAAAAAAAACATGTTATTTATTTATTTTAGAGCGAGAGTGAGACAGAAGGGAGAGGGGAAGGAGGAGGGACAAACAGACTCTGTTCCCAGCATGGAGCCCAACATGGGCCTGATCTCACGACGCCAGAATTATGACCTGAGCTGAAACCAAGACAGTTGCTCAACTGACTAAGCCACCCAAGTGCCCCTGGATTGTTTCCTTTATCAATATATAGTGTCCTTCTTGGTTGGCTATTTATTTATATCAAGGTTTTATTTAAATTCTAGTTAGTTAGCATATAATATTGATTTCAGTAGTAGAATTTGGCGATTCATCACTTATATATAATACCCGGTACTCATCACAACAAGTGCCCTCCTTAATACCCCTCACCCTCTTAGTCTATCTTCCCACCCAACTCCCTTCCAGCAACCCTCAGTTTGTTTCCTGTAGTTAAGAGTCCTCTATGGCTTGCCACCCTCTCTATTTTTTTTTGTCCTTTCCCTATTTTTAATGTTTTGTTTCTTAAAATCTGCATGAGTGAAATCATATAGTATTTATCTTTCTCCGACTACCAATCTTTCTTAGCATAATATGCTCTAGCTCCATCCATGTCTTTACAAGTGGCAGGTTTTCATTCTTTTTGATGGCTGAATAATATTCCAGTGTGTGTGTGTGTGTGTGTGTGTGTGTGTGTGTGTGTGTGTGTGTATACTACTTCTTCTTTATCATCAGCCGATGGACATTTGGGCTCTTTCTATAATTTGGCTATTGTTGATAATGTGGCTGTAAACTTTGGAGTGCATGTGCCCCTTTGAACCAGTATTTCTGTATCCTTTGGGTAAATACTTAGTAGTGTAATTGCTGGATTATAGGGAAGTTCTATTTTTAACTTTTTGAAAAAACCTTTATACTGTTTTCTAGAACATTTATATAAATTTGTATTCCCACCAACAGTGTAAGAGGGTTTCCCTTTCTCTGCATTCTTGCTGTGTTCTTGTTACAATCTTTGTTTTAAGGTCTAATTTGTCTGATAGAAGTATTGCTACTCCCACTTTCTTTTGACATCCATTTGTATGATAAACATTTCTCCATCCTCTCACTTTATTTATTTATTTTTAAAGATTTTATTTATTTGTCAGAGAGAGAGCAAGCATACAAGCAGGCAGAGTGGCAGGCAGAGGTAGAAAGAGAAGCAGGCTCCCCGCTGAGCAAGGAACATGATGTGGGGCTCCATCCCAGACCCTGGGATCATCACCTGAGCTGAAGGCAGTGTGGCTTAACCTATTGAGCCACCCAGGCATCCCCATCCCCTCACTTTAAATCTGCAGGTCTCTTTATGTCTAAAATGAGTCTCTCGCAGGCAACATATAGATGGGGTCTTGTTTTTTTAATCCATTCTGACACCTTATGTCTTTTGATTGAAGCATCGATTTCATTCACTTTCCAAGTTATTATTGATAGATACGTATTTATTGCCATTTTATTAGTTGCTTTGTCATTGTTTTTCTGGAGGTTTTCTCTGACCCATTCTTGTCTTTATCACTTTTGGTCTATACTTTCCATTCAAAGAGTCCCCTTTAATATATCTTGCTGGGTTGGTTTAGGGGCCACTAACTCCTTTAGTTTTGTTTGTCTGGTAAATTCTATCTCTCCTTCTATTCTGAATGGCAGCTTTGCTGGATAGAATATTTTTGGCTCCATATTTTTCCCATTCAGCACTTTGAATATATCATGCCATTTTCTTCTGGCTTGCAAAATTTCTGTTGAGAAATTTCCAGCTAGCCTTATGGGCTTTGCCTTGAAATTTCAGGACTCCTTTTGTTTTGATGCTTTTATGAATTTTTCCTTTATCACTATATTTTGCAAATTAATTACAATATGTCCTGGTGTTGGCTTTCTTTTGTTGATTTTTGATGGGAGTTCTCTATGCCTCCTTCCTTCCCCAGATTAGGGAAGTTTACAGCTGTTAGTTCTTCAAATAAATTTTCTGCCCCCTTTTCTGTCTCTTCTTTTTTTTTAGGACTCCTATAATACAAATGTTATCAGAGTTGATGGAATCACTGTGTTCCCTAAGTATCTTCTTGTGCTGTGTCATTCTTCTTCCTCTCTTTTGTTCATATTCATTATTTTCCATTATTTTGACTTCTTGGTCACCAATTCATTCCTCTGACTCTTTCAGCCTGCTCTTAATTGCATGATTTTTTTTTTTTTAAGGATTCTATTTATTTATTTTAGAGAGAGAGCGAGCACAAGTGAGCACACAGTTGGTGGGGAGCAAGGAACAGAAGGAGAGTGAGAAGCTGACAAGTCAGGTCCCCTGTGTTCTCTCTCCCTCACCCTTCTCCAAGACCACAGATCCCTCTCCTCTGCTGCAACCAGAGTCTGTTTCTTCCCTAAATCATGTCTCTGTACTTCTTATCTTCTTCAGTGTAACTTCTTTTCTCCCTTTAGTTGTGGAGTTTATGCTGGTTTTCAGGTATATTTCTGGTGTATTTTGATAACTTGATAGTTATCTAGTTGTGTTTGTGGGATGAGGTGAGCCTAGGGTCCTCCTATTCCACTGCCATCTTCTCTCCTTATGCCTAAAATCTAAATGGGAGATTTATAAGAATAAATATATACACTAAAAAATACCTCTCAAATAAATGACCTAACTTTACACCTCAAGGAATCTGGAAAGGAAGAACAGCTAAGCCCCAAGTTAGCAGAAAGACAGAAATAACAATGATCAGAACAGAAATAAATGAAATAGAGATTAAAAAAGCAATAGAAAAGACCAATGAATCTATGAGTTTTTTTTTTTAAGATTTTATTTATTTGACAGAGTAGGCAAAGAGGCAGACAGAGAGAAAGGAGGAAGCAGATGCCCTGCTGAGCAGAGACCCTGATGTGGGGCTCAATCCCATGACCTCATGATTATGACCGGAGCCGAAAGAGAAGTTTTAACCCATTGAGCCACCCAGGCACCTCATTAGGGTAAATAAAAGAGACACACCTTGATTTAGATTCACCAAGAAAAAAAAGAGGATCCAAATAAAATTATAAACAAAACAGGAGCTATTGCAATTAATACCACAAAAATACAAAGTTCATAAAACACTACTATCAACAAGTATATATGTACAAGTTGTATGACAGAAGAAATGGATAAATGCCTAGAAACATGCAACCAATCAAGACTGAATTATGAAGAAATAGAACATCTGAACAGAATGATTACTAGTAAAAAGTTGAATCATTAATCGGAAATTTCCCAACAAGCAAAAGTCCAGAGCCAGATGAGTTTGTGGGTGAATTTTGCCAAAAATTTAAAGAAAAAATTAATACCAATACTTCTTATACTATTCAAAAAGTATAAGAGGAGGGAACACTTCCAAAATCACTTCATGAGGCCAGCATTCCTCTTATTTCAAAGCTAGAAATAGAAAAAAAAATTACAGGCTAATATCCCAGATGGACTTAGGTGTAGATATCCTCAACAAAATATTAGCAAAGCAAATTCAACAGTACATTAAAGGGATCATACACCATGATCAAATGGGATTTATCCCTGCGATGAAAAGATGGTTTAACACCTGCAAATCAATGCGATATACCACATTAACAAAAGGAAGAATAAAAATCATATGGTTTTTTCAAATGATGCAGGGAGACATTTGATAAAATTCAACATCTTTTATGATAAAACTCTGAAGAAACTGGGCATACAGTGAATGTACCTCAACATAATAAAGGCTGTATATGACAAATCCCTAGCTAGCATCATACTCAATGGTGAAAAATTGAAAGCCCTTCCTCCAAGAACAGAAGCAAGACAAAAATGCCCTCTCTCACCACTTAAGTCCTAGACAGAAGAATTAGCTGGAAGGAAGGAAGGAAGGGAAGGAGGAAGGAAGGAAGGCCAAAATTCCAAGTCAGAAAGAAAGAAGAAAAATTGTCTCCATTTTCATATGACATAATATTATATATATAATTCCCTAAAGATTCCACCAAAACAAACAAACAAGCAAACAAACTATTGGAACTAATAAACCAATTCAGTAACATTGCAAGATATAAAACCAATAAACAAAAATCAGTTCTATTTCTGTACACTAAAGACAAATTTTTAAGAAAGAGAAAAGTGTAAAATGGTCCTATAGATACTAACATCAAAAAGAATGAAATATTTAGGAATAAATTTAACCAAGGAGATGAAAGATCAATACAGAAAAAGCTATGACACTGATGAAAGAAATTGAAGAAGCCACAAATAAATGAAAAAATATTCCATGTTAGTGGATTGTAAGAATTAATATTATTAAAACCTCCAAACTACCCATAGTGATCTACAGATTCAATACAACCCCTATCAAAATTCCAATGGCGTTTTCCAAAAGGGAAAAAAAAATCCTAAAATTTGTGTGGGTCCACAGAAGATGCCAAAGAGCCAAATCAATAATAAGAAACAATAACAAAGCTGGATGTATCACATTTCCAGTTTTCATGCTATATTACTAATCAAACAGTATAGTATTGGTAAAAGCAGACACATAAAATAGAGAACAGAGAACCTAGAAACAAACCCACGCATTTTTGGTAATTAATTTAACACAAAGTACTAGTCTTGTATAGCTGAGAACTGGATAGCCACATGCAAATAAGTAAGTAAGTAAGTAAATAAATAAATAAATAAATAACTGACTCTTCTTTTATATCATACACAAAAGTCAACTTAAAATGGATTGAAGACTTGAACATAAGAACTGAAACGGTAAGACTTCTAGAAGAAAACATAGTAGGTAAACTTTTTTTTTTAAATATATATATTTTTAAAGATTTTATTTATTTAACAGAGAGAGATCACAAGTAGGCAGAGAGGCAGGCAGAGAGAGAGGAGGAAGCAGGAGGAAGCACTTCTGTGCTCCCTGCTGAGCAAAGAGCCCGATGCGGGGCTTGATCCCAGGACCCTGGGATCATGACCTGAGCTGAAGGCAGAGGCTTTAACCCACTGAGCCACCCAGGTGCCCCGTAGGTAAACTTTTTGAAATTGGTCGTGGCAATGATTTTTTTGGATTCAACACCAAAGGCAAATGCAACAAAAGCAAAATAGACAAATGGGACTACATGATACTTAAAAGTTTCTGCACAACAAAGGAAGCCACTGAACAAAGAAAAGGCAACTTATGGGGTGGGAGAAAATATTTGAAAATCACATATCTGATAAGGGATTAATATCCAAAATATATAAAGAACTCATACACGTCAACCGAAAATAGAAAACCCACCAGGACCAACACAAAAACAAAACAAACAATACAAAACAAACAAACAAGCAATCTGATTGAAAAAAGGAAAAAAGAACTGACTAGACATTTTTCCAAAAAAGACATACAAATGGCTGACAGGTACAAGAAAAGGTGCTCAACATCATTAATTATCAGGGAAATGCAAATTAAAATCATAACGGGATATCACCTCATCCTGTTAGAACAGCTAACATGAAAAACACAGGAGATAAATGTTGGTGAAGATGTGGAGAAAAGGGAACCCTGTGCTCTGTTGGTGGGAGTATAAACTGACTCAACCATTATGGTAAACAAGTAAGTAGAGTCTCAAAATATTAAAGTTAGAACTGCCATTTGATCCAGCAATCTCACTTCTGTGTATGTATCTAAAGAAAATGAATACAAGATCTTAATGAGTTATCTTCGTTGTAGCACTATTCACAAGTAAAGATATGGGAACAACTTAGATGTTCATCAACAGATAAGTGGATAAAGAAGATGAAATAATTATATTAATATATTATATGTGCTCATAATTATACTCATGCAATATTGCACATAATATTGTATAATTATAATTAATAACTAATAACATATAATTACATCAATCTATATTCATATATCTATATACAGTGATCTACAAAGTGATGGGATATTTCTCTGCAAAGCAAAAGGCAACTTGCCCCACCTTGCATAACCTCCGCTATTAAATAGCCACAGAATGTGATGGGACTCTGGATTTGGGAATTAATATTTACTACATATGAGTGTACAGTTCTGACCCATTTTCTGAATAACCTATTAGACCACCAACTTTGAGAGGAATCCAAGGAAAATTATTCAGACCAAGAGTATGAAACTCTACTACCTGGGCCTACAACAGGTCTAATAGTATTTGAAGCGTCAATGGTAGATCAAGATACTGGTGGTGCTCAAAGAAGCCCAGGGAAAATCGCAGCTGAGGGTGTCTGTCCCATCATGCAAGTTAGTGGGAGATGACAGCATTTCAGTACAAGAAAGACCATCCAGAAATAGACCAAAGGTGTAGTGGCATAGTTTGGTATACATATACATTGTGGCAAGATTACCAAGGTCAACATAATAAACATATCCATCATTTCAGATAGTTGACTTTTTTTTTCTTTTTGTGATGAGAATGCTTCAGATCTATTCTCTGTATCAATTCTTTTCCACTTTTTGTGTTTATAGGTATAACTGCTAGAAACCCCTAATCACAAAATAAAGTTGATAGGAGTGGAAAAGGGTTTGTGATAGTTCTATCAATCAGTTTTTCCAATTCCTTCCTAGTTGTATTTCCAAAATCACGTAATAGTTCTTACCCAAGTTCTCTTCCCCTTTTCTCTCAGGACTCTTTTTCCAAAATGATGTATTCTTTGACAATAGTTGAAAGATGTTGAAATGTTGAAATTATGTTGAAAGAGGTAAAGTTATGAAACAAAACTTGTCATTACTCTCACAGCTTCATGATACACGTGAATTCAGAACATTCCAGCACAAGCCAAAATACACAGTTACTAAAGCCTAGCCTCACCCTTAACAGAAGGTGACACAAGACAGGGGAAGATGGAAAGGCAGGAGGGCTATGGTGCGTTGGTTGAGTTATCAAGGAAGGCTTTCCCTGTTTTTGGTTGCTAATCTTAAGACAATCACCTGATTAAGTCTTGGAGAGCTGAGGACTATTGTTGTCTGTTATAAATTGGGTGAAGGCAATTGTGCATTTAATTGTCCTTAGGGCAGGAATATATATGAAAAGAGTATATATGAAGGCTATAGAAATAGATTCCTTTAAAATGATCGGTGTACCACTTGGACCTAGCAATTGGAAAATCAGTGAGATAAGGGACCCGTCATTCCTAATTCCTACGGGTCCTAATAAGTTCTGTAACCCCTTCTGGTACCAATCATTGTATTGGTTAGGGTTTGGTTACAAAATAGAATTCACCCTCAGTAGTTTGAGCAGGAAAGGATTTCTTACAGGATACTAAAAGGTTCATAAAATCACTAGAGAAGGTGAACAAACAAGCTCTAGACCAAGCTCTCAGAAGTGACTCTTACGGTCCCATGTAGCAAGGAGGCTTGTGGCTCTTTCATGGAGTGTGAGCATTCTGACACTTCGGGAAGCTGCTGCATTAGCTGCAGCTCCAGCTCTATGGCCATTGCCAGGAACCAGGTAGTGTTTAGATTTCTAGCCGTTGAATAAAGGAAGGCATGCTCCAAAAAAGGATGAAAGAGATGGAGCACCAGAGTGCGTTGGCACAATAGCAAAATGGTGGTAACACAGAGTTGGTGGGAAGGGTGCCTAGTGGAGAAGGAAAGGAAAAGGCATCAGGGCCATAAAGAAGAGATCCAATCTGGGCAACACACAGGCACAACTTGCTGAGTCCTCTGAGAAGGTGCTGAGATTTATTACTCTGATAACATTTGTTGGACTTATCACATTGAGTGAAAGGAGTAAGTGGGCTGGACTAAAAGAAAAGGGTAAGTGTCTTGAGGCTTGCTTGGTTTGTGGAAGAAACACTATCAGTGGAGGGAGCGAGGTAGGCTTCCTAAGAACTTTGGGCAGTTAACTCTCACCCCAGGACTCAGGGTACCCATTTTTGCCCATAGAGATGATTCAAATTCAATGTGCCCCAAACTATGTGTATGGATACAGACTATGGTGGCAGTATGTGCCTGCCAGCCTCCCAATTCCCTTCACACGGAATGGTATTTTCTCTCCCTATGTATTTCCAAAGACCCTGTGAAGTAACGTTATGTTTCTTCAAAGACTATAAGCAACATGAGGCAGGACTTTTGTTTATTTTTTCCACCACAGTATTCTTGGAACATAGATAAAATAGTACCTTGTGAAGAGGATGTGTTTAATAGATTTTTACTGAATTAATTGAAGAAATAATGAGTTCAGAAAAAGCCCACACTCATGAACAGGTTTGTGAAAAGGTTTTTCTCAGTGTCTGAGTAACAAATTGCCAGTTCCAATGAAAGTTGTCACTGAAGAGTCATTTTAACCAAGTCCGAGATCTAGAGAGCAGAGTAAGTTGTCTGGATTACCTGGCTGACACTATCTGTCCCTGATATCAAAGTAAAAGACACACTAGTATGGCTTTAGAACTACAACCTCAATAGCAACAATTTAATGAGTGCTTACTATGAGTAGGGGCTCTATCAGTTACTTAATCTTCATTATCTTATGCAGTCCTCATATACACCTTGAGATAAATTCTATTATTCCTGTTATGAATGAGCAAACTGAGTCTCAGATAAAGTAACAGAGCCAAGGTCATTGGCTTAGAATCTAACTTTTACTTGAAGCCATTTACTCTGGTTTCTGAATAAGAACATTGAAAGGAAACTCACATGACTTGGTTCCAGACCCAACTCCTTTGCTGAGTACCTTGGTTTGGTGAATGTTGCAGCCTCATGCTTGTCCTGCACACTCACAGATCTATTTTTCCCAGCCATTGCTGGTGAGATTGGGTCTGTGGCCAGCCCTGCCAGCGAGCGGTGAGTTGGAATGACTTGTGTCTGTTGCTGGTGGAAGCACTGTGGTCTCTGTTTTCTCTCTCTTTCCATTGTGACTAAAGAGGATGTGTGCTCCCAGCCTGTAGCTGCAGGATGGCGGAGCTCCCATTACCCTTGATTCCAGTGGTTTTATAGAGCAGAGCCCCCTGACAACCCATCTGGACACACTCTGTGAGTGAGAACACATGTGGGATTTCAAGGATGTTGTTATCATAGGATAACCCCGCTCATTCTGACCGTTACTTTCAGTCAACTCTCCTTTATCCCGAGTTTCAGTTTTTTTTAAAGATTTTAAAAATTTATGTATTTGAGAGAGCGAGAGAGCAGGAGGAAAGGGAGGGGGTAAGGGAGAGAGACAATCAGACTCCCTGCTGAGCAGGGAGCATGTCATGGGGCTTAACCCCAGAACCTTGGAATCATGACCTGAACCGAAGGCAGGTGTTTAACTGACTGAGCCACCCAGGCACCCCCCAACCCCGAGTCTCAATTTTATCATCTGCAAAAGAGTAATAATAATGTGGAGAGAGTTAAAGGAGCCAACAGTTCCATCCAGACCTAACACTCTCCAATGAATATCTAACTTAGCAAAATAGCATGCTTTGAAACAGTTTTCTTCATGATCATCGTATGGTGTGCTTAAGGTCTTAAAATCTTCATTTTCCTGTTCTCAGATTTGGGGATAGCCAGAATTTGAGACACAAAGCATTCCTTCTGTCTTTGAGTTGTAATTTTCCACACTGCCACCAGAGGTCAATTCTGTCACCTTGAAAAAGATTCTGTGGGTTAACATTTCCCTTGTCCTCCTGTCCCCCAGCATGGCCTTTGTAAAACCCAACAAGGCAGGTATGGATCATTCCCGAACCTCCACAAGACTTGTTCTGGCTAATGAAATGACCTAAGTGACCTAGGTCATTTCTAGATGGAGTTGGGAAAGGCTGGTGTGAGACCCTCCATGCTCTCTTTCCTTGAAGCAGTGAACTCCAATACTGCTAAAATGGCTGTGATCTACGATGGTGGAACTCTTATAGCCCACAGCCTGACAAGCTGAGGTGAGCAGAGGCCCCCCCACAGACCAGCTGTGGGCATACAGTATGGGAAAGAAATCAACCTCTGTTGTTGAGGGCTGCTTCTTTAAAAAAAAAATTATTTGAGAGAGAGAGAGTGAGAGAGAGCATGGGCAGGTGGGGAGAGGGGCAGAGTGAGAGGAAAAAGCAGACCCCCCACCAAGCAGGGAGCCTGATGGTGCGGGGTTCTATCACAACCCTGGGATCATCACCTGGGCCTGAGGCAGATACTTAACCACCTAGTCACTCAGGTACCCCTTGAGGGTTACTTCTTATTGTAGCATAACTTAATTTAAACTGACTAATTCCACTGTGAATGAGGCAAAGTAATAGCAATAGACCTCTAGACTGGAAGTCAGGAGTCTTGGATTATAGGTACCACTGGGGAAACATCGGGTTCCGTTTCTCTGGGATTTAGTCTCCTCATCAATAGACAAAGCAAACTAAACTAGATTTTCTCTAAGTCATCTTCTGATTATAATTGTACTCTCTCTCTCCTCTTTTTCTCCTTCCCATCCATCTATTCTTATTCTAGAGCCTAAAGTGAATCACTTTGTAAACCATGATATTTTTGCTCTGAATATTTATGTCCCTCCAAAATTCTTATGTTGGAAAACCTAATGCCCAAGGTAATGGTAATGATGCTTTGGGAGGTAATTAGGTCATGAAGGTGGAGCCTACATGAATGGGATTAGTGTTCTTATAAAAGAGACTACACAGTAGTCCTTCATTCCTTCCACTATGTGAAGACACAGCAAGAAGTCGGTAGGCTGCAACCTGGGATTAGCCCTCACCCATGCATGCTGGCACCCCAGTCTCGGACTTCTAACCTCCAAAACTGAGGGAAATAAATTTCTATTGCTTATAAGACACCACATTTGTGGTATTTTGTTATAGCAGCTCGAAATGACTAAGATAATTTTCAGAAAATTCAACTCTTACATTCCACTTACCATTTTATGTAAAAGTTAGCTTAGGTTTGGTCACTGACTTTTCTTTAGATGACATGATTTCTGAGATGAAGAAGAAAAATATTTTCACTCTGAAAAGGCTATTGTTTCCCTGCAGGGCCTTGCATCATTTTTGTTTTGCACACAGAATTAAATAAGGAACACTTGAATTTGGATTAGACAGCTGGAAAATGTATCTAAGCAAGCCTACTCTAATCAAAATAGTTTTGCTCCTCTTTTTACATCAATTTACTGAATCAAAAAGAAACTTCCTCTTACTGGAAACTCAATTCCTGACAGATGGAGGAAAAGGGGTAAAAACCTGGAGAAAATATCACAACCAAGTGACATGGCAACCTTGTGGTGAGAGGCTCCATCCAAAAGGGAGATGCACTCAAAAAAACGAGAACAAGATTTACAGGAGAAATTTACATTGAGAAAAGCAGCCATCAGTGAGAAATCATGTTGTGTAACTCTGTAAGGGATCTGGCAAGGAAAATATAACTCCTAGTCTGCAGAAAGGACATAGGGCCACAGGCTAAGATTCTGGGGTGAGGAGGAATCCCTAGATGGAAGGAGAATTTTGCTATTGGTTATCAGATAATAGATCATGCTTTGCTTGGAATAACAGCTGGGGATGTGAAGTTTATTGGAAAGTTGGCCAATAAACTCCTGAACCAGAAGTATCAATAAACTCTCTGTTTCAAGTAGTTACTCTCTATTCTTTGGTTGAGATTTGGTTCCATTATTTATAAAAGAAAACCTCAAATGACAGTGATTTAAATATATAAGTCTTTATTTTAACATGTAAAGCAGGTCCAGATAAAGACATTTTGGGGGCTGATGTGGTAGCCTTAGGACGTCAGCAGGGACACAGGCCTCTTCTGCTGTCCACATTCAAATCCTCAGTGCTTAGCTCCCATTTTCAGGGTAAATTCATGGTCCAAAATGGTTGATAGAGCTCCGGCAATCACATCTGCATTCCAGCCAGCAGGGGAAAAAGAGCTATGAAAGGGCAAACTAGTTTCACTCCCCAAGTTGGTTCTCTTTAAGAAATCTTTCCAGAAGTCCCACCATTAAAACCTCATTGACAGAAGTAGTTACTTGGCAATTCCGAATTGTAAGGGAGGCTGGGAAATGGAGTCTGTCAATTGGGGGCCCGTTGCTACTCCCAAATAAAAACAGGGTTCTGTGACTAAATAAGGGGAGAAGGGCTATTGTGAGGCAACGAATAGCTTCTGTCACTTGCTTTTCCATCTTTCTTCCATCTTTGTCTCATTTTGTGAGAAAGATGGTTATTGAGACCAGTTATAGATTCAGAAATAGTAAAACATACTAAATTATCAGTTGATAAATTTTTGTATGGGCTCTAAATTCTGAAATTTCTCATATAACTTAAATAAGGAACAGTCCTTAAGTAATTGTTCATTATAAACTGGGTTGTCTACAATTGCCAAAGTTATCATAAATACAATTTGGAAAAACAAAGCTTCAGCAACAAATTAATTTTAAATTAATTTCCCTAAGACTTCAATATGCAAATGTGCATTGTGACTCTCCAGAAAGAACAGTTTCCCAAATAATTTGATGACTGAGATTTCCTCCCTACTTTTCGAACTTTCTTTGGAATTACTGTTCCATGGAATACACTTTCTTTCTTTCCTTTTTTTTTTTTTTTTTTTAAGATTTTATTTATTTATTTGAGAGAGAGAGAGAGCATGAGAGTAGAGAGGTCAGCATGAGAAGCAGACTCCCTACCGAGCAAAGAGCCTGATGTGGGACTCAATCCCAGGACTCCAGGACCACAGTTGCTTAACCAATGGAGCCACCCAGGTGCCTGGGAATACACTTTCTGAAATGCACGTGTAGAGTACAATGCCTTGGGGAGGACTTCTCAATGTTCCTCTTTAACGACATGATTGGAAATGATGAGATGGTAAGTGTCTAAGGACTGAGACAAGGTTTCCTATTTCTTTTTTTCCCCCTATATATTGCTTAGAATATTACTTGTATGCTGCAAGGCATCTCAATATATTTGCTAACTGGTGCTTAATTAGTTGGGTGGTTATAATCATTTAATTGGGGACCTGGAAAAAGAGAATTTTTGCCCTATGATCAAAGATGGATTGGATCCCATGTTAAAATGAAGGTTTTATTATTATTTAGTCTATGGTGAAACCAACAGATAAGAAGATGATTGCCATGGAGAAAATAGTATATTAGTCACAAATCCCAAGAGGAAGGGGTTGTGCAGGGCCATAAAGGGAAACACCAATATTGGTCAGAAGGCAGATGGAGTCAGAGGAAGACACAGGCCAAGGCCTTTAATGTGGTTTCAACTGGAAAGAACAGGTAAAGCAGAGTAAGAAAGCTTAGGGTTGGCTATTTTGAATAATGTCAGTGGGCTCTGGGGCACAAGGGCTGACCCTGAAGATTTGGTACCTGGCCTTGAAGTGATTAAGGTAGGGGGATGAGGGCTGGAATATGAGAACTCTACTTCCAAGGGCTCTGGATTAGTTGGCTTGTATTGCAAGGCATGCACACAGATAAATCTTTTGTCATCTCCCAAAGACTGGCTAACTCTGGGAAGGACAGTCTCTCCCTTTCAGTGAAACCCCAGATGTCAGATCATCACAATGCAGAAAATAAGAAAATATACCAAATCCACCATGAGACGGAGTAGGGTTTCCTGCCACCTGTTTTCTCCTCCTTTTTCATCTCAGACTGACCTATCCTGGAAGTTTGGGTTCTAGAACCCTTCCACTTCTTAGTGAAACATTCTCAGACACTAGTTGCAGAATGTATGAAGTTGTTATTAAACAAAAATTCTCTCTCCTCTTTATCACATATCTGGATATAGAACCTTCCTACACAGGCCAACCACTCCATTTGTCAAACCAGCTTCACCTTCTCAGATAGAGCATCAGGTGGGAAGTCCGTGGGAAAGATAAAAAGTCCTATGCTAGCTTTATTGTTAATGAAGGCTCTTGTGCTTTGTCTTCCTGGAGGAGGATGTTCTCTTTTGTGAAGTGGAAGAGGTGGTTGTGAACTCTCAACTCTGGGATGCTCTTGGGGAAAACACCCATTTGGGCTGAGAATCTGGAAATGGATTTCTTCCTTGTCACCATCATCCACCTGCGTTTCTTGCTCTGCCTGGATCACTGTGGAACAGAATGTGACCTCTTAACTTCTCCCCTGCTCTCTGAACTGGAGTGGTATCACAAACTCAAATTACTTTAGGGGCCTTTGGAGAAAGCCAATTAGTGAGTCAGCTGGGTGGAGATAACAGGACATAGAGGGATTTGTGCTTAACTGAAGAGAACATCCCCTGCCCATTTCATTGATATTAAAGAATTTTAAGGCACTGTGTTGGTCAAATTAAATAAATTCCTGATAAATTGGCCAAGGGGCCTTATGTTTGTGGCCTCCTAGTCCATCTATACTAATTTATTTTCTTAGCAACCGTCCAGAGACAGCATTAGTCCAGAGACAGCATTAGTGTTATTGAAGAGGAAATATGTTCAGAGAGAGGAAGGCAGAGTGGGTTTTGGAGTGGGACCAACTTTTTGTTCCAATTCCCACTCCTGTCAGTTATCAGATGTGTGACCCAAGGCCAGTAACATGACCTCTTGACTTCAGTTTTGTCTCAATAAAATGGTACGTGACCTCTTTAATCCATAAGATTGCATAAGGAAAGAACAAGTGAAATGGAGCTAATCATGTTTGCCTTACACAGTTGTTGTAAAGATTAGAAATAATACTTAAGCCAACCACCTAGTATAGTTCTTAGAATTTACTAGGTGCTCAACCAATAGTACCCGAAACCACTAAAATATGTTGTAAGTTATATTTTCAATATAATAAAACATCTGGATATGGAGAGTATACTGTGTTGCCATAGTTTAAGTCTTTATGTTCAGGAACATCTGGAGAATTTGACACTGTGTAGGCTGACCATGGACTGATCAGAGCTCTTGCTTGGCCATCTTTCTGGCAAATGGGCATGAGCCAGGAAGCTGAAACATAGCAGTCTGGCTGTTCTGGACTTGTTACTTGTCCTCTTTATAGCCCAGCTTATCACTCTGGAAAAAGGACCATGATTGGATCTTCCAGCTATTTGGTTCAAAGTGTGTGGCTGCAGCAAAGATCTTATCCAGAGGCCCTAAAACACTGAGGACAGAAATAAGTTTGTCAGCACAAAAACTTCTCCAGGCTGGCGCAGATGTCTGTGCTCCTAGATTGGAGCATAGCTGAGTGCAGCACTTCCCACAACAGATCCTAACAGCACCAATTACATGGAAATTGGCCATCCCTATCAGAAAAATTAAATTCCCAGCAATGCAGGAAGTTTGGAAAAGGAAGTTTTAAGCCCACATTACTTTGGAAGATGCTGTCCCAGTGGGATTGTTGATACCATGGGGTGTGGACACGGCCCATGGAGACTCTGAGGAGATCGTCTTGGGCATTTGCTTCAAAGTGTTTCACCAACAAAGAAAAACTCATCTTAGGAAATTAGCCCCTGATGTCTACTAATGTCCTGCTAAGAGCTCCATATGGTATCAGACACAACATGCATACTGCAGCAGTCTCTGCCCTCAGGTGATTGAGACTGCATTTATAGTCAGAGGCCAGATTGGCATGTGAAAGACAAGGCAGGCGGGACAACAGAGGTGAGGGCAGGGTGCAAAGTGCATTCCCCATCACGACCCTTGACTTTCCTTAGTCTTTGTTTATTCATTGTTTTTGTAAATTAAGGCAATTGCTAAGGTCTGTTATTATTATTATTAGGTTTAAAAATTACTCTTGCTGTAACATGGAGTAGACACACACACATGCACACATAATTTTCCAAAGTCGTGATCACTGAGCATAATGGAAAAACCAAAAGAAAATGAAATAAAACTTGGAAGAGATCACCATTTTTGATCCATTATTTTGATCCATTAGACCACAGATAGATTTTGTTCAAGTGAACAATCTTGTAGCTATAGACTAATCAAGTAAAACAGATAATTATCAAACCTGCTCTATGCTTTTGCAGGCAATAGAAAAATTTGTTACTTCCACTGTAAAATGGGCCCCCAAATAATTACTTGCTTCATATACAAACTCATGATCTTCTTCGGAGTATACTTGAACTCCCCTAGAAACATGCCTTGGTTTAAATGTAACCTATTATCACCATGTAACCCCTAATAATGTTCCCAAATAATACTCCCTTGGTCTGGATGAAGTACTTCCTCTCGATTTCCCTTGGTTTCCTTCACTCCTTTTCATGGGACTCTGACCACCCAAGCGTCTGGAATCCTGCCTCTGTGGCTTAGAGGAATGAACTCTGAACAATTTTGAGGTCTCTGTTGTTTTTACAAATGGCACAGTTGGTACTGAGAGGAGAGCCAAATTATATCATTTCTTTCTTTTTTAGACAAGATTTCATTCCCTTCAGACCACTGAAAGCTATTCTTTAAAAAAAAAAAAAGGTTATTTATTTGGCAGTATCTACTATTTCTTGGTTTATTTATTTTTCAGTGTTGTGTAAGTGGCTTATATAGGCTGATTTCCCCTACCTGGAAGGATCAGGCTCCCTCTAGGTCATAAGGTAGTTCTGGGACTTGATCTTGACACCACTGTTACTAAAACAAACCGGACACAATCTATTTGAGGTGTCTTTGGGGAGTAAAGTCCATACTATGTAATAAAAGCAGCTGCAGGAAATAAATTCAAGAGCCCTTACAGCTTGCATGTGCTAGGATTGTTGAAGGTGGAAAGAGAGTTGGTTTCTCTGAAAGCAAGGCATCTGAAAAGTTGGAGAACTCTTTGGGCCATTATTTATGACAATTGCAATTGCACTGCAAGGGAAGGTCAAATGTTCTTATGCCTATCTATTTCACACCTTTCATAGTAATAGAGTACTTGTGCATATTTCTGGATGCATGTGGACAGTGTTAGCACAGAAGTATTTTGGAAACTTAGAGCACCAAGTAGCAGGCATGGGGCCCTCAGGAGGTGAGCAGTGCTGAGAAGAGATCCCGTGGGAACATCAGACTTTTCCATAGAGTCAGTCCTGGGCTGCTGGCCTCTGGAGACATGAGTCATACATAAGGAGATGGTGAAAGCTAATGGGGTCTCTGATCCTGGCTCACTTCAAGCTTCCTAGATAGTTTTGTTTTTTTATTTTTAAGAGTTATGACCAGATCACAGGGTAAGCAGTAAGAATAAAACTAAAAAATTCTGGTAATATGGGAAAATATCTGGGTCTTATACTGAATAAAACTTCAAAAAAATAACACAATGAGATGACAGCACACATTTTACTGACGTGGATGTATTAAAGGTCAAATGTTTATATTTTTGGACATTTTACTAAATAGGATAACATCCTAATACAAGAGGATTAGCTACAGTCTTCTAACTACCTGTGGGAAACCACTATGTTAATCAATTAATTTATTTATTGCTGATACATTTATTTTTATTTTAATTTTTTACTCTTTTTCTTCACGTTTTTATTTAATTATTTATTGAGAGAGATGGAGAGAAAGAGAGAAAGAAAAAGCATGAGCAATGGGAGGAGCAGAGAGAGAGAGAGAGAGAATCCCAAGAAGACTCCATGCTCAGCTCAGAGCCCGATATGAGGCTCGATCTAAGGATCCTGAGATCATGACATGAGCCAAAATCAAGAGTTGGATGCTTAACTGACTGAGCCTCCCAAGCACCTCTCAAGTTTTCATTTAAATTCAAGTTAGTTAACATAAAGTGTAGCATTGGATTTAGAAGTAGAATTTAGTAATTCATCACTTATAACATCCAGTGCTCATCACAAGTATCTTCCTTAAAACCCATCACCCAGTTACCCCATTCCCCTACCCACCTCCCTTCTGGTAACCTTGTTTGTTCTCTATAGTTAAGAGTCTTTTATGGTTTGCCTCTCTCTCTGTCTTTATCTTATTTTATTTTCCCTTCCCTTCCTCTTTGTTCATCTGTTTTGTTTCCTAAATTCCACATATGAGTGCAATCATATGGTACTTGTTTCTCTGACTGACTCACTTCACTTACCATAATACAATCTAGCTCCATTTATGTTGTTGTAAATGGCAAGATTTCACTCTTTTTAATGGATGAATAATATTCCAGTGTGTGTGTGTGTGTGTGTGTGTGTATGTATAATCTCCACATCTTCTTTATCCATTCATCAGTCGATGGACACTTGGGTTCTTTCCATAGTATTGGTATTGTTCTTAATGCTGCTATAAACATCAGGATACATGTATCTATTTAAATCTATCTTTTTTGTATTTATTTAAATCTCTATTTTTGTATCTTTTGGATAAATACCTAATAGTGCAATTGCTGGGTTGTAAGGTAGTTCTATTTTTAACTTTTTTTTTTTTTTTTTAAAGAGAGCACAAGCAGGAGGAGCAGCAGGCAGAGGGAGAGGGAGAAGCAAGATATACAGAGAGCCTGCCATGGGGCTTGGTCCCAGGACCCTGAGATTATGACCAGAGCTGAAGGCAGACACTTAACCAACTGAACCACCCAGGCACTCTTATTTTTAAATTTTTGATGAACCTCCATACTCTTTTCCAGAGTGGCTGCACCAGTTTACATTCCCACCACCAGTGTAAGAGGGTTCTCTTTTCTCCACATCCTCCCCAACATCTCTGGTTTCCTGAGATGTTCATTTTAGCCATTTTGACAGGTGTGAGGTGGTATCTCGTTATGGCTTTGATCTGTATTTTGATCTGTATTTCCCTGATGATGAGTAATGTTGAGCATTTTTTCATGTGTCTGTCGGACATCTCTATGTCTTCTTTGGAAAATTGTCTTTCATGTCTTTTGCCCATTTCATAACTGGATTATTTATTTATTTTTTGGTGTTGAATCTGATAAACTCCTTAAAAATTTTGGATATCAGCCCTTTATCTGATTCATCATTTGCAAATATCTTCTCCCATTCTGTAGGTTGCCTTTTAAATTTGTTGATTGTTTCCTTTGTTGTGTAGAAGGTTTTATCATTTTTTTTAAAAGATTTTATTTATTTATTTGTCAGTGAGAGAGAGCAAGAGCGTGCGTGCACAAACAGTGGGAGTGGAAAGCAGAGGGAGAAGCAGGCTCCCCACTGAGCAAGAAGCCCAAATGTGGGATTTGATCCCTAGACCCTGGGATCATGACCTGTGCTGAAGGCAGATGCTCAACTGGCTGAGCCACCCCGATGTCCTCAGAAGATTTTATCTTGATGAAGTCCCTGTAGTTTATTTTTGCTTTTGTTTCCCTTGCCTCTGGAGACGTGTTTAAGGAAGAAGTTGCTGCAGCCAAGGTCAAAGAGCTTGCTGCCTGTGTTCTCCTGTAGGATTTTGATGTTTTCCTGTCACACATTTAGGTCTTTCATCAATTTTGAGTTTATTTTTGTGTATGGTGTAAGACAGTGTTCCCGTTTCATTCTTCTGCATGTGGCTGTCCAATTTTCCCAACACCATTTGTTGAAGCGACTGTCTTTTTCCACTGGATACTCTTTCCTGCTTTGTCGAAGATTAGTTGGCCACATAGTAGTCGGTCCATTTCTGGGTTTTGTTCTGTTCCATTGATCTACGTGTCTGTTTTTGTACCAGTGCCATACTGTCTTGATGATGACAGCTTTGTAGTATAGCTTGAAGTCCAGAATTGTGATGCCTCTGGCTTTGCTTTTCTTTTTCAACATTATTCGGGGTCTTTTCTGGTTCCATACAAATTTTAAGATCGTTTGTTCCTGCTCTGTGAATAATGCTGTTGTTATTTTAATGGGATTGCTTTGAAAATGTAAATTGCTTTGGTTAGTATAGATATTTTAACAATATTCCAATTGATGGATATAGGATGTTTTTCCATTCCTTTGTGCCTTCCTAAATTTCTTTCATAAGGGGTCTATAGTTTTCAGAGTACAGATCTTTCACCTCTTTGATTAGGCTTATCCCTAGATATCTTACGGTTTTTGGTGAAGTTGTAAATGGGTCGATTCCTTGATTTCTCTTTCTTCTGCTTCATTGTTAGTGTATAGAAATGCAACTGATTTCTGTGCATTGGTTTTATATCCTGCCATGTTGCTGAATTCATGTATCAGTTCTAGCAATTTTTTTGTGGAGGTTTTTGGGTTTTCTGCATAAAGTATCACATCACCTGTGAAGAGTGAAAGTTTGACTTCTTCTTTGCCAGTTTGGATGTCTTTCATTTCTTTCTGTTGTCTGATTGCTGAGGCTAGGACTTCTAGTACTATGTCGAAAAACAGTCATGAAAGTGGACATCCCTGTCATGTTCCTTACATTAGAGGAAAAGCTCTCAGTTTTTCCCCATTGTGGATGAGATTAGCTGTGGGTCTTTCCAATATGGCCTTTATGATGTCAAGGTATGTTACCTTTATCATTACTTTGTTGAGGGTTTTTATCAAGAAACAATGCTTTTTTTTGTCCAATGCTTTTTCTGCATCTATTGAGAGGATCATATGGTTCTTATCTTTTTATAATGTGGTATATTACGTTGATTGACTTGCAGTTGTTGAACCAATCTTTCAGCCCAGGAATAAATCCCACTTTCTCATGGTGAATAATCCTCTTAATGCACTGTTGGATCCAATAACATAGTATCTTGTTGAGAATTTTGCATCCATATTCATCACAGATATCAATTTCCTTTTTAGCAGGGTCTAGTATTGGGATCAAGGTAATGCTGGCCTCATAGAAAGAGTTTGGAAGTTTTCCTTCCATTTCTATTTTCTGGAACAGTTTTGGAAGAATAGGTATTAATTCTTCTTTAAATATTGGGTAGAATTCCTCTGGGAAGCCATCCAGCCCTGGACTCTTGTTCTTTTGGGAGATTTTTGATTACAGATTCAATTTCAGTGCTGCTTATGGATCTATTCAGATATTCTGGTTTCAGTTTTGGTAGTTCATATGTTTCTAAGAATGCATATGGTTCTAAGAATCTATTTCTTCTAGATTGCCAAATTTGTTGGCAAGTAATTGTTCATAATATTCCTTTATAATTGTTTGTATTTCTGCAGTGTTGGCTGTGATTTCTCCTCTTTCATTCATGATTTTATTTATTTGACTCCTTTCTCTCTCTCTCTCTTTTTTAATAAGTCTGGCTACAAGTTTATCAATCTTGTTAATTCAAAGAACCATCTCCTAGTTTCCTTGATCTGTTTCTGTTTTTTTTTTTTTTTTAATTTATATATCACTTATTTCTCCTCTAGTCTTTTTTATTCCCCTTCTTCTGCTGAATTTAGACTTAATTTGTTGTTATTATTCCAGGTCCTTTAGGTGTAAGGTTAGGTTGTATATATGAGGCTTTTCCTCCTTCTTGAAGGCCTGTATTAATATAAGCTTTCCTCTTATAACCACCTTAGTTGCATTCCAAAATTTCTGACTTTCATGTTTTCATTTTTATTTGCTTCCATGTACTTTAAATTCTTCTTTAATTTCCTGGTTAACCCATTCATTCTTTAGTAGAATGTTCTTAAACCTCCATGTATCTGTGATTCTTCCAAATTCTTTTTTGTGGTTGATTTCAAGCCTTGTGGTCTGAAAATATGCATGATTTAATCTTAATCTTTTTGTACTAGTTGAGTCCCAAGTTGTGGCCCAGTATGTGATCTATCCTGGAGAGTGTTCCATGTGCAGTTGAAAAGAATGTGTATTCTCCTGTTTCAGATGAAATGCTCTGAATATATCTATTAAGTCATCTAGTCTGGGGGTTCATTCAAAACACCTGTTTTCCTTATTCATCTTCAGCTTAAATGATCTATCCATTGCTGTGCATGGAGTGTTAAAAATCCCCTATAATTATTGTATTCTTATCAGTGAATTTCTTTAAGTTTGTTATTAATTGATTTATGTATTTGGCTACTCTCAAGTTAGGGGCATAAATATTTACAACTGTTAGATCTTTTTGGATAGACCCCTTTATTATGATAAGGTCTCCTTGATCTTTTCTTGCAGTCTATATTTTAAAATCTACTTTAATATAAATATGGTTGCTCCAGATTTTTTGATGTCCATTAGCATGATAAATGGTTCTCCAACCCCTCACTTTCAATCTGGAGGTGTCTTTGGATCTAAAATGAATCTCTTGTAAACAGCAAGATGGATCTTGTTTTTTTTTTTTTTTTTTTAAATCCATTCTGATACCCTCTGTCTTTTGATTAGAACATTTAGTCCACTTAAATTCAGAGTAGTTATTGAAGATATGAATTTAGTGCCATTATATTATCCATAAAGTCATTGTTTCTGTAGATTGCCTGTTTTTCTTCGTAGTCTTTGGTACTTTTGGTCTCTTTTCCACTTAAAGGATCCCCTTTAATCTTTCTTGCATGACTGGGTTAGTGTTCATGAACTTCGTTATTTTCAGTTTGTCTTGGGAACTCTTTATCTGTCCTTCTATTCTGAGTGACAACGTTGCTGGATAAAGTATTCTTGGCTGAATATTTTCGCCATTTAGCATGTTGAATATATCATGCCAGTCCTTTCTGTCCTGCCAAGTCTCTGTGGACAGGTCTGCTGTTATCCTTATGTGTCTACCCTTGTAGGTTAAGAATTTTTCTCCCAAGCTGGTTTCAGAATTCTGTATTTATCTTTGCATTTTGCAAATTTCACTATGATATATCATGGTTTTGACTTTTTTATTGATTTTGAGGGGAGTTCTCTGTGCTTCTTGTGCTTAAATGTCTGTTTCCCTCCCCAGATTAGGTAAGTTCTCTGCTATATTCATTCAAGTACACCTTCTGCCCCTTTCCGCCCCCCTTCTTCTTCTGGGACTCCTATGATATGGATATTATTGTGCTTTATGAAATTGCTGATTTCCCTATATTTGTTTTCTAATAGCTTTCTTTCCCTCTTCTTTTCAGCTTCATTCATTTCTATAATTTTGTTCCTCTGCTTCTTCCATCCTTGTCGTGATTACATCCAGTCATTTTGCATCTAAGTTAATCATTTTTTTTTTTTTTTTTTGGTCTGTATAGTTTTGGTCTTTTATCTCTGCAGTAAGACTTTCTCTTGTGTCTTCAATGTTTTTTTCGAGAAGCTCATGGTCTTATAACTGTTGATCTAAATTCTTATTAGGATATATTGTTTATAGCTGTTTTGAGCAAATTCTTAGCTGTAGTTTCTTCTTGATCTTTCTTGTGGGTAGAATTCCTCCATCTTGTCATTTTGTCAGGGTTTCTGTCTTTTGTGTGTTATGAAACTTATGTTTTCTGCTCCTCAGGGTAATGCTGTATTATGAAGGGGTCATACACTGTCCAGGGCCTGATGCTTCAGGAAGGGTTTCCAATGTGTGCTATATGCACTGCTGTTGTGCTTTGGAAGCTCTTTTCCTATAAGTCAGTCCTCTGCAGAGTTCCTTCTTGGTTGCAGTGGTGGGTGTTTGGAATTTAATAAATGTTCTTTGATTTGTTTGTTAAAAAAAGCCTGGGGGAAAAAAAGAAAGGCCTGATGCAAACAAGAGAAAAAGAAAGGGAACAAAAGAAACAGACAAAGAAAAAAGCTACAATACTGATTCCAGACTTAAAAAGGGAAAATCTTTGTCCTATTTTCACCAGAACTGAAGCTGACACTTTGGAGCACTCTATGATCAGCAGACTTGAAACATGTTGGGGGCGGGGGTTGCTGTGCTGGTCCTCTGGAGGAGAAGCCCACTGCACTGGCTTACAGTCAGAACTGCCCCATTAAAGATGCTCCTGCCAGGCACAGTGGGGAAGGGTTTTGTGTAAGGGACTCCAGCCTCCAGTGGGGTACTGTGTTGCTCACTGAAGTCAAACTGTGCTAGTGAGCAAGGAGGTGGGGAAAATGGCATCACCTCACTCTCTCATCCCTAGAGAGGTGAACTTGTACCTGCCCCTATACAGAAAGCCTTCACAGAAAAGCGATCATTTCTTCTCTTTTATCCCAGGCTTCCATCAGATCCTTGCCCTCAACCTTTCTGTGCCTGGGAGTCCACATGCCTGGCATCACCTTTCCCCTGTGTTTTATCTCTGGCACGTGACTGGGATTCAAACATCCAAATCTTAAAGGACCTGGCAAGGAAGGGACCTGTTCTCTTCCTCTGGAGCCTCACAGCTCTGTGTCTGGTGCCATTTTGTCCCAGAAAAGCAGTTGGAGTTTATGGTGAAGCACAGGGAAAAGCTGCAACAAGGTTATCTGCCTTTTGAGTGCACTTCTGTCACTTGCTCATGAATGGCCACTCAGTGGCGCCTGTGGGTCTTTTGTCCTTGGAGAGGCAATACACCTTTTCCAAACATACTCAAGGAAGGGGAGTGTTCTCTCCCAGTGAGACTCAGAGAACCTCTATAACATACCACTCCACTGTTCCTGGGCCTCTTCCCTCCTCCCCAAGAGCACTCTGCCCACCTAGCTTGACTCCAGAAAATGGTACAGACTTCTAAAACCTCAGAGTTTGAGCTCTACTGTTCATAAAAAAAAAAACTTGCAATAGTCAGTTCCTCTCAATTCCCCAGTCAATGGTTTCGGGGAATGTTTTTCTTGTGCAAACCTGACATGCTTCTCTGTCTCCCCATCTATTTTCGTCTTTCTGTCCTCTCTTCATGAAAAGGGCCCCTCCTCTCCATGGTACCATGGCATTTGTCTCCCCTAATTCATGTCTCCATACCTCATACCTGACATGCTTTCTCCCTCTAATTGTGAGGATTGTTCTTTTCATCCTCAGATTGATTTCCTAGGTGTTCAAAATTATTTGATCTAGCTGTGTTCGAGGGACAAAACAAGCCCAGAGTCCCCCTACTATTCCACCATCTTAACTCTCTCTATATTATTTTAAATAACAGCTTTTAAATTGGGGCATATCCATTGAAAATATTTGCAAAAAATAAAAAATCATCCATAATTTTCCAGGTATAACTATTAATGTTTTTGTATTTTTCCTTCTAGTCTTCTCTTTTTTATATATATATACACATGTATTAGAAAATTGATACTTTATTGCACATATTGTTATTTTAAAAATTTTAACCTTCTTGTTTTCATTCAATGTCAAATCAAGAGGATCCTTCCCCTGTAGTCAGTATGTTATGTTTAAGTAAATTGAATCTAGGAAACATCAGATACTATTTTTCATGCAACAACCACATGCTAGGAAATGGAACTTTGATTTCTACACACATTTCATTGTTCAAGGATTCTCAAAATATACCAATGGGACATTTCCAACTTGCCTAAAATGATCACAGTGAGGCAGGATATGGCCAAGAAAAAGACCATCATGGAGCAATTCCTGTCCTGATTCAGGTTGCTCTTTAGGCAAAGAACTCATGTCAACACTGGACGGTCACTAGCCCTATGACTCTAGGAGTAGTAGAATGTGCAGGGCATCCGTCAGTTCTATTTGTTGGCTGCAGGAATGGTGCAGACTTGGAGACAGTGTAGTTTAGTAGGTCATGTGTCACTGCTGCTCTTTCTCTTCTTCCTCCAGTGCTCTTGGGGTGTATTCTTCTCAATTGTGAGATGAAGTGCAAGGCCAGCTAAGAAGTCTAGTTCTCAGCACCATGATGGGTAATCAATGTTTACTGCTGTTATTATTACTATTTTAAGGGCCTCAAGGTGTCTTCCTATACAAGCACCCATCCTTTGATCTACTTGGAAACTAAGGTCTTCTCATTTTACTCTAGAATAATGATTTAAAAGTTTTCATCAATATTACAGCAAAGAGAACTAGAAACTCATTAAGGGGATAATGACTAAGTGGCATTTTTTTTCTGGGAAAGCAAGGACGTTGATTTCTCATATACAACATATTCACAAAACACAAGAGAAACATAATTTAATCCTCTTAGAGATTAATCTGCATAGAGATTCTATGAAGGTGTTTGTAAAAATATGATTTTTTTAAAACTTCACATAAAAAAGAATTTCAAACAAATACAAAAGTAAACAAGAATAGTGTAATACACCCCTATGTTTCCACAACATAGTTTCACTTATGGCCACTCTTTTCTTTCTTTCAAGACGTATTGAGATCTAATTGACAAATAAATATTGTGTATACTTAAGGTGCACCAAATATAGCCACTCTTGTTACATCTGTACTTCCACCTACTTCCCTTTCTTTTATACAGTTTTGAACCAAACCTCAGACATCATATTATTTCCTCCACTAATATTTTCTTACATATTTCTTAAAGAGGAGGCTAGGAAAACAACCTTAAGGCCATTATCACACCAAAAAACCAATTCTTCCTAGGCTAGAAAAACAACCTTAAGGCCATTATCACACCAAACAAATTAACAATTATTCCTTAATGTCATCACATATCCAGGGAATGCTCAAATTTCTCATTGTCTCATGAATGTTATAATAATTTTTAACAGCAGGTTTGTTTGAATCAGGATCCAAAAAATTCCATATGTTGGAGATTGCTGTCTTTTAAATCTGTTTAATGTAGACATGTCTCCCTAATGCCTTCTCTGTTTTCTACCCAGTTAGAATTCGTTTGTTGAGGAACCCGAGTTGTGTGTCCTGTAGAGTTTCCCAGTTTAAATTTTGTTGATTGGTGCCCTACGCTATACTGTAGACTGTTCCTCTCTTCTGTGTATTTCTATAAGTTGGTAGTTAGATCTAGAAGCTTAATGAGATTCACCCTTGATGATTTCATATCAGTGGGAGACAGGTTAAACAAATCATGATAAACTTATATAAGGGAATACTATCTGGCTATGAAAAAGAACAAGGCAACTCTAAACAAACTGATATTGAATAAGCCTCAAAACATAATGCTAATTCATGTCCAAGAGGCATAGAAGACCCTTCCCAAGATCAGTGAGAACAGATCAATTCCCCAACATATAATTTAGAAATCTAGTTCAAATCTTAGAATTGAGGAAGTAATCCTGAAAGCAGTTTGTGGAGAGAGATTTCTTATGTACAGAGGGAGGAACATCAGAATAAGGTCAGACCTGTCCACAGATACCTGGCAAACCAAAAGGGGCTGGCAAGCCATTTTCATGGTACTAAATAAGAAGAACACGCAGCCAAGTACATTTTATCCATCAAAGATGTCATTAATGGGTGAGAGACAAGGAGCTTCCAGCACTTGCAGAAACTAAAAGAATATGTGACCACTGAACTGGCCCTGCAAGAATATTGAGGGGAGTTCTATAAAAGAAGAAAGACCAAGTGGCTGTTGAGGAGGGGGTATATGGCAGATGAGTAGGGGACCCTACTTCAACCAGTCCCCTGAATTGAGCTGGATGTCTACCAAGCCACTCTGAACACCCACAAAATCAACCTGAGGTGTAAGAAAATATACCCAGATCTCTACAAACAGAATATCTCTGGAGGTTGGTTTCAAGGTATTGAAATGAGGAGCCATGATTCTGTGGGCAGATATTAGAAGATAAATGGAAGGGGAAGAACGCCTCTGGGACCCTGCACCATGGAGTGCAAAAGCCTCCCATGGTGGGGGCCAGCACATACTCGCAGACCAGTAGTGGTGGGGAAAAGACTTTAGGGCAGCCCCCCAGACTGAAAGCTGGAGCCGTGGGGCATGCATTCAAATCAGGGGTGGCTGGTGGTTTTAGAAGCACAAAAGGCAGAGAATTGTGTGGACCTGGAAGTGAGGCCTGAGAATGCTGTTTTGGGACACATAACTTCAGAACACTGCAGTTTTTAGCAGCACAGCAAAAATGGAGACAGTATGGCTGGGAGTGCTTACTGAAGAACAGACTGTGATCTCTCCATTCTGAGACAGAGGTTTGGATATGGTCACTTCTGCTCTGATACTTGGAAGAGATATATAAAGCTGCCAGGGAAAGCTCCAGAGAACAAAAGCCCCCAAAACTGGTTTTCACTAAGTCTATCCCCACCCACAGGGGGCAGGGAAACTCCACCCAAACAGGGTTGCCTGAGAAATAGCACAGCTGGTCCCTCCCCCAGAAGACAGGCTGAAAGAACAAGAGACTGACAACCCAAGGGTCCCTATAAAGCAGGTGCCTCCTTCTTGGGTTGTGGTAAATAATTTGTACTCTGTACATTCCCTGAACCACCCTTGAACAGAATAACTATGAGGAGGAACCCCCAACACAGGAAAAATTCAGAAACTCTAACCTCTGCCACAGAACTAATGGATATAGATACAAGCAAGATGTCGGAGAAAGACTTCAGGGTAACAGTTATGCAAACAAAAGCTAGGTTGGAGAAAACCATTAATGGCAACATAGATTCTCTAAGGGCAGAAGTGAGAGCTGATCTGGCAGAACTTAAAAATGCTATCAATGATATCCAATCTTATCTAGATACTCTAACAGGTGGGTGGGTAAGCAAGGCAGAAGAATAAATTAGTGATCTAGAAGACAAACTGAAAGAAAAGAAGGATCAGGAGAAGGCCTGAAACAGTCTAGAATCCATGGAAACAGAATTAGGGAAATAAATGATACCATAAAATGGTCCAATATTAGAATTATTGGGATCCCTGAGAGGGTGGAGGGAAGGAGAAGACTAGAAGATATATTTGAGCAAATCCTGGTTGAGAACTTCCCTAATCTGGAGAACAAAATAAGCATTCATGTCCTATATGCAGAGAGAACAGCTGTAAAGATCAAGGAGAATAAACCAACACCTCAGCATTTAATAGTAAAATTTGTGAATCTTAAAACGAAGGAAACCATCTTAAGGGCAGTTAGGGGGAAAAGATTCCTTACACAAAGAGGGAGGAACATAAGAATAATATCAGACCTGTCCATAGAGACCTGAAAAACCAGAAAGGGCTGGCAAGACATATTCAGACTACTAAATGAGAAGAACATGCAGCCAAGAATAATTTATCCAGCAAGCCTGTCATTCAGAATGAATGGAAAGATAAAGAGCTTCAAAGACCAGCAAAAACTGAAAGAATATGTGACCACTAAGCCAGCCCTGCAAGAAATATTAAGGGGCTTCTATAAAAGAAGAATGACCCCAAGAGTGATATAGAACAGAAATTTACAAAGATAATCTATAGAAACAAGGACCTCACAGGCAACATGATGGCACTAAAATCATATCTTTCAATAATCACTCTCAATGTGAATGACCTAAATGCTCCCAAAAAATGGCACAGTGATGCAGATTGGATAAAAATGTAGGACCCACTCATTTGCTGTCTACAAGAAAATAATTTTGAACCTAACAATACACCCAGACTGAAAATGAAGGGATGGAGAACCATCTTTTATGCCAATGGACCTCAAAGGAAAGCTGGGATAGCAATTTTCATATCAGACAAATTAGATTTTACTTTAAAGACTGTAGTAAGAGATACAGAAGAACACTCTATCATTCTTAAGGGTCTATCTAACAAGAAGATCTAGTAATTGTAACTATTTATGCCCCCAATATGGGAGGAGAAAACTACACAAGCCAAATGTTAACCAAAATAAAGAGACATATTGATAATAATACATTAATTGTAGGAGACCTCCATGGTTCACTCTCAACAATACACAGATCATTTAAGCAGAAAATCAACAAAGAAACAAGAGCTTTGAATGATGCACTGGACCAGATAGACCTTATAGATTTATACAGAAGATTCCACCCTAAAACAATAGAATATTCATTTTTCTTGAGCAAACATGGAGCTTTCTCCAGAATAGGCTACATACTTGGTCACAAATCAGGTCTACCGATACTAAAAGACTGGTATTATTCTCTGGATATTCTCAGACCACAGTGTTTTGAAACTGAAACTTAATCACAAGAAAAACTTTGAAAGAAATTCAAACACTTGGAAGCTAAAGACCATCCTGCTCACACCCAGTGCACCATGCAATACCTGCCTTCCTTAAACCCACCACCAGCTTCACCCACCCACCCACCCTTCTCCCTTCCAAATTCCTTAGTTTGTTTCTCATAGTCCACAGTTTCTCATGGTTCATCTCTCCCTCTGATTTCCCTCAACTCCCTCCTCCTGTCCTTCTTCCAATGTCTTCCATGTTATTCCTTATGCTCCACAAGTAAGTGAAACCATATAATAATGGATTCTCTCTGCTTGACTTATTTCACTCAGCATGACCTCTTCCAGTTGGGACTTAAATTCTAATTAGTTAACATACGGTGTAATTTTTTTTTAGGAGTAGTATTTAACGATTCATCACTTACATACAACTGAGTTGTGGGTTTAAAGCCAAGAGTTTAAAAAAGAAATTAGTAGGTTTGGCTCTGACAGTGCCAGGAGGGCTTTAGAAAGCTAATTTCCTGCTTCTAAAGAGAGAGTACAACAAACAGGTCATGGAGATTAAGTGTAGAAGCAGCCCTTTGAAAAATGCCTAGGGTGTACAAGAAGGAGAGTTATTTATGTCTTTCAGAGTGTGTCCCCAAGGATACTCCTCCAAGAACAAAGTAAATGGCAGGTGCCATTTACTTTCCTTGGCTCTCAGCATAAGCACATGGCCACCTGTGGGAACCAGCACAAACCCGACACTTGCTACCTAACTTGGTTAAACCAAGACCTGCCTCCCTGTACTTCAGTGGATATGCCCTTCCCAGTCACTTGCCTCAGTTCCAGCACTGTGAGTTCCCTCTCCTAGATGACCAGCATATTCCCAACACCACATCTCGTAGGCTGCAGTCCCAGTGTGGCTGGTCCTCATCCCCCACCATAGGCACATGCATGCAACTTTTTAATTCTGTACCCCTGCCTATGTTCTTTGCAGAGTGACTCTAGCTGGCCCAGTTTCTGCAGTGGCTGTGTGTCCCCTGTGTGTCCCCCAAAATTGTATGCCCCATCCACTACTTTCAAGAGCAGGAGACTTTGCTGACTTTCTTAACATGTGGAGACCAACACAGAGTTAGACAAAATGAAGAGGCAAAGGAATATGTCTCAGAATGAAAGAACAGAACAAAGTCACAGCAAGAGACCTAAGTGAAAAAGAATAAGTAATATGCCTGATAGGAAATTTTAAAACAATGATCATAAAAATATTCACTGGACTTGAGTAAAGTGTGGATGATATCAGTGGGACCCTTAAAAGAAACAAAAAGAACTGATCAGAGATGAAGAACTGAATAAATGAAATTTAAAATACACTAGATGCAATAAATAGCAGGCTAGAAGAGGCAGAGTAGCAAACTAACAATCTGGGAGATGGAGTGATGGAAAATAATCAAGCTGAGCAGGTGAGAGAAAAAAATTATGCAAAATGAGGATAGATTTAGAGAACTCATTGACTCCATCAAGCATAATAACATTCACATTATGGGGATCCCAAAAGAAGAGAGAGAAAAGGGGGTGGGAAATTTATTTGAAGAAATAATAGCTGAAAACTTCCTGAAACTGGGGAAGGAAGCAAAAGCGCAGAACTAGGAGGCACAGAGAGATTTCCCCAACAAAGTCAACCCAGAAGGTCCACCCAAGATACATAGTAATTAAAATGGCAAAAAGTAGTGATAAAGAAAGAATTTTAAAAGCAGGAAGAAAAAAGACACTTACATACAAGGGAAACTCCATAGGCAATTGGCAGATTTTTCAGCAAAAATTTTGCAGGCCAGAGAAGAGTGGAATGATATATTCAAAGTGCTGAAAGGAAAAATCTGTAGCCAAAAATATTCTATCCAGCAAGGCTATCATTCAGAATAGAAGGAGAGAAGGTTTCTCATACAAACAAAAACTGAAGGAGTTCATGGTGATGTTGAGCAGTAAAGACCACAAAAGTATCTCTACAAGAAATGTTAAAGGGGACTCTTTGAATAGAAAGGAAAGACCATAAATAACAGTATCAAAAGTAAGGAACACAAAAGTAGTAAAAAAAAAAAAAGTATTCTGTAAAAAGCAGTGAAGGGATTCACAAAATTTAAAAGATTATGTAAAATTAAAAAAATAAAAAATAAAAAATTAAATTAAATTAAAAAAATTAAAAAAGGAATGTAAAATATGACACCATATAACTAAAACATAGGGGAAGAGAGGAGTAAAGAATGGGTTCAAGTTTAAGCAACCAACTTAATATAGACTGCTATATGTAGAAGATGTTATATACAAACCTAATGGTATTCACAAATTAAGAGACAGTAATAGATATGCAAAGAATAAAGAGAAAGAAATCCAAGTTTATCGCTAAAGAAAGCCAAAAACTATGAAAGAGAGCAAAAGAAGAAAGGATGAGAAAAAACTACAAAAACAACCACCAGTAAGTTATAAAACGACAATAAATACATATCTATCAATAATTACTTTAAATGTAAGTGGACTAAATGCTCCAATCAAAAGATAGCATGACAGGGTGGATAAAGACATGACCCATTTTTATGCTGCCTATAAAAGACTCATTTCATACCTAAAGACACCTGCAGATTGGAAATGTGGGGATGGAAAAATATTTATCATGCAAATGGATGTCAAAAGAAAGCTGAGGTAGGAATACTTATAACAGGCAAAATAGACTTTAAAACAAAGACTGTAACAAGAGACAATGAAGGACACTCTATAATAATAAAGGGGACAATCCAAAAGGAAGATACAAAAATTGTAAATATGCACCCAGTTGGAAGCACCCAAATATGTAAAACAGTTAATAACAAATATAAAGGAACTAATTGATAAAAATACAATAATAATAGGGGATTTTAAAACACCATTTACATTAATGGGCAGATAATCCAAACAGAAAAATCAACAAGGAAACAGTGGCTTTTTTTGTTGTTGTTGTCTCCCTTTTTTTTTTTTAAGATTTTATTTATTTATTTGAAAGAGAGAGTTAACAAATGAAAGGGATATCACAAGTTGAGGGGAGAGGCAGAGGGACAAGCAGACTCTTCACTGAACAGGGAGCCTGACACTTGATTTCCCATGTCTGAGATCATGGACTGAGCCAAAGGTAGACGCTTATCTGAGACACCCAAGTGCCTCAGTAACAGTGGCGTTGAATGACATCTTGGACCAGATGGATCTGACAGATATATTCTGAACATTTAATCCTAAAACAGTGGTATACACATTCAAGAGCAAATGTAGCATTCTTCAGAATAGCTCACATATTAGGTCATAAAACAAAACTCAACAAATTGAAAAAGATCAAAGTCATGCATCTTTTCTGACCACAACACTATGTAAGTAGAAATCAACCAGAAGAAAAAAATCTGGAAAGAACACATATAAGGAGCTTAAAAAACATGCTACTAAACAACTAATGGGTCTACAAAGAAATAAAAAATTACATGGAGACAAATGAAAATGAAAACATAATGCTCCAAAATCTTTAGCATGTAGTAAAAGTAGTTCTAAGAGGGAAGTGTATAGCAGTATAGGCCTACCTCAAGACGCAAGAAAAATCTTAAATAAACAACCTAACCTTACACTTAAAGCATGTAGAAAAAGAAAAACAAACTGCAAAAACAGCAGAAGGAAGAAAATAATAAGGATTAGAGCAGAAACAAATAATACAGAAACTAACAGATCAATGAAACCAGGAACTGGTTTTTTGAAAAGATCAACAAAATTGATAAACCTCTAGTCAGACTCAAAAAAAAAAAAAAAAAAAAAAAAAAAAAAAACCAAAGAAAAAGAGAAGGGGGTGGTCCAAATAAGCAAAATTAGAAATGAAAGAGGAGAAATAACTGACACCACAGAAATACAAAGGATGGTAAGAGAATATTATATATGCCAATAAGTTGGACAACCTAGAAAAATAAATGAATTCCTAGAAACATATAACCAACTAAACACCAAATGGGAAGAAGTTAAAAAAAAAAAATTTGAACAGATCAATCACCAGCAATGAAATTTCATCAGTAATCAAAACAGTCAACAAACAGAAATCCCAGGCCAGACAGCTTCGCAGGAAAATTTACTAAACATTTAAAGAGGTAATACCTACTTTTCTCAAAAATATTTTTATTCAGAAAAATAGAAGAGGAAGGAAATCCAAATTCATTCTGTGAGGCTAACATTACCCTGATACAAAATCAAATAAAAACTCCACAATAAAAGAGAATTATACACCAATATTTCTGGTGAACATAGATACAAAAATTCTCAACAAAATACTAGCAAACTACTGTAATACCCTTGACCTTATTGCCTGGGCTATACTTTCATCCCTGTTGCTTATTTATTCCATAACTAGAAGCCCGTACCTCCTCTAGCCTCACCCATCTTTCCTGTCACCCCACCTCCTCCCTCTCAGGCAGCCATTAGTTTGCTATCTGTATTTATTAGTCTGGGTTCTACATTTTGTTATTCATCTGTTTTGTTTTCTAGATTTGACATATAAATAAACTGTATGGCATATGCCAAAAAAAATACTAGCAAACCAAATCCAACAATACATTAAAAAAAATCACTCACCACTAGCAAGTGGGATTTATTCTCAGGATGCAAGCATGGTTCAATATTAACAAATCAATAAATATCATACATCACATCAATAAGAGAAAGGATAAGAGCCATATGATCATTTCAATAGAGGCAGAAAAATCATTTGGCAAAGTACAATACTTATTCATGGTAAAAAACCCTCAACAAAGTCGTTTAAGAGGGAACATACCTCAGCATAATAAAGGCCTTACATGAAAACGTCACAGCTAACATCATACTCAATGGGGAAAAATGGGGCTTTTCCATTGAGGATAGGAGCAAGACAGGAGCAAGACGTACACGCTCACTACTTTTACTCAAGAGTACTGGAATTCCTAGCCACAGCAATCAGACAACAAAAATAAATACGTTTCCAAATTGATAAGTAAGAAGTAAAATTAAATCTATTTGCAGATGACATGATACTCTATACATGATACTCTATACAGATACCTGAACACTCTCCCAAAATACTATTAGAACTGATACATGGATTCAGTAAAGTCTTAAGGATGCAAATTCGATGTACAGAAATCTGTCACATTTCTATACACTGATAATGAAGCAGCAGAAAGAGAAATTAGGCAAACAATCCCACTTACAATTGAACCTAAACCAATAAAATACCTAGGAATAATCTTAACCAAGGAGGTGAAAACTAAAACGTTGATGAAATAAATTGAAGATGACACAAAGAAATGGAGACATTCCATGCTTATGGATTGGAAGAATTAATATTTTAAAATATCTTTATTACCCAAAGCAATTTACACATTTGATGTAATTCTTATTAAAATACCAACGGCATTTTTCACAGAACTAGAACAAACAGTCTTAAAATTTTTTATGGAATCACAGAAGACCCCAAACAACCAAGGCAATCTTGAAAAAGAAAATAAAACCTGGAGGCATTACAATTCCAGACTTCAAGTTATCTTACAAAGCTGTAGAAATCAAAACACTATGGTAATGGCACAAAGATAGATCCGTAGATCAATAGAACAAAACAGAAAACCCAGAAAAAAACCAGCAATTATATGGTCAATTAATATTTGACAAAGAAGGAAAGAGTATGAAATGGGAAAAAGCCTCTTCAACAAATAGTATTGGTAAGCTGGACAGCAACATTCAAAAGAATGAGTCTGGACCACTTTCTTACCCCATACACAAAAAATAAACTCAAAATCATTTGAGGACCAAAATGTGAGACTTGCCACCATAAAAATCCTAGAAGAGAGCACACGCAGTAACTTCTCTGACAGGACTAATGCAACTTTTCTCTAGATGTGCCTTCTGAGACAAGGGAAAAAGCAAAAATAAACTATTAGGATGACATCAAAATAAAAACTTCTTCACAATCAACAAAACTCAAAGACAATGTACTGAATGGGAAAAGGTAATTCAAAATAACTTCCAAGTAATTCATGCACACCTATGTTTATTGCAGAATTATTTATAATAGCCAATTTATGGAAATAGCCGAAATGTCCATCGACAGATGAATGGATAAAGAAGATGAGGTGTATATATATATATATAAAATAAATGTTTTTCAGTCATAAAAAAGATTGACATCTTGCCATTTGTGATGACATGCATAGAGCTAGTGAAATAAGTCAGAGAAAGACAAATACCATAGATGTCACTTATGTAGAATTTAAGAGAAAAACAAATGAACAAAAGGAAAAAGAGAAAGAAACAAAAAACTAGATACCCAACTGTAGAGAACAAAGTGGTGGTTACCAGAGGAGGTATGGAGGATGTTGGATGGGTGAAATAAGTCCACATCAGGCTCCTTGCTCGGCAGGGAGCCTGCTTCTCTCTCCGTCTCTGCCTGCCACTCTACCTGCTTGTACACTCACGCTCTCTATGACAAATAAATAAATGAATAAAATCTTAAAAAAAAAACCCACCTTAATAAAAATTTAAAAATATGACCACAAAAGAACTCACAATGCTAAGTGAAAAGAGCAAGTGATTTTGTGCTAACACATGTGAAAAATAAAAACTATGTACATCTATATTATATACGTGTAAAATATCTTGCAAGTTTGTGGAGGGTTTTGTAAACACAGAGTAGATTCTTACACAAATTGGGTAAAGCAGAAGCAAAACACAGAGTATAGGTAATGATGTGCATAATTAAAAAGAGGAATAGTAAAAAAAAGGAAGAAGAAGAAGAAGAAGAAAGAAGAGGAAGAGGAAGAAGAAGAAGAGGAAGAAGAAGGAGAAGGAGAAGAGAAGGAGAAGGAGAAGAAGAAGAAGAAAGAAGAAAGAAGAAGAAGAAGAAGAAGAAGAAGAAGAAGAAGAAGAAGAAGAAGAAAGAACCCAGATCCTGAAACCAAATAAAATTGGATGGTCCCTATAATACCCACATAGAAGGACCGGGATAAAATCCTCAGAGAAGCCTTTTTTTTTTTTTTTTTTTTTTTTTTTTTTTAAGATCTTATTTATTTATTTAAAGAGAGAGAGATGAGAGAGAGGATAAGGGGGGAAGGTCATAGGGAGACGCAGACTCCCTGCTGAGCAGGGAGCCTGATGTGAAACTTGATCCTGGGACCCCAGGATCATGACCTGAGCAGAAGGCAGTCACTTAACCAACTAAGCCACCCAGGTGCCTAGAGAACTTTGTTTTAATAAAGTCCCAGTCCTTTCCTGCCTACCAAGAAAGGTCAGGTTTAGGTTAATTCTACCCAAAGCCATTCATTCATTTAACATTTTTGCCATGTGACACATGCTGGGAATAAAGGAAGTAGAGATTCTGTTCTTTTTCATACCTGGACTATCTAATGGGAGAGACAGATAAACTTCAAGGAGTTCAGGAATGATATTATACCAGGAGCCACATCTCATGGTTTATAAAGAGACAGTGAGAAAGCTTTTTGGGGGAGAGCTGTTTAATTTCAGGATGAGAGTATTGAATGTTTAAATCAAGATAGGCCCTGATCCTTGCAAGTCGAAATCTTAGATGCCCAACATTGCGAAACATGGCAAATATGCAGACACCTTGCTCTCAATTTCTCCCAAAGTTTCTCTTTCTTATCACCCCAAACTGTCCCTTAACTTCTTCAAAACACAACAGCATGTCTCTGATGGCCTGAGGAAGAGCTTATGGTCAAACACCAATTTCTTCTCCAGTTCAAGATGGAACTTCCCTGCAGAAGTGTCTGGGAGCTCAGGAGGGGCTTAATTCTTAACCTGGGGTGGTGGATGCTGCAGAAGCTCTGAGACTGCTGATACGGTAGGTATGTGTCATGAATTTGTGAGTCTGTAGTCCGCGTTTCTGTCAGATTTCCAAAGTGGCCTGGATGTTAAAAAGCAGTGCTCCTAGCTACTAATTTGGCTTAACCCTGGGAGTCTTCAGCCCATGGTCCTGAGGAAAAAAGACTTTCTAAAGAAGACATATAAATCGTCAACAGACACATGAAAATGTGCTCAGCATCACTCATCATCAGGGAAATGCAAATCATAACCATGAAGAGATATTACCTCACACCTGTAAGAGTAGCTGTTATCAAAAAGACAAGATAGAACAAATGCTGGTGAGGATACGGAGGAAAGGGAGCCCTTGTAACCCCTCGTTGGGAATGTAAATTGATTCAGCCACTATGGAAAACAGTATGGAGTTTCCTCAAAAAATTAAAAATAGAACTACCATATGATTCAGCAATACCAGTCCTGAGGCTCTATCCAGAGGAAATGAAAACAGGATCTTGAAACTATCTGCACTTCCATGTTTATTGCAGCATTTTTCATAATAACCAAAATATGAAAACAATCTAAGTGCCAATGGATGAATGGATAAGGATAAGATATACATTAAAAATGAAATCGGGGCCTCCTGGGTGGCTCGGGCAGTTAAGTGGCTGCCTTCCACTCAGGACATGAACCTGGGATCCTGGAATTGAGCCCCAAATTGGGCTCCCTGCTCAGGGGGGAGACTGTTTCTCCCTCTGCCCCTCCCCCTTCTCATGCTCTTTCTCACTCTCAAATAAATAAAATCTTTATTTTATTTTATTTAAATTCAATTAATTAACATATAGTGTATTTGTTTCAGAGACAGAGTTCAGTGATTCATCAGTTGCGTGTAACACCCAGTGCTCATTACATCACATGTCCTCTTTAATGCCCATCACTCAGTTACCCCATCCCTCCATCCAACTCCCCATAGCAGTTTTTTTTTCCTGTAGTCAAGAATCATTTGTGGCTGTATCCCTCTCTGATTTTGTCTTATTTTATTTTTCCTTCCCTTCTCCTGTGATCCTCTATTTTGTTTCTTAAATTCCATGTATGCGTGGAATTGTTTGGTAATTGTCTTTCTCTGACTAATTTTGCTTAGCATAATACCCTCTAGTTCCATCCATGTCATTGCAATGATAAGGTTTCATTTTTTGATGGCTGAGTAATATTCCATTGTATATATATACCACCTCTTCTTTATCCATTCACTTGTCTGTGGACATCTGGACCCTTTCTATAGTTTGGCTATTGTGGACATTGCTGCCATAAACATTGGGGTGCAGGTGCCCCTTCAGATCGCCCTATTTGAATCCTTTGGATAAATACCTAGTAGTGTAATTGCTGGGTCATACGGTAGCTCTATTTTTAACTTTTTGAGAAACCTCTATACTGTTTTCCAGAGAAGTTGTGCTAGCTTGCAATGTAAGAGGGCTCGTCTTTCTCTGCAATCTTGCCTACTTCTGTCATTTCCTGACTTGTTCATTTTAGATATTCTAATAGGTGTGAGGTGGTAGCTCATTGTGGTTTTGATCTGTATTTCCCTGATGCCTAGTGGTACTGAACATTTTTTCATGTGTCTGTTGGCCATTTGTATGTCTTCTTTGGACATACAAATGTCTTTCTGCCCATTTCTTGACTGGATTATTTGTTATCTGGATTATTTTGGTTTTGGATGTTGAGCTTGATAAGTTCGTTATAGATATTGGATACTAGCCCTTTATCTGATAAGACATTTGCAAATATCTTCTCCCATTCTGTAGGTTGTCTTTTGGCTTTGTTGACTGTTTCCTTTGCTGTGCCAAAGTTTTTCTCTTGATGAAGCCCCAATAGTTCATTTTTGCTTTTGTTTCCCCTGCCTTTGGAAATGTGTCTAGCAACAAAATTAAAAAAAAAAAAAATCTTTAAAAAAAAAGAGTAAAATAGTATTCAGCCATGAGAAAGGAGGAAATATTGCCAATTACAGTGTGGATGGAAATTGAGGGCATTATCCTAAGTGAGATAAATCACAGAGAAAGATAAATACTATATGATCTTATATATGGAACCTAAAAAAGCTGAACTTATAGAAAGAGAGAGTAGAATGTTTGTTGCTAAGTGTGGGACATGGGGGAAATGAACAGATATTGGTCAAAGAGTAAAACCTCCAATTATCAGATGCATAGATCCTGGGAATCTAATACACAGCATTATGAATACAGCTGAAAATTGCTAAGGCAGTAGATTTCAAATGTTCTCACCACACACACACACACACACACAAAGAAATTATATAATGTGATGGAGGTATTGTCTAATGCTCTGGTGGCAGTCATACTGCAATGTATAACAGTTTCAAATCAACATGCTGTGCATCTAAAACTTACACAATATCATATGTAAATTATATCTCAATAAACCCTGGAAAAAGAAGACCTTGCATGCCTATCACTGCTACTGGAAAAACACTGGACAGTATGTGCTAGAAATATTGCCTTTGAGGACCAAACAGCTGTGTAGAGTGAGCTTATGTTCTAGGTCATACAGTTAAGAAAGGTAACTAAGCCAAGGGCACCTTCAGAGCCCCAAAGAAGGGAAGTGGCCTCAGGGAGGCAGCAGGTGTCAATAAGGAAGCCCACCATGACCCCGGGCAAGGGAGAGTAATGGCCTGGAACTGTCCCTCTCCCTGGAAATTTTTTCTTTGAATTCTGGTGTCCTAGCTCAATCGCCCATCTCTTCTAGTTGGCAAGAGCTAAGTGTGTGATTTGTACTGGAAAGTCAGTATACAGGCCATCCTGACGATTTCTGCTCCCTTCCCCCACTGGGCCTCATTTGCATCCTTTCATTTGAAGGGAGTCTAGAGAAGGTAGAATGTATCTGTAGCCTTAAGCTATTTTTAAAAAATGCATGGGGCTTGGGCAGGGGTGTGGGGGGGGGAAACAACTTCACTAATCATCAAAGAAGTATAAATTAAAATAACCTTTAGAGTCGAATCAATTTTTAGCTAAGTTAGCAAAAACTAATTTAATACCTGGCAAAGCTGCAGTTAAAAAAAGTTTTACTTGCTCTAAGTGACATTCTAAGTTGTTAAAAGCTTTTCAGGAAACAAGTTGGAATACATTGAGTCTTGGAAATGATTATACCAGTAAATACACTCATGTTTCACTCATGTGAATTCATCCTAAGGAAATAATTCAATGGAAGAAACAACTTGTCTACACCATTGTGCACTTACATATCCAGGAATAGGCGGGTGGCAGACTTAACCCCACTGTTCACTTAATGGAAAAGTATCCAAGCAGGAGACATTAAAATTGAATAGACTGTATCACAAATGTAAATGACTTTAAATATATATATTGAATGGGAAGTCATCATTAAAAGAGAAAAACCACGAGAGACTCTTAACTATAGGGGACAAATGGAGGGTTGCTGGAGGGGAGGTGGTTGGGGAATGGGGTAACTGGGTGATGGGCATTAAGGAGGGCACATGATGTGTTGAGCACTGGGTGTTATATGCAACTGATTGATTGTTGAACACTATATCTGAAATTAATGATGTTGGCTAATTGCATTTAAATAATAAAAAAAGAAAAAACAAAGAAAAAATAAAACAAAAACCACATTAAGTGAAAACATTGGATGTCTGATTGAAATGTGATAAAACAGTCATTCATATGGTCAGGATTGAAAAGTATATAAACAGGAAAATCACAGCACTGACAAAGTTGTCTTTTGGGTTATATATGATACTAAACTGTTTTATAGTTAAAATGAAAGATTGAAAAAGTATATCTTTAGGAAATATGGCCCATGGAGAAAATAGAGGACTAACAAGGGGGAGATGTCCAACTTAGGATCACAGTGGTGAGAACCATGAAAAATTCTGTGTGCTTTCAGGGATGCATCTTCAAGCAAGAGAACGTATGCTGTGGCCCTCTCCTTACTGGAATCCCCAAATCAGAATGATCATCAGACTTAAAACATGACTGGAGGGAAGATCGTGTTTTTGAAAGCTGAAGAGAGATTTCTGGAGGGGAAAACCACAGATCTAGGAACACTTTGACATGATTGGTTGGTCTGAACACTAGCTTTGCTCCCAGGGACTGGCCTGGCCTTGTGATCATAAATAAGGGGGCTGTTGACAAACGGTATCCCACCCTGGGACTTGGGTTCACAGTTCAAGAATCACGTGGGTCTGCTTGAGCCGCAGGGCTTGGCCTCTGAGCTGAGCACAGACTTCTAGAAGAAGCCGGTCTGGCTGAGCCTTACGGGAAAGGAAATGCTCATGTTTCACTGGAAGGAGGGTGTGTGAGGACGGGGGCCAGGACTGGGAGCTTGAGGGAAAGAATGGTCCCTTTCAATGCAGACAGATGCACTCTGGCTCAGAGTCAGCCTGGTTTAAAAAAAGAAAAACAAAAAACCCAAGTAGTCCAATAACATTTAAAAATCTGCACACATTCAAAGTTGTAATTTAAATATCACACAAGGGCAGACAATAAATGTGATGGTTTTTCCATCCTGTGAGTTGGGAGAGCCTACCACTTCCCAAAGCCTTAACAGGTGGCACAGATAACTCTGTGTGCATGCCCATTTGGGGTGTATATAAATACCTACATACAAGTACGTGTACACATGTAGTGCTACCCACGGCACGCATATTTCCGTTCTCTCCTCAGAAAGCTGTGAGCCTGCAGTTGATCCAAGTTTGGCATAGGCTACGGCTGTACTTGGAATGGCTGCTTGGACTGGTGCTGAGCAGGGCGACAGGCTTGATGCTTCTAAGAAAACAAATTACCTTTTTTATCCTGTTGGTAAATGAAGACCACTGTCATTCATTTAGAAACCGCGATGAATTTGAGGCCCCGCCATGACAAAGCCCTTAAAGTTTCCAGAAGAATTATTCTGCCCACAGGTTTCCTATTTCTAAAGGTTTGCTCCGTGATGAGTAAAATGGCATGGAGAATTAGAGTCCTGGGCTTCCAGGTGCCCATTTACTTGCTTCTTGTTCTCTCTTGCTCTCTTCTCCTTCTTGTGAGCTAATTCAGCTTTTCATCACACTGGTCTCAGCCCAGAGAGGCAGGGCAGGCTGGTAAAGGCCTTGGGGCTCCTGTCTCCTGGGTTGGGGACACCCCTAGGAGAGCCAGCTGGGCCTGAGTCAGAGGGAGGGCTCCATAAACCTGGGGCTCACATCCACCTCATAAAATCGCTGCCTAATTAAAGGCAGAGCAGTTCCGGGGCAGGCGGCCCTGTGGGCTGGAGGCCTGCATGGTTTGACAGCGGCCCTGACAGTCAGACTGAGGAGGTAGGCAGAGCTAATGCCAGCAAAATCCCCATGGGCCTTCTTCTTTACATACCAAGCCACCTGGAAAAGAAGGGAGGGCTGGGCCCAGATGATCCCCGAAGCTGCAGGCGGGACTGGCTGGGATTGACCATCCCCAGGCCGATGGGAGCTACTAGAATCCTGTCAGGAGCTGAGGAAGCAGGCCGGGTCTGGAGTATTCAACTACTTCCTAAGTACTGCTCCTGGAGCAGGTGAGATGTTCTATGAGAGAGCAGGAGTTGCAGAACTCTGTGTCCTTTTTGCATTTCTGAAGGTCATGGGGCCCCTTCCATTGACTATATCCTTTTCTAAGAAGTATGTCCTGGGCCAGCTTTCCTCCTCCCTGGGAGACTCCTCTCTGGTTTCGTGTATGCTAATAGGGGCATGCTGTGCCAGGCCATTTCTCAGAAGGCTGGTTTCTTAGAGGGCTCTTGGGGATTGTCTTGTCCTATGTTCTCATTTTACCAATGAGGAAACTGAGTTTCAAAGAGGTTGTGGGACTTGCCTAAAGCAACACAAAGACCTGGGAGCTGGGCCAGGAAGCTCTTTCTACTCCTGCAAGTCATGGAGGTCAGGGCTGTCCTCAAGAGTGAGGAGCTGGGTGAAGTGCTCTATAGAGTGCGACTATTAAATACTGCATCCAGGGGTGCCTGGGTGGCTCAGTGGGTGAAAGCCTCTAACTTCAGCTCAGGTCATGATCTCAGGGTCCTGAGATGGAGCCCCACATCGGGTTCTCTGCTCAGCAGGGAACCTGCTTCTTCTTCTCTCTCTCTGCCTGCCTCTCTGCCTACTTGTGATCTCTGTCTGTCAAATAAACAAAAAATCTTTAAACACTGCATCCAAACACACTGTGTAGTGTATATAAGGGTGATAAACTGGAGGAAAATGGAGAAAGGGCAGGTCATCACACTGTGTGCTGTGTTCTCCTGCCCACATGCTGGCTCTCCCCATAACCCCCCCCCCCCATTGCAGTCCAGGTAGTTTCTGAGAGAGGCTGTGAACTTGGCTTGAAAGAGTTTTGGTGCCCAAGCTCTGGAAGGCAGCAGGGCCAGGCAGGTCAGAGAACCACCCCTCCCTTGTCTTGGTCCATCTGTATCTCTGAAATGGGATAGACGAGATTGGGAATCAGCCAACTTCAAATTTTGTTATTGTGGTAAAATACACATAACGTAAAATTTACCATTTTAACCACTTTTAAGGACATGGTTCAGTGACATGTAGAGTCATCACACCATTCATCTTTAGAACTCTTTTCATCAAAAAGTGGAGCTCTGTACCCCTTTAACAACAACTCCCCATCACCCCCTCCTCTCAGGTCCTGAAAACCACCTTTCTGCTTTCTCTCTACTTTGACCTTCCATTTGACAACGCGAGGAATACCGCATGGCGCTGGGTTTCTAGAGCTCTTTGCTCTTCGCTGCAGTCTGGGCTCCCTTGTTTAGCCACAGATCCCTTGCAGTTTTCTTTTTACTGTATTCTCACAGGAAGGAGAACATGGCCTCAGGGCAAGAAAGGAAAAAGCTACCAGGGATAGGGATTTTCACACTCTCCTCTAAGATTTAGAAATCTGACGTGGCTTTAAACATATTTTCTGGGTTTTTTAGAAGTTAACATTAGCATTTTAGAGAAAATAGTTTTATATGGTCACTTAAGGCCAGGTCTTGACAATGCTTGTCCGTCTGCTGGACTTTGCTAGTGCGGCCTGGCACAGGCATGGCTGCATGGCAGAGAATCCTGCAGAAAGATGGTGTATGTGGTGATGGGAGCTTCTAGCATTGGCTTGGGAGCACCCTGGCCTGGCCATCCGGAAGATTCCTTTTTTCTTTTTCACATGAGAAATAACTGCTGATTCTCAGAAATAACTGAGTGAAACTGGCAGAGAAATGGGCCTGGGTGGGAGCAGGGGGAAAGATGATTCCCGGTCCGAAATTAGGAGCAAGACAGGTCAAAAGCAAGAGAAATAAGATGACCATAACCATTTCCCCATCTGCACTCACAGACCGGTAAAGCCTAAGGGTACAGTTCTTGATATGGAAAATACAGGAGAAGGGGAGTTGAAGTCTTTTCCTAGGGCCTATAATCTTGGGAAAGAGCACGTTGCATCTGTTCCTGAAGAAGAACAGGCGGGAAGCTGGTGCTTTGAAATGCATGCAGTATGAGCACTCTGCTGAGATGGTCATGCTTCTTTGGGATGCAGTGTAGCCTGAACGCCCATAGCTGAATCTCTGCGCCCCTGGGAGGGGACTCTCTGATAGGCCCCCACAGTGGGGTTAGTTAGGGCCTTTAGGCCTCAAATTTGAGGGACCAAACAGAAGAGACCTGTTCTGCTCCTGGCTCAGACCCTGAAATCATGACAGGCAGGGAGGGAAGATATCTTGGCCAGCTGGGTCCTGCTCCATTGAGGGAAGTTTTAATTTATTTTATATTTTTAATATTTTTATATATTTATATTATATATTATATTTATTTTATTTTATTTATTTACACATGGTAAAATATGTGTAGAATAAAATTTACCATTTTAACCGCTCTTAGGTGTATGGTTCAGTGGCATTAAAAACATTCACATTTTTGTGCACCATCACCACCATCTGTCTCAGAACTTATTTTTCCTTGCAAAACTGAAAGTCTGTCCCCATTATATATTAATTCTGCATTCCCTCCACCCCGGCAAGAACCATTCTATTTTCCATGTCTATGATTTTGATTACTGTAGGTGCCTCATATAAGTGGAATCATCCAGTGTTTATACTTTTTTGTAAGTGACTTATTTCACTGAACAAAATGTCCTGAAGGTTCATCCATGTTGTAGCACACGCCAGAATTTTCTTCGTTTTTAGAGCTGAATGGTTTCCCATTGTAAAGATATCACTGAGGACGTTTTAGGATATTGTGGGTCTGCTAGAGAAGATAGCCAGGCAAATCTTGTCTGATACTTCTGCTTTTTAGTCTCTGCTTGGCTTTGCATTTCTCTGCTTTTCAGGACTATAATCTAGGCAGGGGGATGAAGCTCACCCATGTGGCAAGTAGGCAGGATGAGATGATACCAGGCATGCCGGACAGGCCATTAGGCCTTCAGGGGCTCCAAGAAGGGATAAAGCACCATGGGCTAAGAGAAAGACCATGAACCAGGTGAGCTTCCTGGAGGAGGCAGCAGGGTTTGAGCTGGAGGGAGAGGATCTGAAGAGTAGCTGGGGAGAGGAAAGCCGTGAGGGAGGCACCAAGCTGTCCTCGGAGACAAGAGTATTTATTTCTCAGATCTTTTTGAAATAACCAGTTTCAAAGTGCCTTTTCTCCTACCTCATTTTTTCATGGAATAACAGAAAGACAATTTTAAGCGGTGGTATCAGGAAAGGTCATGAGCTCCGAAGTTGTGAAGATCTGCATTGTGGTTCCAGTTCTACTATTTTATACTTTGTAAGCTTGGACACATTTCTTACTAACTTGAGGCACAAATTTCTCATCTATGCAATGGGTATAGCAATACCCGATTTTCAGATTTTTGAGTTTAATGTTTAAAGTACCTAGCACAGTGCTTGGCATATAATAGATACTTGATAAATGGTAGAAATGGTTGAAGTAGAAATAGGGGTAATACTAACAAAAGAGTAATGGAAAATTTATTTATCTAACAAATACTTACGGTTCACTGTAGTCTAGGTGTTAAGGATACTGTAAGCTGCAGGATGAGATCCCTGCATTGGGGAGCTATTTGAAGGAGTAGATATATGGAAAAGCAAAATGAGTAAGCAAGATAACTTCAGGTTGTAATGAACAAGATGATGCATTGAGAATAAGCCAAAGCAGTTACCTCAGATGAGGCGGTCACGGAAGGTCTCTCTGAATTTAAATGAGAAGACCAATGGGAAGACAATGAGGAGACTTTGATATATTTGAGAACAGAGAAAAGGCCCTGGGTTTTAGTTCAGACAGCCAGCGAGCAAGTGGTCTGAGATGGTTTGCAAGTAATCGTAGCCAGAAGAGTCTAGATTTTATCCTAAATGCAATGGAAACTTGTTTTAAGGGATTGGAGGACATGGTCTATGTTTTAAAAGGTAGCCTAAAACTCAATAAGCAAACAAACAAATCAAGAAACCCCAAAGTTATCAATTAAAAAATGGGCAAAGAACATGAATGAACATTTCTCCAAAGAAGATATATAGATGGCCAGCAAGCACATGAAAGATACTCAAGATACTCACCATTACTAATGATTAGGAAAATAGAAATCAAAACCATAATGAAATGCTACTTCAAGACACTAGGATGGCTATTACAAAAAAAGAAAGAAAGAAGAAAGAAGAATAGAAGGAAGGAACCCAGAAAATAACAAGTAGTGGCAAGGATGTGGAGAAATTGGAACTCTTGTGCACTGCTGATGGGAATGTAAAATGGTGCAACCATTGTGGAAAACAGTATGGAAGATCCTCGAAAAATTAAACTCTGAATTACCATGTGATTCCACAATTCCACTTCTAGGTATTTATATCCAAAATAATTGAAAGAAGTCATTCCAACAGATACTTGCATACCCATGTGCATCCCAAATAATGCTGCATACCCATAGCAGCAGCATTATTCACAATAGCCAAAAGATAGAAACAACTCCAGTGTCTGTTAACAGGTAAATGGATAAATAAAATGTGGCATTAAACCATAAACTATCAGTCAGCCTTAAAAAGAAAGATGAAATCCTGTCTCATGTTATGATATGAATGAACACTGAACATTAAGTCAAATAAGCCAGGCACAAAAGGAAAAATACTGTGCTTGCACTTAAATGAGGTACATAGTACAATCAAATTCACAGAGACAGAATGGAAGTTGCCAGGGCCTATAGTGAGGAGGGCCATTATTGTTTACTGGGTATAGTGTTTCAATTTGGGAAGATAAAAGTTTTCTTAATGCATAGTGGTGATGGGCGCACAACAATGTGAAAGTACTTAATGCCAGTGGACAGTACATTTAAAACAGTTAAAATGGTAAATTTTGTGTATTATATTTTTGACCACACCTATATGAGCAAGATAAGATTAAAGAGCAGCAGTAGTGAAGACCAGGGACCAATGGCCAGACTTCTGTAGGCATATAATGATGGCTCAATGGACAGGAGGAAAGTGATTGGATTTGAGACACAGACTCATTGAGACAAGATTCATTGTCTAAGTTTTTGATTTGGGCAACTATGTGGTACCATTGGCTAAAATGGTGGCAACTGGGGAAGGAACATATTCAGAAAAAAAGTGTTTCTTTTTGTATACATAGACAGTATTAAAAAATTTCATGAGAAATAATTGGCACACAATGAATGGCCTATATATATAATGTATGATTTGACCAGTTTTGACATATATACATACTAAATTTGAGAGGAGTGAAGTTGTGATAAGTTTATGATAAGAATATTTATCTGGTCTTTGTCCCTTGACCTTCCTGGCACAGAGCTCCTAAAAGCCCTTGGAATTTCCCATAGTAGGAGTGATTAAAGTGTTTTTTTTATTTTAATTTTTAATTTTTTCTTTTATGTTAGTGAGGTGACTTTTGGCAGACAGTTTAGGATGGTGGGTGGTTGCCTGGGGAGCCAAACCATGTGATTAAAGGATTGGAACTGTCAGTATCTTCTCTCAACCTCTGGAGGGCTGAATCAATCACTGATGGTCAATGATTTAATCAGCCATGCCTATGTAATGAAGCCTCCATTAAACTTCAAAAGGACAGAGTTTGGAGAGCTTACAGGTTAGTGAACATTTGGAAATCCAGCCAGAGAGATGCACCTGGAAAGGACATGGAAGCTCTGCACTCTTTCTCCATATCTTGACCTATACATCTCTACCATCAGACTGTTCCGGAGTTTAAATCCTTTGTAATAAATGGGTAATCTAGTAAGTAAAATGTTTTCCTGAGTTCTGCGAGGTGCTTTAGCAAATAAATTAAACCCAAGGAAGGGGTCATGGGAACCTCTAGTCTACAGTCAGTTAGTTGAAGCCCAGGTGACAACGCGGACTTGTAATGGGCATCTAAAGTGGGGAGAGAAGCAGTGTGTGGGACTGAGCCCTTATGCTGTGGGATCTGAAACTATCTCTGAGCAGACAGTGTCAGAATTGAGTTGAATGGTAGGACACCTAGCTGGTGTTGGAGAAATGCTTGGTTTTATGGAAAAATATTGGTGTCAGAATCATTAGTTGTCTACCAAATACCCAAGTGGATATGACAAAAGGTCAGTTGGATATTTGGATCTGAAATTCAGCAGAGATTTTAGAGCTAGCATATAGATGCTATTTACAGATATAAGAACAGACAAGAGCAAAATAGAAGTAGGAATAACCCCCGTTCCTTAAATATTGGCAGGTACTGGGCACATTTAAATTAACTTACTTGTAGCAACAACCCTAAGAGGGGTGGTATTACCATATTGCCATTGAGATGGAAAATGCTAGTCAGAAGCCAAAATCTATGCTTCCCTTCATTCATAGAAATAAATTTTAGCTGGAATTTAGACACCAGCTAGGTGCCAGATGTTACCTCTTCCAGACCTCCTTGCGGTACATGGGCCAATAAAATTAAGGTCTTCCCACAGAATATTAATAGAAATGATATGGGTCACTTTCAGATTAGGGCACACAAGACAATGCTGTGAATCAGCCATGCTATCTAAGCCTTCTCTACTGGCAAAAATGGTGATGATCACAGCTGTGTTAGAAGCCATGGGCTAAAGATGGCAGAGATGTTCTAAACCTGGGTTCTTGGATAACTACCACCTGACAAACTAGAACACTCACTTTGGACTATTATGTGAGAGAGCAATCAAATCCTTTGTTCTTTAAGTTCCTGAATTTTGTTACTCTCTCTGTTTACAGCAGTTTATTTTGTCATCTAAGACAATCATTTTATGAATGTTTGAAGAAGTTAAGATACCCAAGGTCACAGAGCTAGGACCTAAATCTGTTTTTATCTAATTCCAATACCTTGACCCATTCATTGCCTCAGGCCGATAAAGATTGAGAAGTATACTAGAATGTGGGAATATATGAGTCTTCATTTCAGAGCCAGCCTTACGGTGTAGGTCAGTGAGCACAACCAGCTACAAATATTGCCATTTGGTAGAGAAAATTGAAGAGTATGTGGCTTGTACAACTCATATCCTGGAGAAACTTTGTGGAAAAGTTGGAGGTCTTTCTCATAACCACAAAGGAAATGTGTTGTTTGGTGCCTACATTACATATGGAGGAGAGACCTGGTAAGGGTCATGGCCAGTGAGCTCTTTCTCCTTCTGTAAGAGTCATACTCAGTTCCTCAGAATTTCTGGGGAACTTGATTCCCCAAATCTCTCTTCAAGATATCTGAAATGTTATGAAATCTCAATGAGGAAGAAGATGTTTTGTTTTAGTTTCCATGACAACTAAATAGAGAGGCAAAGAACTGTTATGAGTTTTAAAAGGACTCCTTGCCTGGGCTGGGAAAGAGTAGTCTTGACCTTCTTTGTGACCCAGACTAATGCCATCTCGGACAAATCTGCCATTATGACTGTACTGTGACCTAAAGCCTTCTTGAGCATAGCCCCTTACCCCCACCCACTTTTTTTTCTTTTCATTTAATCACACTCTTAAGTATACCCTTGAAGCGTAAGGGTATACCATGGTTTAATCAGCTTTACTCTAGAGATATGACTATGATTCTTAAATATTTTCTTCAGGGTGGTCTCTAGGTCTATAAAAGCAGGTCTTATGGAAGGTGGGGTTGATAGATCTATTCATCTTGAAGTGTCCCAAGGCATGATTCTGTCTGTAAGTCCCCTCAATAAACCATTTCTTGTCAAGCTGGATTTGTCAGCCTTTTTCATTGGTCTTAAAGTTTTTTCCACTTTTAGACATTGTTTTGCATATCCTTCCCTTTCATGGAACAATTTCATACCACAAAACTAGAGAAATGCTTCCTGCTTTCAATGTGATGCCATCAACCTAGAACTGGGGCCTGGGACAGGCTAAACCTGGCCAAAGGAAGGATGGCCATCAGTGCAGGAGCAAACTGGCTATTCCAGGGGAGCAATGACTTCTGGCCTTAAGTGTGCCTTATTGATCACCACTGCCACCTTTGGAACCAAGACCAGAAGAGGACACCAGTTCTGTGGTAGTTATGGAAGCTTTCACCTGAAGGATGAGAAGCGGTCAGAGCTCTAGGGTTGATTCTCAGTTCCAGGTCACTGCATAATTTATTGTTCAAACTGGAATGACTTTCAGAATGAAAGGGGATCATATTAATGATTATCCTGGGGCAACAGGATACATCAAACTGCCTTGGGAAAACTCAGATAGATGATCAGCCTACACTACACCACTCTTTCCAGAATGGTCTTGAGAATATCTGCCCTGATATATGTGTTTAAGTGTGTGAGCTTCTCTAAGGATCTTTTCCTTACATACTGCCCCATGGTTTTTATGTGTTTGCTTTGAATCAGGTTTCAATGTTATGAGTTAATAAAAAGAATGTACAAAATCTTGTTTTAACCAATGTTCCAAGAAAACAAATGCTTACTTCAAATTTACCCTTGCTTCCTATGGTCCTGCAGGGCTACTCAGGGCAATGACATGTAAAATTAAGTATAAAATCTCAAAAGGCAGATGCTCCCCAAAACTAGTGGACTCTCTGACTCATTAATGGGCTAGAACTGGTGGACTTGTAAGTCTACAGTGTGTTTGCTTTGATTCTCAGGAGAGCACTTTGTGTGTCTCAAAATCCAACCTCAGAAATATTCCCCTAGGTTAGACATGGATGATCCTGATGTGAGAGGCCCCTCTTTAGCTGACTGCATTACTCATTCCTGATTCCTTCTGTTTATGCTGCAAATGGAAGGGTGGCATTGCAATAATACTTTGGAATAGGTGACTGACTCTGGCCCTCTTATCATACCCCTGCTTGTGCTGTGCTTGTGCTGTCTTATCCCTAGAAAATTGTTGAATTACCCTTTCATTGTTCTTGGTGTTCCCAGTGAAAGGAGACCAACCTTTCAAAACTCTGCTACCTGTTGCCTTTGATCTTTGGGCAGGCCCTTACCATGCTTTTCAGTCTCTGCTCCTTCCATCTTCTGCATGTCTCCTGTGGGTGTGCACCTTGAACTCTTGCCAGAAGTGCTGGTGTCATGGAGTAGTGACCACAACTGGAGAATGGATGCCTTGCCTTTTGCCACTAAAGAGTTCTCTTGCAACATTAACTTTCTTGTAAATAGGTTCTGTCATGTGCATGCTGGGGCTGTCAGTTTTCAGTTAGAGCTCAATAAATCCCATGGCTTTAAGTTGGCCCCTGGGGTATTGCCGTCCACCTCATAAAACTCCTACTTAATTAAGTATGGTACATATAGTTAGCAACCTCTGCTTCTGGCCAAAGCACCAGACTTGAGCATGTAAATGTGCTCTTGCCACATCTGGGCCATGGGATTGGTGGACCCCTTGTATGACCGCAGAAGGAGTTAACCTTCTTCCCTGAGCCAAAGTGCTATTTCTAGGATCATGGAAAACATGCCAGTTTGCTAGAAATCCCTCCTGCTCAGTCAGAACTCAGCACTCAGAAGCCTCTGGGAAGCTTGTTTTTGGTAAAATGTGTTTCATAGATGTTGAAATTAAAAACTCCAAAACCATCTTTGACTGGAGGGATTGTCAGGTCAACAGTCATTTAGAAATACCTTCATTTCAGCAGAGTTTTGAGCAAAAGGGAATCTGACATTTAGATCCTAATCATCTGAATTAGAAAGAATAGCTTCCAACTTTTGTACTGTAAGTACAGAATGATAATAATGAACTTCAGCTTCTGATGAATGCTTTTACACATCAGTCATTGAAGATACTATACAATTAACATTTGTAACAGCTATCATGAGATAGCTATAGAGCCACATGATGATTAGAGGTGCTCTGGGGTTGAGAGAGGGGATGCAAAAGGCTGCTGTTGAGTCCAGCAAGATGCAAGGACCACCATGACCATTTTAGATAATACAATGAGTCATTTTATTCAGTCAACACAATACAGTCTTAATCCAGTTAAAATTAATACTTTATATAATCTAATGCAAAAAGACAGAGGTTTTTCTGGATACCCCTCAGGCCCTTTCCAGCTATGAAGACATTTTAGGACACTTTATGTAACATATTTATTATGGGAGGATATAGTATATGTAGTAGAATATGAGCTTTGCAGTCAGATATGCCAGGATTCCAATCCTGGGTCTGTGACTTACTGGTCATATGACATTAAAATTATTTCCTCATACACTCATTTCCTTGTCTCAAAAATAGTCTGATATTCCTTATTTTATGGGACAATAGTAAGGCTTAAGTGAATTTACACATAAAGAGCCTTTCCACAGTTCACTCAATGCATGTGATACAAAATGTATTACCTAATGATTTTTTCTAATAACATGGTGAACATGTTCATGTTCTCTTTTCTCTTGGGATAAAAGCAGAAGTCTCCACCTATCTTTTCTTCTCTCAGAGATGGGACACTAAGCTAAGTGTGGCAGAGAGATGAGGAAGCACCTTTCTCAAGCAGCAACTTTGCCAGACTTTTGTGACATACGTGGCTACAGCTCTAGTGCTCAGTCCAACTTGTCCAGCAGTTGGGTGAGGGCCTTCTTAGGCTGCAGCTGGGGGTTAGGATAGATGATAAGATCAGAGAATGAGGGATGCCTGGGTGGTTCAGTTGGTTGGACGACTGCCTTCGGCTCAGGTCATGATCCTGGAGTCCTGGGATTGAGTCCCGCATCGGGCTCCCAGCTCTACGGGGAGTCTGCTTCTCTCTCTGACCTTCTCCTCGCTCATGTTCTCTCTCACTGTCTCTCTCTCTCTCAAATAAATAAATAAAATCTTTAAAAAAAAAAAGATAAGAGTATGAGCTGAACAGCTATGTCTCTGAAATTCCAGATGCTCTTTTTAAAAAAAATTATTATTTATTTATTTTCAGCATAACAGTATTCATTATTTTTGCACAACATCCAGTGCTCCATGCAATCCGTGTCCTCTATAATACCCACCACCTGGTACCCCGACCTCCCACCCCTCGCCCCTTCAAAACCCTCAGATTGTTTTTCAGAGTCCATAGTCTCTCATGGTTCACCTCCCCTTCCAATTTCCCCCAACTCCCTTCTCCTCTCTAACTTCCCATGCCCTCCATGCTATTTGTTATGCTCCACAAATAAGTGAAACCATATGATAATTGGCTCTCTTTGATTGATTTATTTCACTCAGCATAATCTCTTCCAGTCCCGTCCATGTTGCTACAAAAGTTGGGTATTCGTCCTTTCTGATGGAGGCATAATATTCCATAGTGTATATGGACCATGTGTTCCTTAGCCATTCGTCCATTGAAGGGCATCTTGGTTCTTTCCACAGTTTGGCAACCGTGGCCATTGCTGCTATAAACATTGGGTTACAGATGGCCTTTCTTTTCACTACATCTGTATCTTTGGGGTAAATAACCAGTAGTGCAATTGCAGGGTCATAGGCTTCTGCCCAGCAAAGGAAACAGTCAAGAAAACAAAGATGCACTTTTTAAAATTTAAATTCAATTAGCCAAGGTATAGTACATTATTAGTTTTTGATATAATGGTCAATAACTCATTAGTTGAGGATAACACCCTGTGATCATCATATACGTGAGTTCAAAATACTCCTGAAGATTCCTGGCCTTATGATCACCTTGTCCCAAACACACCTGGATGGTGGCCATAAACTGAATCCAGTCAATAGGTGTCTTGGTCTTGCAATGGGTTTAGCAGGCACTGTTTAAGGGTGTGGGGATTTAGCTCCTGGATAAGAAAAACAAAAATCCTTGCCCTCTTGGTTCTCATGTCCTGATGGATAGTAACAAATAGTTCACGGGAACTGAAAAGTAAGAATTCTATCAGTAAATAGTTCCTGTCTTGAACTGAATTATCCCTAGCACTCCCGCAAGATCTCTACTTCTATATACCTCCATATTCCCCACTGGCTCTTCTTTGAGTCAGGCCTGAGAGATTTTAGATCGCAGGGACCCCATTCCCTGGGTACCAGCTGAGATGTAGCAGGATGGCCCCAGGCACATTAACCTTTAAATTTCATAAAGCTACCTTCCTAGATGAAGGTCTTGGTGTAGATTACACAAATGGTCCAGAGGCAGGACATCCAGAATGGCGGTGTGAGGAATGAGGAAAACTCTGTCCTTGGCAACCATTTAACTGGTGAAAATCACTAATAAATAAATAAATAGATAGATAGATAGATAGATAGATAGATAAAAAAAATGTAAACACAACCCAATAACCATTTAAGGCTCCTAGCTATTTTTCAAAGGGCATACAGCAAAGGAAGAATCATTTGAGAAGATTTATTAAATCTTGACAAGAATAGTAAGAGTCTGTGGCATTTGAACCATGGCTTGCTTCCACACCCCCATTCCTAGCTCTGTGTGATGTCAGCTCTACTGTGTGATGGCACTTCACATGAAGCAAAGAGGATGGGTCCTCACTATTCCCAGTTCATCCCAGGAGGGACACGTCATCTGCATTTCTCATTCCCGTTAGCCTGTGTTGTACACATGCTATTCCAAGTGGTCATGGCTGGAGGACGGGGTTGCCTTGTCCAGTGAGGGTAGTATGCAGATGTAATAGGCAAGAATACTAGATCCTTATTGCCTTACTCCCACTTCTTTGAGGAGTGGAGCTTCCATATAGAAAGACGTAAGCTGAGAAGACCAGCAGCACCATCCTTCTCATAGTGCCTGCTCAGAGATGTCCCTTTGGGCTGTGGGATGAACCTGAAAACATTATCCATATCACAAATAGACCCATTAGCAAGGGGCTTAAGCACAATATTTGACCGGACTCTGGCTAAATAAAAAGAGTGACTTCTAGGAAACCAGATATAAAAATACAATCACATTCATTCCCAAGCCACCTACAGAAGCAATGAAGGATAAAAATCTAAGTGGCTAGGGGCCTTAAGCACAAGTATTGACCAATACGTGCTTTAGACACACCCAGGTGACCCCTAGGAGTCAACCCAAAAGACATAAGCAAGGAAAAATATCTGAGGAGGGATATCAGAGTCTGCACCCTGCAAGAGAAATAGATTTCACAGATTTAGCTCAGCTAAATAAATAATTAAACAAATTAAAGAGAAAAGCCCCCAAATAGGGGATCAGCAGCTAGAGTTACTAAATATACTATCTGAATGGCCAGTTTTCAACAAAAAATTCTGAGCTACACAAAGCAACAGGAAAGTGTGGCTGATACATAGGAAAAAAAAAAAAAAGCAATAGAAGCTCCTTGGAGGAGGCGCAGATGTTGGATTAGGTAGGTAAATACTTTAAGACAGGGGTTATAGATATGTTCAAAGAATGAAGGAAACCATGTTAAAGAATTAAATGAGAGCATGAAAAAAATGATTCATAAACAGGATATCACTAAAAAGATATTCAAAAGTACCAATGGGAATCTGGCGTTGAAAAGCACAAAACCTAAAAATGAAAGTTCACTACAGAGATCCAAGAGTAGATCTGCATTGGCAGAAGAAAGAACCAGCAAACTCTGAAAACTGATAGAAATTATGCAACCTGAAGAAAACAGAGTAAAAGAGTAGAGAAAATGAATACAGCCTCAAAAATGTTGGACTTGTAAGCACACCAACATGCATGTAATGGGAGCTTCAAAAAGGCTGTAGAAGGCCTTTCTCTGTATAACTGATAAAACAGGATTATTTTAGCACCTTAAACAGTATTTTCTGTAACAGGGTTTTCAAACTTATTTGACTGAGAATTATGATGAACTATACATTTTACATTGTAATAATCTAGCACATATATGCACACAGACATTGGAAACATAAAGTTCATAAAATAATACTTATTGTTTTTTATGTAACTTGTACTAATTAAAAAAAATTTATTTTAGGGGCACCTGGGTGGCTCAGTGGGTTAAAGCCTCTGCCTTCGGCTCAGGTCATGATCCCAGGGTCCTGGAATTGAGCCCTGCATGGGGCTCTCTGCTTAGCGGGGAGCCTGCTTCCTCCAATCTCTCTCTCTCTGCCTGCCTCTCTGCCTACTTGTGATCTCTGTCTGTCAAATAAATAAAATCTTTAAAAAATTATTTTATTCCTCAAAAAAGTTTTTTTTTTAAGATTTATTGAGGGGGAAGGGGCAGACTCCAAGTTGAGTGCAGAGACTAACAAGGGGCTTGACCTCACCACCCAGCGATCACAACCTGAGCTGAAACTAAAAGTCCAAGAGTTACCCAACTGTTCCACCAAGGTGCACCTCGGGGGAGGGTGGGGAATATATATATATATTGATGGTCACAGCCCACTGAGGTGATCCCAGGACTCTCAAATGGGTAGCTTGTTGAGTGAAAAACACTGTTCCTTTAGTTCCTTCTTGGCCACCCTTAAGCAAGAGATTAAGAAATAGCATGCTTGGCGGCACCCCGGTGGCTCGGTCAGTTAGTGTCTGACTCTTGATCTCAGCTCAGGTCTTGATCTCAGTGTCGTGAGTTCAAGCCCCTCATTGGGCTCCAGCCTCCACATGGAGCCTCCTGAAAAAAAAGCAAAAATAGTGTGGGGCACCTGGGTGACGATTTCAGGGTCCTGGAATGTCGGGCTCCCTACTCAGTTGGGAGTCTGCTTCTCCCTCTCCCTCTGCCTTCCCCTTCCTGTGCTTGCTCTCTCTCCCTCTCTCTCTCAAATAAGTAAATAAACTCTTAAAAAAAAATAACATGCCTAACACAAATAGGGGCTTATTAGCATCTTTTACTTCTCTTTTAGTGTTCTTCTATCCTGCTTTGTCTGTTCAATAATTATTATTCCCACCAGTGAATGTATCCATGGTTTGTTGAGCACCAACTATTCTGTAGGCAAGTTCTAGGCTCTGAAGATACATCATTGAACAAAATAAATAAAAAAAATCCCCCTGCCTTCTGGGTCCTCTCATTCTGGTTGAGGAAAGCAGATAGTAAACAAATTAAATAAGGGAAATATGTAACCTGTTGGGGATGGAGGCAAATGCTACGAAGCACAATAAATTCAGGCAATGAGTATAAGGAGGGTTTGTGGGGACACCTGGCTAAGATCTGAAAGAGGTGAGGAATAATCCATGAAAAAATGTTGGGAAAGAGCCTTATAGCTAGAAGGAACAGCAAATGCAAAGGCTCTGAGGTGAGACTATGCCTGTAAAGTTCAAGGAGTAGAATGGCTGGGGTGGACTGAGCAAGAGACAGTAATAGAGGAGGTCAGAGAGACAACCAGATCAGATTATGTAGGTCCTTGTAAGACTTTGTTTGGCTTTTAATTGGAGTAATATGAGAAGCCATTAGTGAGTTTTGAGCAGTGGGGTGACAGGCTCTGGCATGCATTTTAACAGGATCACTGTGACTGCTGTGTGGGCTAGACTGAAGGGGCCAAGAAAAGATCTGGGGAATCCAATCAGGAAGCTTCTGTAGTAGTTCAGGAGACAGAAGATGGTGGTGTCTTAGCACTTAGCGGTGGCACTGGTGAGTGGTCGCTGCATTTGGATATTATGAAGGGAGAGCTGACAAGCTGTGCTGATGGATTCGATGAGGGATGCAAAAACAGGAGTGATGGATGGGAACTTCCTCAAACATTAAGACACTTGTCTCGTGTCCCATCCCATTAAATGTAATTTTACCTGGTAAGGGCTATGGGAGACATTTAATTAAAATAGAATTCCAGATCCATTAAAAAAAAAAAAAAAAGATAGAAAAGCTATGACTTTGGCAGGCAAGGGAACAGATGCATGGGGTGGAGCCAATGTCTTTCTTTGTCCCTAAATCTCATGTTACTGACCACTCTGATAGTATCTATGTATGACCTTGGACTGGTGAGTCACCTGCATCTGTCCTAGATAACTGTGACTTCTTTCTTCTTTGTTTAATCTGAGTGAAAGCAAACTGATCAAAGGAAATAGAATATATCCTCATTTGTTCCCTGCTTCATGTCTGAACAGAAGGGAAACTCCTCTGCCCTCTTTGGACACTATCTGTGCCCACTTTCTGTTTTAGTTGTTCTCTCTGCTCATTTCCAGGTCATGGGGGCTGTTGAAGATCAGAAAACTCCTTTAGCAGCCTGCAGGTGGCTGGGGGAGTTCACCAGCGTGTGCTAACATCGCCCCCTGCTGTCGTAGCACTGCCCGGGACTTTCTGGGCTCTGTGCCTCAAGCCTGATCCAAAGGAGCCAGGTAACATTGCTCTTCCAAACCTGGCAAGGCTGGATATGAGGGGTATGATGAAGTTAGTGCCTAATTTTTCCCATTTCTGACAGTGTAGTTAGTTGATATTATTTTCAACAAATGCAACACACTTGTATTCTGAAGGGACTGTCTTTATAGAGCTAGCAGAACTAAATTCTTTCAGGAACTCTAATGTGAATTACTGGCTTTAATAGCTTCTCCATAACATGCTTAAACACAATTCCATATTTCAGTTTCTAACACTTTCTTCATTGATACTTTCCCCCTACGATCCTGAAGTACTTTACCTGTGCATGGGGGGATGCCGTGTGTTAAAGATGGTCTTGCTGAGAATGATTCTAGCCTTAGTCTCAGTGAAAAACCAACTCCATGTTTTTGGTGAATGAACAAGATTAGCCCACCCTGTGCGCCATGGAAAATATGCAGCATGGACACTTTCTGCTAAGTAGAAAACCGAGAATTCAGCAGCGGAAAGCCTTGTAAAGAAAACCACATGTTATAGTTTACAGGTCAGTTGATATCCTCCATGGAGGCCGTCTTCGTTTCTGGCTTGGACAGGCTGATACATCAATGCCACATGTGTCAGCACTAACGGGGACTCAGATAGAAGGCGTGGTGTCCCAGCAGCAGCGCTATTGCATTCAGCACATTCATAGTTTCAGAAGACACAGTCCTCTCTTTTACTTCATCAGTGTTTTGAATAGAACAGTCCTTCATTGGTGGGTTCTTTGGGCAAATTTTCCTTTAGATGGATGGGTCAGTGCTTGTTTAATGAAACCATTCTTACAAAATCAAAGCCACTCTGAATAATGCTTTTTTCCTGTGGAATTCATCTTTCTGTATCTAAATGAGATGTTGAAGTGTATTATGCACTGACCAACGGCATTTACATTAAGAGAGATTAGATAAAAGGGCTTCCCTGCTGCTGAGGGGCTCCGCTGTTGCTCCGCAATCCCCAGACATCAGGTTTCACACAGATCCTCTGTGGTTATCATTCAAGTTCTGAGTTGGGAAAGAGATACAAGGATCCAGCCAAAAAGGATTTTTAGAGCCAAATATCCAGGCTTTTTTTTTATTTTTTTTTAAGCTGACTTTGCTGATTTTGGCAAACTCCTCCACTTATAACACTTAGTGCATTTACAAATAATAGAGTGAGTTGGGACAGAAGAGCAAGTGTTTCCTGATGATATTGTCAGATTTCATTGTTTAAGATATTACCAGAGTAAGAGATAATCCAATGTTTTGCACACTGTGCATTGTTTTAATAACATGTTTTTGCCAAGTGAATTAGTAGCACATGGGGATGGGTGTTACATGGGTGTGGGTCTCTGCATTTATACATGCTTTGTGAGTTGAGTTGGTTAATACACTAAACTGGACCATTTGAAAGTTGATAGAAAGAAAGTGGTGAAATTCAGAGAATAGTTTGATAAGGACATTAAATAAGTAGCACACAAAAATATTTTATTAGATTAACAGGAATTACATTTGAAATAATAAAATAAAAAAGATGGAGTCACACTTTTTTTCAGAATTAATTGAAGCTGCTACTTGCCGTTAATAAGCTTCTGTGCAGTCCAGTTGTTTTCTAGAGTGGAGGGTCTAATTGAGGTGATTTGTTATGTTTTGGTGCAGAAAAACTTGAAGAAACAGTTAATTAAAGTGTCAAAATATTTAAAAGACTTTCAACGCTGATGTCATAGATGTGGTTATTCTCACCCAAGCTTATCTCAAGAACCCAAACAAAGAAAATCTATTAGAGAACAGTTACGAGAAATTCAGACTCCCAAAATCTGCCTTAAGAATTCAACAAGTCTCAAGTAACTAGGATTTTACAGAGTGGGTTTAAATATTTGTTTGAATTTGAGAAGAAGCTGCTCATTTTGAAATAATTTTAGACTTAGAGTAAAATTGTAGAAAAAAAAAAGTTAAGAAAATTCCTGTCTACCCTTCATTCAGCTTCCCCTAATGTTAATATCTGGCACATCCAAATGGTAACAGACACATGAAAAAATGTTCTTCATCATTAGCCATCAGGGAAATTCAAATCAAAACCACATTGAGATACCACTTTACACCAGTTAGAATGGTCAAAATCAGCAAGGCAAGAAACAGTGAATGTTGGAGAAGTTGTGGAGAAAGGGGAAACCTCTTACACTCTAGGTGGGAATGCAAATTGGTGCACTTTGGAAAACAGTGTGGTGGTTCCTCAAAAAATTAAAAATAGAGCTACCCTATGACCTGGCAATTGCACTACTGGGTATTTACCCCAAAGATACAGATGTAATGAAAAGAAGGGCCATTTGCACCCCAATGTTCATAGCAGCAATGTCCACAACAGCCAAACTGTGGAAAGAATCAAGATGCCCTCCAAGAGACAAATGGTTAGAGAAGATGTGGTCCATATACACAAGGGAATCTTACCCACCCATCAGAAGGGATGAATGCATCAGCTTTTGCTTCAATGTGGATGGGACTGAGGGAGATTATGCTGAGTGAAATAAGTCAAGCAGAGAAAGTCAATTATCATATGGTTTCACTTATTTGTGGAACATAAGGAATAGCATGGAGGACATTAGGAGAAGAAAGGGGAAAATGAAGGAGGGGGGAATAGGAGGAGGGAGACCAACCATGAGAGAATATGGACTCTAAGAAACAAACTTAGGGTTTTAAAAGGGAAGGTGGTTGGGGGGTGTAGGGAATGGGTTGGCCGGGTGATGGGTATTAAGGAGGGCACATACTGCATGGAGCACTAGGTGTTATACATAAACAATGAATCTTGGAACACTATCAAAAACTAATGATATACCATATGGTGACTAACATAACAATAAAAAATAATTAAAAAATCTGGCACATCCATATTCTAACGATCAAAACCAGGGACTTAACATCAATCCAATGCTGTTAGCTAAAGTACAACTCAGTTGTTTTTCTATTAATGTCCTTTTTCCTTTTTGTTCCAGGATGCAATCCAGGCTCCCCCACATTGCATTTTGTTGCCGTTTCTCAATGTCAGTAATGACACTTCACATTTCCTTAGTGCTTCAGTGGGTCACCTCAGAAGTCAAAGTTCTGGGAGGTAATCTCTCTGGCATGAAGCTTTCGACCACTTCCCTATATTAGTGAGGCTTGCCAACAATCAGGAGAGAGTGGAATTTCTCCAATTTGTGAATTTATTCAATATCCTAAAAGCACCAGTTGCATTCTGTACATCTTCATATAGAGATTAGCAAATAAACACATCAACAAATAAACATCAACAAATAAACATCTACAGTTAACTATTTTTTAGCTTCCTCTTTTTTCATTTTTTAATATTTTTTATGTTATTTATAGTAAACCTCTTGTCCTGTTTCTAATTTCTGAAATGGAGATAATCTTGGATGGTGACAGTGAATTTTTCCTTCTGTAGTTCCTGGCATTGGCCTTTAACATTATTGTTATAATGATGATGATAACTAATATTTTATGAGCAGTTTTACATCCTAGAAGTCATAGGGCCTTTATGTCTATTCCTTTGTTCATTCTAAGATGATATGTGGGAAGTAAGAGAGTTGAGCACCAGTGTCTAGCAAGTCTTCTGGTTCATCTCAATTTGATTTGCATTGATTCTGACCCTCATATCCTCCTCTTTGCAACTCTTCTTTTAGGGCAGAAAATACTACTAGTTTTTCTCTATTTGTTCTGGTTCTGCCAACTACTCTACTCTTCATATAATTCAGTCTAAAATGCTGAAGTTCTAACCCATTCAACTTATTTAAAATTCTTACCCTTAGCAAATGTATCCACTCCCATGGCTTAAAATTTCATTTAGATAGCAATTGTTCTAAATTCTAAGTGATAATGTCTGTTTAGTCACGAAGGTCTAAGACGTCAAGTATAGCACCTGGTATGGAACTCAAGAAATCTCTATTGAATAAAGGTCCTATCTCCTAAGCCCCTGACCCATGTCTCCAATCACTTACTCAACATCTCTAAGTTGATGTCCTGCAGAAACTTCAAACTTGACATTTCCCAGGGGAAGCCTCATTCCTCAGGCCAGTGTACTTCCTCTCCATACTTCCATTTTGTAGAAAATAGCTCCACTGTACAAGCTGTTATTCAGGCCAGAATTCTGGGAGGTAGACTCCACTCTTCCCATTATCTCACTTTGAATATTTAATCTCTCACCAAATCTGTGTCTCTTTTTCCTAAATATTTCTCAGATTTGTCTACTTCTCTCCATCTCTGTTGGCACTTCCCAGATCTATGGCAACAATAACTCTCTCAAATGCAGTTGCCTCCCCTTTCTTCTAGTCTTACCTTCACAGTCAGTTTTCTTCTCTGCAACCAGAGTGGAACTTCTAAAATGTAATCTGGTCATGTCATTGTGACTAAAATCTTTCAGTGATTTCTCAGTGTACTGATGACATAGTACTATTTTCCATTTTTTTTTTCCCTAGGATGAATGGTAAGAAATACTTGTTACATCTAGACCCAGTAAACATACCCATTCATGCATGCTTGTATGTGCATGCATAACACACACATACACACACACTTCAGTGGGTTATAGCACTAAGATCAGGGATACAGAGAACTAGGATGAAGATAAATAAAATAAAGAATAATGCTCCACATCTATAACATGCCTTGTGAGACCTCTGGGCATCTGGTTCCAGTCTTCCTCCCTGGACCCCTCCCCACTTCTAGCCTCACACTAGGTGGTCTGGGTAGTTTTCAGATTCCTCAATTTGCTATGTTCTTACTCAACAAGTATGTAATGTTTCTTCCACCTAGAAAAAAACCCATTTCCTTTACCACCTGCTTGCTTCTTGCCCCCAACCTCAAGGGCTTATCCTAAATAATCCTTCATCAACGAGGCCTTGCCTGATATGCCTTCCCCCAAAGGCCTTAGGGCATGTTACCCCACACCCCCATGAACTCTCAGAGCACTGCGTGCTACTTATATAATGAAATGTGATTTCTTCTCTTCGTGGGGGGAGCAGCCGTATATGTCTTTCTCACCAGTGTATTCAGAGTACCTTGCAAAAGATAAGTAATAAATATTTGTTAAATTACCAGATTGATGAGTCAGACCTTTTCTATGTCATAGTCAGGGTCATAACTTACATCTGTGAACATAAAAGTATTGCTTCTTGACTGGGAAATAATGATGAGACTAGGTTTGAATTTCTCAGTAAGGTTTCCAGGAGAACTATATCTTACACAGTTTAAGAGGACATTTATAGAAACATAAATTCATGCGCACGTAATGTTGACTATTTAAAGAGTCTCACAGTAACTTTAGTACATCATAAATGTCTAAGTTAAACAGCCCTTGGGTACCTAAGATTTAAAAAAAAAAACAGCAAATGAGATTTTATGATCAAATTGAAAATTAAAATTATAGGGGCGCCTGGGTGGCTCAGTTGGTTGGACGACTGCCTTCGGCTCAGGTCATGATCCTGGAGTCCCAGGATCGAGTCCCACATCAGGCTCCCAGCTCCATGGGGTCTGCTTCACTCTCTGACCTTCTCCTCACTCATGCTCTCTCTCACTGTCTCTCTCTCAAATAAATAAATAAATAAAATCTTTAAAAAAAAAAGAAAATTAAAATTATAGAACTCTACTATATATATATATATATATATGCTGGCAATACTATTTTTACCTTAGTTAAAAATGTATTTTGCTCATATTGTTAAATATACTTAGAGTTTCAATGCAACTATGTTTTTAGTTGCTATTATTGATACATTGCCTTTATCTATCTAGATGTGTCATAACAAAATATTAAAAACTGGCAAGAAACTTTTTCCTAAATGACCTTATTAGTTACAACCATGTTGGAATGACATGGAGACCCAGGTTTTAAGTCAAAGATATCTAATTTTCTTTTTTGGTTTTTGTTTGCCATGCTCTGCTCTACATTTTATTTGTTAAAACCCCTCAGAAATTGTTGGAAGTCCTCTCCATTGTACGCCCAAACCCCTCTTAATGCCTCCCTAAGTGACTGTCCTGCCTATACCTCCCTCATTTAGCACATGTAGGGTAGCCTTCTTGTGGGAGCGGTGCATTTCATATCTAAACAGCTAGTGCAATTAGAAGGTTCTTACTTATATTGAGTTGGAATCTGTTCCTCTTTACTTTCAAAGCCCTCCTGTTGGTACTGTCCCTATCTGACTTCTGAGTCCAACAGAACAAGTCCAAGTCCACTTTCACAAGCAGCTCATCAGGCATTTGAAGACAGCAAATCATATTGGTCAGAATTTCCTCCCACTGCCCTTGACTCTACATGATTAACCCTAACATGGCATGATTTCCACATTCTTAACTAGCTAGGTCTGCCTCCTCTGGATCTAGAAAGGCAATGCTATTTTTCAGGGGACAAAAGATAGCTACTTTGGCAATGTATCAACCAGGATCCAATCAAGACACAGAAACCACATAGTAATTTGATCAGGGAATGTTTAATATAAGGAATTATTAACTATAACAGGATTGGAGTCATGAAGGATTGGCTAGTTAGAAGTGAAGAGAATTCTAAAGAATGAAGACATAATATTTTTCTAAGGAGCAGCACCACCCCTAGGGCTAAGATAGAACACCTGTGAGAAAGGGCTCCTAGTCCTTGACTTGAGGGCTAGACCTTGTTAGAAAGGTCATGGACATGGCTCTCTGGATGGCAGAGCCACACATGTAGAACTTCCTGGAAATCTATCCCTTAGAACTTCCTGGAAATCTGCCCTCCAGCACCTGAGAAAGCTGTTCACAATGAGGCATCTCAATAGAAGTGCTCTGCCAAAATGGGGGATGGCTGGGAGCTCTTAGCCATTGGGGGCTCCCAGACCTGTGTTGTAGGAACTATGTGTGGTGCAGGAGCCTAACAAGAGAGCATCCTGAAACCAGGAAGGAAGATCCTTCTTGCAATGTTTCTTCAATGTCCTCTACTAAGGAAGCTTAACATTATGTGAGCAGGCAAAGGAGACATTTACTAGGCCCACCTCACTAAAGCTTCACATAGACAATTCATGACGAGAGAATTTGGAGCTGTTGATAAATTGACAATGATCACAGGTAGCTTGATTTACTGGTGACTTTTTATGCCACCATGACATCCCAGCTGTTTGCCCCTCACCTCTGCTTTCTACCCAAAGCATATTGGGTAGAAATATGGCCCAAGACATACTGAGTTGTGAATACTCTGGGAAAGAGGGAAGCATGTAGGGTGGGCAGACTCCCACCAGAAGGAACATGAGACATAGCTGCTCAGGTGTGACAGGCTGCAAGTCATATGACTTACAGGTCTCCAGAAGCATGTGTTAGGGAAAGAATACTGAATTATGTACCCTCCCTTGCTTCAAGCTGGCAACCTCACATCCAGCTTGATGACTTTGGAGTAGCTAAATACTTGACCTCTGTAAAATGAGGAGAAATTCTGTTCCACCTAAGTCCCAGATAACTGTAAGGGTCACATGAGATAGCAAGAATATGCAGGCATGAGCTGCTCCTTTGATTATTTATCACTTGTATGCTAATGCCTTCTTTTGAGGGTGGCCAGTATTGATGAATGGCTTCCTGCTTCTGAAGAAAAGCCTATGGTAGAGAAAAAACCTTTGATATATTAAATAAAGTAATTTCATTGTATTTATTTTATTTGTTTCAGAAGTAGAATTTAGTGATTTATCAGTTGCATCTAACACCCAGTACTCATTATATATCATGTGCCCTCCTTAATGCACATCCGCCAGTTACCCGATTCCCTCCCCCTCCTCCCCTCCAGCAACCCTCAGTTTGTTTTCTATAGTTAAGAGTCTCTTATGGTTTGCGCCCTTCTCAATTTTCATCTTATTTGATTTTTTCTTCCTTTTCCCTATGTTCATCTGTTTTGTTTCTTATATGCCACATATGAGTGAAATCATAAGGTATTTGTCTTTCTCTGACTTATTTTGCTTAGCATAATATCCTCTAGTTCCAATTGAACTGTTTCAAATGGCAAGATCTCAGTCTTTTTGATAGCTGAGTAATATTCCATTACGTACATACGTGTGTGTGTGTGTGTGTGTGTGTGTGTATCACACATCTTCTTTATTCATTCATCTGTCAATGGGTGTCTGGGCTCTTTCCATATTAAATAAAGTAATTTTAAAGAGAGTTAAATCTATTTGTCCACTTTCTGATGTTGGTGACCTTTCTTTCCACAAAACACACATTATGACTCAAACTCTCCTAGGTACACAAAAGTATTCCTGCTTTCTGCCTAGCAAATTCCTGGCAGCGATACAGGCCTCAGTAAGAATAGAGACTGATAATCAGGATCTTGCCTACTTTGAATGAGGCAACCTTGGAGTCCTCAACAGTAAGTAAAGTACATTTCAAACCACAGCTGTGACAAGGAAGTCTCCAGGTCCCCAAGGTGGGACTAGCAATAAGGCAAGAGGAACTTGAGGTCATGGCATGGAAAATGGAATTGAGAGTAGAGTCAACAAGTTCACTTCTTTTTGAAGAGTTTGGTAGTGTAGTGAAGGCATGACAGAAGGCTTAGAGGCAAAGGAGGCCCCTGGTGAGGGTTGGTTATAGAAAACAACCAGGTAGGTACAGAGGATGCTGTGAGATGATCTGACAGAGTAACCAGAGCTTTTATAGAAAAAGATGAGCTGTGGAAGGGAGGAATTCAGTTCTGTTGACATGAACACTGGTCTGCATTCCTATTCCAAGGAAAGGCTCTCTTTTTGTAAGCTGCTGTAGAATCCCTCATGGCTAATCCTGGACACCCCTGCAATCTGGGCCTGGGTTGTGTCCTGAAGCCTGGGCCAAGAGACTTGCTTGCCAGTGATTTCCTTGCTCTACATAAAGCAGACTCAGGTTCTGCTTGCCAAGTCCATATTTGCATGTGAAGTTGGGAGCTGGGACCTGAATCCAGGCTCTGGAGAGGTGAAAGGTTAGCATACCAATCTGCTACCCAGCCCACTCCCAGGCACAATATCACACATAATGAGAAGGGCTTGTAGAGCGGCGAATAAAATACGAGTTCCTTAATGGAACACTGAGTGTCCTGTTTGTCTATGCTTGCGGCAGGTGGGACTCATGCCTAACGTAACAGCCTGATTGCTGGAGCCAGGCTCACAGGGGAATTATTTGTACCGGTGCCTGAAAAAGCCCCAGTAGACTCAGCTCTCACCCACAGTACCCTGCTGAAGTGGCTTGGTTTTCCATCTCACTGGCTCTGGGACCACAAAGCACAGATGTGACCAAGGATTCCAGTTTCCTTGACCAGTTTTTATCATGATACTGAGGATTTTCCTACTCTGAGCATCATAGGAGTCATGCCCTGGTTTTCCCACTGTTCAAAGGAAAGAGTTCACATAATTATAGATGATTTTCCTTCTTGTCCCTGTATATTGTTATTGAATGATCTAGGCAAGAATATGTAGTATGCTGATGCTCCCATTAGAGCAGTAAGAACTGAGTGCTTGAGGTGCAAATTATATACAAACACTTTTACTTTTAAGGAGGTTATGATATTGTGATTTATAATAAGAAATATATATTTGATCCTTGTCCATGGTTCCTGGTAAACAGCTCCTAAAACCCTTGGAATTTCCCGAGGAATAAGAGCAATGGGAGCATCTTTTGTCATAATATTTGGCCTCATATTCTCAGTTCCTAAAGTCACTTTAGAGTCATCAAAATAAAATAGGTCTCTTGTTATTCATAACAAACCCCTTTCCAACTTAACTGGGTTTATGTGAATGAGATGATTTTGAAAAGCACCTGAGGATGGGGGCTGGTTGCCAATGGACTTAACCATGAGTAGAGGGTTGGAATTTTCAGTCCCACCCCTGATTTATGAAGAGGGAAAAGGGGCTGGAGGTTGAAACAATCACTGGTGGCCAATGATTTAATCAGTCATCCCCATGAGAAGATGCCTCCATAAAAGCCCCAAAAGGACAGGTTTTGGAGAACTTATGGGTTGGTGAATATGTGGAGATGGGGGGAGGGTGGAGAGTGGTATGTTACGAGAGCTTGGAAGCCCCATACCCTTTGCCCATACCTTGTCCATTTCTTCCATCTGGTTAGTCCTGGTTGTATATGAGGTTCAGAGAGCTTCTAGGTTGGGGAAACAGAATGTTTCTATTTGCCACCATAACCATCCTCGAACTCTATGAGGACAGAGACTTCTTTGTTCAGGGTCTTGCCCTCCGTATCTCTTTATCTGGCTGTTGATTTGTATTTTCTAATAAACTGGTGATTTGGTAGGTAACAGGTTTCCTGAGTTCAGTGAGCTGCTCTAACAAATTGATCAAACCACAGGGGATGGACACTGGAACCTCTGACTTAGAGCCAGTCAAAAGCACAGGTGACAACCTAGGCTTGACTATGTCTGAACTGAAAGAAGCAGGGAGGTTGGGACTTCTAATCTGTAGCTGGTAGGTCAAAAGCACAGGTAACAACCTGGGCTTGCAACTAGTAACTGATGTGGGAGGTGTGTGCAATCTTTTGGGACTAAATCCTTAATCTATAGAATCTGCTGCTATCTCTCTGGGTAGATACTATCAGAATTGAGTTGAATTGTAGGACACCTAGCTGGTGTCCATAGTATTCTTGGAGGAATGGGGCAAAGACTCTATGTCAGAACTGGTGACCAGAACACTTTTAGAAGTGTTATGGGTTGAACTGTGCTCCCCCCAATTTGTATGTTGAAGTTCAACCTCCAGTACCTCAGACTGCGAACTTATTTGGAGACAGGCTCTTTTTTCTTCATTATGTTACATTAGTTACCATATGGTACATCATTAGTTTTTGATGTAGTGTTCCATGATTCATTGTTTGTGTTTAACACCCAGTGCTCCATGCAGTACATGGCCTCCCTAATACCCAACACTGAACCAACCCATCTCCCCTCCCCACAAGACTCTCAGTTTGTTTCCTGGAGTGTATAGTCTCTCATGGTTCATCTCTCCCTTGATTTTCTCCCCTCCATTTTTCCCTGTTTTCTCCAATATCCTCCATGCTATTCCTTATGTTCCATATGTTAAGTGAAACCATATGATGATTGACTTTCTCTGATGGACTTATTTCATTTAGCATAATCTCCTCCAGTTCTATCCATGTTGATGCAAAAGTTGGGTACTCATCCTTTCTTATGGCTGAGTAATATTCCATTGTATTTATGGACCACATCTTTTTTATCCATTCATCTCTTGAAGGGCATCTCGGCTCTTTCTACAGTTTGGTTATTGTGGACATTGCTGCTATTGTGGACACTAGGTGCATGTGGCCCTTCTTTTCACTACAACTATATTTTTGGGGTAAATACCCAGTAGTGCAGCTGCCAGGTCATAAGGTAGCTCTATTTTTAATTTTTTGCAGAACCTCCACACTGTTTTCAAAGTGGCTGCACCAACTTGCATTCCCACCAACAATGCAAGAAGGGTCCCCTGTCTTCACAACCTCTCCAACATTTGTTGTTTCTTGCCTTGTCAATATTTTTCATTCTAACCAGAATGAAACTAGTGTAAGGTGGTATCTCATTGTGGTTTAGATTTATATTTCCTCGATGGTTAATGACGTTGAATATTTTATTCATGGGTCTGTTAGCCATTTGTATGTTTTCTTTGGACAAGTGTCTATTCATGTTTTCTGCCCATTTCTTGACTGCATTATTTGGTTTTGGGGTGTTGAATTTGAGAAGTTCTTTATAGATCTTGGATATGAGACCTCTATTTGTACTGTCATTTGCAAATATCTTCTCCCATTCTGTGGGTTGCCTCTTTGTTTTGTGGATGGTTTCCTTTGTTGTGCTTTATCTTGATGAAGTCCCAAAAGTTCATTTTAGCTCTTGTTTTCCTTGCCTTTAGAGACATGTCTTGAAAGAAGTTGCTGTGGCTGATGTCGAAGAGGTTACTCCCTATGTTCTCCTCTAGAATTTTGATGGATTCCTGTGTTACATTGATGTCTTTCATCCATTTTGAGTTTATATTTGTGTATGGTGTAAGAGAAAGGTTGAGTTTCATTCTGTATATAGCTGTCCAATTTTATCAGCACCATTTATTGAAGAGATTGTCTTTTTTCTATTGGATGTTTTTTCCTGCTTTATCAAAATTAGGTGACCATAGAGTTGAAGGTCCCTATCTGGGCTTTCTATTCTATTCCATTGAGCTATGTGTGGAGACAGGGTCTTCAAAGAGTTAATTGAGATTAAATAGGTTATGAGGGTGGATTCTAATCCAATGTGACTGATGTCTTTATAAGAAGAGGAGATTAGGACAGACACAGAGGGGAAAATCATGTGAGGACATGGGGTAAAGATCACCCCCTATAAGCCAAGGAGAGAGGCCTCTGAAGAAACCAACTCTGATGATACCTTGTTTGGCCGAATCTTTTGATAGGAGAGGAGATAAAGAATTTGTGGTCATAATTTATAACCACACCAGGTGGAAAGTACATCAGGAAGATTCTGAGACAACATGTCAGTGCTGGGGGTGTATTAACCCTTGTCATTTCAGTAATAAGCTGAACAATTTATAGGCCAATCTCTTAGAATATAGTTCTCACCTTGTAAAAAGATAGTATTGGATCAAAGGACTTCTGAGATCTTTCCAACACTAAGATTCTAGGAATAGTATCTATGTCTAGGAAACGTATAACAAATGATTAATCAAGAGATAAAAAGTATCTCACAGGAAGTCAGTAGCTTCGTGTTGTGTTTGTGGCTGGATGAAAAATTAAAACTGTATTTTAAGTAGGCTCTGCCATTTGGTTCCTTCTGGGACTGGTGGTTGATATGCTGTTGAGAAGGTGGTAGGGAGAACTCCATGTGGAAAAAGAGGACAGTCAGTCTTTGCCACCATCAGAATGTCTGGGTTGGAACACAGTGGGTCAAATTGAGTCCCAGAATAAGTAGTCAGGGTGATCTGACGACCTTTAGGCTGGTGGGGTTGGACTGAGGGAAATGCTGGAGTAGTCTCTAGTCTCTAGAGACACCTGAGTGAGTAATGCTGGCCTCTGAGTAAGGAAGGGTATGATTATTTGCTGTGTCCAGTGTTTACTAATTTATCTCTATTTAGGAAAATAACTGAGTGACTAATGGAGTCCCTCAGAGTGGGCATAGGAATTCAAGCAGAGTTGTTTGTTTGTTTGTTTAACCTGGAAAAAGCCATCTCTTCTTTTCTTTGGGGGATTGACATGGAGTGGCAAGGTTACTGGTCAATACTGTTATCAATGTGTGAAGACCAAGATCTTGTTTGGCTAAGTCTCATAGAAGAATAAACCCCACTAATGAGAAAAGGAGGAGAAGCAGGCCAGGGACTAGGATGGGAAACCCTATAGTCCAGCATGGAATCTTCAAGGTTATAAGGCTCTAGCAGAAGCTAGAGTATATGGCTCCCATTCTGGAGTGAAGGATCCCAGGCAGGACTTTTCTAAGAACTCTGAGACTCCATGGTATCAACAGCAAGGTCCCAAGTTTATTTCTTTTTTGTTCTTTTTTGTGCAGTGGGGGTGACGTTCTTGTAAATTCCAGTGCATTTTAGTTGTACTCAGAACATCTAAGGAAATAATGTTTTGAGCAATTGTTAGTTATGCAGGGGTGGTGCCTATCTGGAGACCAGAGGGAGTATCTATAGCAGAAATCAACATGGAGCACACAAGGGAAGGGGACACTTATATGGGGCCACTCTGATAACTCCCCTCCCAACCTGGAGATACCTTCTCTTGTTAAAGCCCTTCTCTACTCAGATTTTAGAATTTTGATTCTTCATAAGGTACACTGAGCCTGGATGTTGATAATACTGATAATGCTCCTCTTAAAGGGTATTTGGTTTCTTTACATTCATAATAGCTTGACTTTATGACTCATTTTATTTTATGTAAAATCAAATCCATGACAAAGGCTGGCTAAAGGAGAACTTGAATTATAATCAAGCCCCTTATGATGATTTGAGTTGGGTGGAATTTAGAGTTGTACAAGTGGTTACTTGGCTATCAAACTTTTTCAGTCAATAAGTGTTTTTGTTTGTTTGTTTGTTTTGTTTTTTAGAATTAGTCATTGAGGGACTTTATAGGAGAGAAGAATTCTTTTCTTTTTGGCTTGTAGGACCAATGATTAAAAGTGACAGAAAGGTGATTTTATATTGGATAAAGAACATTTGGTGAAACATTGAAAGCTTTCCTCTAAGATAAAAAGCAAAAAAGGATGTCCCTTCTCACCACTTTTATTCAACATCGTAGTGAAAGTACTAGTCATAACAATTAAACAAGAAAAAGAAATGCAAGCTGTCCATTTGGTAAGGAAGAAGTAAAAATTTCACTATTTGCAGATGGCATGCTATTCTGTATAGAAAACCCTAAAGACTACCAAAAAACTACTAGAGCTGGTAAATGAGTTCAGTAAAGTCACAGGATACAGAATTAATATACATAAAGATGTTGCATTTCTATATGTTATTAATGAAGTAACAGAAAGAGAAAAATTAGGAAAAAATAATTCCATCTACAATTGCATCAGAAAGAATAAAATACCTAGGAATAAACTTAACCAAAGAGGTGAAAGGCCAGTACTCTGAGGACTAAAACACTGATGAAAGAAATTTGTGTTGACACAAACAAATGGAAAGATATTCTATGTCCATGGATTGGGAGAACGAATATTATTAAAATGTCTATACTATCCAAAGCAATCTGTAGATTTAATGCAATCCCTATCAAAATGCCAACAGCATTTTTCACAAAACTAGAATAAATAATACTAAAAGTTATATGGAACCACAACAGACCCCAAATAGCCAAAACAATCTTGAAGAAGAAGAAAACTGGAGGTATCATGATCATCCCCAGATTTCAAGATATACTATATATCTGGTAGTAATCAAAACAGTATGGTACTGGCACAAAAACAGACACAGATATCAATGGAACAAAAAAGTCCAGAAATAAACCTACAGATTTATGATCAATTAATCTATGACAAAGGAGGCAAGAATGGGAAAAAGATAGTCTCTTCCACAAATGGTGTTGGAAAAATTGGTCAGTTAGATGCAAAAGGATGAAAATGGACCACTTATTATAACATGCAGAAAAAAAATTTTTTTAAATGGATTAAAGACCTAAATGTGAGACCTGAAACCACAAAATTCCTAGAAGAAAACATAAGAAGTAATCTCCTTGACATCAGCTGTATAGATGTTTTTCTTTTCCTTTGGCAAAGGAAACAAAAACACAATTAAACTATTGGGACTATACCAAAATAAAAAGCTTTTGCATAAGGAAGGAAACCATTAACAAAACAAAAAGACAACCTGCTGAATGATAGAAGATTTTGCAAATGATGTATTTTTTTTTAATTTGACAGATCACAAGTAGGCTGAGAGGTAGGCAGAGAGAGGAGGAAGCAGGCTCCCTGCTGAGAAGAGAGCCCGATGGAAGGTTTGATCTCAGTGGGGTTTGATCCCAGGACCCTGAGATCATGACCTGAGCTGAAGGCAAAGCAAAAAACAAAACAAAACAAAACAAAACAAACAAACAAAAAAACCCACTGAGCCACCCAGGCGCTCCTGCAAATGATGTATTTGATAAGCAGTTAATATCCAAAATATATAAAGAATTTATACAATCCAAAACAAAAAACAAAATAATCTAATTTAAAAAACAGGCAGAGGACCTGAATAGACATTTATCCAAAGAAGACATGCAGGTGATCAACAGACATTCAGATGAGCAACATGAAAAGATACTCAACATCACTACTCATCAGAGAAGTGCAAACCAAATCACAAAGAGATATTACTCTATACTTATCAGAATGGCTGAAATTAAAAAAAAAATACAAAAAAACCATAAGGAGTAACAAGTGTTGGTAAGGATGTGGAGAAAAAGAAACCCTTATGCACTGTTGGTGGGAATTTAAGATGGGGCAGCCACTGTGGAAAACAGTGCGGAGTTTGCTCAAAAGATTAAAAACAAAAGTACCATATGATCCAGCAATTCCACTACTAGGTATTTACCCAAAGAAAACAAAAACACTAATTCTAGAAGGTATATGAACCCCTTTCTTTATTGCAGTATTATTTGTAATAGCCAAGATATGGAAGCAACCCAAATGTTCATTCATAGATGAATGGATAAAAAGATGTGGCTATCTATCATCTATCTATCTATCTATCTATCTATCATCTATCTATCATTTATATTTATATTTATCTCAATATATCTATCTCTATTTATATATATATCCCTCCTCTCTCTATATAGACACACACACACACACACACACACACACACACACACAATGCAATATTACTCAGCCATAAAAAGGAGATCTTACAACTTGCAACAACATGGACAGACCTAGAAGGTATAATTCTAAATGAAATAAGTCAGTTAGAGAAAGATAAACACCATATGATTTCATTCATATGTGGAATTTAAGAAAAAAGTAAACAAAGAAAGAGACAAATCAGACTCTTAAATATAGAGAACGAACTAGTGGTTGCCAGAGGGGATGTGGTTGGAGGGACGGGTGAAGCAGGTGAAGGGGATTAACAGTAACTTACCCTGTGAGAGAAAAACAAATACCATATGATTTCATCCAAATCATATGTGGAATTTAAGAAACAAAATAAATGAACATGGGAGGGGGAGAGGAAAACCGAGAAACAGACTTTTTAAAATGGTATTTTTAAGTAATTTCTATACCAAATGTGGGGTTCAAACCCACAATCCCGAGATCAAGAGTTCCATGCTCTACCAACTGAGCCAGACAGGGTGCCCCAAGGAACAGATTTTTGACTATGGAGAACAATGATTACCAAAGAAGAGGTAAAGTGGGGAAGGGGTTGGGTTAAATAGGTTAAGTGATGGGGGGTTAAGGAATGCCCTTGTCATGGGCACCAGTATTGTACTTAAGGGTTGAATCACTGAATTCTACACCTGAAACTAATATTGCACTGTATGTTAACTACCTGGAATTTAAATAAAAACTTGGAAAAATAAAAATACACACACATGAAAAACAGAAACAAGGAATAAAACAAAACAAAAAGAGTACATTTACTCTGATGAGCACTGAGTAAGGCATAGAACTGTCGAATTATTATATTGTATACCTGAAACTAATATAACACTATATGTTAATCATACCTGAATAAATAAGTAAATAAATACACAAAGAAATAAAATAATACGATGAATAGAAAGGGATAATATTTGAACAGTTAGAGCTGGTCAGAACAGAATAGGCTTTCCTGAAAGGAAGCACGAATCCCCTTTCTGGCAGTGACCTGGCAAAGCAGGTCATGTTTTGTGCTGGTCATTTGACTTCAAAGGTACTTTCTTAGTCCAAGTGTTCATGATTCTATAATTCCAAGCATCAGCTTTTCTCTTCCTAAAATAAGTCTTTGGATCCAAGATTTTAGAGGGGAAACACAGGCCCTGCCTGCAATTCCTTCTAAAGGGTTCTGGAGCATGTGTTTATGCATTCCTCGAGAAAAGATCAATTTAGTCCTAATTTTGATTTCTTTACCTTCAAATAACAAACGTCAGATCTGCATGGGGTTGGGGTTTTCACTCAGAAACTTGTTCACCTTTGCAATGTGTGTCCCAGAAGGTGTTGCAACAGGACCACAGCCACTCCACACACCTGGGAAAAGCTGCACTGCTACATCAGGGGTGAAACCGGGCTGCCCAGTCCAATGTGGGCTACCTTATTCCATCCTCTCTCAGAGCTGCCTGGTGAGCCTGCTTAGGTACAGTGACTTTTTTTTTTAATTTAATTTAATTTTTTCAGTGTCCAAGATTCATTGTTTATGTACCACAACCAGTGCTCCATGCAATATGTGCTCTCCTTAGTACCCACCACAAGGCTCACCCATCCCCCCACACTCCCCAAAACCCTCAGTTAGTTCCTCAGAGTCCACAGTCTCTCATGGTTCATCTCCCCCTCCAATTTCCCCCAACTCACTTCTCCTCTCCTTCTCCCAATGTCCTCCGTGTTATTCCTTATGCTCCACAAGTAAGTGAAACCATATGATAATTGACTCTCTCTGCTTGACTTATTTCACTCAGTGACTTTTAAACATCTTGTACCACAATGTACATTAGAAAACACTTTTTATGTTCCAAGCCAGTATCCACCTGAATACATAACTGACAGAAAAGTTTCACAAAATACTTGTTCTTCCTCCCTATGACCCTACTCTGATCAATCATATTTTCTGTTAAGTCTATTTGTTTTCTAACTCTACACTGCTATAAAATAATGCTGGTCACAGTCCACTGAACTGATTTTGTGACCCACAATTGAGTGAGGTGCTTGTTTGAAAAAACATGGTTCTTGTAGTTTGAATTCTGAGGTCAATCCTTAAATTAAGGCATGTTTTAGGCGCATTTTATGAGAAAATCAAGACTGGTGTAAGCAGCTGCCAAAATCTATCAAGGCTATCAATATTACTGAGAGAAATTATATCCCATAAGCTGAGATTTATGTATGTTTGTATGTATTTATGCATTTTACTCAACAAACATTTTTCCCCCACTATCACCATTGCTGTGGTTACTATGTGCTAGATACTGCTAGACTCTGTGGTTACAAACATTTGTATCCCATAATCTCTCTCGAAGGAGCTTACAGACTGAGAGATGAGAACCAATTCAAGATTAAACTCTTTTCATAGAGTACTGTTGGAAAGGAAAAATTTTTCTTTACATTTCAAAGCCTCTCCTGGTTGGTCTAAGAATTAAATTGGCATAAGACGGATAAAAAGGAGAAAATCAAATTTAATTATTTTATGCAAAGGAATCCCACATATATGAGAAGTTCCAAGACAGAAAGGTAAAATGAAATATATATGTTATTCTGAGCTAAGGAATGGGATAGGGAACTGGGATTTTAGAGAGGAGGAGGACAAGTCACAGGACAGTAAGAATAACAGCAGATGTTGATAGATGTTTGATCTGCCATACAGATGGGACACTCAGATAAAAGTGACATCACATGCATTTCTAAGACAATTTTGTTGCTAGTAACAGAAATAATATCATAGAATTCATTTAACAAATATCTAATGAGTTCCTATTAAGTGCTGTACATTGTTCTAAGCAAAATAATAATAATAATAATAATTTAAAAAATAATAATAACAAAATTTAAAACAAAAACATTTATCTCTGGTAGTAATTCTCATTCTTGGAAAGAACCCAGTTAGAGTTTTTTAGGCATTTAAGAGAGGAACAAAAGTTTTTTTGAGCCCCAAAGTTCTTGATTGCTTTCAGCTTCACTCTACATGCCAAATTGGCACATTTTGGGGATACCTACTCTGACCCCCCTCAGTTTCTGGAACATCATTTTGGGAAAGCTGACCTTCATTTGTAGAACAATTTGGCTTTGACTGAGTTTCCACAAAATAAATGAGAAATCTCCAATTCTGGGGCCATCAGCTTAGAATTCCCACACTTTCCTCCCTTTTCTTTCGCCAAAGAGCTCCTCTTTTGTGGTTCCTATGCTCAGACAGAGTCAGTGGCCATGTAGGATTTCCTCAAGATGCACCAGGAAGGAGGAAAGAGGGACTCTAGGCACTCTGTTCTGAGGTATGGCCATCGGGGCAACGCCCTAGGTGGGCCAGGTTCTTAAGACCATTCAGGGAGTGACAAGATGAGTTCACTCCTCAAGGCATCTGCTTTTCTTTTCCAATGAGCTTATCACAAGAAGAGCCATACCTGCAGCCTGAGAAAGTGCAATAATAAGAGATCTAGGCTTCAGGCTCTTTTAGTACTTTATGTAACCTACACAAAAATGCTGGGAGGAAGTTTTGATGAGTCCAGTTTTAAAAATGAAGAAAGTGAATATACTGCATGCTGTCCAAGGTCCCACAGCTAGTAAATGGCAGTTAGGATTTGAGTTCAGGTGTAGGGGATTCTGAAGTTGCCTGTGGGTAGAGACTGTGGCTAATCCCAAGGAAAGGGGGAACATGAAAGGAAAATAATACTTGGCTAGAAGGCTCTGGGGTGGTGGGAAGGTCAACGTTTCCTCACCCCAGTCTTTGACCACTTAGCTTGCACTCTGCTGCCTTCTGTCCCTTCCCCCAAATTGTGGTTGTCTGACAAACACTAGAGCCAGGCCAAGGAGGACAGGCTAGAAGACATGGGCATCTTTGTGGTTGTCTTCATGGCCCCTCACAAAGCATTGTTCAAACTGCAAACAAAAGACACTTACTCAGTCTTGGCCTTTGGCCAGAGCAGATTTTCTGTCCTTTCCTCAAGGTCCCAGCTTAATTCACAGAAATGCATTAGTAGGGACCCAGAAAAGACTCATGCCTACAGTTCACAGGAAAGACATCCTTCCTGTTTTCCTGGAGATTATGCCTCAGGCTCTGCTCTCACAATGCCTCTTGGTGGAATAAGGATGACCTAAGGAGTTCTATCCTTAGTGAGAGTTTGCTGCAAAAGGGCTTATCCTCTGGATCAATGCAGTGGCTCCATATGTGCAGGCATGTGAGAAAGGCTAGATTCCTGCCCAAGATTCGTTGACTGTGCCAGCCATTTTTTCCTTGACTTGTAACAGCATCAATGTTTGGGAATACCTGGGCAGATATTCCCCATAAAATGTTCATGCTAAAGCATCAATGTTACATGAGTGCTTTTTTATTTCCATATCAAAGTATACATAAAAGAAATGTTTGTTCCTTGGGGAGAACACAAAAATAGAAGCCAAAGCCCTTTCCCATCTCCTACAGATAGTTGGCTTTGCCAGGGCCTTGCTTAGAAAATGGGTCATTTCAGATCCTTGAGTCTGCACTTTTTGGCCTTTTATCAAACTAATAAGTTTAATGTGAGAATCAAACCATTATTGCCAGGCAAGAACAAGTGGTCTAGGTTTCAGACAAAGCCATATAGAATTTCACAGACTAGAGCCAGTGTTATTCAAAGTTCAACACTCCCACCTCTAATTCAATTTATTTATTCAGCTAGGGACTTAGGGAATATACAATTTAAGCTGCAAAACAAGACTATAAAGGGTATTATATATCAATCTGGTTACCAAAAGAGAAGGCTACAGTCCAACTTCTCCTTGACACCATGTGGCTTTCTCAAGAGTCCTATATGTAAATCCAGAGGGCTTTGTGCTGACAAAGCCTTTTGATAAGATCAGCCTTAGAACTATAAAATTTTCACTGGGAAAACTAGAAAGAGTTTTATTTTGAATATGCCATAAGTTTTGAAGAGGTCCCTCCATTGTGCAGAAGTCTGGGGAGTAAGTTCAGAAGCCTAAAATTTGAAAGACTTAGCTGGTATGGGCTTTGATATGATTAGATCTGTATTTATGTGAAGTGACAGACTTTAAGGATCCTGGATAATGTGACCCCTCTCTTTGTGTTATGGGCTAAATTGTGGCCCTCCTCCCTTCCCCCTTCCATTTGTTGAAATCTCAACCCCCAGTACTTCAGATGTCACTGTTTCTGAGATAGGATCTTTATAGCGGTAATTAAGTTAAAATGAGGTCTTTATGGCGCACCCTAATCCAGTATGACTGGTGTCCTTATAAGATAAGGAGATTAAGACACAGACACACAGAGGAAAGACACAAGGAGATGTTCACCTATAAGACAAGGAGAGAGGTCTCCTTGAGAGAGGTCTCCAACCTATCAACACCTTGATCTCAAATTTCTAGACTCCAGAACTGTGAGATGATAAATTTCTGCTATTTAAACCACCCAGTCTGTGGTATTTTGTTATATCATTCCTAGTAAACTAATACACTTTGTAATAAAGAATGATCTTTATTACAGTTACAGTAATGACTTGGGAACATAGTGGGGTGACCTAGAAAACAAATCATTAAGCTATTGCTTCACAGAGACATTATAGTATAATGAATAAACAAGATATTCATCAACCTTCCCTGCCTCTTATGCCATGGTGTCCCACCCCTAAGCAGTGAAGATGACAGTGGTTTCAGGCCAGGAGTATAGAGGGGTATAAGATCAGGAGTGTCTATTGGGAGCTTTATTTTTGTAACAAGTATGAACTAACAATATAAATGCAGCTAGTGAAATGTTACTTTTGTTTATTCTTTTCAAACGGAATCAAATAGGACCTTAGGCCCTTATTCTGCTTAACTAGTAGAAAATCCATCTCAGTCATTAATGGGACTACCACCAAGGATTTTGCAGAGGTGACAAGATTTTACAGAGCCTCAAAGGATCAGAGAGACTGTTCTGGTGAGCACCAGAGGGCCATGGGTTCTGGGAGACCAGTGGACTTATTGCCATAAAAATGTGGGACTATCTCCAAGGACTGGGAGCACAAGGCATCTTCAGGTTTATCCTGAAGTTATCCCAGAAGGCCTGCCATCCTGAAGCACGGCCATGTAGAGAACCTGGTCCCTTTTTGGTGTTGGGGACTCTCTTTCCCCTGCTCTTCCAGGACATGGCATGTCACAAACTGGGCTCTGGGACTGGATGCAGTTAACAAATATGTTTGGCTGCCTTGCATGGAATTTAGCTCTTGTTTTAACTAAAACCACTCTACAGTAAATGTAAACCATGAACCAGCAGCTAGATGAAGGGACACCTGAACATCCAGCATTGTCTTCTTTCCTGATGAGCCCTAGTTGGCCAGTTGGTGGTAGGTAGCTGCTGCCTGGTCCCTATGGACCAGGTCTTCTAGTTGCTTCCTTTTTTTCTTTTCTTTTCTTTCTTTCTTTTTTTTTTTTTTTATTACATGCCACCCCTATAATTCTTGGAATTGACCATCCAGAGTAGGTTTACACAAAGGTAAGAAGAGAAGTTGTCTTCAGGAAACTTCATTCAGCCTTGTGATACAGACCTCTCAAAGGCAAGGAAGCACAAGGCCTTGGTGACCTGCTTGCAGTGGAGTTTTGGTAAAAATACAGGAAGAACAAAAGCTAAATTATATTATCTAGAATTTATATTGCCATATAGTATTTCACACACAAACAAGAAGCAAAATAAAGTAATTTAACATTTTTTTTTTTATCAATAGCTGTCTTAACATCATAGTTCCAAAGTGGCTGTACTTCTTCTCTCTTCTGCCAGTCTAACTGACAAGGAGAATGAAAGGTCTATTTTGGGAGGAATTCTGGACATGGATGCTGGGTAACAAATGTATCAGCGGTGGGCAACTTGTAGGTCTAATAATGTGAATTCGAAAGATGATGTACAGGTGTGAGATTGCCACATGCATCTGTGGAGTAGTCTGATGTTGCATGCAATAAGTAAAGAAATCAGTGAAGATTAATTACAAATAGTAGTAACAAGGACCACCATCATTGAGCACCTGCTTTTTCAGGTTAGATCAAGAGAATGACCTCATACAATTCTGGTGATTACCATTCTGGAGGAAAATGATAGCACCAGGATTTCGGTATTTCTTGCACCTATCAATTCTGCTCTTTCCTTTGTTAAAAACAGGTGGTGGGTATTAAGAAGGGCATGTATTGCATGGAGCACTGGGTGTGGTGCATAAACAATGAATCTTGGAAGACTGGAAGAAAATAAAATTAAATTTTAAAAAGCTTTTTTTTTTTTTTAAAGATTTTATTTATTTATTTGACAGAGAGAGATCACAAGTAGGCAGAGAGGCAGGCAGAGAGATAGGAGGAAGCGGGCTCCCTGCTGAGCAGAGAGCCCGATGCGGGCGGGACTCGATCCCAGGACCCTGAGATCATGACCTGAGCCGAAGGCAGCGGCTTAACCCACTGAGCCACCCAGGCGCCCAAATTTTAAAAAGCTTTTAATGTACTTTATTTTTTAGAGTAGCTTAGTCGTAGTTTTTAGAGTAGTTTTACTCATTTTTACTCATAGCAAAATTGAGAAGAAGTACAGAAATTTCCTATATTCCCTCTGCCCTTGCCTATATAAAGCACCCTCATGGTCAACATTCCCTACCATGTAGTGCATTTGATATAATTAATGAACCTACATTGACATGTAATGATCACCCTAAGTCCACAGTTCACATTAGAGTTCACTCTTGGCATTGTACATTCTATGGGCTTGGACAAATGTATCATAACTTGTATCCTTCATTATAATATCATGCAGAGCAGTTTCACTGCACAGAAAATACTCTATTCATCCCACCCTCTCCCAACCCGGGAAACCACTGATCTTTTTACTGTCTCCATAGTTTTGCCTTTTCCAGAATTCCATATAGCTGGAAGCATGCAGTTTGCTATTTTATTTTAAAAGTAATACATGGGCACTAATAATTTTTCTTTGTCTTTAGGTGCTTTTGCCATTTGAAAGAAGGTGAAGGATTCAAGTGAAGTCCCTCTGTCACTCATCCTTGAGTATCTCTGAGTAGGATGACTGAGAAGACTCTAGGTAAAAAAATAAATTTCCCAGGGAAAGGCAAAAGCCAGACCCCAGAAAAGGGGCTGGGAATTGGGCTTGAGAATTTCACTGCCTGCTTCCTGCCTTTTCCTTGCCCCGCACGGCATCCTCCTGCTTTCCTGAATGCCCACCATCTAGAGGAAGCTTCATCAGTTTTCTCTGCCAATAGACTGGACCCCAGACTAGCTGAGCAGGAAATAAAAATGAGTAACAAGCATAAAAAACACACTAAATACATTAGTAATGCAGAAATCTGGGAAATGGAAATAAATGCAAAGAGGAGGAAAAGCAACATATTTGGAGCCATCTGTTTCTGATGATGGATGAAGGACTCTAAAACCATAAAGCAGGAAAACAGACTTAGTTGGTTTTCACTTCTTTGATCTTCTCTAGAATCTGAGAAGTCAAGATGAACTTAAAAACATTTTAAGATGACACTAGGTGGTGATTTGGGATATTTTAAAAAACGTTATAGGATTTAACAACTATTAAAACATAAAAAAAGTTTTGGGGCACCTGGGTGGCTCAGTGAGTTAAAGCCTCTGCCTTCAGCTCAGGCTATGATCTCAGGGTCCTGGGATCGAGCCCCGCATTGTGCTATCTACTCGGCAGGGAGCCTGCTTCCCTGATCTCTCTGCCTACTTGTGATCTTTGTCTGTCAAATAAATAAATAAAATCTTTAAAAAAATAAAAAAAGTTTTTAATGTCCTCTTTATGTCAAATTAATTTATTTTAGTTGCTAAAATCGCCTTTAATTGGTACATTTAAAAATTTGTTTTCTGAAATCACAACATCCCGTATCAACATAATCGTTATTGCTACAACTCACATCTAGCTTAAAACTTCACAGTGTACTTTTCACATGGTCTATCTCATGAAATTTCATGTACCTATTGTTCAGAGTTTCTTTTTTTTCTCTTTACCATTATTTTTTTCCTTTTTAAAAATAGAGTTATTGGGGGCACCTGGGTGGCTCAGTGGGTTAAAGCCTCTGCCTTCGGCTCAGGTCATGATTCCAGGATCCTGGGATCAGGTCCCACATCGGGCTCTGTGCTCAGCAGGGAGCCTGCTTCCTCCTCTCTCTCTCTCTCTGTCTCTCTGCCTGCCTCTATGCCTACTTGCGGTCTCTGTCAAATAAATAAATAAAATCTTAAAAAAAAAATAGAGTTATTGGCCCAAGTATCCACCCAACCCAATGTTTTGTTTTGTTTTATTTTTATAAAGTTATAAAGTTGAGCAGCTGTCACTATAATCCAGTTTTGGAATGTTTCCATCACTCCAAAAAGTCCCCTTATGCCCATCTACAGTCAGTGTTAGCTCCCACTCCAGCCCCAGACTGCGGCTAATCTTTCTGACTCTGTAGGTTTGTCATTTTTAGACATTTTTTACCAATAGCATCACTCCATCTGGACTTTTCTTTCATTCAGCATAAGTTTTTGAGATTCATCTAAGTTGTATTATGAAACTATGGTATTGGCTCTCCTTTTAAAATTATAGACATTTTACAAACAAGAAAGACAATTATCATACGGTTTCACTCATATGTAGAACATAAGCAATAGTACAGAGGATCATAGGGGAAAGGAGGGAGATCTGAAGGGGGAGAAATCAGAAAGGCGAGATTCATCATGAGAGACTATGGACCCCAAGAAATAATCTCGGGGTTTTGTAGAGGAGAAGGATGGGGGAGAGGGTAACAGGGTGATGGATATCAAGGAGGACACGTGCTGTGATGAGCACTGGGTGTATACTTAACTAATGAATCATTGAACACTGCATCAACTAATTATGTACTATATAGTACCTAACTGAACATAATAAAAAAATAAAATAAGTAAAAAAGTTTAAAAATAAAATTATAGACATTTTAGTGGGATCACAGGTCATTTCATGGGTTTATGATCTACTTCTATTTCTTCTTTAGTAAAATATCTACTGAAATATTTCGCCTATTTTAAAATTGTATTGTTCATTTTCTTACTACTGAGTTGTAAGAATTCTTAACATATTCTAGATAGAAGTCTTTTATTATATATATGATTTGCAATTCTTTTCTCCCAGCCTGTGTCTTATATTTTCATTTTATTAATGCTATCTTTTGAAAGGAAAAGTTATTAATTTTTGCTAAGTCTAATATATGAAATACATTGTGATCATACTTTTGGAGTCATTTCTAAGTAGTCTTTGCCTAACTCAAGGTCACAAAGATTTCTTCCTATGTTTTTTCTAGAAGTTTTATAGTTTAACTTCTACATTTAGGTCAGTATCCTATTTTGAGTTGATGTTTGTGCATAGTGTGAAGTAAGGGTTTAATTTCATTTTTTGGCATAGATCTATATAGTTGTCACAGCAATATTTGTTGAAAACGTATCCTTTCATCATTCAATTATCTTTGCAACTTTGCCCCAAAATATTAGTTTATTACTTGACTTTCCATTCTGTTTTGTTCATCTTTGTGAATCCTTAATTTTACACTGTCTTGATCATTGTATCAATTGGAGCTTTATATTTTAAAAACAGTCAGAAGTTCTTTAAAAAAAAAAAAAAACTATTTATTTATTTATTTAAGAGAGAGAAAGAGCATGAGAGGTGAGAAGTAGACTCCCCACACTGCTGAGAGCCTGATGTGGGACTTGATCCCGGAACTCCAGGATCATGACCTGAGCTGAAGGCAGTGGCTTAATTAACCAACTGAGCCACTCAGGCATCCCAGAGGCTCTTCTTGATGAGATACATTTGTTCATACTCCTTGGCACACTCTCTGGAACTGAATCTAGTTACAGGTTACTTATCGACTTAGTTTCTTCAAGCTTAACCTTCCTTATAAGAATCATTAACCTTAAACTCATATATAGCCAAAGAAACTTGCCAGGAAAAAATGTCAAGGACCTTCCAAACCATGTATTTTAGTCATTTACGGGGGAATCAGTGTCCACCATAGTTTCATTTACAAAGGATGACACTGGCCAGATCTGACTCTTGTGTGGCTTAGATAAATAAAACCCATGGGTGCCTGAGTGTCTCAGTTGGCTGTGTGTCTGATTCTTGATTTCAGCTCAGGTCATGATCTCAGGATTGTGAGATTAAACCCCTCTTTGTTCTCGCGCTCAACAGGGAGTCTGCCTAGGTTTCTCTCCTTCCCTCTTCCTCTGCCCCACCCCTTGCTTTCTCTAAAAATAAATAAATAAATCTTAAAACAACAACAACAACAACAACAACAAAAAAAAACCCACAACAAACCCAAAGGCTTATTCCCTCAACTCTATAATAGGTTTGCACCTTCCATGAAAACCTGCTTGAAACCGTGGAGTGCCTTCCTGAGATATATACTACTTTGGCTTGTCACAAGCCTAGATTTCACTATCATAAATTATTACATGGTGTTCTGTCTTCTTGAATGAATATGGTTTCCCTTACTAATTTGCAAGCTCCATATCTTCTACTTTTTGTGCTCTATGTAGTAACCATCACATACTTGACAATAAATGGATTAGTGCTAGCTAATGGGCCAATTCCTTTGTAGAGATATAGCCCTTTTTCTGATTCTCTGTAGGGAAAATAAAGTGACCCAATTTGTATTTAGTGCTTAAAATCCTAGCTTTGCTACATTTAAAATTAATTTCTTTACTTCCTTTATCAGTTATTTATCAGTAGTATGATAAACTACCCCAAATTTAGTAGCTTAACATAATCACTATTTATTTAAAATTCTGAACTATGGTCCTGGGTAAGCTGGACAGTACTTTTGTTGGTCTCACCTGTGGTTATTCACAAGTAACATTCATCTGGAGGATTGGCTGTGTTGAATGATCCAAATTAGTCTCACCTCCATGGCTAATACCTCTGGTGAAACAGCTGGAACAGCTTGGGGCCTGGCTGGGACTTTGTCTCTCTATGTGATCTCTCCAGCAAATTTGTCAGATTTCTTAACACAATAGCTCAGAAATCCAAGAAAGTAAGGCCTCTAAGGTCCAGGCTTCAAAACTCATGTGCCATTTCTGCCGCATTTTATTTTTTTTTTTTTATTTTTTTTTAAGATTTTATTTATTTATTTGACAGAGAAATCACAAGTACACTGAGAGGCAGGCAGAGAGAGAGAGAAGGAAGCAGGCTCCCTGCTGAGCAGAGAGCCCGATGTGGGACTCGATCCCAGGACCCTGAGATCATGACCTGAGCCGAAGGCAGCGGCTTAACCCACTGAGCCACCCAGGCGCCCTCTGCCGCATTTTATTGATCATAACAAGTTATAATGCCAGAGCACAGGAAGTAGACTCCACCTCTTGATGGATGTAATAGCATGTACATTCAGTGGTAGGAGGAATTTGGGGCTACCATCTTTACAGATACTGTATCAATATCTGCAGTTACTGCAGATATCTCCTGACTTGAAATACTGCTGTTGTATGGTTTAAGTTCTTTTTTTATAAGATAACACAGAATAAATACTCAAAAAGTAGTATTTGGCTGGTTTTATAGGTGCTTCCTAGGAATGCCACAAAACAGGAAGAGGACATTAAAGACATTGGAAGTTAAACTTCACAGTTTTGTCAAGAGTTTTGTCCCAAGTCCCATGAATCCCATGGTGTTATGGTCATCTCTGCCAGTCATGATTCCAGTGTCCTGGAATCAAGCCCCTACCAGGTTCTGAACTCAGCAGGGAGTCTGCCTATCCCTCTCCCTCTGTCCCTTCCTCCCCCATGCACATGCATGCAAGTGCACACAAGTGCACACACTCTCTCTGCCATAAATAAAATAAAATAAAATAAAGATGCAAGTACCAATTACATGCTCTTTATAAGGGTCACATTTTATATACAAGGACACATTTCCAAAATAAAATGATGGAAAGAATACACAATTCCAATAAGGAAGCTGGTGTGGTTATATTAATACCAGACAATGTAGATGCCAAAACAAGAAGAATTACCAGAAATATAGAGGAACATTATTATTATAAGAGGATTTATTCATCAAGACAAAAAATCCTACTGAGCATCTAATAATAAATCATCATCATACTTGAAGCAAAAAATAATAGAAATAAATAGAGAAATGTCAGACATTTTAACTCCACTCTTTCAGTGATTTACAGAACAGTTAGACAAAAATGTGAATAGGGATATAGAAGACTTTAATAATACCATTAGTCACCCTCACTTAATTGTAGTGTTTTATATAAAATGCTACATCCAATTATACACATTTTTAAAATGCAAATGAAAGATTCACTTAAATATACCATATGCCATAAAACAAGTTGCAATAAATTTTAAAGGATTGACATCATAGAGACTTAATTTAGAAAATAAAAACAATATGATAGCTAGAAAATCCCCAAATATTTAGAAGGTAACAAACACTATTCTAAATGATCTATACATCCATAAAAGAAACACAAGAGAGTTAGAAAATATATTAAGTTGAATGATAATGAAAACACAAAATACCAACATTTGTATAAAATAGATGAATCCTATTTACCAGTTCTTCATGCCCTGTAGAAGACACTGTGGTTTCTTCCCCAACATCTGCCATTATTTTCTTAACAAATACTTGATATTCCTGTTATCTCACCCCATGTATCCAAGAATTTTGTATAAAACTGGTTCCCATGATTTCATTTCTTTTGATGGCTGCATAGTATTCCATTGTGTATATATTGCCATTTGCAACAACATGGATGGAACTAGAGCGTATCATGCTTAGCGAAATAAGTCAAGCAGAGAAAGACAACTATCATATGATCTCCCTGATATGAGGAAGTGGTGATGCAACATGGAGGCTTAAGTGGGTAGAAGAAGAATAAATGAAACAAGATGGGATTGGGAGGGAGACAAACCATAAGTGAAACCTGGTGATTCACAGACCTGTACCCCTGGGGATAAAAATATATGTTTATAAAAAATAAAAAATTTAAAAAAAAAAAACTGGTTCCCATGAGAGTCCTGGAGATGGGGCATAAAGTTTAGAATAAATTAATCAACACATTCCCATCTCTGGCCAGGATAATAGTTTACACAAGTATATGACTCAATCTGGACCAACAAGTAACAATAAATTCAAAACACAAATGATAAGGAAAGTTGTCATATCTTGCACCAGTAGGTCTAGATGTAAGTCAATTCCAGAGTTGGTTAAATCTACAACTCAATAATATTGTCAAGGACCCAACTGTCTTTCAATTTCTGGTTCTATCATCTCCATTGTCTTCTTATCAAGTTGTGGTTTATTCTATGAAGGATAAATTCAATAGAAGATAATATTCAGTAGAAGGAAAAGAATCATTTCTTCCTTGTGTGTTTCCCTTTAAGAATTGAAGAAATCTTTCCTAGAAACGTCTCTGCAGATTTCTGTTCACTCTGTATTGGCCAGAATTCATCAAATTCCATGCTTAAATCATGATTTGGACCAATGTTGGTTTTCCCCCATGGAGCTGGGGCCTAGCTACTTCCAAGCACAGGGAATGTGGGAAAACTAAGCTGGATCTGTCTTTTAGTAAGGAAGAAAAGGAGGATCAAATTTTGGGTGGAAACCAACAATATTTGCTACTCTGTATGATACCATTAAATATTGCACCAGGTTGAAACAGCTCAGAAATGTTACCTTTAAAGTATTTTATGTAATTGTATTGAATGATGTGTCATAGGGCATTAGGAAGGGGTTTTTACGGATAAAAAACTTCAACGTGAGGCAGGAATCCATCAGAATCCTAGAGGAGAACATACACAGTAACTTCTTCAACATTGGCCACAGCAACTTTTTCAAGATATGTCATCAAAGACAAAGGAAACAAGAACGAAAATGAACTTCATCAAGATCAAAAGCTTTTGCGCAGCAAGGGAAACAGTCAACAAAACAAAGAGGCAACCCACAGAATGGGAGAAGATATTCACAAATGACACTATAGACAAAGGGCTGATATCCAATATCTATAAAGAACGCCTCGGTATGCCTGGGTGGCTCAGTTGGTTAAGCGGCTGCCTTCAGCTCAGGTCATGATCCTGGAGTCCTGGGATCGAGTCCCATGTCGGGCTCCTTGCTCAGCAGGGAGCCTGCTTCTCCCTCTGCCTCTGCCTGCCTGTCTGATAAATAAATAAAATCTTAAAAAAAAAAAAGAACTCCTAGAGCTCAACACACACAAAACAGATAACCATGTCAAAAAATGGGCAGAAGACATGAACAGACACTTCTCCAAAGAAGACATACAAATGGCTAACAGATATATAAAAAATGTTCATCATCACTAGCCATCAGGGAGATCCAAATCAAAACCACATTACACCAGATACCACCTTACACCAGTTAGAATGGCCAAAATCAACCGGACAGTAAACACCATGTGCTGGAGAGGATGTGGAGAAAGGGGAACCCTTTTACACTGTTGTGGGAATACAATTTGGTGAAGCCACTTCGGAAAACAGTGTGCAGATTCCTTAAGAAATTAAAAATAGAGCTACCCTATGACCCTGCAATTGCACTATTGGGTATTTGCCCGCCAAATACAGATGTAGTGAAAAGAAGGGCCATCTGTACCCCAATGTTCATAACAGTAATGGCCACAGTCACCAAACTGTGGAAAGAAACAAGATGCCCTTCAACGGACGAATGGATAAGGAAGATGTGGTCCATATATACTATGGAGTATTATGCCTCCATCAGAAAAGATGAATACCCAACTTTTGTATCAACATGGGCGGGACTAGAAGAGATTAGGCTGAAAGTGTGAAATAAGTGAAATAAGTCAAGCAGAGAGAGTCAATTATTATGTGGTTTCGTTTATTTGTGGAGCACAAGGAATAACATGGAGGACATGGGAAGATGGAGAGGAGAAGGGAGTTGGGGAAATTGGAGGGGGAGACATACCATGAGAGACTATGGACTCTGAAAAACAAACTAAGGGTTTTGGAGGGGAGGGGAATGAGAGGTTTGGGAGCCTTTTGGTGGGTATTGTGGAGGGCATGTATTGCATGGAGCACTGGGTGTGGTGCATAAACAATGAATTCTGGAATGCTGAAAAGAAATAAATAATTTTTTTTAAATAAAAAAAGAAAAAACAGAAAGAACATCATATTCATGATCATTGATCTGCGTATTTGGACTAAAGAGGTTAATACAAATTCGGAAATACAAAAAAAAAAAAAAAAAGGAAAAAAAGGAGGAGGGGGAGGGGGAGGAGAAGTAGGAGAAGAAGAAGAAGAAGAAGAAGAAGAAGAAGAAGAAGAAGAAGAAGAAGAAGAAGAAGAAGAAGAAGAAGAAGAAGAAGAAGAAGAAGAAGAAGAAGAAGAAGAAGAAGAAGAAGAAGAGATTTTTATTAGGTGGATTTTAGGGGCAGAGAAAGAAGGATCCAGGACAGGGAACAGTGTGTATAAAGGCACAGAGACTTAGAACAGAAAAGCATATTCAGGGAATTTTAAGTACTATAATTTAACATGCTTGCAATAAAGAATGTAAGCCAAGAGCAGAGGTAGATAGATATGGCTAGATAGCTCTGCAGGGTCTAGATCACTCTGCTAAGGAGTTTAGACTTTATCTTATGGGAATGACAGTGTCATGTTGGATGGGTATTTTATAAAACTCATACTGGTAGTCTTGTGGAAGAGGAGTGAGTCAGAAGGATGGGTGGTCAGTGAGGAAGTCCTCCCAACAAACCAGGAAGGAGGAGAGGGTTGAAGTATGTAGGTAAAGAGGAGAGGACATTTGAGAGATATCTAGTAGGCAGAATCAACAGAACTTAAGGGTCAATGAAGTTAAAACGGCCTACAGCTGCCTCACACGGGAAGCAGAGGTTTCACAGAAAGGAAAAAAAAAAGTAGTGGAATTTTATTTTAACTACATTTTTTATTCCAACAAGATGAACTAAAAACATTTGTTTGAACTTGTGCTCCAGTAAAAGATCTTGAGCTTGTGCTCAAGTAAAAGGTCTTGATCTGTATATCCATCTTTTTCTGCAAATTTCTTAATGTATCTATTATTTGCTAACTTTAGGTCATTTGCAAATCTGCTTTGTTGAATGCTTTTTCTCTTACCTGTGGATTATATTTTTCTATTTCTTTTAATCTCTACAAAATTTTGATTGTATATTGGACATTGTGAATGGCATGGTATAGAAATTCTAGATTGGATTATGTTCTTATAAACATTTAGAGTTCTATTCTGACAGGAAGTTAATACCCCATGTAAATCTTTCCTTTATGGGATTTTGCACCCCCTTAATTTTTAGCCACTGTGGCAGTTTCAAACTATGATTTCTGGTTTTTTAAGTCAGTAAGACTGTGGCCTTTGCTTGAGATCTACTCCCCATGTAGACTGTGAAGGAGTGTCCAGAGGGGGGGATAAATTGGATAAATGGGGATCTCATCTTGTCTTTTTAATTTTTTTCCCAATAGTTGAATCTTCTCCAGTTTCTGCCTATTTTGCTCCCTCTCTAGTGCCTCCAAATGGTTGTAGTTTATCTTTTGTTTGAAGTTTATAATTGATGCTGGCAGGAAAGTTAGTCTAGTATAAACTATTTTGTTATTTCTAGGAGCTAGAAATCTCCAAGGCCCTTAAATACATTATCTTATTTAATTTTTACCACATCTCTGTGAGGATCAGTGTCACACAGCTAGTTTGTGATGGAAAGGAGGCTAACTGGACAATTTGATTCTAAAACCTGTACATAATCATTAGGTACGTTCTCTCCATGTATGTGTGAAAACCCATGTGACTCTGAAGTAGTAAGCACTGAGGTGATGTCAGAGTCATTATACATTACACTGGTAATGTGGGGACATAAACAGTTGTCATTCTTGATAAGGCAAATGTGTTCTTCATGAGGGTATGTGTCCTTAGGACTATAATGATAAGGATCTTTCTTATGACCACAGATAGATTTACAGTGTGTAGCCATCAAATCAGGAGTTTGATTCAACAAGCAGAAGAGGGATGTTGGTGAGTACATTCAAAATATCTGGAATCTTCTAGAAAATAAACTAGAGGAGAATTTAAAGAGAATGTGTTGGTACTATATTGTTATGCAGCTATACAGGTGGGACACTGAGCTAGATAAAATATTGATGTAACAAAGCATAATTTTTAATGGGCTCGTGGGACCTGGGGTTATTGAACTTTTAAAGCTTTAACTGACTGGAAAGAATGGGACTCCAACAACCACATATAATGTTTCATTGAGAAATTGTGTTCAGGCAACTGCCAAGCAATTGACTCAAAATAATTGTAGAATAATAGCAATAAATAACATTTTATTATGGCATATTCTGTGCTTAGACTGTGACTAATTTCTTATATGCATCATTTCACTTAATCCTCATAGCAATTTTACATGATATGCACTATTATTTTACTATTTTACTATTTCATAGACAAAGAAACTAAAACATAAGGAGGTAAGTGACTTGATCAGGGTCATACAAATAGTAAGTTCTTCAACTTTATACCACCTCTAGTGTCAAGGAAATGGCACCCTGGGATAGATATAGATATGGATAGATATAGATATATGATCTCAATATAAATATATCTCATAGGGTCTTATATAAAGATATATACATTATCTCCTACATCTATCTATCCATCCACCCATCAATTTTATATAAATATGTTTATATTTAGCTTCATAACTGAGCTATTCAGTAAGATTTTTCCCTCCTAAATATTGAGAGTTGAAATTGGAGTCACGAAATAGCCTCAGGTAGAACTTAAACTGGGAGAATATAAAATTTTGGGAATGGAGGATCAGCTATTCTTTTGCATTGAGAAACAGAAAGATGGAAAAGAGAGAGAGAGATGAAGAAAAAGAGAAAGGGAGAGACAGAGAAATTAAGAGAAGCAGGGACAAGAGAACTATGGGTTGCCAGACAGAAAAATGGCAAAGGGCAGAAGGACTGCCCTGGTTTTAGATGCTTTGCATTTCTGTGTTCTTATCCTTCATGGGGCTCAACCATACTTCTTGTCCTTGGGTTTTACAAGATTTGTTTTGTATCCTTAAGATAACCCATTTTTCTTAATCCACTTTTAATGCATTTTTGTTACTTGCAAGACTAAAGAAGAGTGGTACTTTAGGAGGTAATGATTTCAACTTAAAACAGCCCGAGTTTGCAGTACCAGAACAGAGCTGTTCAGTAATCATCTCAGGACTGGACCCAAGAACAGACGAGAGTTTAGCAATATGCAGAGCCAGCCCCACAAAGAAAAGGATCTTTCTATCCTGACAATGAAGTTGATTTGTTACACAGCAGTAGACTTTTGTTTTCCTGTTTGAAGATTTTTTGTAATTCCTTGGCAGTTCTTGTTCTGAGCAGCATCTCTCTTTATAAAGCTCTATGAATAGAATAATAGAAGGTACAAGAGATTGGGCTTATCATGTATGGATGTTAGAAAATTCCCTGAAAGCATATTTTTTTTTTCTTCCTAATTCCCCTTACAAAATCCCAGCATACGTTATTTTCCTCTGAGTTTTTTGTTAATTTGTTTGGTCTTTCAGAAAAGTGGAGAGGGAAAAGCAGTCGTAATTCAAAGTTTCTTTTAAGCATTTGATATTTAAACCTCAGTGTACTTGCACTCTGGACTATTGGAATACATTTTTTTTTTTTTTTGAGAATTAACTTTGGTAAATTAAACCTCAACTAAAGAATAAAGCTCATTTGAATTTTTTGTTTTGGAGCTTCTCAGTGAATTTCCATCCCTGCCCCCCTCAGTGAATTTCTAAGACTTGCTTGATTTCCAGGTGTTCTCTCTTTGGGCTAATGGGTCTAAAATATAACTTAAAAAACAAATTGGTTCTTTCCACAGTTTGGTGACCGTGGCCATTGCTGCTATAAACATTGGGGGTACAGATGGCCCTTCTTTTCACTACATTTGTGTCTTTGGGGTAAATACCCAGTAGTGCAATGGCAGGGTCATAGGGAAGAACCAAGATGCCCTTCAATGGACGAATGGATAGGAAGATGTGGTCCATAAACACTATGGAGTATTATGCCTCCATCAGAAAGGAGGAATACCCAAATTTTGTAGCAACATGGACGGGACTGGAAGAGATTATGCTGAGTGAAATAAGTCAAGCAGAGAGAGTCAATTATCATATGGTTTCACTTATTTGTGGACCATAACAAATAGCATGGAGGACATGGGGAGATAGAGAGGAGAAGGGAGTTGGGGGAAATTGGAAGGGTAGGTGAACCATGAGAGACTATGGACTCTGAAAAACAATCTGGGGGTTTTGAAGGGGCGGGGGTGGGAGGTCGGGGTACCAGGTGGTGGGTATTATAGAGGGCATGGATTGCATGGAGCACTGGGTGTGGTGCAAAAATAATGAATACTGTTATGCTGAAAATAAAAAATAAATTAAAAGAAAAGAAAAGAAAAAACAAAAAAAACAAACAAACAAACAAACAAAACAAATTGGGAAGCCACTTTTGACAACAGATTTAGTTGAGATCAGAGATGTAAGATGTATCCAGACATTTCAGACCCAACAAGAATGCTGAAGGAAAAGCTGAGGAAAATTAGAAGACCAAATTATGGAAGTAACTGATTTGGAAAAGACTCCCATGGAACATCGACAACCTAGTGGTCCCACTAGGGATTAAGAAATGTAAGTGATTTGGGCCATTTTACTTGCTTTGAAAACCACACAAAAAATTAGTTTTTCCATTTTACTTAGGTTTGGAACTTCTATATGCAAAATGAATTCAAACAGATGTGTTTGATTTCAAATGTTCTCCCAAAAAACCATGTCTGTACCTCCACAGACTAAAGTGACATGGGGCAAAGTGGAAAATGGGGGTCCTTATGTAATTATGCATTTATCTTATTTTCCTCCAGATGGTGAAACAGTCAGGCCCAAGTCAAGATGGCTGCAAATGACCTCTGAAAACATATGTTGAGTTTCATAAAACTATAAGGCAAAATTAAACTTGGAAATCCAAAGATTTCATTGAGCTCCAGGGAAAAAGATGAAAGAGGTGGGGGAAGGGATAGAATATTTGAAGGAGAAGACCTTCTTGAAAATCTCTGAATTTCATCTGTTTACATTGGTATTTTGTAGTTTTCTATTGGGGTCCTTTTAATGAGAGTTAGGAATGTCATTTGTCTCAGTCTAAGGTGCTGATTATAACTAATACACACACACACACATATATGGTACTATCACCACCATCACCATCACTATTATCACCATCACCATCACCATTACCTTCACCAACACACCACCACCCTCAATGTTTGAAGGCACACTCCAGCTCCCAAGCTAAAAGCAAGGACAAAACATTAGTATGCAGAAGTCAGCATAACCTGAATTCATATTTAGCAAGTCTGAGGAGGATTAAAGTCCTAAATTAACAGCCATCTTTTATAAAATTCCTCCAAATCAACCCTTCTCCTATGTCATAGATCATGCATTAGCATCCGATCTTATTTGGCATTTTACTCCACAATTCAGCCAAACCCTTATTTATGTAATTTAACTTATTTCAGGTCTACATCTCATTGATGTTCCTTTCATTTTTTTAAAAACTATATTCTTTGTATTTACTTTGATACATCATTGCATAGTTAGATGAGTGGGAATAGCTCTGTGTTTTTTAAGTTGCTAACACTAAGATAACCACTTACTCTTTTGAGTATCTTAAGGAGAAATCTAACCTCAATACATGTGCCAGCAAATGCATGGATTCTTTGTGCTGAAATTTTCGGGGATCATGACTAATGTCCAGTGCAGAGCACATTTAATGACTTTTGGTGTTAGTTGATCTTGTTTCACCATTTGAAAAATCAGCATTAGAAAATCTATCTATCTATCTATCTATCTATCTATCTATATATATATATGTCATTCAAGCTGTAGTATGTATCATTTGTTCATTCCTTTTTATTAACGAATAGTGTCCCAGTGTACAGATGTACTTTAGTCTAGCCATTCATGGTTCCAAGGACATTTGGGTTGTTTTGAGGTTTCGTTATCACAAGTAAGTTTACTGTGAACATTTGTGTGCAAGTTTGTGTGTGAACATGTTTTTATTACTCTGGGATAGATGCTGATGAGGGCTCCTTATAGTAAGCATATGTTTTATTTTATAAGAAAGTGCAAAGCTATTTTCCAGAGAGGCTTCACCATTCTGTATTTCCCAGAGATGTCTGAGAGATCCACTATCTCCACCTCCTTGCCAGCATTTGGTATTTTCATTATTTTTTTAAATTTTAGCTATTTTAATTAAGGTATAGTATTATCTCAAATATCTCATTATGACTTTATTTTGCACTTCCCTAATGACTAATAATTTTGAACAGATTTTCATGTACTTATCATCTATATACATCTATATATCTTCTCTGGTGAAATGTCTGTTCAAGACTTTGTTATTTTTTAATTGAATTATTTGTTTATTTACTGCTCCTTCCCCCCCCCCCCAATTTTGTTGGGACACCTGGATGGTTCATCTGGTTGTGTGTCTGATTCTTGATTTCATTCAGGTCATTATCTCAGGATCATGAGATCAAGCCCCATGTTGGGCTCCAGACTGAGAGTATAGCATGCCTAAAATTCTGTCTCTCCCTGTGCCCATCTCCTCCAGCTCTCTCTTTCTCTTAAAAAGAAAGAAAGAAAAAAAGAAAAAAAAAAGAAAGAAAGAAAGAAAGAAAGAAAGAAAGAAAGAAAGAGAAATTTTGTTTTACTGTGAAATGATTTCCACAAAAGTCTAGTTAACATCTGTTGCCATACATAGTTGCAAATTTATTCTTCTTGTGATGAGGACTTTAAATCTACTCTCAGCAACTTTCAAATGTGTAGTACAGTATTATTAATTATAGTTACATTCTGCACATTATATCCTGTGACATTTATTTTATAACTGGAAGTTTGTAACTTTTTAAAAAGATGTTAACAGTGGTATATTTTAGAATTATATCTTTATCACTATTATTATTCCCTGTTTTGAAGACTAAATATGCAACACACATCCTTGCAGGAATTCTCAGATCATTTAACATGTTTAGTTAATCCTATTCCTACTTCGTTTTTTTTTCTTTATTTGTCATTTTTTAAACTTATCTGACTATCGCTAACTTTAAAAATTTTTTTATTTATTTTTAAAATTTCTTTTCAGTGTTCCAGAATTCATTGTTTATGCACCACACCCAGTGTTCCATGCAATACGTGTCCTCCACAATACCCACCACCAGACTCACTCAACCTCCCATCCTCCCTCCCCTCCAAAACCCTCAGTTAGTTCCTCAGAGTCCACAGTCTCTCGTGATTTATTCCTCCCTCCAATTTCCCCCAACTCCCTTCTCCTCTCCATCTCCCCATGTCCTCTGTGTTATTCCTTATGCTCCACAAATAAGCAAAACCATAGATAATTGACTCTCTCTGCTTGACTTATTTCACTCAGTGTAATCTCGTCCAGTCCCATCCATGTTGATACAAAAGTTGAGTATTCATCCTTTCTGATGGAGGCATAATACTCTATAGTTTGTAACTTTTGATTCCCTTCATCCATTTCACACACCTCCACCTGTCACCTCTGATAATCACCAATCTAGTCTTGGTATCTATGAGCTCATTTTCATCTTTAAAAAAATTCTACGTATAAGAGAGATCATACAATATTTGCCTTTCTCTGTTTCACTTATTTCATTGATCTCACTTCAGAAATTTGATTAAGCCAGTATCCATGATAATATTCCTTCCTCCTACTCACCCTTAATTAGGATTTAATTGTTCCTATCTCCTTGCTTTTGATCTGCTAGGCTCTTCTCTATCAAATGCTTTCCCCTCTATCCTAAGTTTATCCTGAGTTATCCATTCTGAATAATTAGCACAAATCCTGTCTCCTCCAAGAAACCTTCCTTAGTGGGTCAAACCCTTCATGGTTTCTCTTTTCTTGACCTTTGATTACCTTTTTATAGTCATTACTGTACAACATAATGAAGGAAAGTGCAAGTAATCTCTGCTTAGGATGCTATCTGTTTTCACCGTACCTGGTGCTGTATTTGGACCCTAAGGATCCACTATTTGTAAGAATGCATGAATCTTTTATGTCCCACTAAGGGGAAAAAATGTTAACTTTAAAATATTGTATGCTACCAAATATAACACATGCTGATTTTAGAGATGCTAAAATGTGAGGGCAATATGAATCTTGGAATGGAAAAAGTAACACTTTATATAGACTGTATTTGTATTGATGGGTTCATTTTAAGGTATGTGTTCAAGGGCACCCCTATGGTAGAGTCAGGCTTTGCATGGCTACCATGTTCTGGGACCAATTAGAAACCTCTTTCTGCTAGTTAGTCTTGAAGGTTTTGTACACACTGGCTGTGTCCTTGGATACTTAGAGGATTCTTGACCTCAAAATACTAATCACAGTATTAACATATGATCCAACAATTCTACTTCTAAGAATTGAAAGCAGGGACTCTAACAGATATTTGTACATATTCATAGCAGCATTATTTACAGTAGGAAAAAAAAGAACCCAATGTCCACTGGTGATGAATAGAAAACGAAATGTATTTCCATACATTGGGACATTATTTGTCCTTTAAAAGAAAGAAAACTCTGACACATGCTACAACGTGGATGAACGTTGAGGACATTTTGCTAAATGAAATAAGCCTGTCACAAAGAGACAAGTATTATATGACTCCACTTATATAAGGTACCTAGCCAAACTCAAGGAGACAGAAAATAGAATGAGGAAGAAGGAATGTAGAATTTTTGCTTGATAGGTATAGGGTTTCGGTTTGGGAATAAGAGTAAGTTCTTTGTTTATTTTTAATAATTTTGTATTTTTTATAAACATATTTTTATCCCCAGGGGTACAGGTCTGTGAATCGCCAGGTTTACACACTTCACAGCACTCACCAAAGCACATACCCTCCCCAATGTCCATAACCCCACCCCCATTCTCCTAACCCCCTCCCCCCCAGCAACCCTCAGTTTGTTTTGTGAGATTAAGAGACACTTATGGTTTGTCTCCCTCCCAATCCCATTTTGTTTCATTTATTCTTCTCCTACCCACTTAAGCCCCCATGTTGCATCACCACTTCCTCATATCAGGGAGATCATATGATAGTTGTCTTTCTCTGCTTGACTTATTTCGCTAAGCATGATATGCTCTAGTTCCATCCATGTTGTCGCAAATGGCAAGATTTTATTTCTTTTGATGGCTGCATAGTATTCCATTGTGTATATATACCACATCTTCTTTATCCACTCATCTGTTGATGGACATCTAGGTTTTTCCATAGTTTGGCTATTGTGGACATTGCTGCTATAAACATTCGGGTGCACATGCCCCTTCGAATCACTACATTTGTATCTTTAGGGTAAATACCCAGTAGTGCAATTGCTGGGTCATAGGCCAGTTCTATTTTCAACATTTTGAGGAACTTCCATGCTGTTTTCCAGAGTGGTTGCACCAGCTTGCATTCCCACCAACAGTGTAGGAGGGTTCCCCTTTCTCCGCATCCTCGCCAGCATCTGTCATTTCCTGACTTGTTGATTTTAGCCATTCTGACTGGTGTGAGGTGATATCTCATTGTGGTTTTATTTGTATTTCCCTGATGCCAAGTGATATGGAGCACTTTTTCACGTGTTTGTTGGCCATCTGGATGTCTTCATTGCAGAAATGTCCGTTCATGCCCTCTGCCCATTTCTTGATTGGATTATTTGTTCTTTGGGTGTTGAGTTTGCTAAGTTCGTTATAGATTTTGGACACTAGTCCTTTATCTGATATGTCATTTGCAAATATCTTCTCCCATTCTGTCAATTGTCTTTTGGTTTTGTTAACTGTTTCCTTCGCTGTGCAAAAGCTTTTGATCTTGATAAAATCCCAATAGTTCCATTTTTGCCCTTGCTTCCCTTGCCTTTGGCGATGTTCCTAGGAAGATGTTGCTGCGGCTGTGGTCGAAGAGGTTGCTGCCTGTGTTCTCCTCAAGGATTTTGATGGATTCCTTTCGCACATTGAGGTCCTTCATCCTCACATTTCGCACATTGAGGCTGTCTTTTTTCCATTGGACATTCTTTCCTGCTTTGTCGAAGATTAGTTGACCATAGAGTTGAGGGTCTATTTCTGGGCTCTCTATTCTGTTCCATTGATCTATGTGTCTGTTTTTGTGCCAGAACCATACTGTTTTGATGATGACAGCTTTGTAATAGAGCTTAAAGTCCGGAATTGTGATGCCACCAACTTTGGCTTTCCTTTTCAATATCCCTTTGGCTATTCGAGGTCTTTTCTGGTTCCATATAAATTTTAGAATTATTTGTTCCATTTCTTTGAAAAAGATGGATGGTACTTTGATAGGAATTGCATTAAATGTGTAGATTGCTTGAGGTAGCATAGACATTTTCACAATATTTATTCTTCCAATCCAGGAACATGGAACATTTTTCCATTTCTTTGTGTCTTCCTCAATTTCTTTCATGAGTACTTTATAGTTTTCTTAGTATAGATTCTGTGCCTCTTTGGTTAGGTTTATTCCTAGGTATCTTGTGGTTTGGGGTGCAATTGTAAATGGGATTGACTCCTTGATTTCTCTTTCTTCTCTCTTGTTATTGGTGTAGACAACTGATTTCTGTGCATTGATTTTATATCCTGACACTTTACTGAATTCCTATACAAGTTCTAGCAGTTTTGGAGTGGAGTCTTTTGGGTTTTCCACATATAGTATCATATCATCTGTGAAGAGTGATAGTTTGACTTCTTCTTTGCCGATTTGGATGCCTTTAATTTCCTTTTGTTGTCTGATTGCTGAGGCTAGGATTTCTAGTACTATGTTGAATAGCAGTGGTGATAATGGACATCCCTGCCATGTTCCTGACCTTAGCGGAAAAGCTTTCAGTTTTGCTCCATTGAAAATGATATTTGTGGTGGGTTTTTCATAAATGGCTTTGATAATATTGAGGTATGTGCCCTCTATCCCTACACTTTGAAGGGTTTTGTTCAGGAAGGGATGCTGTACTTTGTCAAATGCTTTTTCAGCATGTATGGAGAGTATCATATGGTTCTTGTTCTTTCTTTTATTGATGTGTTGTATCACATTGACTGATTTGCGGATGTTGAACCAACCTTGCAGCCCTGGAATAAATCCCACTTGGTCGTGGTGAATAATCCTTTTAATGTACTGTTGAATCCTATTGGTTAGTATTTTGGTGAGAATTTTCGCATCTATGTTCATCAAGGATATTGGTCTATAGCTCTCTTTTTTGATGGGATCCTTGTCTGGTTTTGGGATCAAGGTGATGCTGGCCTCATCAAATGAGTTTGGAAGTTTTCCTTCCATTTCTATTTTTTGGAACAGTTTCAGGAGACTAGGAATTAGTTCTTCTTTAAGTGTTTGGTAGAATTCCCCTGGGAAGCTGTCTGGCCCTGGGCTTTTGTTTGTTTGGAGATTTTTAATGACTGTTTCAATCTCCTTTCTGGTTATGGGTCTGTTCAGGCTTTCTATTTCTTCCTGGTTCAGTTGTGGTAGTTTATATGTTTCTAGAAATGCATCCATTTCTTCCAGATTGTCAAATTTGTTGGTGTAGAGTTGCTCATAGTATGTTCTTATAATTGTTTGTATTTCTTTGGTGTTAGTTGTGATCTCTCCTCTTTCATTCATGATTTTATTTATTTTGGTCCTTTCTCTTTTCTTTTTGTTAAGTCTGGCCAGGGGTTTATCAATTTTATTAATTCTTTCAAAGAACCAGCTCCTAGTTTCGTTGATTTGTTCTATTGTTTTTTTGGTTTCTATTTCATTGATTTCTGCTCTGATCTTTACGATTTCTCCTCTCCTGCTGGGCTTAGGGCTTCTTTCTTGTTCTTTCTCCAGCTCCTTTAGGTGTAGGGTTAGGTTGTGTACCTGAGACCTTTCTTGTTTCTTGAGAAAGGCTTGTACTGCTATAATATTTTCCTCTCAGGACTGCCTTTGTTGTGTCCCACAGATTTTGAACCATTGTATTTTCATTATCATTTGTTTCCATGATTTTTTTCAATTCTTCTTTAATTTCCCGGTTGACCCATTCATTCTTTAGAAGGATGCTGTTTAGTCTCCATGTATTTGGGTTCTTTCCAAACTTCCTCTTGTGGTTGAGTTCTAGCTTCAGAGCATTGTGGTCTGAAAATATGCAGGGAATGGTCCCAATCTTTTGATACCTGTTGAGTCCTGATTTAGGACCGAGGATGTGATCTATTCTGGAGAATGTTCCATGTGCACTAGAGAAGAATGTGTATTCTGTTGCTTTGGGATGAAATGTTCTGAATATATCTGTTATGTCCATCTGGTCCAGTGTGTCGTTTAAGGCCTTTATTTCCTTGTTGATCTTTTGCTTGGATGATCTGTCCATTTCAGTGAGGGGAGTGTTAAAGTCCCCTACTATTATTGTATTAGTGTTGATGTGTTTCTTTGATTTTGTTATTAATTGGCTTAGATAGTTGGCTGCTCCCACGTTGGGGGCATAGATATTTAAAATTGTTAGATCTTCTTGTTGGACAGACCCTTTGAGTATGATATAGTGTCCTTCCTCATCTCTTATTATAGTCTTTGGCTTAAAATCTAATTGATCTGATAGAAGGATTGCCACTCCTGCTTTCTTCTGATGTCCATTAGCATGGTAAATTCTTTGCCACCCCCTCACTTTAAATCTGGAGGTAACTTCGGGCTTAAAATGAGTTTCTTGTAGGCAACATATAGATGGGTTTTGTTTTTTATCCATTCTGATACCCTGTGTCTTTTGATTGGGGCATTTAGCCCATTTACATTCAGGGTAACTATTGAGAGATATGATTTTAGTGCCATTGTTTTGCCTGTAAGGTGACTGTTACTGTATATGGTCTCTGTTCCTTTCTGATCTACCACTTGTAGGCTCTCTCTTTGCTTAGAGGACCCCTTTCAATATTTCCTGTAGAGCTGATTTGGTGTTTGCAAATTCTTTCAGTTTTTGGTTTTTTTTTTTGAAGCTTTTAATCTCTCCTTCTATTTTCAATGATAGCCTAGCTGGATACAGTATTCTTGGCTGCATGTTTTTCTCGTTTAGTGCTCTGAATATATCATGCCAGCTCTTTCTGGCCTGCCAGGTCTCTGTGGAAAAGTCTGCTGCCAATCTAATATTTTTACCATTGTATGTTACAGACTTCTTTTCCTGGGCTGCTTTCAGGATTTTCTCTTTGTCACTAAGGCTTGTAAATTTTACTATAAGGTGACAGGGTGTGGGCCTATTCTTATTGATTTTGAGGGGTGTTCTCTGAACCTCCTGAATTTTGATGCTTGCTCCCTTTGCAATTTTGGGGAAATTCTCCCCAATAATTCTCTCCAGTATACCTTCTGCTCCCCTCTCTCTTTATTCTTCTTCTGGAATCCCAATTATTCTAATGTTGTTTCGTCTTACAGTGTCATTTATTTCTCAAATTCTCCTCTCGTTGTCCAATAGCTGTTTGTCCCTCTTTTGCTCAGCTTCTTTATTCTCTGTCATTTGGCCTTCTATATTGCTAATTCTTTCTTCTGCCTCATTTATCCTAGCAGTGAGAGCCTCCATTTTTTATTGCACCTCATTAATAGCTTTTTTGATTTCAACTTGGTTAGATTTTATTTCTTTTATTTCTCCAGAAAGGGCTTTTATGTCTCCCGAGAGTGTTTCTCTAATATCGTCCATGCTTTTTTCGAGCCCGGCTAGAACCTTGAGAATTGTCATTCTGACCTCTAGATCTGACATATTACCAATGTCTGTATTGATTAGGTCGTTAGGCTTCGGTACTGCCTCTTGTTCTTTTTTTTTTGTGGTGAATTTTTCCGCCTTGTCATTTTGTCCAGATAATAGTATATGAAGGAGCAATTAAAATACTAAAAGGGTGGCAACAACCCTAGGAAAATATGCTTTAACCAAATCAAAAGAGATCCCAAATTGTGAGGGGGGAGAAAGGGGATAAAAAGAGGTTCAGAAAGATAGAAAGAAAAAGGAAAAAAAAAAGAATTAAAAAAAGAAAATGAATAAAGAAAATGAATAAAAGAAAATGAATAAAAAAGAAAAATATATATATTAGATAAACTAGTTAAAAAACGTTAAAAAAGAAAAGGGTAAAATTTAAAAAAAATTTTAGCAGAAGAAGAGAAAAAAAATAAAAAAGAAAAAATATTAAATTAACTGCAAGACTAAAAAATCACAGGGAGAAAGCCATGAGTTCCATGCTTTGCTTTCTCCTCCTCTGGAGTTCTGCTGCCCTCCTTGGTATTGAAACTGCACTCCTTGGTAGGTGAACTTGGTCTTGGCTGGATTTCTTGTTGATCTTCTGGGGGAGGAGCCTGTTGTAGTGATTCTTAAGTGTCTTTGCCCCAGGTGAAATTGCACCACCCTTACCAGGGGCCGGGCCGCGTAATCCGCTTGGGTTTGCTTTCGAAGCTTTTGTTCCCTGAGCGCTTTCCGTAGAGTTCCAGAGGACGGGAATACAAATGGCGGCCTCCTGGTCTCCAGCCCGGAGGAGCCGAGAGCCCGGGGCCCCACTCCTCAGTGCGCCCTCAGAGAACAGCGCCCAGTTACTCCCGTCTGCCTGACCTCCGGCTGCGCTCCGAGCTCACCAAGCCTGCGACCGGTTCAAGGTATCCCCGAGCTGTGAGCTTACTGTTGGCTCTCTGTAGCCGGTTTTCCCGTTCAAATACCCACAAGCTCTGTGACACTCAGACACCCCCGATCCTTCTGTGACCCTGCGGGACCTGAGGCCATGCTGACACCGCGTGGGCTTCGTCCCAGTTTAGCCTCTGGAGCGATGTCCCCAGCGGAACAGACCTTTAAAAGTCCTGATTTTGTGCTCCGTTGCTCTGCCGAATGCCGGGAGCTGGCCCCTCCCCCCCGGGGTCTATCTTCCCTTCGCTTTGGATTCACTTCTCCGCCAGTCCTACCTTTCAGAAAGTGGTTGTTTTTCTGTTTCTAGAATTGCTGTTCTTCTCTTCCATCTGCCAATGGATTTGCAGGTGTTTGCAATCTTTAGATAAGCTATCTAGCTGATCTCCTGCTAGCTGATGTAGTCTCAGCCTGCTACTTCTCCGCCATCTTGACTCCCTCTCTGGGAATATGAGTAAGTTCTGGAGATAGATAATTGTGAATTACTTAATGCCACAGAAATGTATACTTAAAATAACTAAAAGGGTAAATTTTGTTTTGTATATGTATCACAATAATTTTTTTAAAAAGTTTCTTGAGTGCTAAGATCATAGCCATTTTTTGAGGGGTTTCCCCAAAGTAAGCCATAGCAAACCTTCAATGAGTGGGTATTGGAAGGTTATTCAGGAATAAATCCTCACCCTCAGCAAGCTTATAATCTTACTGTTGTGTTTTCTGGTACATACAGATATGTGTGGAACCTGCACATCCAAGATGAGATAATAGCAAATGTGTGATAGCGCAAAAGAGGATCTGCGCGAAGACTAAGTAGTTAACTCTAAGTAAGGGAAAGTCACTTTCCAAGGTGGAACAATTTAGGAGGGTTTCATGGAATAAATGTCTTAAACTGAGTCTTAAAGAATATGTTAGTAATTAGAGTAGAATGTGTCCGGCTTCAAGGTAGATGGACAAGCAGAAGAAAAGGCTTGGAGGCCCATAAGTTCAGAGGGGAGGTCAGGGACAAGAAGGCCACTGTGAGCAAGTGGTAAGAGATGGCACAGGATTGGAAGGGGCTGGTTGAGAAAGAATATAGAAAGCAAGGATGAACGTTTATTTGTTTATTTATAAATTGTGGTAAAATGCACATAATAAGGGGGTGCCTGGGTGGCTCAGTGGGTTAAGCCTCTGCCTTCAGCTCAGGTCATGATCTCAGGGTCCTGGGATTGAGCCCCACATGGGGGCTCTCTGCTCAGCAGGGAGTCTGCTTCCCCTGCTCTCTCTGCCTCTCTGCCTACTTGTGATCTCGCTCTCTGTCAAATAAATAAATAAAATCTTTAAAAAATACACATAACAAGATTTATCCTTTTAACTAATTTTAGTGTACAGTTTAATGCATTAAGTATGTTCATATTGTTGTGAAGCCATTATTACCAACCATGTCCAGGACTTTTTAAATCTTCCCATACTGAAACTCTGTACCCAATAAAAAAATATCCCCCCATTTCCCCTTATCCTATCAAGGGAGGTTGAGTTTTGAGCTAACAATTAAGCATGAGTCCTCTTTCTGGGTATTGGGAGACTTGGAGTAGGTATTTATTCCCCCTTGAGCTGGTTCAAATAAAGGGGCTTCATGGGGAGGAGGAGCAAAGAACTGTGGACATTCTCAATACAGTCTCAGAATAGATCCATAATGGGCGGCAGGGGATACCATATCTGGATTTATATTGGCCCTGGAAGCCTGAGCAAGCATTTACAGATTCCACCTTTAGTGCTCGCAGAATGATTTAGCTCCCCTTAGTTTGTCTGGTCAACTAACAATTACTCTATTCAGGTTTTTGAATGGTTCCTAGTCAAAGGCTGTGGGTGGCTGAGGCATAAAACACTTCCCAGAGCAGCCAGGTGGGAAGGAGTGGTAGCTCTGGAGGCAGACAGAGCAAGAATGTTGGGTAGGAGGCAAAAAAAATCCAAATGCTATTTAGAGAAGATTCTTTGGTCCAGCTGGGTTTTAAAAGGAACTAGAAGCCAGGGAAATTTTCATGGTTGCCATAGTAACCCATGTATGATATAGAGGCCCTATGTTAATGAGAAGGTGACAAAGAGAGCTGATCCCAGAGATGTGGCAGGATTTGGAGAATAGAGAGGTACAGCCATGAAGGATGAAGAGGGGACCAAAGAAGGAGGGTGGAACAAAGACGAGGCCAACATTTGAACTTTGAGGATCTTACATGTCACTTGTGACTGTGTTCCTAAAGAGCTCTGGCCATAGACTTATTTCATTTCATCCTTATTTATAACTGTCTTCAATAAGTCAACACCATACAAAGGACCTCTGGTGGAGAATGGACCTAATTTGAACTCTGGTGCTCTTAATAGTAGCATGACTTTAGGAAGTCATCAAATTCTCTGAATCCTAATTTACCCATTTGTAAAATGGGACTAATAATAGGACCTGCCTCATAAAGTCATTCTAGGGATCAATAATAAGAAGTGTTTGGCGCTTGGGTAAGGTACTCAGGATGGAGCAGAGGTATCATCAGTTTATTAAATCAGTGTTTTCCAAACCTCTCAATCCTTCTTTGTCCTAGGCAGAGTTCTAATATGGCCCTGGAAAATTCTACCCCCTTAATGCACACACCCTCTACCCCCTTAATGCACATGTAAATGGAACTGTGGATATGGTGGGATTTCATTCCCGTCATTGAATCACTAATCAATTGATTTTGAATTCATTAAAAGGTAAAATTATTCAGGGTGGGTCTGGGCCAATAAGAGTACCCTGTAAGGGAGGACTGGCCTTTCCTGAAGTCAGAGATTGAAAGCCAGAATCTTCTGCTGGCCTAAAAGAAGCAAATTCCATGCTGTGGAGAAGGAAACATGGTAGGGAATGGTGGGAAGCTTCTAGAAGCTGAGTCTCAGACCTGCAGTTGCAAGGAATGCAATTCTACTTGAAAGCACTGAGCTTGGAAGAGGAGCTAAGCTCAGAATGAGGTTCTAACCCTGGCTGACACCTGAATGCAGTTTGGTGAGACCCTGGGCAGAAAACCCAGTCAGCCTGTGTCCAGATCCCGACCCATGGAAACTGTGAGATTATAAGTCTGTATTGTTTTAAGTTGATCAAGTTGTGGCAGTGTGTTACATAGCAAGAAATAACTAACACACCCCAATTCATCTTCTGCCTCCACCATTCTGCTGAGCCTGCACCTGTCAAGGTGTTCAGTGTTCTCCAATTTGTCCTCCAATTACAGGTCACTTCTCTTTCCTTTTCTGAATCCATCTTTGGGTAACAGTTTTGCTTTCTAAAATTCTTTCCCCTTTCAACCTCTGTGTCCCACACTTCTTTAATTTTCTTTCTGCAATAATACCTTTTGTTTCTTCATCTTTCCCTGGCTCCTTCTCTTCCTTTCCTCAATCTCAGAATGTTGGAGTCCTGGGGCTTAGTCTTGGGTCGTCTTCACTATCTTTCTCTCCTTATATGATCCCATTCAGTCCCATGGCTTTCAAAATCACCTGTATGTCAGTGACTTGGAAAACAGTATCTAGAAACTTGATCTCCTCTGTGGACTCCAAACACATATCTACACTTGATATTTCTTCTGGGTTGTAACACATCCAAGAGAAAATTCTTTCTTTTTTTAAAAAAATGCTTAAAATTATTAACATTTATTGTAGTAATGCAACATGAATTTTTAACATAACCATAAGAATTTTTCATTAAAATGTTCAACAATTTCCTACTGAAGCATGCCCAAAGTTACAAAAATCTGCTCTTTTTTTTTTTTTTTTTATTTTTATTTTTTTTGTTAGTAATTTTAAAAATCTGCTCTTTTAAAGTAACCTACAGTGAATTAATCCAAGTAATTGTGGCACTTTAGATAGGATATTTACTCCACTGCATATTTTAAGTAGCTAAGGGATAGCTTGATCAATAGCAAGTTACTGGAAATAATTTAAAAAGCATGGCTTTCTTTAAGGAGTGAGTTGTTTGGGATGACCAGGGAACACTGAGGTCTCATGAACATTGTGCTATCCCAAAAAAAGCATCATCACTCATTCCAACCCAAGACCTCCACTGGCATGAGAAGGCGTTCCAAAGCAGAAGGAATCAATGTATGCCTTAATTTTCTCCAAGTCAATTCCATGAGGTAAGGCTCACTTTGTTAACAGATGAGGATCATGTGTTCTTTGAGTTCCTGATAGTATTTCTTTTTCTCTCATTAATATACTGTAAGAGTTGGACTGTTTTAAGATTTCTTGGGTCGGGCATGGTATAGAAAGGTCTTATAACCAATGGATATTTATCAAGAATATAAAAGTCTGTATCATGCTTTTCTTTCACCAAATGACACAACAGTTTTCCATTGGGTGTACTCAGATCTTCATCTCCCATTTCAATTACAGCTTCCTTAAGCATAGCCTACACTTCACAATACTCAAGTCTTAAAGTTGGCTCCAAAAGTTTGAATGGCTCACACAGAAATTGTTTATTCACTGAATTTTAGTTTTCAACCTTTCTGGGAGTCCTTTGAATGTTTGTATTAAGGTCTCAACAATTTCTTCCACAATGTCATGGTAACGGTAATTAAAAGCCATTTCAATAGGGCTCCTGGGTGGCTCAGTGGGGTAAATCCTCTGCCTTTGGCTCAGGCCCTCATCCCAGAGTCCTGGGATCAAGCCCTGCATTGGGGGGTCTCTGCTCTGCAGGGAGTCTGCTTCCCTTCCTCTCTCTCTGCCTGCCTCTCTGCCTACCTGTGATCTCTGTCTGTCAAATAAATAAATAACATCTTAAAAAAAAAAGCCATTTCAATCTCCATACCAACAAATTAAATGTCCATGGCTTTTTGAGTCTACAGCTCTGAATACTGGTCCAATACAGAAAACCTTCTCAAAATAAGCACAAATACACATTTGCTTGTACAGCAGTTGGGACTGGCCAACTATGCAATATTTTTAAAATATGACCCAGTAAATACGTTGACTTCTCCTTCACTGTCAACTGAGATAATTTTAGGAGTTTGGGTCTCCCTAAAACCTTTGTTAATTAAATTTCTCAGAAAAAATGGCAGATGCCAGGGGTGCCTGGATGGCTCAGTGGGCCTCTGCCTTCGGCTCAGATCATGATCTCAGGGTCCTGGGATTGAGAGCCCATTGGGCTCTCTGCTCAGCAGGAAGTCTGCTTCCCTGCTTCTCTCTGTCTGCCTCTCTGCCTACTTGTGACTCTCTCTTTGCGTCAAATAAATAAATAAAATAAATCTTTAAAAAAAGAAAATCTTAAAAAAAAAATGGCAGATGCCAGACTGGAAAGGGAAGACTGCTTAACTAGTTGATAAGTCCTAAGATCAAGGACTCTATCCTGGTTAACTGTAGCTCTTCCTTCCTCTTCTCCTTCCACTTCAGGTCCAACAGCATCATTCAGCTGCAAAGGCAGGAGGGGTTCAGTCAAACTGATCACATAAATCTTTTGAACATGTAACTCTACGTCTTGCTATGTACAGCTTCCAATTTTCTGATTCACTTTTTCACTACACCTTCTACATCTATGACGCTCTCTTTGTTAATGTTGGCAGCAAATTTAACCATCTGCTTGCTTGCATGGTCTCTCATTGCCATGAGGGCCTGGACATTAAACTGTTGCTGACATAGGACTATGAAACACTGCTTCCTTTAGCTCTACTTATATGAACACTTGCACGCACCCAAACAAGTCCTTCAGCTTTGCATACTGTTGAAGTCACTAAATGAAACCAAAACTCAATCTGGTTTTTCTTGTGACTGTATTACTAACGGTTCTACATATCTTTCTTTAGCATAGTCTTCTACCACATCCATGATGTCCTGTGGCTTCTCCTGACATTCGTGGTTTGTGCTGGCACTGGGGATTGGGACAGTAGTACCGGGAGGCGTCTCCCACTCCATCAAAGTCTTCTATAGGGCAGATCCCCAAGAGAGAATTCTTATTTCCATTCTATTTAGACTTGTGCCTCCTGCAGTGAATAACACCACATTTCACCCAATGGCTGAAGCCAGTATCAGAGTCTTTATTAGCTAGGATCAATCACCCCAGCCAGCATAGTAACTACTTTCTTTTCCTGTTCAATCAGAGACATAAGAAGCTTACCATGGCTGGGTGGCATTCTTAACTTCCAGTTCAAGGGGATCATTGTTGTGTTTCCTAGTGCAAGCATTTCTCTCTCTGTAATTTAGGTCTCTAGACCAGCAAGATATAAAGTTACAGGAATAGGAAACAAAAATTTTGCTGGTGGATCACTAGATGAAATAGTGAATCAAGATACTCCAATTTCTACCCCCTTAATTTCTGGATCCATGAATTCTGTCTACGGAAGAAACAGCACCATATATCAGACACTGATTCAGAACACATGTAGCCAGAATTCTGGAAACTCTGGTCCCAGCCCTTCAGGGTACCCAGCTTGCATGGTAATCGAATCTTCAAAGGGCCATTTTACCCTTCTAGTAAGTAAGCTTCAGAATGGTGGAGAACAAGGTGAGACCAGTGAATTTCATGAGGACTGGCCCACTGCCACTCTTCATTAGCTGTGAAGAGAATTCTTTGATCAGAAACAATATTATGTGGAATACCATGACTATAGATAAGATATTTAGACAGATGCATTTCATGCAAGGAAGGCAAATCTATATCAGAGTGAGTGTTTATTCCAATAAATGTTGCCCCTTCCATGAAAGAAGCAGTCTAATGTAATTAACCTAACAGCAGGCAGTTAGCAGATTACCCCAGGTAATCCATACCCAGACTCAGTGTTAGTCTCTGTTGCTGGAAGACTGGGTGCTCAGCAGGGGCCAGAGCCAGATCAGCCCTGATGAATACAAGTTCATGTTGCTGAGTCCATGCATAACTTCCATCCCTGCCCCCATGGCCATTTATTCATGAGTCCATTGTGCATTAATAGGGCGAGGCAGGGAAGACCACTCTACATTGAGGGAAATACTGCTCCCTCCCCAGAGGAAGAAGGGCTCTTGCGAAGTCATTCCCTATTTCTTCATGTGGAAAGGAGACAGATGAACCAAGGAACATGCTTTTATGTTGGTTGCTCTTGGGTGTCCCTTCTCAATTAAAAGCACTTTCAAATTGTATATGTTGTCTTTTCTCCCCTCCCACCCAAGATTTTGATGAACCCTCTACCCTTCCCTCAAGGGTCTGCTTTGTGAAAAATACAAATTTTCCTAGGGTCCCACAGTTTCTTTTCAGAATTACTGTTACAGATTTTTTGGGAATGCAACAATTTTATTAGAATTCAATGATAGAAATATTTGGGATCAGAGAAGTAAAAGTGAATTTTACTTGGGAAACTTAGAGCCTGACAAACTTGAAGACATTTAAGGAGAGAGCAACCCTCCCTCCCACCGAAAAAATCCCAAAACAACAGTGATGGCTCAGGATATAATATGGATGGTTGGAGTGTTATAGTCCAAAAGGACACAACATTTACAGCATTTGAAGGAATCCTGGGGTAGAAATGTAATGATCTAAAATAAGGAAAATGTTCATATAGTGAGATGAAATCTCTGCTTGCTTTGTTACATTTACAAATACAGTATATGCATTTGAATATATTGTATAACTTTGAAAGTCTCCATTTATTAACTGTTAGCTTGAATAGGAGCTTGTGGCTATCTGAACCCTATCAACTGGTATTTAAACTGTGATTCATCAAAATAAAAAACAAAAAATAAAAAAAAAAATAAAAAAAAAATAAACTGTGATTCATCAAGATGGATCCTGGCATCAGCTAGTGTTGTATAGACATCTGGAAAGTCAGAATTCTATGAGGGATGACATTTCTGAGAGGTTGGAATATAAGGATGAGGATTATGACACGCATTTGGAATGATCTTGCACTGGCTGTGGATTATGGATGGTCTTTTTCAGTAGCCCTAGCTCTCCTAGCTCTCTCTCTTTTAGCTACACCATTTGCTTTTTGTTGGATGATGGCAGCAAAGACAGTAAATACTATCTCAATGTGTAACTGAACATTTAAAAAGTCTAATCTGCATTAAGTATGCAATGCAAAAAACTGTCTTCGTCATCACATGACATAAGTATAAAAATGCCTGCAGTGAGGGGTGCCTAGGTGGCTCAGTGGGTTAAAGCCTCTGCCTTCGGCTCAGGTCATGATCCTGGGGTCCTGGGATCAAGCCCTGCGTCAGGCTCTCTGCTCAGTGGGGAGCCTGCTTCCTTCTCTCTCTGCCTCCTTGTGATCACTGTCAAATAAAATCTTTAAAAAAAAAATAAAAACAAAAAGGAAGTGCGTACAGTGAGCTGACTTACTTTAACATTCTATGAGAATCCTCTGGAGGGTTTGGTTCCCTGTGCTGAACAATCTGAATATGACATTTGGGGCAGTTAGGAGAAAGAGACCCACAGGAAAGCATTCCTGGTGTGGCAGAGTTGGCTAGATGTCCACCTATGACTCATGCTTCCCAAGCCATCGTGGGGAGTTGTTGCTGGCGAGTGCTGCCAAGCACAGAGTGCACTTCTCAACTGCCCTTCCTTCAGGTGGGGCTCTGTGATTGGCTTTGGTCAGTTACTTTGACGAAGACCATTTATTAGTCTAATGTGATTCATAATATGTTATGAACTGAACTGTCTCTCTCCAAAATTCTTCTGTTGAAGTCCTAATGCCCAGTACCTCAGAATATAACTGTTAGAGGTAAATCTTTTGAGAGGTAATTAAGGTTAAATGAGGTGAGAGGGTAGGCTTTAATCCAAAATAACTGCTGTCCTTATGAGAGGGATAAAGTAGGACACAGACACACAGAGAAAAGACCATGTGAAGGTACAGGGAGAAGATGGCTGCCTCAGAAGAACCCAACCCTGCCAATGCCTTGATCTTGGACTTCCATCCTCCAGAGCTATTAGAAAAAAATGGTTGTTTAAGCCACCCAGCCTGTGGTATTTAGTTGTGACAGCCCTAGAATACCAAAACAGAGGGGATGTGTTTTCTCTGATTTCTTTCCTTCTATCTTTGCTGGGTGGGATGTGGGTACCTATGTCAAACTTGGAAGCATTGTTGAAGATGGTGGGCTCTCTCTTAGTCTGGTCTCCAAATACCTCTGTGGGTTGGAACCTACTATTGGTGACAAGCAGGAATATTCATTTGAGATTTTAAGTAAATAAGAAATGAACTAGTATTATATGAAGCTATGGAGATTTTGAGATTTATTTATTACAACAGCTAGAATTACCATCCCCAAATGGAGAAGCAATCATAGTGGATGAAGGGAGACAGATGGTCACATCTAGAAAAAGAGTAGAAGAAGTATCAATGTTCAGGTATTGTTCTCTTCAGCCAAAGAGCACTCTGGGGTAGTCTGGAAAAGGTGATGTAAAGTAACTCAAATACCTCATTAATTACCATATGATCCTAGGAGTGGGAGGAAGCTATGCCAAAGCCACATAATGCCACAAGAAAGATACATGATCTGGGACCAGAAAACTTGTGTGAATGATTCTCATTTAGAAAAACTATGGGTCCCATTCTCATAAACAACAGCTGTTGTAGAAAATACAGAAATTTCATGTTTATGTTGGCTTCTACTGTTCCAACTTTTCATGTTAAATGTATTGTGTAGAATGTTTTCTAAGTTACTTAATAAGTCACCAAAGCACCCAAGCAATTAAGAGGTGGGTGGTCTATGTTGACAAGTAAACAATATAATTTATATGTGGTCCTTTTAGTTCCTTGCTGTTGGAATGAGTTCCAAGTTCATAAGTTCATTTAGAGCTAAAACTGAAAACTGTTCTTGGCTGTAAATGAGTTAATGGTCTGTCATCCAAACCTGGGATCCCACTGGCACAGAGTGGCAGGCTGGGATGGAAGCCCAGATCTGTAGCCAACAGCAGGCACCAAACTATCCCTCTGCCTCTCTAGGACTGGTTGGGTGTGGCCACATGACTTAGGCTGGCCAGTGAAATCTGAACAGAGATGCTCAGACTGGGCACTCCGAGTGGAAGCTTAGGGGCCAGTGCCTGCTTGTCCTGCTCTCTCTTTCCCTGGTCATGGGACGATAAAACACATGTGGAAGTAAGTGAAACAACCTATAATAGGAGTTGCCCCCAGAGAGGCTGTTGTCTGAGGACATGTCCTAGCCTGCAGTGGCTTTGTAAGAGCTCACCTTTAGTTTAGTTAGTTGCAGAGGTTTTGAGGTTCTTATGTTCCTGCCTAACCTTGCCCATTCTGACTGAAGCTCAAGAAGCCCTGTAAAATATCTCTTAAGGCTTATGGGGGCAGAGGCTGCTACTTGTTCCTCAGTATCTTTTCCTTTTCTCAGATTAGCTGGGCATACAGGTGCATTAAACAGAAATAACATTTCTTGACTTTCCTCATAGCTAGGATATGACTGAATAACTGAGTCCTGGCTGTGTGGTCTGCTGTGTCCTAGATAACTAAGGTTTCTATCTTTCTTAGTCTTCATTGTTTTATTGAGCAAAAAGCAAACTGGTTAGGGAAAACTGGGCTATCCCTATTTGCACTCTGTTTGTGTTAGAATAGAAGGGAACTCTAACTTCCAAGGTTAGGTTCTAAAATGACTGTGTCTTCCATCCTGGGTGCCCTCTTTTGTTCCCTCACTTACTTGTTCTGAGGGAAGTCAGCAGCCATACTGTGAGCTGCTCTCTGGAGAGGTCAATGTAGGAAGGAAGTGGGGACTTATATCCAACAGCCCACAAGGAACTGAGTCCTGTCCACATCCATGTGAGTGATCTGGGAAGAGGGTTTTCCCCCAGTCAAAGCTTTAGTTGAGACCATAGCCCGTGCTGACAGCTTAACTTCACAAGAACGCTTGAGCTAGAGACACCCAGTGAAGCCATATCAATATTCCTGACCCATAGATACCATGAAATGTACTATGAGATAAATGTTTGTTGTTTTAAAACACTACATTTTGGTGGCAATTTATTAATGTAACAAAAATAACTAGTACACTGGCCAAACGGATATGCATGGAAGTTGCATGTGCAATCTCCAAATTTATGTCATTAAAGGAAAAGGACACACCTCCTTTTGCCCTTACCTGTTTGTCTAATGGGAAGAATGTTATTGTGAGGGGCGCCTGGTGGCTCAGTGGGTTAAGCATCTGCCTTCGGCTCAGGTCATGATCCCAGGGTCCTGGGATTGAGTCCCGCATCAGCATCAGACTCCCTGCTCAGCATCGAGCTCCCTGCTCAGCAGGGAACCTGCTTCCCTTCCTCTCTCTCTGCCTGCCTCTCTGCCTACTGACTGTCAAATAAATAAATAAAGTCTTTAAAAAAAAAGAATGTTATTGTGGAATGTCACTGTGTCACTGGACCATGCGCATAACAGGTATACCTGAACCATGGCAGGGCAGTAAGGCAGGAGCCTGGACCCCTGACAATTTCATGAGGATGATTATTCACACCAGATCATACTTTTGCATAAGAGAGAAATAAGCAAGTTTCTTTCTCATTGAAATTATTGCAATTTGGGATGTCTTGTAGAAAGCTAAGCCTTTATCATAGTTAAAGTGTTTATTTGAATTCTATAAAATGGGAAAACTCCAGGAAGCAAAATTTTTTTGGACCAAACTTGTTTATAGAAACTGGGAATACTCATATTATTACAAGTTTATTAAGAAACTTGTAGTCAGCTACTTTATAACCCAACAACTGCACTACTAGGTATTTGTCCCAAAAATACAGATGCAGTGAAAAGAAGGGGCACATGCACCCCACTGTTCATAGAAGCAATGTCCATAATAGTCAAACTGTGGAAGGAGCTGAGATGCCCTTCAACAGACTAATGGATAAAGAAGATGTGGTTCATATATACAATGGAATATTACTCAGCTATCAGAAAGGATGAATACCACCATTCTCATCGACATGGATAGAACTGGAGGGGATTATGCTAAGTGAAATAAGTCAAGCAGAGAAAAAGAATTATCGTATGGTTTCACTCATCTGTGAAGCATAAGGAATAGCATGGAAGATCATAGGGAAAGGGAGGAAATCAGAAAGGGAGACAAACCATGAGAGACTCTGGATTCTGGGAAACAAACGGGTTTTCAGAGGCGAGAGGGTCAAGGGATGATGTAACCAGGTGATGGGTATTAAGGAGGGTGTGTGGTGATAAAAATTGGGTGTTATACAAACTAATGAATCATTGAACACTACATAAAAAACTAATGATGGCTAAATGAACATAATAAGAGAAAGAAACTTGAAGTCAGATATAAAACAGCGATTTTCTTTTTTCAAAATTACTGATGATAGAAACTGATCTTGAAAATGAAGCAAAGACTAGATGTAGAATGTCAGCAAGAGGAAGCTAGTAATTGAATTGACTACTTTGATCAGCTGATTAATAAGAGGGAGAGTTCAGGTACCTTGGCTGGCCCCCAATGTTTTGCATTCTTATTTATAAGAAATTTTTTTTTTCTTGAATAGGGGAAGGGCAGAGAGATAGGGAGAGGGAGAGGTACAATTTTTTTTTTTAAGATTTTAAAAATTTGTTCGAAAGAGAGAACAAGTAGGAAGAGCAGCAGGCAGAGGGAGAGGGAGAAATAGGCTCCCCGTTAAGCAGAAAGTCCAATGTGGGGCTTGATCCCAGGACCTGAGCCGAAGGCAGATGTTTAACCGATTGAGCCACCCAGGCCCCCCAGAATCTTTTTTTTTTTTTTTTTTTTTTAAGATTTGTTTATTTTACAGAGTGAGGGTGAGGACAGTGTGAGAGGGAGAGACAGAAACTTAAGTAGGCTCCATGTCCAGTGTGGAAACTGACATGAGGTTCGATCTCACATCCCTGAGATCATGACCTGAGCTGAAATCAAGAGTTGGATGCTTAAGCAACTGAGCCTCCCAAGCACCCCTACAAGAATTCTTCTGTACATCAGGTAAATAGCTTTTTTCAAAAGAAAATAAAAAAGTGTTCACATGGGATTATGTTTATACTAAAAAGTAGGAAAGTGTCCTTTTTAATGTCACAATGTTTGGCTACATATGAGTTGCTGCAATCCACAGTGGCAATGCAGATTCCTTCTGGAATGTCTCAGTAAAAGGTCAGCTCTCCCTTGGGTTAAAAAAGAACTGAGTTTTCATTCACTGAAAAGAGTTATGGGCTGCATAAAGAGGTGGCGTCTTAACTGTAACTGGGGCTATTTGCTTTTCTAAGCCTCAAATTTAATGCTCTAAGTTGTACAAATAGCAAAAATAGGACAGATGTAAAAAACATCATTGTCATGGTCCAGACTCAAGCCTGTCCGGTTTGGGACTGAACCAGAGCTCTGCCAAAAAGTGTCCTGTGTCCTGTTTTCATTTCTGATTTTATTCCTGACTGTGCATGATGAATATGAAAGCAGACTAAATACAAATACCTGGAAAAAATTGACCCATCAGAACAAATAAAGATTTTAATAAAGGAAAAGATCTGTCTTTTCTTGGATTGGAAGATAGTACTATAAAGGGTTATTTTTCCTAAATTATTTTATTTTTTTCAATATCACTTCAGGTAAACATCTCAACAGAATTTAGGGAGAACTTGGACAAAATTATTCTAAAGTTAATCTGGTAATAAATATTTGAAAATAGCTGAGAATATTTTGAAAAAAAAAAAAAGCAGGACTTGTCGTATATGAATGAAATAAATTATTACAGTAATAAAACAGTTACAGTAATAAAAAGTGTAGTGTTGCTCCAGGAAGAGACAGGTAGATTAATGGTCTGGAATAAGAGGATCCAGAAATAGACTTGCATAGATATGAAAAAACAGTGCATAAGAAAGTTACCATGCCAACTCAAAAATAAAAATAAACAGCCTAATAAAAAACTTAGCACAAGATTCAAAAACGTATTTCACCAAAGAAGATATACAAATGGCAAACACATGAAAAAGATGTTCAATATCATTAACATTAGAAAAATACAAATTAAAATCACAAGATTACAATTATAGATATTCTATTCCAGATAGCATTATAGATATAGATAATCCCTATTGAAATGGATTAAACAATAAAACTGAAAAGCCCAAGTGCTGATGAGCGTGAAGAGCAACTAGGACTCTCCTACATTGTTGGTGAAGGCAAAATGGCATGGTAGCTACTTTGGAAAACAGGAAGACAGTCTCTTATAAAGTTAAGGAGCATTAGCCATGTGATCTAGCAATCCCATTACTGGTATTTACCTAAGAGAAATGAACATGTCTATTTTCACAAGAACCTGTGGGCAAAGGTTCATAACAACTGTCTTAGTCCACCTGGGCTAATATAACAGAATACTCTGAACTGGCGGACTGGCACAACAGATACTTCTCACTGTTCTGGAGCCTCAGGAGTCCAAGATCAAAGTGCTGGCAGGTTCACTGTCTACTGAGGGCCCACTTTGTTACAAACAGTCATCTTCTCCCTGTGTCCTCACATGATAGAAGCAGTGAGAAAATTCTCTGGGTCTCTTTTATAAGGCACTAATCCCATTCATGACTAAATCATTTATCAAAGACCCCATCTCCTAATACCATCACATTGAGAGTTAGGATTTTAACATATAAATGGGGGGTGGGGTGGGCAAGAGCATTCAGTCCATAGCAATAACTTTATTCATAGTCACAAAAAAATGCAAATCACCCCAAATATCCTTCAACTAGAAATGGATAAACAAACTGTGGTACTACAGGTACACTTCATAATAAAAAGCAATGAACTCTTGATAAGCACGCGACAAATACATGGAACTCCAATGCATTACCCTAAATAAAAGAAGCCATACTCAGAGGCTGCAAACTTCATAAAATCCCTTTTATATGGCTCTGGAAAAAAGCAAAGTTATAGGGATTGAGAAAAGATTGGTGTGTCACCAAAGGTTAGAGATGAGGTGAGGTTTCAATATAAAGTGAGAGGGAATTTTGCTGGGTGTTAGGACTGTTTTATATCTTATTTGTGAGAGTGATCATGTAACTCTATACATTCATCAAAACTCATGCAACTACACACCAAAAGTGAATGCTACTGAATGTAAAATATAAAATAAATTTAGATTTTATTCATTTATTTGTCAGAGAGAAAGAAAGAGAGAGAGAGCGCACCCAAGCAGGGGGAACAGCAGAAGGTGAGGGAGAAGCAGGCTCCCTGCTGAGCATGCAGTCCAACATCGAACTCCATCCCAGGACCCTGAGATCATAACCTGGAGCCAAAGGCAAATGCTTAACCAACTGAGCTGCCCAGGCGTCCCATATATATAAAATAAATTTAAAAAGATAGTGTATAGTGTGGGGAATATAAACAACAATATTATATTATAATCATCATACTTGCCAAAAGACTAATTTTTTTTTGCTAAATGACTAGATCTTAACTATATTCCAACTATAAAATTGTTTATATATATGTGTGTGTGTATATATATATATATATATATATATATAATTCCAACTATAAAAAAGACACAATCTGAGGGTGATGTGAGGTGCTAACTCTCACTATATTGGCAATCATGTTACAATATATAAATGTGTTAAATTAACATGTATACATTAAACTTATACAATATAAGTCAAATACATTTAAATAAAAATAAAAAGACATTACATCATCTATGAGTAAATAATTATCTAATATTTGGGAAGTGGTAACAGGCTAGTGATTTAGAGAAAATTAGGGCAGATCCTTTCCTTAGTCCTCACATTAGAATAAAGTCTAGATGGACTGAGAGTTTAACTGTGAATGTAGAAATTATTAAGTGTTACAAGAAAACATGGGTGAATATTTTTACAATCTTGGCTGGTGGCGATCTTTCAACTAGTCATGTCAGAAGTTCCCCCAACTTGTCTATGTGATGGTATACAAATTTAAAACTACATAAATTTAAAAAATGAAATAAAACAAGCATATTTAAAACCAAATCAGTAAAAATATTTGCAACCCACATATTAACAGATTATTTTTTATTGAAGAACTCAAAAAAGGAAAAATAAAATAAAAGAAACCCAAATAAAAATTTGGAAGAACATGAACAAGCAATTTACAAATTAACTGATGAACATAAGAAAAGGTGTTCAACCCCCTTAATGATCAAAGAAAGAAATAAAAAGAATTACTTTTGTCCATGTATCAGATTAATGAATACCAAAATGGTTTAGAAAATCTATTAGCAGTACTGTTTAGAAAATGGGGCTCTCATGAACAATTTGTGGGAGTGTAAATTCCTGTAGCCTTTGGGTAGGCAATATGAATACCTTGTTTCCCCTAGGAAAATACTAACACTATTGAATTGAAAAAATACTAACACTATTGAATTGAAAAAAAAAAAAAAAAGAAACATATAACTTCATGTTACTTGTTGCAACATTGTTTATAATGTCCAATATTTTTAATGCAGTTTTGTGAGCCTTTAAAATGCTAGTGTTTTTTGTGACCTTCAGGTGAAGAATGTAACATACAGACAGCTCTCAAAATTATTTGAGGAAAACCTCCCCGTTTTTCCTTTCAGCTCAAATGGTTCTTTCACCCTTGGGTCATAAAAGAGGCAACTGGAAGGATATTCATTAAAATGTTAACAGAAGTCACATCTGAGATGTGAGATTTTATTCACTTCTTTGTACTTTTTTAAAGATGTATTTATTTGTTTGAGAGAGAGAGAGAGACAGTGAGAGTACAAGTGGAGTGAGGAGCAGCGGAAGAGGGGCAAGCAGACTTCATGCTGATCACGGAGAAGACCCACATGGGACTTGAGCTCATAACCCTGAGATCATGACCGAAGCTGAAATCAACAGTTGGATTAACAGTTGGGCACTTAATGGACTGGCTGAAACCCCAGGTGCCTCTTCTTTGCACTTTTTTTTTTTGCAGCCACTTTGGAAAACAGTGTGGAATATCCTTAAGAAATTAAAAATAGAGCTACCCTATGACCCTGCAATTGCACTACTGGGCATTTACCCCAAAGATATAGATGTACTGAAAAGAAGGGCCATCTGTACCCCAATGCTCATAGCATCAATGTCCACAGTAGCCAAACTGGAAAGAGCAGAGATGCCCTTCAACAGACAATGGATAAAGAAGATGTGGTCCATATATACAATGGGATAGTACTCAGCCATCAGAAAGGATGAATACTCGGGGCGCCTGGGTGGTTCAGTGGGTTAAAGCCCCTGCCTTCCGCTCAGGTCATGATCCCAGGGTCCGGGGATCGAGCCCCGCATCGGACTTTCTGCTCAGTGGGGAGCCTGCTTCCCTTCCTCTCTCTCTGCCTGCCTCTGCCTACTTGTGATCTCTGTCTGTCAAATAAATAAATAAATAAAATCTTAAAAAAAAAAAAAGGATGAATACTCGACTTTTGCATCGACATGGATGGGACTGGAGGAGATTATGCTGAATGAAACAAGTCAAGCAGAGAAAGTCAATTATCGTATGGCTTCACTTACTTGTGGAATATAAGGAATAGCATGGAGGACATTAGGAGAAGAAAGGGAAAAATTAAAGGTGGGGGGATAGTGGGGGGGAGATGAACCATGAAAGACTGTGGACTCTGAAAAACAAACTGAGGATTTTAGAGGGGACGGGAGTGGGGGGGATGGGTTGGCCCGGTGATGAGTATTAAGGAGAGCACGTATTGCATGAAACACTGGGTCTTATGCGTAAACTATGAATCTTGGAAAAGTACATCAAAAACTAATGACATACTGTATGGTGACTAACACAACATAATACAAAAAATAAAATAAAATAAAATAAAATAAAGAGAGATTACAGAGAGCTGTGCACGGCATAAATCTACCTCCAAAGGACTGGAATAGAGCAGGGATTTTCATCCCCAAAGCCTTAATAAATTCTGTTAACTTCAGATTCTCACCAGAGGTTAGTTAGAACCTTGAACTCTGCTGCTCACTTCTCAAAGGCTTGGTTGCTGAAGTTGCCATTTGTTAAGAATTGCCTCTGTGAACAGAGATGGAGGGGAGGTGGTTGTGCCCTGGGGCACATCCAAGTGGGCAGGCCTGCTTCACTGCTGGGAGCTGGCTCTCGGAGGAACAGCACGCTTAGATTCCTTCTGCATGAATCTCTCAGTCTAGCCTTCATGAGACTTCTTCAGAGATCATCAAATGCTTTTATAAATAACTGTCGTGAAACATTTTACCTTAAGTTTGTTGACGTGCTGCCACTTACAGGATGGCAGTTCCTGTGGTTCCCTGCCATGCCACCATTGCACATCCCTTCTTCCACTAACTTGTCACCCTTGATGGAGCTTCACAATCTGAAGGGCACCCTGTGCTACATCACTTAGACCTCCCAAAGATGTGTGGATGCTGGACTGCACTGTGTTCCCACATTCTGATGTCTCTGAGCAGTGATGTAAGAAAGAGGAGCATGGGAGGTGAATGTTAGTGTTACCAAGGCTGTTGCTCGTAATATGATAGAGCTCTCCCCAAGGACCTGTAGGGAAATTCTCTGAAGGCTTTCTTAGAACCTCAGAAATGTTAGAACTCGGTACTTTAAAGCAATTAGCATGTTTTATCTTCTTTTCTTTTGCTTCATGTTTTCTTCTTTGCTTTCACTCCTAGAACACTTAGAGTCAAATTTTTGAGCTACAGTTGCTAGAATATAGGACAATATGATACACATTTTAAAACTTTCTTATTTTTTCACCCACATTTTATTAATTTATTATTACATTTTATTTTTAACAGCTTTATTCAAGTATAGTCAACATACAATAAACTGCCTATGTTTAAAGTGTCCAGCTGAGTGTTTCTGACCCATGCATATACCAGTGAAACAGCCACCACAATCTAGGTGACAAAAGAGTATTCCCCAGGTTCCTTGTGATCTCTATAAATCTTCCTTTCCAGCCTTGACTCTCCTCCCAATATCAGGGAACTACTGATCCGCTTTCTTTCATTGTGGATTAGTTTGCATTTTTTAAAAATTTCATAGTAATGGAAACAAATAGTATGTACTCTTTTTATTTTTGTCTGGCTTTTTTTCACTCATTGTAATTATTTGGAGATTTACCTATGTTGTAGAAAGTAGCAGTACTACATTCCTTTTTATTTTCCAAGTAGTATCCTACTAGATGAACAAGTGATGGTTTGTTTATCCATCTACCCACTGATGGACATTCACATTCCTTTTGCAGTTTGGGGCTCTTCTAAGCTGTTAGGAACATTCACATATAAGTCTTTGTGTGGATATATGCTTTCATTTCTTTTGGATAAAAAGCTAGGAGTGGAACATCTGGGTCATATGATAGGGATCTGTTTGCATATTTAAGAATTCTTTTCCAAAGTGATTGCACTATTTTTCATCCCTGTTTGTAGTGCATGAATGTTCTAGTGTCTCCACGTTTCCATTTTGTATGTGACCAGTCTATTTAGCAAATAGGGGTGAGTTGCTACTGTACTGTGGTTTTAAGTTTACATTTCTCTAATGAAAAATGTTGTTGAACATCTTTTCAATACATATTTGCCATTCTTACATCTTCTTTGGTGAAATTTCTGCTTAAATATTTTTCCATTTAAAAAAATGGGTTGTTTATTATTATTGAGTTTGAGAATTGTTCATATATACTGGATATAAGCTCTTTATCAGATAGATAACTTGCAAGTATTTTCTCCTGGCTTGAAGCTTGCTTTTTCATTCTCATGGCAGTTCTTTATTTTTTTTTTTTTTAAGAGAGGGAAAGTTTTTAATTTTGGTGAAATCTAATTTATTAATTTGCTCTTTTATGGACCATGCTTTTGGTGTTGTATCATAGAAATTATTGACATAAAGGTCAAATTTGAGGCTCAAACCCATAACTTGGCCCTAAAAGTCACAGTGTGCCCATTATTTTATCAGCAGATATGATTGATTCTCCACCACAAGCTAGGCTCCATCCAGGTACTGGGGACACAGCACTAAGACAAACCAAAGTCTCTGCCTTGAGGGAGCATAATGTATTGACAGGAGAGAAGGCCACTAAGGTCAAAACATGGCACACAATTCTTGCTGTGTGAGAGAGGGTCAAGCAGAGAAGAGGAGGAAGAACAGAGGGAAAAGCCTGGAAGCAGTAGTGAGTGAGTCAGCACTCCCTGGGGCAGGATGTGCCAGAGGAATAGCAGGGCAGCAGTTGTGGCTGGGGGAGCAGTTGGGGGAGGGGAAATAGAGGGGAATAAGGTCAAAGAGGTGATGTAGGGATAACAAAGGGGGTGTTTGGGGGGCATCTCATGTCAAGACCTCATGGGTAAAGCAAGGACCCTGGATTTTCCTGGGTGAAAGAGGGAGCCATTTGAGGGATGCAGCAGGGAGATGATAGGCTCTGGCTGCCAAATGGAGAATAGAATGGTAAGAAACTGGGTGACCAAGAGGAGGGTCTTGGTGATAATCCAGGTGAGAGATCACTGAGTCAGCATGAAAAGTGTAGTGAAAAGTGGTTGGATTTGGATCTATTTTGAAGGTAAAATCAAAAGAATTTTCTGTTGGATTAGATGTGGCACATGAAAGAAAGAACAGTTGAGGTAAACTCCAAGGCATTTGGTCTGGGCAAATGGGAATGCAGAGTTGCTGTACTCTGAGTAGGGTTGTGGGGGAGACCAGAAGTTTAGTTTTGGGCAAACTATACTATGGGTTGTCTATAAGATGCATAGAGGTGCATGGAGGGAGCTTGTGGTTAGGAGAGGTTATCTGGGCAAGAGGTACAAGTTCGGGTGTTATGAGCATGTAGGTTGTATTTAAAGACATAGTTCTGAATAAGATAGAAAAACACCTTCTCCCTGGTATTCTTCACTCCAACACTCAGTTAGGAGGATGAAAAGCAAAGAAGGTCCTGGAGGAGAAGTCAGCGAAGTGAAGGAAAGACCAAGAAAGAGGGCTGAGTCCTGGAAGCCAGGGAGGAAAGGGTTTCAGGAGGGAGTGGGTGTTGGTTGTGTCAGGTGCTGCTGAGAAGGGGAAGTTGCTGAGAACTGGGAAGGCAGGGGGACTTCACAGGAGCTGTCCCAGGGGGTGGTGGAGGACTTCAAAAGAGGAAGTGGGGACAGAGATCATAAACAGCTCAGCTGAGAATTTTGCAGAGATGAGCATAGAATTGTGACGTGATGAGGAAAAAAAAATTTTTTTTTTTTAAAAGAGAAATGACAGCATGTTTGTATGTTGGTGGGAATGATCCCCAAAAGAGGAAGGATTGACGATCCTGAAGGGAGCCCTGATGCTTCACAATTGCAGCCCTTTGGAGTGGCAGAAATGATAAGGTTCTTTCCAACCTATACTCATTTCCCTGGTCCAAGAAGTCATGGAGTGAGGGACTGGACACAAACCCAGGTAGAATATGAGAAATGTTTAAGTAATTCAAAGACATTAAGTTATCCCTCAGTGACTCAGATAATTTTTCCCTGTCCACCTGGAAACTTCATATCTGAGGTCCTGGAAGACCAGATCTTTACAGCACACTACATTTCCAGGTGGGACATGTCTTCCAATTTAAGAAGAAAATTATTCTGGGGCAGATTTAGTTTATGGAGCAAATCTTCCATGTTCTTGTTCCTAATGGCAGGAGCAAAGTCGGTGTTTTTTGCTCACATTTGTATCTCTAGTAGCTTGCAATGGTAGGAATGGTAGGAATTCAACAACCTTTTTTTTTTTTTCCCCAAGATTTGTATTTATTTATTTGACATAGAGAAAGCACAAGTAGTGCGAGCAGCAGGCAGAGGGAGAGGAAGAAGCAGGCTCCTTGCTGAGCAGGGAGCCCGACATACGGCTCAATCCCAGGACCCTGGGATCATGACCTGAGCCACGTAACTGACTGAGACACCTAGGTGCCCCAGGAACTCAGCAATCTTTGTTGAATGAATGCCAAGACAGAATTGGGGCACCTATTCTAGAAAAGAGTGTGATGGAAGCTTTTCAAAAAATTTAAGATATGGTTGGCTATCTTATGATCCAGCAATGATATATACTTCTGGGTATATATCCAAAGGACATGAAATCAGTACCTTGAAGAGAGAACTGTGGTCCGGTGTTTATTGGCAGCATTATTCACAATAGCTAGGATGTAGAAACAACCTAGGTGTCTACTAACAGATGAATGGATAAAGAAACTGTGATGTGTTATATATATTAATTATATTTATACAATAAATGAATATTTACTTATTAAATATTTAATAAATGTTTATTTTAATAAAATAAATTCATATAATAAATTACATAATATTCCATTATATATATTTCCTTATATATAGTAATACTCCATTATATATATATAGCTATATATAATATAAATACATATATATATACAGGTAAAAAAATATTACCTAACTTAAAATAAAAGGAAATCCTACCATTTTTGACAAAATGGGTGAAGCTGGAGGACATTATGGTAAATGAAATAAGACAGACACAGAAAGACAACTACTCCATGATCCCACTTACATGTGAAATCTAAAATAGTCAAACTCATAGAAGCAGAGAATAGAACAGTGGTTACCAGGGATGGGGAGGTGGGGGAAATTAGAAGATGTTGATCAAAAAGTACAAAATTCAAGTTTTGTAGGATAAATATGTAGTAGTAGAGATCTACTGCACGGCACAATGACTAGTTAATAATACTGCATTGAATATTAGAAATCTGTTAAGAGGGTTGATTTCAGCTTCTCTCACCACACACAAAAAAGATAACCATATGATGAGAGGGATATGTTAAATAGCTTGACTATAGTAATCATCTCACAATGTATATGGATGTCAAATCATTATGTTGTACATCTTTTTTTTTTTAAAGATTTTATTTATTTATTTAACAGAAAGAGACAACCAGAGAGGGAACACAAGCAGGGGGAGTGGGAGAGGGAGAAGCAAGCTTCCCAATGAGCAGGGAGCCCCATGTGGGGCTCGATCCCAGCACCCTGGGATCATGACCTGAGCCAAAGGCAGACACTTAACGACTGAGCCACCCAGGCGCCCCTATGTTGTACATCTTAAACATACGCAGTTTTTGTCACTAAAATATATTTTCCATTTGAGCCTTGATTTGGACAAATACAACAAATATCATACACTTTCAAGATAAGTTTTCTCAGTTATTTAAAAATAAAACACAGAAAAAAACCAGCATGGTGACACATCATAGACTACTACCTAAAAAATTTTTAATTTAAAATTTTGTAAAATTGTTTTAAATTTTAAAAAATTTTAATTTAAATTAAAAAAATTTAAATTTGAAAATGAGAGAGCTCATATTTGACTTGTAAGGGCGATGAGAATTGAAGGAGCATTTTTTCTTCACTGTGTTACATCTTGCTGGCTAGGTACAGCTTCCTTTGCCTTTTCCTACAAACAGGATTGATTGTTTCTGTGGCGTCTTCAGAGTTTTCAGGGAGTTTTCAATGTGAAACTACTACTAGGCATCAGACCCTCATCTGAAATTCAAATGCCAAAAAAATTTTTACTTTATTTTATTACAGTATATTTAACATAGAGAATTAAATTAGTTTCAGGTATATAATATAGTGATTTCACAATTCCATATATAACTCAAAGCTCATCAAGATAAGTGGTACTCTTAATCCCCTTCACCTATTTCCCACGTCCCCCACCTATTTCCCTTCTAGTAACCATCAATTTGTTCTCTATAGTTAAGAATCAGTTTCTTGGTTTCTCTCTTTTTTTTTCCCTTTGCTCTTTTGTTGTTTCTTAAATTCCACATATGAGTGAAATCATATGGTATTTGTTTTTCTCTGAATGAGTTATTTCACATAGCATTATACTCTCTGTTGCAAATGACAAAATATTTCATTCTTTTTTTGGCTGAATAATATTCATATATATATCACTTCTTCTTCACCCATTCATCCATCAGTGGACCCTTGGACTGTTTCCATAATTTAACCATTGTAAAAAATGCTGCAACAAACATAGGGGTGTGTAAATCCTTTCAAATTAGTGTTTTTCTATTCTTTGGTATATATCCAGTAGTGTGATTACTAGATCATTTGGTAGTTCTATTTTTAATTTTTTAAGGAATTTCCATATTCTTTCCCACAGTGGCTGCTGAGCAGTTTGCATTCCTACCATCAGTGCGTAAGGGTTACTTTTTGTCCACATCCTCACCAACATTTATTGTTTCTTGTGTTTTTTAGTTTACAGGTGTGTGGTGATATCTCCTTATGGTTTTGATTTACACTTCCTTGATTATTAGTGATGCTGATATCTTCTCATGTGTCTTTTGGTCATCTGGATATCTTGTTTGGAGAAATATCTGTTAATGTTTTCTGCCCATTTAATTGCACTATTTGGGGTTTTTGGTGTTGTTTAAGTTCTTTGTATATTCTGGATACTAATCCGTTATCCATATAAATCATTTGCAAATTTCTTCTCTCATTTGGTAGGCTGTCTTAGTTTTTATTGATAGTTTCCTTCTCAGTGCAGAAGCTTTTTATTTTTATGTAGTTCCAATAGTTCATTTTTGCTTTGATTTCCCTTGTTTCAAGAGACATATTTTAAAAATTTTGCTATGGCCCAGGTCAGAGAAATTACTGCCTGTACTCTATTCTAGGATTTTTACAATTTCAGATCTCACATTTAGGTTCTTAATCCATTTTGAATTTCTTTTTATGTGTGGTGTAAGAAAATGTTCCAGTTTCATTCTTTTGCATGTTGCTGTCCCTTTTAGCCAGCACTGTTTGTTGGAAAGACTGTCTTTTTCCCATTGCATAGTCTTGCCTTCTTTTTCATAGATTAACTAACCATACAATTGTGCATTTATTTCTGGGATCTCTGTTCCATTCCATTGATTTATGTGGTCATTTTTGTGCTAGTACCATATTGTTTTGATTACTACAGCTTTGTAGTATAGAAATCTGGACTTGTGATACCTCTAGCTTTGTTTTGCTTTTTCAAGATTGTTTTGGCTATCCAGAGTTTTTTGTGGTTCCATACAAATTTTAGGATTGTTTGTTCTAGTTCTGTGAAAAATCCTGTTGGTATTTTGATAAGGATTACGTTAAATGTATAAATTTCTTTGAGTAGTATGGACATTTTAACAACATTTTTTCTTCCAATCCATGAGCAGAGAATATTTTTCCATTTCTTTGTTTTGTCTTTAATTTCTTTCACCAGTATTTTATAGTTTTCAGAGTACAGGGATTTCACTTTTTTTATTAAGATTATTCCTAGGTATTTTATTGTTTTTGGTGCAGTTATAAATGGAATTGTTTTCATTGTTTCTCTTTCTGCTGCTTCATAATGAAGCAGTAAATAGTGTATATATTGCAACAGATTTCCATATACTGATTTTTTATCTGTGACCTTAATGAATTAATTTATCAGTTCTAGTAGCTTTTCGGTGGAGTCTTTTGGGTTTTCTATATATAGCATCATGTCATCTGCAAATAGTGCCAGTTTCACTTCTTCCCTTACCAATTTGGATGCCTTTTATTTCTTTTTGTTATCTGATTGCTGCAGGTAGGACTTTCAGTACTATGTTGAATAAAAGACATGAAAGTATACATCCTTGTCTTCTTCCTGACCTAGGGGGAAATCTTCCAATTTTTTCCCAATGAATATGATGTTTGTTGTGAGTTTTTCATATATGGCCTTTATTATGTTGTGGTATGGTCTCTCTAAACCTACTTTGTTGAGGATTTTTATCATGATGCTTTGTCAAATGTTTTTTTGCATCTATTAAAATTATGGTATGGTTTTTATCCTTTGTCTTATTGATGGGATCTATCACACTGATTGATTTGTGAATATAAACCACCCTTGTATCCTGGGAATAAATCCCACCTGATCATGGTAAATGATTTTTTAAAGATATTGTTGAATTCTGTTTGTTAGTATTGTGTTGAGGATTTATACATCCATGTTCATCAGAGATATTAGCTTGTAGTTCTCTTGTTTAGTGGTGTCCTTAACTGGTGTAAGTATCAGGGTAATGCTGTCCTCATAGAATGAATTAGGACATTTACATCTCCTCTTCATTCTTTGGAATAGTTTGAGAAGAATAGGTATTAACTCTTCTTTAAATGTTTGGTAGAATTTACCTGTGAAGCCACCTGGTCCTGAACTTTTTCTCATTGAGAGGTTTTTTGATTACTAATTCAATTTCATTGTTGGTAATCTATCTGTTCAGATTTTCTATTTCTTCCAGATTCAGTTTTGGTAGGCTATATGTTTCTGGGAATTTATCCATTTTGGGGGGGTTGTCCAATTTTGGGGGATATATTTTTCATAAAACTCTCTTAAAATCCTTTGTATTTCTGTGGTACTGGTTGTTATCTTTCCTCTTTCATTTCTGATTTTGTTTACTTGGGTTCTCTCTCACTCCCTCTCTCTCCCTCTTTTTAAGTAATTCTGGCTAAAGGTTTATAAATTTTATTGATATTTTCAAAGAACCAGTTCCTAGCTTCATTGATCTGTTTTATTGTGTTTTTTTTTGTTTGTTTTTTTAGTTTCTGTTTTGTTCATTTTTTTTTTAATTTTTAATTTTTAATTTTTTATAAACATATAATGTATTAGCCCCAGGGGTACAGGTCTGTGAATCACCAGGTTTACACACTTCACAGCACTCACCATAGCACATACCCTTCCCAATGTCCATAACCCCACCCCCCCCAGCCCCTCTCCCCCCAGCAACCCTCAGTTTGTTTTGTGAGATTAAGAGTCACTTATGGTTTGTCTCCCTCCCAATCCCATCTTGTTTCCTTACACCACACATGAAAATAGACTCAAAATGGATGAAGGACCTCAATGTGAGAAAGGAATCTATCAAAATCCTTCAGGAGAACACAGGCAGCAACCTCTTTGACCTCAGCCACAGCCACATCTTCCTAGGAACATCGCCAAAGGCAAGGGAAGCAAGGGCAAAAATGAACTATTGGGATTTCATCAAGATCAAAAGCTTTTGCACAGCAAAGGAAACAGTTAAAACCAAAAGACAACTGACAGAATGGGAGAAGATATTTGCAAACAACATATGAGAAAAAGGGCTAGTCTCCAAAATCTATAAAGAACTTAGCAAACTCAACACCCAAAGAACAAATAATCCAATCAAGAAATGGGCAGAAGACATGAACAGACATTTCTGCAAAGAAGACATCCAGATGGCCAACAAACACATGAAAAAGTGCTCCATATCACTCGGCATCAGGGAAATACAAATCAAAACCACAATGAGATATCACCTCACACCAGTCAGAATGGCTAAAATTAACAGGTCAGGAAATGACAGATGCTGGCAAGGTTGAGGAGAAAGGGGAACCCTCCTACACTGTTGGTGGGAATGAAAGCTGGTGCAGCCACTCTGAAAAACAGCATGGAGGTTTCTCAAAATGTTGAAAATAGAACTGGCCTATGACCCAGCAATTGCACTACTGGGTATTTACCCTAAAGATACAAACGTAGTGATCCGAAGGGGCATGTGCACCTGAATGTTTATAGTAGCAATGTCCAGAATAGCCAAAGTATGGAAAGAACCTAGATGTCCATCAACAAATGAATGGATAAAGACGATGTGGTATATATACACAATGGAATACTATGCAGCCACCAAAAGAAATGAAATCTTGCCATTTGCTACGATGTGGATGGAACTAGAGGGTATCATGCTTAGCCAAATAAGTCAATTGGAGAAAGACAACTATCATATGATCTCCCTGATATAAATGAAACTCTCTCTCTTTCTATTCTGAATGGTAGCCTTGCTGGATTGAATATTCTTGGCTGCAGATTTTTCCCTTTTAGCACTTTTATAAATCCTACCTCTTCCTTCTGGCCTGCACAGTTTCTACTGAAAAATTCCCTGATGGTCTTATGGAGTTTTCCTTATATGCAACTGTTTTCTTTTCTCTTGCTGTTTTAAAAATTCTCTCTCTTTTGGGTGCTTGGGTGGCTCAGTGAGTTAAAGCTTCTGCCTTCAGCTCAGGTCATGATCCCAGAATCCTGGGATGGAGCCCTGCATTGGGCTCTCTGCTCAGTAGGAAGCCTGCTTCCCTCCCTCTCTCTCTGCCTGCCTTTCTGCCTACTTGTGATCTCTGTCAAATAAATAAATAAAATCTTTTAAAAAAATAAAATAAATAAAAATTCTCTCTTTATCACCACTTTTTGACATTTTAATTACTTTGTGTCTTGGTGTGGCCCTCCTTCGGTTGATTGTGGGGGGGGGGTCTCTGTGCCTCCTGGATCTGGATTTCTGTTTCCTTCCTCAGATTTGGGAAATTTTTAGCTATTATTTCTTTAAATAATTTTCCTCCCCCTTTACTCTCTCTTCTCCTTCTGGGGTTCCTAAAATGCAAATGTTATTATGCTTGATGATGTGCCTGGTTTCCCTAAATCTATTCTCATTTTGCATATATATATTTTTTCTCTCACCTGCTCAGCTTATCACTTTCCATTACTTTGTCCTCTAGTTCACTGAGTCATTCTTCTTCCTCGTCTATTTATTCCACCCAGTGTATTTTTAATATCATTTATTGTGTTCTTTATCTCAGATTGGTTTTTAAAAAATCTCTTTGTTAAGGGTTTCATTGGGGTTCTTCACTCTTTTCTCAAGTCCAGTAAGTATCTTTAAATCATTACTATAAATTCTCTATCAAGCAAATGAATTGTCTCCATTTCACTTAGGTCTCTTGCTTTAGTTTTGTCCTGTTCCTTGATTTGGGATATATTCCTCTCGCATTTCAGGGGTGTCTCCTGTGTGTTTTGTGTGCAGCCTTCTCTTATGGCTATGCTGCTTTTTCCTTCAGTCCCGTCATCTGCCATGGTTCTCTTTACCTGTTGTGGGAAGTGTTTGGTCCCCAGGGTGTTAGTGAGCCAATCTGGGGCTTTCTTGGTCTTGAGTCAGACCAAGCATTTGCCAGAGACTCAGTAGTACCCAACAGCAGTGTGCTTTCCCTGTGTTGTGCTGTGAGAAGCTTTCATTGGTGGGGAGGGGGCCTGTAGTCAGATGAGTTGTCTGCTCCCAGCCCACTGTTAGGGCCATAGTTAGACTCCTATATGTGGTTATCTTTCTCTGTGTGGTGGGTAGGAGTTATTTTGAAGTGATGCTGTCTCCTGTTGGGGCTGCTTGCACACTGTTAAGATTGTGGCACTGTTTTGGATGGGCCAACTAAAAGCATATTGGAGGGGGCAGATCTGCAATGTGATTGGGGATGGGATGCACAGTATTTACAAGGTTTATGTCCTGGTCCTCTGCGGGATCAGACCTGCAGCACAGGGACTGAGGCAGGCCTGGCTGGAACAGGTGGATCTGCTGAAGCACAGCCCAGGGGGAGGTTGGTGGTGTTCACAAGTTAGGTCGAAATTGTTGGCACCAAGCTAGTTCCTGCAGGTGTCCCTGTATCTAGGCTGGGGGTTGGAGAAGGGAAATAGCACATGCCATCTCCTTTATTCTTAGATATATGTCCCTATGAGATATGCTCTGAGATTCTTAAACAACTTTCTCTCCTGTATGCCACAAGTGTTTTTCAAACTACTGCTTCTAAACTGTATCTCCATGGGCTCTTCATTGTGCTGCCTCTTTAAGGGCAGGGACTCAGTTTCTTCTCGCCCTCCCAGCTCTCCCAGAGCTGAGCCCACTTATTTTTTAAAATTCAAGGTATTAAGCCCCATTGGTTGTAAGAACTCATGAAATTTGGCCCCTCTGGTTTTAGAAGCAAATGTTATGAGGATTTTCTTCCCTTGGCAGGCTCCCAGGTGTGATAGTCTGTTCTCCTCCCTTTCCATGTCTGTGGGCCTCTCTCTCCTGTGGGCAATCCCTATAGGTCTGTTTAGTTCCTTACCATACTTCCACTCTTCCTACCTCTTCAATGTGGTCTCTTCTTACATTTAGTTGTGAAGTTTGTTCTGTTGGTCTTTGGGTTATTTTCTGGGTTATTTATACCAACGTGAGTGTTGTATAGTTGCAACTGTGGGATGAGGTGAGCTTAGGGTCCTCCTACTCTTCCATCTTCCTGATTTACTTCCCAGAAAAAAAAAATATATATATATATATAAAATCTAAAAAATATTTACATTTTTAATCTTTAAAGTAAAGTGGAGACAACATGAGATTCAATTTTGCATCAAATACTTGACTTGAAAAACTGAAATAATCTTTTCTGGACCTTCTCTGAAAATACTGGACATTTAAAGAGAGTTGAACTGTTTGGATCAATGCAAAAAGCTCCTGGCAGAGACTTTTGGAAAATGTTCACTTGAAAGTAGCAAAACTTTGTGTCATATAAGTTTTGTCCATGAGATGGCGCTGTTGTGCCACAAAAGGAAACTTCCCTTTTTCTTAAAGCTCTGAAAACCCCAAGAGCACTTGAAAAAGGAGAGTAGGTTCTGGGGATCTAACGTACAGCATGGTGATTATAGTTAACAATACTGTATTATGTATTTACAAGTTGCTAAAAGAGTAAATCTTTAAATGTTCTCACCACAAAAAAGGAATGGTGATAGAGGTATCACTACTATGGCGATCATTTCACAATATATAAGTGTATCAAATCAACATATTGTACACCTTAAACTTACACAACGCTATATGTCAATTTTGTCTCAATAAAGCTGAGAAAAAAGGAGAGGTCACACTCCCTCATCCCAAAATACCCTTATTTTTCCATAAAATCTGAAGACTGCTTCTGACCTCATGTTTTCAGCCAGTAAATGGCTTTCTTCCAATGTTTATACTGCACACATTCACTTGAATCCATTTGTTTGCAAAATGTATGTTTCTACCATTTTCTCAATGTCTTCTCTGGGGCTGTTTTATTTTTGAGGCTAATTTTGTCTATCTGCCCGGATGAAAATAACTCTGGAATGGCGGGAAGGGGTCAGAGGTGTTGTCACAGTATCTAGAGCTGCAGACTTCTATTGCATCTCAGTAGCCATTTGACTGACAATAGAGATGGCTGTCCTCATGGCCAAGGCAGGGGCAAGAAGTACTAGTCCTCTCATGGCAGGGCTTTGAGAAGGAGAGGTATTTCCTCCTCTGCTCCACAGATCAGTTCCTTTTCCTTTATTCTTTTTTTTTCTGATTGTAGTAAGATATTTGGCTAATTGAATTTAAATTTAAAAAGCCCTAAGTTAAAATCTGTAATTTTAAAGAACATCTTTTATCTATGCATATATATTTATAAGACATATACACATATAAGCAGCATGTATAAAAGATGTTTCATGAATTGTATGTGACTATGCATAGGTTGATAGGAATTTTTTTATTCAGGTAAATGGTTCGGGCTCTCAGTTTCTCCATATCTCCCTCCTGAAATGCTGTGTGTCCACGGTCAAGACTCTGGTAAAGACATGCTGAGAAGGGCATGGCCAACCAGAGTATAAAAACCTTTTTACACTCACTAAATTATACATGATGGAAAATGTCTCTCTCTTTCCTCAAAATTTTCTTCAGAGACTTTTCCTAAATGCTGAAAGAGCTTGGAATTCTAGCTGTTCCATTCACCAACCGTGCAACTTCACATTTGTCTAAACTTCCTGTGATCAAGTCAAGAGGCTTGAGGTGAAGATTACATGAAATAATGTGTGCACAGTCTTTGATGATAGAGTGTATTTGCCTGGAGGGCAAGGGTGTTACTATCCAGAGACAGTGGGCCAGAGCAGGAGAGTGTGATTGTCCATGATCATCAGGCAGAGCTGGATTTGGGAATATATTCCTTAATTTCTACAGAGTTATTACTCAGTTGGGAAAGAAATAGAGACACTCTCTTGTCTCCTTATCATTGGCAGTTTCCATAAGGATCCTGGCTGAAGAGTTGTGATGATCTGTCTCTCAGCGGGTTCTGAAGAAAGAGCTATATAGCGCAGGTAGGGCCCTGAGATATTCTCCTCAATCTTCCCAAGCAGCGAATCCATTTTTTGGGTAGGTTCCATACAAAGAACAAAGATCCAATCTTATGTACTGAGACTGATGCAAGCAAGGCCTTTTATTCTTGGCCAAATGGGCGGTGAACAACACTTCTTTGTAGTAATCTCTAGCAAGCCTTTGTAGCAATAGGTATGAATGATTCGAGACAGTTTTACTGTGGATTTTTTTCCATGGACATTTAAAAGGTAGAGAAAATTTAAACAATTAAATCTAAGATAGTCAAGTACTTCAGATGAAAATGCTTTAAAGAGTGGAGCTGACAGGATGCCTGGGGGCCTCAGTCGGTTGAACAACTGACTCCTGACTTCGGCTCAGGTCATGACCTCAGTGTTGTGAGATCAAGCCCAGCACTGGGCTCTGTGCTGGGTGTGGAGCCTGCTTAAGATTCTGTCTTTTTCTTCCTCTGCCCCTCTCCCCTGCCTCTCAATCCCTCTCTAAAATATAATTTAAAAATTAAAGTTAAAAAACATTTTACAAGAAGAGTAAAGCTGGGTAATGGAATCAAAATGGAGGTATCTTATTTCTATATTCAAGAACTCTGTTTTGCTTTAATTGTGTAGCAGAACTAGTGTTCTGGCCAGAAAGAGGAAAGCCAATCTTATATCTACAACTATTTGAAGAAACATAATCCCCAAAACAATAACAACAACTACTCATATACAATTAAGAGTGTGTATGATTTTTCATGTGTTTACACAAAGCAGGCATTTGAACAGGTAAGGGAAAGGGGGGAATCTGATGGGTCAACACATGTCCACTTTGTTTAGTTTCAAGGATTCAGGATTATGCATCGTCTAGTCTTCCCTGTGAACGCAAGTGTCCCTGGTCACACAGGATCTCTAACACCATGATTTACACCCATATCCATTACAATTGACAAATACATTAGCTCACATACAACAGGAAAAGGACAACCCTTCAACTCAGATCTGCCTTAGCCAAAAGCCACTTTTCTTTCCTGCCCTCTTCACTAAGAATGATAATGTACATTAAAGGTTTTTCAAGACCATAAACATACAAATATGGTTTCTATACTTCCTATGTGATTCTATTGTCTTTGTTTTCCTCCTTGCCTCCCCAGATTTCGTGGGCCTAATTCCAGCTATTATGCATTGAAATGCATTCCATGTGCACCACACCTTGATCGATGATCTCTGGAGTATGAGTGTCAAAGTTTTGTATTTTACCCAGAAGCTCTTTCTGGACTTTCAAGACCATTAACAATAAGTGCTAATACTTGTATAGCATTTTGTGTAAACAGGGTCATAAGTGCTTTAAGATGTATTAAGTTACTACTCTGCACCCCATGAAGCAGGTACTCTTACCAACCCACTTCATAGATGAGGATACTGTGCACAGGGAGGTTAAGTTACACCCTCAAAGTCACACAGCTGTTAAGCGCCAGAGCTGGGACTCAAACCAGTATTCAGACTCTAGAGCTCAGGTTCTCCACCACTATTCTTTTTAAAATATATATATTTAAATTCAGTTCAGTTAACATAGAGTATATTATTAGTTTCAGAGGTAGAATTTAGTGATTCATCAGTTGTATATAACACCCAGTGCTCATCACATCAAGTGCCCTTCCCCTGACCCACATCCTCTCCAGCAACCCTCAGTGTGTTTCATATAGTTAAGAGTCTCTTACAGTTTTTCTATGTTTTTATCTTATTTTATTTTTTCTTCCTTTCCCTTATGTTCATCTATTTTGTTTCTTAGATTCCACATATGAGTAATATCATATCATATTTGTCTTCTCTGAGTGACTTATTTCACTTAGCATAATGCTCTCTAATTCCATCCACATTGTTGCAAATGGTACGATTTCATTCCTTCTGATGGCTGAGTAATATCCCATTGTGTGTGTGTGTGTGTGTGCGCGCACGTGTGTGCACGTTCCACATCTTCTTTATCCATTCATCTGTGTATGAACATCTGAGATCTTTCCATATTTTGGCAGTCGTTCAACCAGTACTCTTTACCACCTTTAAATTAAAACTAAAAATTCTAAATCTCATTTCCATATATAATTTGCATTATACCCAATCTAAATATAATCGCACCCTCTATGGGCACAACCACTAGACGGCAATCAAGGCACCAGGTCTGTTGTCCTCCCTGTAGGCTGTGCTAAAGCAGATCAAAGAGAATTATCAGTGAGTCCTGTCCACTAGGAAGTAGCCAGAAGCCTTCCAGAAATCACACAACCCGATGTCGGTCTTAACAGTGAGGATGTCTCTAGACTTCCAACTCAAACATTCAGAATCATTTCTGTGTCACAATTTAGGCCACCACAATCAGGAGAAAAATAGCAAGATGCGAGATGTCAAAACATGCAGAGCAGATTTAGGAAAACAGCAGTTCTTCAAGGAGCGTCAAAGTGTCCCTTTTTGATCCATGAAAAGCTTAAAAGAAAAAAGTCCTGGGTAGAATTTGCCATAAGAAGACATATGGCAGTGATTGATCCCCTAGGTGAAAATATGGCCTGAATTCAGATGGCACTGGTACATTTAATCTACCCCCAGGAGCTTGCCTTTAAAGAGCTCTAGAACATTAATTCCACCACTTCCAACAGGAGACTGTCCAACATCTGACACACCTTCTATGGTAGATGGCAGCCCCTCCTGTATTCCCACCTCCTGAATCTGGACTGGCCCTGAGTTTTGCTTTAGTGATGGATTGTAAACGAGTGATGTGTAAATTTAAAGCCGAGGCCACCAGGGGCTCTGCACTTGTACCACTACTGTCCGGAATGCTCCAGCCGCCAGTGAGGAAGCCCTGGATTAGACAAACTGAGTCGTGAAAGCCCATATGGAGAAGGGGTCCAATGGAAGGCCCTACACCAGGGATTGAGGTCAGTACACCCGCCTGGTGAATAATAGATTTTTGGTGTAAGCCACTTCATTTACTGTGGTTTGTTATCTATCAAGATAACTGGCGCACTTTCCTACTAAGAAACTAACTAAAGAACTAAGAACTAAAGAACTAAAAAGTTCTTTAAGAACTAAAGAAAGAGACTAAGAACTAAAGAACTAAAGAAACTAAGAACTAAAAAGTTCTTTCCCTGCCCTGCAAGGCCAACATGGTTTTAAACAGCACTGCCCCCCCCCCATCCCGCCTTTCCTCACAACTTCACCCTTTAGTTCCCTTGGTCCTTCATCTGTTCCTAGAATACATAAGACCAACCCCAACCCCCCACCCGACCCAAGGCAAGCAAGCCCTCATTCAGAGCTTTGCATGGTCTGCTCTTTCTCCTGGAATGTCCTGCTCCTGAGCTGGCTTCCTCACCCTTCCCGCTTTCCTGCTCTCAGTCACTTTGCCTAAGAAGCCTAACCTACCTCCACCTGAAATGTCTAATCCCCAACCCCTATAGACCCTCTCGTCTCTTCCTCTTCCCCCACTTTATTTTTCTCCATAGTATTCATCACCACTTGACATCTTTATTGTTTTATTTCTCTCTCTGTTTCCCCTCTTGCTCACCCCTCCCAGCCATTAAAATGTAAGCTCCACGAGTGCAGGAATTTGTCTTTGTTGACTTTGATGTCCAGTGTCTGGTCATAATAAAAATAATAGCTGAGACCTACAAAGCACTTATATTCAGCCAGGCACTATTTTTTTTTTTTTTTTAGATTTTATTTATTTATTTGACAGAGAGAGATCACAAGCAGGCAGAGAGGCAGGCAGAGAGGAGGAAGCAGGCTCCCTGCTGAGCAGAGAGAGAGCCCGATGCGTGACTTAATCCCAGGACCCTGAGATCATGACGTGAGCCAAAGGCAGTGGCTTAACCCACTGAGCCATCCAGGCACCCCAGCCAGGCACTATTTAAGGGTTTCACTTACATCGTACAAAAAACCTATGAAATAGGTGCTATTCTACCCATCTTACAACTGGGGAAACAGAGTCATGGGCAGATTCAGTACCTCTACCCAGCGACAGAGCTGGAAATTAAACCTAAGCAGACTGACTCATGGCTGGTACTGCTTAATTAATTAGTTAATTAAATAACTTTATAATTGTCCTGCTGCAGCAGGGCCCCCTCAGTGCCAGTAACCCTTCTTTCTTCATTTATAAAAATGAAATTATGGGACTCCTGCATGGCTCAGCCAGTTAAGCATCTTCCTTCTCAAGTCATGATCCCAGGATCCTAGGATGGAGTCCTGCATTGGGCTCTTTGCTCAGTGGGGAGCCCACTTCAGTCTCTGCCTCCTGCTCCCCCTGCTTGTGCTCTCTCTCCCTGACAAATAAATAAATAAAATCTTAAAAAAATGAAATTGCTTCTATCCTTCTAGTATGACAATCTTTTCCTCCCCCCTTTGGCTTTTTTTTTTTAAACTAAATGTCAGAGAATATTGTAGGGTATAAGAGCAATATGCAAGTCAATTGTATTTCTGTATACTAATAATTACTCTGAAAGTGAGATTAATAAAAGTATCATTTCACTTATAAGAGCTTCCAAAATAATATGGAATAATATGATACTTATAAATAAATTTAATAAAAGAAGTTCAATATTCGTATCTGGAAACTACAATGCATTGCTGAAAGAAATTTAAAAAGATCTGAATCTGGAAATTCATCCCATGTTTATAGATTGAAAAACTTAATATTGTTAAGGTGACATACTTTCCAGGTTTAACTACAGATTAAATGTAATCCTTCTCCAAATACTGCTGACTTTGTTACAGAAATTGACAAGCTGATCCTAAAATTCATAAGGAAATGCAAGGACTGAATTTGGATAGTCAAACATTCTTGGAAAAATAAAAACACAGTTGGAGGATTCAAATTTCCTGATTTCAAAACAGAAAGCTACAATAATCAGAGCAGTGTAGTACTGGTAGGAAGACGAATTTGTAGATCCATGGAACAGAGCTGAGAATCCAGATATTAGTCCTTACATTTGTGGCAACTGATTTTCAACAAGGGCACCAAGACCGTTTGATGAGGGAAAGAACTTTGCATTGAATGTATGGAAGATTGAAGTTAGACTCCGTACTTAACAGCATATACAAAAATAAAGTCAAATGGATCAAAGAGCTAAATGTAAGAGTTAGACTTATAAAATCCTTAGGAGACTTTCATTTTTGGGTTAGGCAAACCCTTTTTAGACTTGACACCAAAAGCACAAGTGAGAAAAGGTAAAATAATTAGACCTCATTAAAATGTAAAACTTTTGTGCCACAAGTGATAACATTCAAGAAAGTGAAAAGCCAGTCCACAGAATAGGAGAAAATATCTTCAAACCATGCATTTAATAAGGATCTTATGGCCAAAATATATAAAAAAAACAGCTTAATAATAAGATTGCTCAGTTGAAAATGCACAGAAGATCTGAATAAGTACTTGCTAAAGAAGACATGGCAATATCCAATAAGGACAGGAAAAGATGCTCAACGTCACTAGCCATTAGGGAAATGTAAGTCAAAAGCACAATGAGATAATACTTCACACCCAGTAGGATGGCTATAAATCAAGATATACATAATAACAAGTGTTGACAAGGATATGGAGAAATCAGAACCTCATGCATTGCTGGTGAGAATGCAACATGGTATGGCCTCTTTTGAAAACCTTTAGGCAGTTCCTTGAAAGGTTAAACATAGAATAACCACATGATCCAGAAATTCCACTCCTGAGCATAACTGAAGAGAAATAAAACTGTATATTTTTATATCATATATTGTATAAATGTATATTTTTCTATTGTGCATGAATATTCATAGCAGCATTGTTAATATCAGCCAATTAAGTGAAAATAACCCAAATGTCCAACATCTGATGAATGGATAAATTAATACAGTAGTAATGCACACAATAAAATATTATTTGGCAATAAGAGAAATGAAGTACTAATACAAATTGCAACATAAATGAGTCTTAAAAATATTATGCTAACTAAGAGAGGGCAGACACAAAATTCTTTATATTATATGATTCCACTTAAGTGAAATGGGCCAGAATAGACAAATCCATAGAAACGGAAAGTAGATTCATGGTTGCCTGGTGCTGTTGAATGGGTATTGAGGTAGAATGAGGAGTGACTGCTAATGGGTACAGGGTTTCTATTTGGGGTGATGATGATGTTCTAAAATGGATTATGGTGATGATTGCACAATTCTGTGAGTGTACCAGAAGCCATTGAGTTGCATATTTCATTTCAATTAGGTTGTACTTTGCACCAGTTGCCTGGCTCTGAAATGGACATTTTCTTTTCTTTCTTTTTTTTTTTTTCTTTTAAGATTTTATTTATTTATTTGACAGAGAGAGACACAGCAAGAGAGGGAACACAAACAGGTAGAAGGAGAAGGAGGCTTCCCACAGAGCAGGGATCCTGATACAGGGCTGGATCCCAGGACCTTGGGATCATGGCCTGAGCCCAAGGCAGCTGTTTAATGGCTGAGCCACCCAGGTGCCCTTGTAGTGGACATTTTCACACATGTTATATAATATACTCAAAAGCCAGGGGTTCCTGGGTGGCTCATTCATTTAAGCATCTGCCTTTGGCTCAGGTCATAATCCTGGAGTCCTGAGACTCAGGCCTACAGCAGGGTCTCTGCTCAGCAGGGAACTTATTTCTCCCTCTCCCTCTGCTTGCAGCGCCCTCTTCTTGTGTTCTCTCTCTATCAAATAAATAAATAAAATCTTTTTAAAAATACACTCAAAAGCCCCCAAAAGGAGCAATGATCATCCCCATTTTGAAGAATAGGAAACTGAGGCTAAGTGTGCTGTGCCCAGACTCATGCGGCTGCTCTGTGGTGACACAAAGAGTCAGACCCTGATCTGCAATCTGCCACTTGGAGATAGCCTAAATGTGGGTTCTGGAGCCCATCTGTCTGTGGTGACCCCTCTTATAACCCTGATTATAAGGTTGATCAGTTGTCCCCTCTTGAGCTTCAGCTTTCTCATCCATAAAATAGTAATAACAATAGTAATGCTTATGATGGTTCTTGTGTGGCTTTAAACAATAAATATTCTAAGGTGCTCTCCCTAGCATATGACAAATGCTCAATGGATGTTAGCTTTTAATAGCCTAAGTATGGTAAGTATTGCCATACTATCTTTTATATCCCTAATATACTTCACTATGTTGTGATATGGGTACACCTGAAAACAATGTCTGATGGAATGTGAGTTAACTTTCGAAGTGTCCTAATCAGCAATCCACATTTGAAGGGTCCCAGTCAAGGATCTCCACTCCTGAGTAGAGGTGGGAGAACTACAGCTCACTTTTGTAAATAAAGTTTTATTGGTACACAGTCATGCCATTCATTTACATATTATATAAGGCTGCTTTCCTTCTCCAGTAGCAAAGTTGGGTAGTTGTGACAGAGACCATACGTCTTGCAAAGCTGAAATACTTAATATTGGGCCCTTTACAGAAAAAGCTTGCCAACCCCTATTCTAGAAGCCAACAAGCCCTTCAAATGATACCATTTAGATCTGTGCTCGAAAGTTTGTATTTAGAAAATGTAAAAATTTAGAAAATGTAAAATATGTTCTCTGCAATCAACTTGCTTACCAGGCTAGTTGAGACCAAGTTGTCACTGGGAGAAACCATGAGGGAGGATTCTCATGCTAACCTATGTGATGCGTGGCACATAGACAATGAAACTTAACTGCCACATGGATGCTTGGGGCTCATGAAGGAAATGCCCAAGGGGAAGTATCCATGTAAGGATGGAGGTAGAGAGGAGCATGAGGAAAGAGATGGTGAGCAGAGTGAGAAATGATAATAATGAGATAGAGCAGGAGTGAAGAGAGTGAAACTACGGAGGTCCCCACAGAAGGCAGAGGTGCTGGGACTTTGAGCATTGGAGGATATTGCTGGGAATGGACAGGGTAGGCAGTATCAGAAGGAGCCCTAGAAAGCTGTCCACAGGAGCAGGAGGGATAGGGAGGAACAAAGAACTTTTGTAAATGTATATTTAGATACAAATGAATATGTAAATAAAATGCAAATGCATCTTTAAATGAAAAGCAAACCCTTGAAATGACCTGCTGCCACTCTAGTCCCCCAATTCCATCTGATACTGGATGCCTCATGGGCATTTCAGAGAAGCCCTGGGTTAGGCTCCCAGCATATCTTTACTTTTGGATTCTTTTTGTTTGTTTGTTTAGCTTTTCACATGTTTGTATCTGTTCTCCCTTGGTATAAAAGTGAGACAGCAGAACATGATCTGGAAGCCGAAGCCTAACCCTACCATGGTCTCGTTCGGTGGCCATTGGCCAGGTGCAGATTTGTTACTTCTCTAAATCTCACTTGGGTCATCTGTAAAAACCAGCTGTTAACCCCTGCCTCTGCATGGAAGCAGTGTCAGCTACAGACTTGGTAAGGGTCTGTAAGGGCCATTTAGGTGTTCATAGAAAAGTGGACTGATGACTCTGGGCTGGGAGAATGAGTTAGTGTTGGTGCAGAGCTGGAAGCTGGGGATTTGAGAAGGAACGCTGTATTTTGAGTGAAGAGAAGATACTATGCTTCGTGCTTTGGGTGGAGTTTCCCTGAGTGTAACTGGGGTGAGACCCATGTGGAATGCCCTCAGACAGCCCTCTCCTTGCTAGAGCAGTTGACTTGGGCTTTGCGTAGAGGGGAGGTTTGGAAGGCATTTCACGGTGGTGACTTTCTCATCGCGATGCACCCCGTTCTCCTCAATGCTGGGAAGCCTGATCCTGATTAGACTTCTCACGGGTGGTCCATCTTCCAAGGCCTCGGGGCTCCTTTCTCTTTGGTGGTGGATGATATTGGCAGGCTTGGTTTTTTCCAACCATGAGAAGCCACATGGGGTAGAAATTTGAGAGTGGCTTTTCTTCATTATATAGTCAGCATCAACGGCCTTCCTGTTTACCACAATGGACAATAACTCCCCCCAAAATTGTCGTGTCCCTGCTGACCCCAGCTGCCTCTCTGACCTGGTCCAGGGAGGCTGTGCAGTTCATGTCGTTCCTGCAGCATCCCTTACCCACACACACTCCCTGAGGCTGGCCAATGAATGTGGCCGGGGTACTGTTGTTTCTCATGCACACTAATAAAACTTCCTCCTGTAAAAACATTCAAGAACTACTTGGGGTGCATAACACGGTGAAAAGAGAGTGGGCTTCAAAGCTTCATACACTTGGGTTTTATTCCAGGCTGCACCACTGAGAATGGAGATAATAGCTCTGTGTCCTGAGCAAGTTACTTGCCCTTTCTGAGGCTTGTTTTCTTACCTATAAAAATCTACCTGATGGGGTCAATGGGAAGATAAAAGAAAACGTATATCAAATACCTAATATGGGACCTAACACATATAAATATTCGACCACAGTCATTATTATAAAGACAAAAATTATCTATATAAATACTATAGCTTGTGAATTGTTCGTTATTTCTTCCCTGGTGAATGTAGGACCAGTACACAGTTTCTGTCACCTCCATCAGCCAAGCCACTTTATGATCCCACAGGAGTCTGAGGTTGCAACACATCTTGGCATTCACATGAGGTTGTTTGAACCACACTCCCCCATTTTATTCAGGAACTTGAAATCCTTTCCTGGGATTTCAGGAGATTTCTGTTCTGAAAGCCATTGAAGTAGTATTTTCTGGTATTATTGAGTTATAAAGTCAGGAAGAAATTCAGGTCACCTGGCCAATTTCTGCTTTTGAGGTGGAGGGGCCAGAAATGGTAAATGACTAGTCAGTTGAAGGTGAGCAGGAAATCGTACTCATGGCTAAGTTTATTTAGCATTAACTATGTGCCAGGATCTGTTTGAAATATTTGACCTGAATGATCTTATCTAACCTTCATAAGGCATGTCTTATCCCTATTGTAATGATGAGGAAACAAGGACACCCGCTTCCATGCAGCTGTGTGGAAAGGACCTACACACTGTTGACGTTCAAGACATGCATGCAAATCAATGAAAGCAGCTGTCAGTGTTTTACTCTTACACTTGGCCCTCTTGCTCCATCAGCTGGACTGTGGGTCTTGAGAAGGAGCACAAGAAATGCTAATTTGCTTCTTTTCTGGCAGCCTTGCTAGAACCATATTGTGATTGGCAAACAGCTGAGGGAGGAAGCATAGCCAGATTCTTATTTAAGATCCGTATTGCCTATGAAAACCACACAGCCTGATTCTCACCTCCGTTCATAAAGTAGTCAGAAGGGAATTATAGAAAGAAGTTTGAATTTTAGTCCTTCTCATGACTGGAGTCAGCCTTGGGGCTCTGCTGGCCACACACTCTGCAGCATCTCATTGGCAATCTCTTACTCAAAGCTTGCACAGCAGGAAAAAAATAAATCTTTATTTGGAGATGCTCATGTTTTACAATCAAGGGTTGGTTGTCTGTATGTCCTCAATAGCAAATCATTTTTGGTGATGGTGGGTCATAAGCTCAAGAGGAAATTGCTTCAGAAGAGCAGATACTTAATAAATCGTCTGGGGGTTGGATTGAGGTTTCCTCATCCTAGAGTGAGTCTGGGGTGGGGGATGGTCTTCACGGTATCCTTCAGGGACTAGTGGTAAAATACCAGTCTACATTTGGGTTTACCAGGGCCAGCAGCAAAAGTGACTCTGCCTCTAGCCCTTGATGTGCAAGCTTATTGCTATGAAAAATGGTTGCCCCTCATATGATCTGATTAGGGTATCTGTGTCCCTGTGGTAATGAGTTACTTCTTTCAAAGACATAATAGTGTAATTTTAATGACAGCATCTAAGCAATTCACATAATACTTTTCACCTCCATACTTTCAAGGTTTGCTGCCTGAAGAGCTTCAGGCGAGAATTCTGGGCTGTGGATTAGTGCCCATCAGAGCCCCAGTAGATGGTTGTGTTGCCCCGCCCATTGATTTTCAGATTGCTTACACAAGACAGGACACACAAGCACTTTTGCAGGAGCATTTTTTTTTTTAAAGATTTTATTTATTTATTTGATAGAGAAACAGTGAGAGAGAGCATGAGCAAGGAGAAGGTCAGAGAGTGAAGCAGACTCCCCATGGAACTGGGAGCCTGATGTGGGACTCGATCCCGGGACTCCGGGATCATGACCTGAGCCGAAGGCAGTCGTCCAACCAACTGAGCCACCCAGGCATCCCTTTGCAGGAGCATTTTATTTTATTTTATTTTATAAGATTTATTTATTTATTTGACAGAGAGAGATACAGAGAGAGAGGGAACACAAGCAGGGGGAGTGGGAGAGGGAGAAGCAGGCTTTCCACTGAGCAGGGAGCCCGATGTGGGGCTCGATTCCAGGACCCTGGGATCATGACCTGAGCCAAAGGCAGATGCTTAATGCAGGTGTCACCCAGGCACCCCTGCAGGGGCTTTGTAATGCCTTCATTACATTTGCCACTTTTTTACAATTATATGAGCATTTGGATACTTGTATTTATTTTATGTCCCCTCCACCAGGACATGTGCTCTATGAGGGCACGGGACAGTGTCAATTTTGTTTATCTCTATATTTCTAGGGTCTAAGATGCTCCAAGAGTGAGCAATAGATAAATATTAACACCTGAGTGAAGTTGACTTATGAATAAATTCATCATTTTTTCCAATTCCAAGTTATGGCAGATACACTCTGTTGCTTATGCTTGAAATGGCCAACCTTTCCCCTGCTTCCTGTAAGGATGGAAAACTCTGCGGAAGTAGGTGTGCAATGCTCCACAGTTACATCCACTTATGATATGGGCTACAAATTAGTTCATTTGAATTGGGCATTGAAAAGGAAATTTTCATATTCTTAATAATTTAATGATTCTTCAAAGGTGTTCCTTCCAGCTGTGTTGGGCAGCAGGAGCCCTGGCCCTATGGTCTCAGAGCGCCTTCACTACTTGTCCCAGAATCTTCTCAGTTCCATCCTCAATTGCTACACACTCATATTATTAGTAGATTTCTCTCTCAATAAAGATGAGTTCTAAGTTATATGCAAGAAACTATGGTGGACCAAGGCATGTTTTCCTGGTAAAAATCAGAAGTTTCACCAACATCTTTCTTTTGCCACTTTAGACTTCTCAAGTTCAGAGGCCTAAAGCCCATTAATATTATTGAGAATATATTTTCATGTACATTTAATAATGATTATATTATTAATGACATGATCATTAAAGTTGTAAAAATATATAAACTCACACCAATTTCTTCTGTTCACCCTCGTTTGGATGCAAAATTATATATCCAAGATTTCAAACTGGTGGCCTATTGTTTGAATTTTACTCAGATGTGTTTTTCTTTAACTGGCAGAGTGCTTAAAAAAATATGTCAATATTTAAAAACTGAGAGATTTTACATAATAATCTGGGCTTGTGGGAAATCAGCATATCTTGTCTGTCCACAACTGGCTACAGTTGAGTATGGCTTTGCATAGGTTGTGACTGTTGCATTTTGTGGGTCCACTTCTGCCCTCCTTTCTCCCTGTGTGTCTATTGCTTAAATTTCTGAAAATGTGGGACTACAGATGATTTGCTTCTTTTTCAAATTTTAATTAAAGTTGTTTCAATTTTTTTTGTTATGACAATGAATAAAAAACAGTAGCTTTTGAGGAACTTACACTATCGGTTTAAGAATTGATCTATAGATGCATATTCTCTAGTCATCGTGCTTCCAGAACTACTAAACATTTTAGAATGGAAAAAGAAGAACAGAAGTGAAATGATAGCAATAGAGATTGCCAAAAGCTCTCTTGATCATCTCTTTGTTAGCTAGTTGAATTATTCTGTGTTTGACTTGTGGTTTCTAGTCTTGCCAGATGTAAGAATGCCCTGGAGTGAAGAGGCGGGGAAGCAGCCACGTTACAAACATCTCCTTTTTCATCTGGGGGAGGATGAGTCGTCACTGTGCTGGGACTCCTCTTGTGTCCTCTGTGGGGTTGTCTGGTGGGAGCTGCATCTGTGTCTGAGATAGATGTGGAATGATGATAAATTAGCTGCCATGGAAGTGATGTAAAATCCACGATAGACTCAGGGAACTCTGGGAAAATCATTTCATCAAGAGTCCCTAACAACTGCTATCATTTGAGGTTTTGATGTATTCAAAGTCAATACCCTTCATGCACAAGGAGTGCCCTGACTAAAAACAGTGAAGGAAATCATCAACATAACAAAAAGGCTACCAACTGAATGGTAGAAGATATTTGTAAGTAATCTATCTGGCAAAGGATTAAAATTCAAAATATATTAAAAAAAAATCACAGGACTCACTATTAAAAAACCCAAATGAGCTGAGGATCAAATGAAAACCACAATGAGAAGTCACTGCACACCTATCAGAATGGTTATTATCAAAAAAAGACAAAAAATAACAATTGTTGGTAAGGATGTGGAGGAAAGGGAACATCGGGGCACTGTTGGTGAGAATGTAAATTGGTGCAGCCATTCTGGAAAGTAGTATGGAGGTTCCTTTAAAACTTAAAATGGGGGACACCTGGGTGGCTCAGCAGGTTAAGCCTCTGCCTTCGGCTCAGGTCATGACCTCAGTGAGTTCCACATCAGGCTCTCTCTGCTCAGCAGGGAGCCTGCTTCATGGCCCTCTCTCTGCCTGCCCCTTTGCCTACTTGTGACCTCTCTCTCTGTCAAATAAATAAATAAAATCTTAAAAAAAAAAAACTTAAAATGGAATTACCATATGATCTAGTAATTCCATTTCTGGGTATTTAACCAAAGAAAATGAAAACACTAATTTGAAAAGATATATGCACCCCTATGTTTACTGCAGCATTATTTACAATTGCCAAGATATGGAAACAACCTAAGTGTTCATCAACTGATGAATGGATAAAGAAGATGTGATACACGCACACAGGAATATTACTCAGCCATAAAAAAGAATGAAATCTTGCCATTTGTGACAACATGGATACACCTAGAGTCTATTATGCTGAATGAAATAAGTCTAACAGAGAAAGAGAAATATCATGTGATTTTATTTATATAAAATCTAAATAGCAAAAAGAATGAACAAGAAACCCGAAACAGATTCGCAAACACTGAAAACAAGGTGGTGGTTTCCAGAGTGGGTTGGATGGGCAAAGTAAGTGAAGGGATTAAGAGGTACAGTTTTCCACTTATAAAATAAATAAGACATGGGGGTATAAAGTACAGCATAAGGAATACAGTCAATAATAGTGTAAAAATTTTCTATGGTGACAGATGATAGCCCGACTTATAGTGGTGATCATTTCATAAGGTGTGTAAATATCAAATCATTATGTCATACACTTTTACATGTTAATTATACCTTTGAAAAGTGTCCTACTCTCTTGCATAAGTATCCCATCCTTTTTCTTCCTGTATAGTGTATATCCTGTCCTGTCCATTTGGCATCCAGATTTCTGCGAAGCCTCATCTCCACTGTATTGTATAAATCTGTAGCAAAATGAACTGTTTCTTCAGGTAGATTTTACTTGGAATATACTTATTTGGGCAATAAGATCTCCAGTGATAGGAGCTAACACCACTTAATGATAGGCGCTAAAGACACAAAAAATTTAATTAGAAGGATACAATGTGGCTACAAAGAAGCATGCTCTCCTTAAAGATCTATAAGACTTCTTAAAGAGTGTTGAATCAGTTACAAGTTTTGACTTTTTTATACCAATAGACCAGCGTTTTTCCACTTCTGTCAATCTGTGTGATATCTTAGGGCAAATGATTCCTCCTTGTGGGGCTGGCCTGCATACACAGGGTATTTTGCAATATTCCTGGTCTGTACTCACTAGACAACAGTACCAACTACCCTTTCCTGCACAGTAACAACCAAACTTTTTTTTTTTTGTTTTTTAAGATTTTATTTGTTTATCAGAGACAGAGCACAAGTAGGGGAAAGCAGCAGGCATAGGGAGAAGCAGGCTCCCCGCTGAGCGAGCCGCCCAACTTGGGACTTGGTCCCAGGACCGTGGGATCATGACCTGAGCCAAAGGCAGACCCTTAACTAGCCAAGCCACTCAGGCATCCTGACAACCGAAACCATCCTCAAAGATGGCTAGCTGTGCCCTGGGGCCCCAAATGGCCCCTGGTTAAGAATCACTGCTGTAGACCTCCCAAGATCTCTGAATTTTGCCAGAGGGTTCAGATTTTGTCTTCAAAGATCTCAGAAAGGACTTGTAAAGTAAGTCAGGAAAAGTGTGTTCCCTTTCTGGATGCCTGAAGGACAATGGGCAACTTCCAAAATCCAAGCACAGAGCCTGGTTTCCTCTCCCATTCCTCTAGTGTTCTGCCCTATGGCCTCAGATGGGTCACTTAACCCATGTTAGCCTCATGTCCTTTTACTAAAATAGCAGGAGGCCTGTCTGAGAAGGCTAAAAGAAAATTGAACGAGCTGATCTGTGTGAACGGATGGCTATATTGCAGGTGCTTGGGCTCTTGTCATACTGTCTCTTGCACATCCCCCGGTCAGCTCCCCCACAAGATCGTCTGCTTTCTCTAAAGCACAACAGTTAGAACAACAGTGTCCTGTCTCCACTTGGAGGTAGTCAACCTGCCTGAGAACTTGGCTCCTTGGTTCGCCCTAGAGCGCTTCTCTCCTCAAGCCTGAGAGTATTTGTTTGTTATTTTCTAAAAGGGCAGACTGCTTTTAGTGAGGACTGCTGCCCGGGCTCACCTGAATGGTCACCATGATGACTCAGAGCTCAGCCCCAGCTGGGCACAGAGATGATGCTTGTTGTAATACCCCCACACCCTCCTGAGATTGCCATTTTATAATGCAGTTCGATGGTTTCTGCCTCTACACATAAATAAAGTGTATTTACTTTTCTGATTCTTGTAAGAAAACCCAAAGCCACAAGATTGTGTTTGAAGTTCCAAAACCGATGACTTGAGGTTTCCCTCCCGTAGTGCATTCCCGTTGGACCACGTGGACACAGGCAGCAACACAGATCACTGCACTCTTCTTCTCGGATGGGAGGATGGGAGGGAGGATGGGAGCCAGCAGCCCAAAGGGATGCACCAGGCTACAGAGGTCCTTGTACTTCCTCTGCCGGTGCTGGAAACCTCACTAAGCCTTCAGAGATGGAATTGCTTTTGTGATCTACCTTCACCTACAGTAGGAGATACCAGCTGCTGGAATTCCTTGGCCTTGTGGTCCTCTCCTCTCTTTCTAGATTTTGAATCTTGCTTGGTAACGGTTCAGGTAGAATTTTTTTTTACCCATTTCTACTCACGAAAAAAGCAGTTTGTGTGCACATGTGTGTGTTTTTAAGGAAATGCACAGCTTTTTTCAGCAAGACCTCCAAGGTCTTATCAGGAAGTGCATAAGAATAAAAAGGAAATAGCCCACTGGGAAGTTAGAGAAAATTTTGCTTAGTTTCAGTACATATCAAAATTATAATGAAGACGTTGAATTCGTTCCAACGTGCAAGTGTAGTGCATGTGCAGACTATCTCTGAGACACACAGAGAGTGAAGACGGACTGTTTCTGACACAGAGGTGTAGATTGCCTCTAGATTAGTGACCCTATTGCACATCTGTGATGTGCATGTGGTCGTTAAAAAATAGAGTAAAATTTAAAATAAAAAAAAAATCAAAAACTAAAAATTGAATCAAAAGCATTCCAAGATAAGGAGGGGAAAAAAGAAAGGTTGAGGCAGCTTGCAGAGATATATTTAACAGAAGAGAGGAAGTCGGGGGCGAGGGAAGGCACGCAGGGCCAGCAAGCAAGAGGCCTACCAAGGAGAGCTCTAGAGTCATGGTGGGGTGAGGGGGTGGGGGCTGAGTTCAGAAAGTTTTCTGTGACCAGAGACAAGAGTGAGATGTGATCACTTACGTGATTTGAAGTTCATAAGTTAGAAGCAAATGGGTGTTTACAGGATGCCCAGAAGAAACAGAAAGTGTCCTTAACAACCTTCCCAGTAAATAAACCAATGAGAATCAAATCACTGCTCGTTCTAATATCCCCCATTGTGGGCTTCAGGCTAACACCCAAGTGCCATTCACAGGGGCAACTTGATGGGAGTCCCACGTTCTTTCCTAAATCCTTTGCTCTTGGCCGGGCTTGTGCACTTAGGATGGAATGTAGGTCAGATGGACTGCATATCTTTGGGTAATCTCTCATGAATGCTCTTTCTTAAAAATGAGCTTTCGATAAGACTCGAACAGCAGAGAGATTAAGGTTAGATTCTCTGGCAAGAGCCTTGGTGCAGACTCTACATTGCACATGAGGTGCCGGTCCAGATACCTGGACAACTTAGCCACGGGCCACGTCCACTCTGCACAGAGCCACGGGAAATGACTGAATTTTCCCCTCATGTGGAGTGGTATAAAGTAAAAAGTGTTCAGTTTTTTTAACCTGTCAAAGGCAGGCCTCAAAAGACTCCTGACAACATGAAAAAAACCATGTTGTGCTTTTTATCCCTGAAAGGCAGGCAGTGAGCCTAATGCTGGGAGCCTCGATGGTGAACTGTGTGTTTACACAATCAAATCTCCTTTTACCACAAGTCCTTGCCTCCATCAATATTTTGACTGAGCAAAGCCCGCTCCGTATCAGTTAATCAGTATCATATCCTGCTTTCCCACGTCGCTCTGTCAATCTTGCTGTGTTCCTGAGATGGGTGTTAGTCAGAGTCTCAGATGGACCACTACTGCGCTCCCAGAACCCCAGGAGGAGGCAGGCTGTGAAGTCAGTGCCACCTTTACAGCACACAGGGTTCCACCAGCTTCGAGGGTGCTTACGTGCCAAAGGGAAGCTGCAGAATTTAATCAGTCTTCGTAGCCATTTACTGCTTCATATATTACAAAGCAGAATAGATTATATCTTAATTACACGCTCTTCCTCCTAAAGGGCTCTGTTCATCTGCGGTGACCACTAGCAGTTAAATCTATGGAAAACATGTGTCTCATTGCCTAGGTTAATAATGTGTTGGCGATTTTTCCAGGAGCAGAGAAGGTTTCTGTAATCATGGACAATTGCTACATTGGCTTGAAAAGAGTGACGGGCTGAGTCACTTGACTGTAAACAGGTTGTGGGGAATGTCTGGATGGTCTTGAGTTTCTCATGGTGCTCAGGGTGGAAATGTAGGGGGGCCCCCCCGGGGTTTCAGTCCCAGGTCAGGGGCAGAGGAGCTGGGGTCCCTGCAGGGCTGCGGCCAGAGTGCAGGGCTCTCCCACAGGCCCTGACTTTTCCCCTCTCTGAGGAAATGCAGCAGACATTTAAATATTTCCAAACCAAACAAGACACCCTGAAGGATTCTCCTCCTGTGGCCCCATCATCTGCCTCAGGCCGGATTTGAGAATATCAAACAAGGCAATGACAGAGGCAGCTCAGCTCGGAAGAGGACTGGCAGGAAGACAGGACAACAAAGCTCACCCCGTGCTGAGCTTCTGCCCTGAGATGCAGGGGCTGCTTTTAAAACTGCAGAGGCAAGAATGCAGGGTGGTCTTCGAGTCACAGTCAGATGAGGGTCCTGATGTCCCACCCTTCCTCCAGGGTCCAAAATAACAAGCCAGGGTGGCCTTGAGGGTTTGAACAAGCCTATCAGGTTTTTTTTTTTTTTTTTTTTTTTTTTTTTTCCCCCACTGACATTTGCTTTCAGGGTTTATGTGTCTTTTTCTCAGAGAGTATCCCTGTGCCCTGGTTCCTTCTAAAAAGCCTCCTCGTGCTCTTTCCTGGCCCCAACAGTTAAATCAGATTTCTCATTTTCATCTGGGCTTTGACATTAAAGGAAATAAGAGTTCTAGAACCAAACTTTCTGCTCTTTTTGCCGTCGCCTCTGGTTCTATGAGAACGGAGCCTGCTTTGAAATTCTGAAAAGCCTCATCTAATGTCAGCACTGACTTTGGAGGGGGAAAAAGGAAAGTTGTGACTTTGGTCTTGTTCTGCACATAATTGTTAATAGAATCGTGGTTTCTTTCTTTCTTTCTTTGGTAATCTTGTTTTCCAAATTAAAATCCCTCAATGACTCAGCCTCCGCTATGGTCTGAGAAACAAAGAACCATCGGGAGAGCTAGCTTGAGAGACAATCTGGACTTCAGAAGGCAGATGGAAGGACAGGAAACTGCAGCTCCAGCAAGTGCCGGGCTCTGCTCCCTCTCCCCCGCCTCCCTCTGAGGACAGACCTTGTGACCCCTGAGCATTTAGGGGACTTTCAATTCCCTGGAGGAGATGTCAGTGGCAACGAGCCAGTGGGAATAGACTTTGAATCCTTACATCGAAGTTTGGCTCTCCTCTACTCTACGCTTCCCTGAAGTCCCTTTTCATACTGGAACACATCTCCCAACCCGCCTCTGGCCAGGACTGGGAACCCTACTTTCTTTTGGGCAGAACCAGCTTATATCCAGGGTGGGAAGTTGGCCAGAGGGCAGATCAGACTGCTCTGTGTGGGATCCCAGGGAATCAACACTTCTGCCGATGGTGTGAGCTCTGGGGGCTGTCTCTGCGTGGTGGGTTTTCAGCTGGGCCCTTACAGGAAAGGGTAGGACTCCTGGATGTCCCGCTGCCTTTGCCTGACCTCCTCAATGGTCTGTTTCTTTATGTGGGTTGAGGAAGGGTGATGTCTGCCATGGTTTCAGCTGTGCCTCGTGCGATTTATGATCTTCCTGGACAAAGGTCATGACATCTCGTGAATCGCTAGGGTAGACGATGTGGACACCCTGGAATGCTGGGCATCCCTGCCCTTCAACAAAGTCTCCCCCACTGTAGTGCTATCCCATCCTTTTCCAGTTGCCCAATACAGACACGTGTGGTCAGATGGATTTGGGTTGGGGTTTCCACCCTCCCAGTTGCTAGCTTTGTACTGGTGAATGAGTTTGCTCATCTAGGAAATGGGTTTAGTAATAATACAAACCCTATAAGACTATTTTAAGGATTTATAAATTTTGCATGCTGATTAGCAGAGAACCTGAATATCCAGTAACCCTACAGAGAGCTGTTTCTCATTAACTCCCAATGTTCATAACACCAATTTTAATAAAATACTAGTTCTTCTCCAGTTCAAAAAAGGAAAAAAAAAATCTTTTTGCTGGTCTTCCTTCTCTTTTGGGAGGTGTGATCCTTGCGGGGCCGATGTCCGATACAGTTTCAGGGCCAACCCCAGCCCCTCCCAGGGACTTGTGGAGCAGTACTTTGGAGGCTTTTCCCGAAAGAATGAAGATTAGCCAGGAGCTAGGGCTCTTCTACACACCCACTTCAGAGTGTCCTCTAGCTGAAGGAAACAAAGTTTAGCATCCAGTCCACTCAGCACTCAAGGGGCTGAAAGGAGGGACTTCAATGGCCCAACTGTCATAAGCATTCTTCAAGAGAGCTTACTTATTCTAAATTTTCTTGGACAATGGAGAAAGCCCTGTGTGGGGGACCTTAATAAATCAAATGTATTCTGTCCAGCTGTGAGCTTGGTTTATAATTGTAATGGGTTGAATTGTGTTCCCCCAAAAAAGACATGTTAGAGCCCTAACTCCCAGTGGCCTAATATGGAGATAGGGTCTTTACAGAGGTCATCAAGTTAAAGTGAGGTCATTAGGGTGGGTGCAAATCCAATATGACTGGTGTCCTTATGTAAAGGGAGATTTGGGCACAGAGGCAGACACACACATAGAGAAGATGACATGAAGACACAAGAAGGAGATGGCCATCTACAAGCCAAGGTGAGAGGCTTCAGAAGAAGCCATCCCTGCTGACACCTTGATTTTGGACTTTTGGCTTCAGAGACTGAGAGAAAAGAAAAAAACAAAAACAAAACAAAAAACTCCTACTGTTTTAATCACCCATTTATGACAGCCTTAGCAAAATTACACTTCTAACTATCCTGTGCCTCAATTCCTCCCTCTGCATACCCTGATAACAGTAACCTTTCTCCTCCCTCTGCCTAGGATTTAGTTGGGACTTGGTTCATACATGAAATGACATCAGGCTTTTTGCAGCTTTACCATGTCCTGCTTCTACTTTTGCAGAAAACTGAAGAACTGTGTCTTGACTACTGCATTGTGCCAGGAACTAACTATTTTGTAGCCCTTAATGATCCCATCAAATATTTAAGGTTGGTGTCAGTAACCCCCTTGGCCAGTTTAGGAAACGGAGGCACCACCACTGAAGGAATGCAGTGAGCGGCAGGGCTAAAATGTCAGCAAAGCCAGCTCTGCCAGCCTCGGACATCCCTGCTCACGGAACGGGGTGTGCTGCTTGGAAGAGACCTGTGGGATTAAAAGTGGGGAGACATTTTCTTGAGCCTACGTACTCTCTGCAGGAGATATTTTCAGGACACAATAAAGGATAGGGTTTCTCCCCTACAGCTTGGAGTGGACTGTTCATGGTCATTCATTTGCTATTTCTCTGCTAGGGAAGACTCAAAGCTGGTGCATCATCCTTAGTGTGTTCCTGGCTTGGACATTCATTGGTTCATTCACATCTAGATTGAGGATTTCCTGGTCATCTGTCTGGTTCCTTTAGGGACCTGGGATTTGCCTGTAAAGAAGGGATCATCCAGAGGAAAAGGGTATGGCTGTTGCCCACAAGCACCCTCGTAGCGCCATGCCATCAGTAGCCATACGTCATTGTGGTATTGCTCTGTTGTGCATGTCTTGGACAACTTCGCACTCTGCCCTGCTTCCAGCCAGTAGTCTTGTCTATGGCTGGGGTGGGGGAGAGGGGCTGAGTTTTTCTGAAAACAAAAGCCACCATTTAATTTAAAACCAGCTGTCTTTACATTTCTAGAATTAGAGGAGGGTAAAGAAAGTCCCACCATTAGAAAAACAAACAAACAAAACCTCTAAAGGTGAATTTTACACAGTTGCAGTGAATTTGGAGATTTGGAAAGATGGCAGGTGTGAAAGATGTCAGCCTTTCCTTACTGGGCATTAGAGCACAACTGAATAGAAGATTGTGTGTGTGAGTGTGTTGGTGTATGTATGTGTCTGTGAGTGCCTCTGTGTTTGTGTGCATGTCTGCTCGTGTTATTTTTCTTTAAGCAATGGCTCTGATGCTCTTGGCCTCTTCCCTACACACAAGGCAGGATGTCTCCTACCTGACAATATTGCTGGAACTGGGGCCGCGGCTGGGGCCAGGGCTGGGGCCAGGGCTGGGGCCCCTGCATCATTACGGACACTACCACCATCCAATTAGAATATTGACGACTGCCCTGTGGAAAGCATCACTGCAATGTTTCACATGCTTAGGACGTCTGGGTGATAAACCCAGGGACCTGGTGTCTTCCCCCAACCAATGTCCATGTTCTTTCACCCTGTGCCTTCCCTTAACTCAACTTTTCTCCTGGAAAGAACCTTCCTTCCTGCCCTGACCACAAAGGAAGACTTTGAGGACAGACTGCCATTCTGCCTAGCATGTGGCCTACACCTTGGCATGATAGATGGGGCAGCCTTTTCTCACCTGCAAACCAGCAAGCTTATGTCGGTAACACTTTCCTCAAAAGATTTCTGTAGAACATAAATAAGATAATGTTCATTCATGGTTCTCAGTCTTGGCCTAAGAGGTAAAAGCACTGTTGGGGAACTTTTAAGACCCTGAGGCCCAGGACCCCCCTCCAAGGAGCCAACTCAGCTGGCTGGGTAGGCAGTGGGATGGCCATGGGTGGTTTTCAAAGCTGCCCATGTCCCTTTACCATGCACTTGGGCAGTGATGCCCTATAGTGTGTGCAAATGCCTCTTCAAGTAACTGCAGGCCCTCAAAATGGGAGCATATTAGCTGATTTGATATCTTTGGAGTCCCTATTCAGAAATCAAATACTGGCCTAGTTACCTTGTGTTTCAATCAAGTAAAGCAGTTCTTTCCTAATAGGAGTTTCTTTCCTTCACTTTGAAGATTAGCCCTTGGCCTAGATCATCTTCTGGCTCATCCACTATGTCCCCCCAACCCCATATACACACACCATGATTTAAGGTTACCTCCGTCTGGTTTGTTCTGAGGTGAACAGATTAAGTAAGGGGAGCCTAGATGACATGAGATCATGGAGACAGAGCCGAGTGTGAGGCTCTGCACGTGGACAGGGCCTCCGAGCAGAGGGGACACATACCAGCTGCCTCCTGAGCCCACTGTCAGACACTGCTCCTGGGCCAAGCCTCCATCTTCTCTACAAACAAAGTGAGGGTGACAAAGACAGCCTCCTGGGACAAGGGAGGGGCACCACGGGGAAGTGCTTAGGAAATGGGAGTGGGAAGTCCCAGAGAAAGTCCAAATGATAGTAGCCAGAGGCCCCAGTGATGAGAGATTAATTATTTTGTCTGCAGATGAGGGACTGCTTTCAGGGAGTAGGAGATGAAATGACAGTCCCAATGATGAAGGAGAGGGAGAGGGAGACGGAGAAAGTCCTCCTCTCCCCACACACTCTGGAGCCCAACTCAATCTAATGCAAAGCAGTCTGGGGTGCTGGAGGTGCTCTGTCAGTTACTGGAGGTGTGACATGGTACGGTCTGGGGGACCAAGCCACTGACTGGCTCTGGCAGAGGCTCCTTGGCTCTCCCATCTGTAGGAGCAGCTCTCAAGCTGGAAGAGTAAGATGTGATACTTTAGGAGGGAATGTCATTGGGGACAGAACCTCCGTGCTGCCCCCAGACCTCCCCTCTCCCTTTCCTGCAGACACTTATGCCAAGAGGACTGGCGAATCGGCCCTGGGATGGTCATGTCTCCCAGGAACTGGAAAGCTGAATATTTATCAGTCAGATTGCAGTGGGCTCAGGGCATTCTGAACTCCAAAAGAACTTCCAGGACTTTCATTTTTTTCCCCAAATGATCTAGATATCCTTGTGCTGTGGCCCTCTCTGGCCCAATGTCTACATCTGTAGTGTTTTTCCTTGCTCATATAGTGTTTCTTAGAGGCAGGTTTGGTAAAATGTATTTCCGTTCCGATAAAACACATTAAAATATATTTCCATTCTAAATAAGTTGGTGCCCATTTTGAATTAATCGCCATTATGCACAGTAATTAGGTGTATGTGAATCCACCAGACAGTTCTTCCTTTGGGAGGGATGTGCTAATTCCATTTCACACTATACAGTGACATAACTGTATAGTGCACCTGAAAATTTTTCCCAAAAATCAGACTCCCACTTTCTAAAATGTAATTCAAGATTATTCTCCTTAAATTCTCTAGAAGTTGTGGTAGCAGTTCAGAAAACTTGAGCGTGCGCAATGAGAGAACTCACTTATTTCCCCAGAATCCGGGCAGAAGCCAAGTAAAACAAGTACATGGGCCTTTCAGTCACTGTCTTGGCATTGCAGATTTGGACAGATAATAGTTACCTCCGAGGATGAGAATCCAGCTCCAAAGCCTGCTCTGCTAGCTTTGGTACAGGGATTCATGAAATATTTTTCAGAGACTCTTGCTCTCCAGATCTCTGCCTGTCTCTTTCCAGACTCTGTCTCCTTCCCTCCCTCCTTCTTCCCCGCTCCTCCTCCTCTCCCTTCTACCCTCCTATTTCCTCCCTCTCCATCTCCCTCCATCTCTCTCTCTCTCCCTCTGTCTCTCTCTTCTCTCGATCCACTCCTCATGGTTCCACCTGATTTATATTTAGTAACCACTATTTCTACATGCGGAGATCACAACTTCCTTTCTTTGCCTTCTCTATGTTCCACCCTTAAAAGATTTTATAACTAATAAAGGATATCTTTTCCTGCTTGGTGACTGCACCACCTCCTTCCATCTGGAAAATCCAATATCATACTGTGTGTAAGTCCCTAGACTTATTGCTCCACCGAGGCATGTAGACCTTAATAATTCCACCTGACTTGTCTTTGCAAAGTTTATTAGAATAAAACAAGAGAACTTATCACTTTGGGTGTATTTTCAGGCTGTATTTTCAGGTGCAGGGCTCAAAATTAGGCATTGTATTTTCCCTGTAATCAATCACAGAACTATTTGGGTGAACAAACTACTAAAAAAAAAAAAAAAAAAGCTTTTAGATCTTTCCTTAACTAATTAAGGGACTAGCCTCAACACCCACACATCTGAACCTGTATCTGTAATTCAGTCTGTTTTTCTAAACCTGTGGTTGTTAAAGTGTGGTCCCTGGACCAACATCATCAGCATCACTTGCGGACTTATTAGGACTAGAACCTTTTAAGCCCTTCCCCAGGCAGAGTAAAACACCGGTGGGTGGGGGTGGGGTGGGGGTGGGTGGCGGGCAGCAGTCTGTTTATGAAGCCCTTCAAGTTATTCTGGTTCAGAGTGAAGACTGTCATTGTACCTATGTCTGCAATGTTGATGGAAGTTCTCATATGCGATGTCGGCTTTAAAAGAAGTGAAATGGGGGCAGCCTGGTTGGCTCAGTACTGGAGCATTGGACTCGATATCAGAATCATGAGTTCAAGTCCCACATTGGGCACAGAGCTTACTTTAAAAAAGAAAGATGTGAAATGAACCCAAATCAGAAAGCATAGATTGAATCCTTGATAGTCATGACCTACTACACATCTGTAAATAGGATCAACACCTCCACATTATAGAGATATGGAAAAGCACCCTAAAATGGGCGAAGCTCTTACACAGCTCGAAACAACCATGAATTACTGCGTGCTGGTGTCTACTTGCACCACTAGGGGGCGCGCTAGCATTTCCAAAGCCGTCACCCCAAGAGACTCAGCGTTTTTGTCTTTGAGGTCCTGTCATTCTCTGTATAAACAAGTTACGTTCAAGTGTTTAGGATATAAATTACGACCATGCCGGCTGCCTCGGAAGGAATGTAAACACAGCACTGTGGTCGGAGCAAACTCTGAAACTGACTTCATAATTTATAGCAGGCCCTTGTGTAGCTCAGTATAAAAGGGAAAAAAAGCCCTATTTAACTGCAAATATGATAATGGAGACACAAAAAACATGTTTAAATCATTGCTTAATTTTGGAAAATATAGAAAGGAAACCTAAGGATTAGGAAGATGGTTCAGACTTTTGAAAACAAGATGTTTTACTAATGATACTGTCTTTGGATTTAAATTCATTTGGAATACAAAAACCTTCTGTGTGAGATATCTACTGAGTGGTATTAAGTGCCTGGCAACTGATGGGGTGGTGGGGGGGACGGTAGGGAGACCTTTTAGGGAATGAGAAACAAAGGTGGGTTTTCAAAAGGAAAAGCAAAAACAAAAACAAGCAAACAAACGACCCCAAAATACCACTCTCACTTGGGAAAGAAAACCCGCAGCTTGATCATGGGTTGAGAACATTCCTGTTCCTGCTCAGATCTACTGTTGCCAAGGCTGCCCATGATTTTGAAGGATTGGTCAGAGGAGGGCTTGTTAAAAAAAAAAAAAAAAAAAAAAAAAAGTAAAAAAGAAAGAGAGGAAGGAAGAAAAAGAAGGAGGAGGAGGAGGAGGAAAGGAAAGGGGGAAAAAAAAAAAGTCCTGCTGCCTGGTTGGCTTATTTTCTCTCTTTTGAACTTAGAGCTTTACCAGAGCTGCCTGTAGCATTTGAGACTGGGTAAGCTCCAGATATCAAGCAAGGAGAAGGGGCTCTGAGAGAATCCCTGAAGGAGATTGCTTGTTTAAAGGAAGGAAGGAGCAAGGGGGACAAAGGAAGTTGGACAGAGATGGGTGGGGGTTGAGAATGCTCCTGCTAAGTAGGGTTGGTCAGGCTCTGAATTGGGAGTGGTGGGGACAGACAGCAGCCACAGAATACCTTATGAGGATGAGTACCTGCTTCTGTTACTCTCCAAGGAAATTAAAAGATCCAAATGGTCAAAAACTGACCATTACTGCTCCACAGCCATCCCCCTCTGGACTATTTAGGATCTGACCACCACCCACAACAAAATGTGAGCAGTACGCCCACCAAACTGTGAGTTGCAAAGGGGAAGCTGGTCCCGTTCTTTGAACACCTATCCCTTGATGGCCACTCAGTGAGCCCTAAGTGGTGACTTTCTACTCTGCCTGTTATTCCCTGCCCTCATTCCCTGCTGGTGGAAAAGAGAAAGGGGCAAAAGGTAAAACTCTCCCTGGCTACAGGAAAGAGAACAAAAGGGGCACAAAACTTGGTTTCCTCAAGTCAGACTCTTGCCTTCATTATCTTGCCTGGTTTTCTTTTACGTTCTTTTCACCTTCTGGTTTTTGTTTAGCCAGAAGGAGCTAGGGTGAAGGAAAAAAAGAACAGAAAAAGTTCCTTCATCTCTTTCTCTCCTGAGAAGACCCACAATCAGAACCTGGCCTGTGTTACTCAAGGCACAGACCCCACACCACGTCAATTATACAACTTGGGGGAAAAAAACCCCAACAGTGTAGAGTTGCATTGCTGGCTGGTAGAGAAGAGAGCCTGGTGATCCCAGGATGCCCATGGAGGAAATAGGTCTCTAAAACAGCTATTTGTTATATATATTTTATTGAAAAAATTTTACATCAAAATAGTTTGGCAAACTGTAAAAGTATACATAAGTGCAAATATATCCTCCTTTTAAAATACAAGCAAAGTGTGAGTATACACGAAAGTCATAAAAATATCTTTAAAATATGGTGGTAGAAAACAACCTTGTAAAAAAACGTTGTATTGTCACAATACTGAAAACCACTTTCTTAAACTAGACACATTGTTTCTAAATACTTTCTTAATAATGTTCTTTGGCACCTGTATCCAAACTTAGTGTTTGGCGGAACAGAACTCTCTTTTGGCTAGGCAACAAGATGAGGCTTTCTTGAAGTCTTGTGCTTAGCACTGCCTTTTTGAAAAGCACAAAAATTTTCATAGACAAAGAAAAACACAAACACACAACTTGCGTTTTTCAGACCCTGATGACTGAAGGTAATGAAGATCCCAGAGTTACAGGTTTATGTTTTTCATGTGGTGACTTTTTACCATCCGCTAAAAAGCTGAGTTCTCCGTTGGCTCTCTCCCTCGTGGGGATCCTGCATATATTCATATTAGGGTATTGCCAGGGTTGTCCTTCTACCAATGGTAGACAAGTATCAGTGAACAGCGCTGGCCTGGGGATTCTGGCTAAGTGACTGGTGTGCTACTTAGTGCTAGCGCCGTGCATAGTGGGGGAGTCCACCTCAGTTCATTCTGCCCTGCAGAAGAGAGAGCAGAGAGTGGCCAGGGCATGGCCTCCTTCCCTCCATTCACATGACACAGGGCTTAATATCCTGGCAGACACTCTGGTGGTGGTGATGGTGATAATATGGTCCGCTTGCAGAGGGATGGAAAGAAGAAATGCCATTAAAGTTGAGGACAAAATCCTTTCTGTCACACACTGGGGTAGAGTGATGCTGGTATCGAGGCAGTCCCACTGAAAGAAGAAAGGAAAAGCTCTTCAGAAATAGTCACTCAGCAGAGGATGAGGCATGTTACTTTTTTTTTTTTTTTTTTTTTACGATGAGGCATATTACTTTTTAAATTTAAATTTAACTCACGCCTTATTTTGACTCAGGGTAAGAAAGGGGTTGATGTGCCTTTTGTCTATCGTTCGTTAGAAAACGGGTAGAGCAAACCCACCTCTAGAAGTTTCTCAAAGTTTCAAACTGGGTCATAGGAGGTCTGTGAAATCACTATGTTTTGTTTTGACGTGCCCGCACACAAGAGCACGATCCTCCTCTAAACCGGGTTCTAGAGCGCCTGAATTCCCCTTTTATTCCCGGACCCTCAGGAACGCTTTAATCGCGGAGGGTGCAACCGCGAGGGGACTGTTTGACCCACACTCTCTGTAGGGTTCCCTAAGCGCCGGTCTCCTGGCCCTTGATGCCAGGGCCTGGCTGCAGAGGCCAAGCCCCCTTCACAGAAACACCACCGCTGTCGCTCTCACTTCTTCTTCTGAGCCTCCTGCCTGTTTCTCAATTAACTGGCCCAGTCAGAATAGCAGGTCACAACAAAAAGAGATGAGAGAAAACAATTCCTTTGCAAGACAAAGGGCCTGGAAAGAAAGTACAGGTCGTCCTAAGTTAGTAAAGTCTCAGGCTTCCCTTAGAGAAGCCTTTCTCCAGGGAGCAGATAATGCTCTTCGATAAACGCTCAGCTGCAGACCCTTCTGCACGTCGAGGTGTCAGGCAGCGCGGGGAGCCCCTTAGAGAACTCCAGGATGGCAGAGGGCGGAGAAGGCTCTCTCTCCTCTCCTCACCTCTCCTCTCCTCCCCGGCCGCTGCTCTGAGGAGGCCCAGAGCCCGGCCGCAACCCGCTGCCGACTTTTGCTTTTGCTTTCTCAGCGCCTCCCGGCCCCGGGGCGCAACTGGCCGGTGGCGTCCGGAGCGCGCCGCGGCCGGGTCTTCTCCCGGACAGAGTCTCTTTCCGCGCTGATCTGGGTAAGGCCTCTTCGCCTGCGTATTTTCTGGGTACCCGCGCCTTATGGGACCATAAATTGCATGTTGGGGGTCAGGCCAGATTCGAATTTTGAGTGCGTGAAAACCGTACTCGCCCGCCCGCGGCGCTCGCGCCCAGCTCCCACCGCCTTGGCCTGGCAGCATCCCAGGGCTGCGAGCGGTCGCTGACTTGAGCCACGTTTGTTGCCTTGTAGCACCTACTGTCGCCAACGGCGCGCCGCATTGATTGCAGAAGGCAGCAACACGTCCACGCGGCCCCGGTGTGTGCTTGTTGCTCTGCATACAGGTGCCTTCGCCCGTCGCGTTACAGCACTTTTCAGTGCCAGTTCTATGAGCTCAAAATAGCGGGCTCAGGCAGGACCCAGAGCTAGAGCTCTGGGTTACGACCACTGAAGGCCGCCGCCAGCTCTTTGATGTGACCAGAGAGAGATAAAAGCCCCTGCTCCTTCTTGAAAGACTCACTGTAATAAATGACGGGTGCGGGGCCTCCCTGAGCACGCGGACCTTGGACGCCCCATCCCAAGCTGGACTCCGCTGCCCGCGGGGGTGTGTTGTGTGCGTGTGTGCGTGCTTGTATGCTGCGGGGAAACTTCTTGGACTACCAGCCCCTCGGTCTGCTCCGCCTCCCAGCTCCTCGCTGGGCCATAGTCCCTCGTTGGGCCGCGGTCCACCAGCGGCGCACTCTTAACACGCTCCGCTGGGCCCGCTCACCCAGCCTGCTCCTGCTGAGCCCCCACTTCTCCTCCGCCTGGGGGATGCCAACTAGGACGGGGAAAGAGAGGGACGGGAGCCAGAGGACGAGGGAAGAAGGGGCAGAGCGTCCTGGTAGGGCCTTGGCACCAATGACGGCCTCCCCAGGATTCCCAGGCTCTGCCCATAGGTCGTACGAGGCTCCCGGGCAAGGCCGCTGCGGGAGGCCGGCCTGCTCCCGCTCTGCCGTTTTAGTTTTCCAAGTTTGTGTTTCCGGGTCCCGAATTTCTGAGACCTGTGTGTGAGCTTGGGTGTGTTGGGTAGGGCGAGGGCGGCCTCAAAGAACAATCCTAAGTCTCTTTCTTTCTTGCGAGTTCTTTTGTTTTTAAATTTTTGGGTACTGTTTCAGGGCAGCTGGAAAACCTCGAAGTCTGGGTTCAAACTGAGTAGACCCTGCTTGGAGAAGGGGAATGGGGAACACTAGGAGGGCAGAGAGCAGAGGGCAGCGGGCTGAGCGGGGAGAGGAGTGGTGGGCAGGAGAGTGGGGGAGTGCGCGCCGCCTGGGGTGAGCGGTGATTGACAGCCAGTCCCAGGGGATTAAAAAAAAAAAAAATGAAGAGGGAAAGGTCGTCTGTATTGGTTACTTGTTGAAATTCCCATAAAAATTGAACAAGACTCTGCTCTCAGTGGGTTAAGTCAGGCTAAAATCCTCTCCCGTGTGGTCCTGCCGAGACTGTCTTTGTTTAGTTAACCTCTGAGACCCGCATTTAAAAGGCCTATTTGGGAAATTTCACCGTCCAGGGAACCAACATCTTTTGCCCATTTCTGGGCTTCCCGTCTCCCCTGCAGTTCATGTCACAGGCTGATTCCCGAACATATATCGTGTGCATCATCCTCTGAGGCTTTTTCTAATTGGGGTGAAAGGTGGATGTGAACTAAAACACCATTAGATAGACAGATCAGCCTGATTTTAAGCCTGTGGGTGCTTCAGAGAGGTTAATATGACAGAATTTATCTCCACTGACCGAGAAACCTGGTTAAATATTCAAATTCCCTCCTCCACCCCATCTGTTCCCTCCCACCTTTCATCGCCTTCGGCAAGTCAATAAATTTTCATAATCTTCAACCAACAAAATTTACACCAGCAACACAACTGAAGTCCAAGAGGCAAGCATTTCTCAGGGGAATCACAACGTGGGCCTCAGGTCCTCCTGGCCTAGGACAGACTCATGTCATCAATGTAGGTCCACTGTGTTGGGAAGCAAGGGACTCCTCACAGGCTGGTGCCCCTCTCTATTAGTAACACCTCCCTCCTATGAACAATCCTGGATCCCCCCTCTGCCTTCTTCCCTGACCCTCCCTCATTTCCCCTCCCCTCAATTCTGGCCCAGTTGCAACCCCTCCTCACCCACACCCTCAGCATACAAAACATGTCCCTTTCTGACGTCTACTTTGGGAGGAAAGCAACAGCAAACAAACTAAACACACCTGCGTGTGCCAGCGCGCGTGCATACACACACACACACACACACACACACACGGAAGCAGACACAGCTCCTTGGCCAGGCTCCCCAAAGACCACATGCCTTCTCTCTAAACTAAGTTGGGCCTGAGATTTGAGACCTGCCGTCCATAGGGACACCCTGGGACCCCAGGAAGTCAGTCGCACCATCCTCCTGGCAGTGCAAATTCTGGAGGCCCAGCTCTTGGCCAAGGGTATGAGAGAGGGCAGTATGACCTCAATCCTCTCCCCTCCATGAATAAGGTTCCCTCTTCTCCCAGCACCCACCCACTCCTCCCAGTGCCTTCAGACTCCCTGGCTGCGGCGACCCTGTGGAAGTTGCAGTAGCCGTGGAGCCTGGAAACCTAGAGGCGCGCACTGCGTTACCTGAGAGGTCCTCCCGGGCGTTCTGGTGCAGGTAGCTCTGCTCCAGCGAATAGGAAGACATGCTCGAATGCAGGCCTGCCGAGGCTGCGGGGTTGCTGCTTGGCGTCAGGGAGGGCGGCTGCTTGAGGTAAGGCGAGGCGCCGGGCGAGCTCCAGTGCGCCGCGGGGCTCGTGTAGGGAGAGTGGCACTCGATGGCGCTCGCCACGGCTGGGGATGAGGGCACTGGGCTGCTGCTGCTGTCCGGGCCGTAATCCCCTCCGCCGCCGCCCCCAGCAGCTCCGACACCCCCAGGCCCGGCGGGCACGGGACAACTGGCCATGTAGGTGGATCCGGGGTTGGGCGACATGTGCGGGACGTGGTGATGATGATGGTGGTGCGGATGCGCGTGGCCCGGGGCGCCTGTGCTGGCGTCGTAGCCCGCAGGCATCATGTCGAGGCCTCCGTAGCCGCCCTGCCCGTGGCACCCGAGAGGCGCCGATGGGGGCGCCTGGAAGTCGAAGCCCTGTGGCAGCAGCGAGGCCCCGAAGCCCAAGCCACTCACTACGCGGTGGTACATGGGCTTGAGCGCCTGGCATTTCCGCCTGAAGCCGCGGGGCCGGCGGCGGAACGAGCCCTCCTCGAACATGAACTCACTGGCCGGGTCGATGGTCCAGTAGTGACCCTTGCCGGGTCTCCCGAGGCCCTTGGGCAGCTTGATGAAACACTCGTTGAGCGAGAGGTTGTGGCGCACGGAGTTCTTCCAGCCCTGGTAGGCGCCGCGGAAGAAGGGGAAGCGCGCCTGCAGGAACTGGTAGATCTCGCTGAGCGTCAGGCGCTTGCTGGGCGAGCTCTGTATGGCCATGACGATGAGCGCGATGTACGAGTAAGGAGGCTTCTCTGGCCGCCGCAGCCCCGAGCTCGCCTTCTTGGCGCCCCCACTCCCGGCGCCCGCGCCGCCGCCGCCGCCACCCGCGCTCTTGCAGGCGGCAGAGGAGGCGCTGGCCGAGTTGGAGGAGGAAGAGGAGGAGGCACAGGAGGCTGAGGAAGACGATGAGGACGACGAGGTGGTCTCCAGGGCGGCGGCGGCGGGCGGCGGGCTCATCAAGGCGGCCTGGAGTGCGCCAGGGGCCGGGCTGCACGCGCGGCGGAGCGGGGCCGGCGGCGGGCGCGGCGGGGGCGGCGGCGGCCCGCCCTCGGTGGTCATCTGGGACCGGGGAGCGAGGCCTGGCCGCAGGGGCGGGCCCCCGGCCGGGAACGGAGGCGCCGGAACGGGGTCGGCCCAGAAGCCGGGCGAGCGCCCTATTCGGCCGCCCGGGCTGCAGCGGTGGCCACTCCGAGCCAGCGCTTCGGCGTCGCCTCCCTCAGCTCCGCTGGGGCTTCTGGCGGCGGCGGCGGCGGCAGCGGGCCGGAGGCAACGCCCGGCGCATCCCTCCCCTGAGCCTCTGGCCCCTGTCTTGCGCAATGGCCTACGGGCCCGTAGAACCAAAGAGGCTGCGTGCCGGGCAGCTGCGCCCGCGAGCTGGGACCACGGCAGGGACCCCGGGGACGAGCCCGACGTCTTCCTTCAGGAGCGCTCCTCGCTCTGTCTCTCAGACTTCCTCCCTCCCGCGCCCTCCCCCGGCCGCCCTCCCTCCCTCCCTCCCTCGCTCCCTCCCCCCACTCCCACCCCGCCCTGCCCCCTCCACGCTCCGCGCCGTCTTGGGGAGGGCGCGCTTGGCCTCAGTGCTCACTCCTCCCCCCTCCCAACCTGGCGGCAGGCTCCGTCTCTTATCTCGCTCCTCTCTCTCCACGGGTTTCCTTGGCCTTTTAATTTCTCTCGACCACTTTCCCTCTCACCTACCCACCCTCTTTCAAACGGAGGGACCACAGAATCACATTTTGCTAGGCTGACTCCCATTTCCAGCAAAACTCGACCACCGATATAACTTTATAAGCTTTTCTTTCTCGCTCCCCTTACAGCACCCCTGCCTCCCATCCCAGAAAACAGCCACCCCCTTCGGAGAGGACCCACCCATTCTTCTCTCCGCTAACCTCCTCCTTCTCCCTCTCTTCCTCCTACCCCCTGTCCCCTCAATCCACCCCCACCCCGTCTCCGTCTCCCACCCCGTCTCCGTTCTCCTCCTCCTCCTGGCTCCTCCTGGGCCGAGTGGTGCTGCCGCTGGTGCTGGGGCTGCCGCCGTCGCCGGGAGCCTCCTTAGCTGCCTTCCCCCGTGCCCGCACTGACACCATCTGTCAACATCATTTAGACATTACAGCCCTCAGCCACACGCCAGGGTGCCAAACGCCCAAAGGTAAAGTGCCAATCCTCTCTCTTTCTGACAGGGCCTGGAAGATCCGCAACAGTTGCTAGTAGAGGGCAAGAAGCCGAGGCGCTGCAAAGCACCCTTCTCCCTGCCCCCTGCCCCCCGCCCCCTGCCCCCGTCTCGTGCTGCCAGAGGATCCTGAACAGGTTTGGAACTTTGAGAAGATGGGTATAGATAGAGTAAATTCAACCCAGGTTTAGAATAGGATTCATGTTTGCGTTGGTTTCCACTTCCTTTCAGTTTTCCACTTGATGTTTTGGAAAAAAAAGAAGAAAGGAAGGAAGGAGGAAGGAAGGAAAAGAAATGCAGAAAGAAGGCTGACACTGGGCGAGAGAAGTGAGATAGCTGTATTTATATTCAGGCCTGAAGGGCTGTGTAACTCTCACTAAATTTACCTCCTCAGTCTCATGTTGTCCACCAAAAATGCTGTGCCATCTCCAAGCTGCCTTATGTAGGAGAACACTCCAACACAGTGTAGCTAATTCCTCTCTAAGTAAGAGTGAGGCTGGGAGAGAGGATGTGCCCTCGGGAGGAATCACTTCCAAGGAGACCCGACAGTTAGTTATTGGATTACACGTGCAAGGAAATGTAGTCTGACCAGGGACAGGGGCTGGAAGTGGGAGGAGGAGAGCCTGAGGCCTGGGAGCTGGCTGGGCCACACATGGGCTGATGCAGGAGGCCCAGAAGGGGAGGTGCTGTAGACCAGAGGACCAAATGGGAGGCTGGGCTGGACACACCTCTCTGTCTACTCTGAAGGGATTGAGGTGCATGTATGTGTGCTGGAGAGCCTGGCAAGGGGGGTAGGATAAGAGAATCTGAGATCGGTCAGGGATCTAGAGAAAGGCCAGCTGCAAAGAACCTTGGATCAGAACCGAAGCAGATTTTGGGAGGAATGGCACTAGCTATCTGTGCCCCTGGAGATACCAAAAAGAGTATCTGCTCTTGGCTAAGCATGCTGGTGGAGCTGTAGAAGCAGCGGAGAGGGAGGGGTGGGAAGGGGGAAGCTGGGGGCTGGGCTGGGGCTGGCCCCAGACAGTGACCTGAAGTTGAGTGGAAGCAGGCTTTTTCCATCAAACCCTGCCTGGATACCACACACAGAGACCGAGTGTCAGTTTACTGCCCTGAGCCGGGCTCCTTTTCCCTAAGCTCCACAGTAATTAGACAAAGAAAACCTAAATTAGCTGAACAGGCGTCGACAGCTTCCTCCAGAGCACCCCTGGTACCTACATGGGAATGTGTCCGAAAATGGCTTGATTGTAGCCGAGAGTCAGCTAAGAAAACACGGCTAAAATGAACTCAGTTTACCGCTCATTTCCAATAGAAAAAAGAAACAAGTCAGTCTTTTCCGGATGGGATGTTTTGATTGAGTTGGGGGGTGGGTGGGTGTTGCAGTTGCTTCTACTTCTAAGAATTTCTTTCTGAACGACATGGGAGCATATTTTAGAGATGGGTCCCCATTTATTTCAGGTTTTTCCCCTCTAACCCCTCTTTGTCATTTTACATGGGACTATTTAAATGTAAGTAACTAAATATAGAAGTATATACAGTAGGTGCATAAGTCAGTGCTTTGAGTGTCTGAAAAATAATTAAATGCAATAGAAGCTGGTGTCAGGAGGACAGATAATAACTCAAAGGAGCCCCACTGACATAGCCTTCTCTCTCTCTCTCTGTGTGTGTGTGTGTGTGTGTGTGTTTAGTGGGAATAGAATTGGCCCAGGTGGAAGAATAAGGAAAACGAAGGCAATCATCTCATTTGAAGGAGGGGATGATAGACAATGGAATTTGGGGAAATTCAGCAAGCAAGTAAATGTAACTGAACCCTCTCTGTCCACACTAGGAATTCAATGTATATTGGATTTCAGGCCCTACAAGGTTTTAGGACCCAGCAACTGAAGAATAAAAAGCACCAACCCTCAAATTTAAGCAGGTTAAAATACCAGGGAGTTTTAGAGGCTCCATTCCCTATCCAATCCAAGTGACCACGGTATTCATTTACCTAAACTCTTCAGACTTGAGAGAAATACCACCTAGAGTTTGCTGAGTGTTCCAGGAGGCTAGACAGTCCTGAAAAGGCCATCGGCATTGGAATTACAGTCCCAGCCTGGAACAGCTTCTGTGGACTTGAAGCTTTTCTCTCTCTCCAGGGGTCTAAATACTACCCTGCACTCCACAAAAATATGGAGGTTAATGACCTTAGTTATCCGAGCAGGAAGAGGCTCTTCTCTAAAATTCTTCCTTGCAGACCCCATTTTTGCCATGGAAATTCCCCTAGACCTAAAGTTTGTTCTAGAAATACAAAACGTCCGATTTTGTTCCTGATAGATTTCACAAGTACAAGGCTTTCCACTCTTATCATGTCACAACCACGTGGTCTAAATACAGTTATCTCCCCTTTAGCCATAAGGAAGCAGGGACTCAGAGACATCAGATGACCTGCTGCATCTGATGTGACAAAGTGACACAGCTGGCCTGTACTGGGGGGCCTGGGATCCCAGTCTAGGGCTGTTTCCAGTACCTTGCATCAAAACCTCTCAACTTTGTTTTAATTACTCATTTATACAGATCTCCTGGGTAAGAATGCATGTCAAATTCTTTATCCCTGGCAATAATATCTGAATTTCTATTTAGAAAAGACAGTTTAAAAGGAAAGTTGTCTCTGATACATAGCCTTGCTTACGATGGTTCCCTCTCTCGGAAGCCCTTTCTTAAGGTGGTGAGCTCTTCCCGACTGACTTTCATTGCCTTATAAACAACACAAATCTTGATTTATTTTTTCTTACTGGAAGGAAAGGTATGGTTCGTTAAAATAAATATAGATGAGGCCAGGCTGCTCCTCGCTTATTAACCAGAAATACACAGCGTCGGGTGCAACCGCCCTCTGTCCGTCCCTGGTGCTCTGTCCCTCTTTGGTTGACTGTCTCCGTCTGGGCTGCGGGTTCTTTTCCCGCTCCAAACCTCAAGGCCCCGCCCCTGCTCCAGCGCAGGGGAATGTAAACCTCGGGAAGCTTCGGTTTCTCCGATTTGTTTTGTAATCGGCGTTTTATTCTAGGAAATCTCTTCATTATTGCGGTTTAAATCTTATGTTCTTAGCATACTTCCCTGCTTCGTGGGTTTTACATGAAATGGCTTAGACTAAACCAGTTACCCACCGGAGAGACGCATCCGCACCGACAACTGTTTACCGCCATCCGAGACCTCTCCTCCTCGAGGCACTTCTCGCTCTGGTTACCCCTCCCTTCTTCCGCCAGCCTGGCTGGCGCAAAGTCTCTTCCCAAATCAGTCTGGAACTGGCCACTATATTCACCCCGTGTTTTGGTACAAAATTAACGTATGTAGAAGATTCTACAGCTCCTGGGAGGCCTTTCTAGTTGCTGACGATGGGCTCCGGTGCTGAGGCCGAGGGAGTGTCTGATTGTTTGAGGAAACCAAGGAAGACCTAGAGCCTATGCGCCACAGAGGCCCCTCTAGAAACTTTAATTTATATAGAAAATCCGCCGCTGAGGAGAGGGGGACTTGGCGAGGAGGGGTAACGGTGGGGATTTTACACCCTTCTCGGCGTCTGCTCTTCTTCGGTCCAGAAACCCCCAGACCTCCGTGTTTGAACACCAGCTACCCAATTGCAAGTGTTTATTTGGATAGATCCCCGCCCCCCACCCCCAAACGCCTGTCCCGGGCAGGGCTCTTTTTATAGCCACCTTCTTGAGATATCGCGGATAGCCCCCTTCTCCTGGGCCTGGCGGTAGGCATGATTGGGTACCTCGCTTGACCTGGTCTGAGGTACTTGGAGAGGAAGAAGAAAAGAATCCAATCTACCGGAACCCCAGGTGGAGACTGCGCCTCTACCCATTTCTGCCCTTCTCAGATTTCAAGGCCCTGGTGCTCTTCAGTTGGGGACGCGACTTTGGGATGCTCCCTGGAGCAGGGCTCAACTGCCCACAGGACCTGACCCGGATGCAGGCCTAGTGGTACCAGGCCGGGCATCCTGAGGGCTCCGGTGGACCGTCCTTTTGTATCGTCCACAGCCAGCTGCTTTTATGGGTGGGGCTTGAGAAGAGGGGCTCCGTGGTAGGGATCGCAATTCTCCTAAAAGGCAGCTCTGGTGATAGCAAGGAGGAGAGAAAAGGGGCAGTGCCGGAAAAGACACAGTCCGTGTGTTCCCCAAGGGGGCAGGAATGAGTGGGTTTCCAGTAACGAAGGAAAATTAGAGAAGCTTCTACCGCACATACCCAATCATAGGAGAAAAAAGGCGGAAATAAGTGTGGTTGCTGGTGCCTTGACTCAGCACGTTAATTTTGCATCCATTCGTGCTGCTGGGAGGGAAGCCCCCCTTGAAGAGACAGAAACCGGAGGGACCAGGGCGTGTCTCAGGAGCACAGCCCCTCCTCTGCAGCCCCATGCCTTGGTCTTGGAAGGCCTCTCGCCCACTGCTTCTGCTTATCTACCCAGGGTTCTGGAGGAAGGTGGCTGGGCCTCTTGAGCGTCTGGCAGGGCCGGCGGGAGGGCCGGGCCCACCTGGGAGGCGCCCTTGGCCTAGGAGGGGTTAGCCTCTGGCACTGAACTTAGGAGGGTGCGCGTCCAGGGCAGCTGAACGCATTAGCCGAACGCGCCGGGAGATCGCAAGGCCTTGCCTCGAACTCCCACCGACGGCCGTCCCTCGAACTCTGGGACCAATATGTCCCAGAGGAACTATGTTCCCGGAGGAACTAGGTTGGTCCGCTAGGGGTATGTGGGCCGGGAGGCACCCTGGAGGTTCCCAGCCGTAGTTGGGTTTTCTTCACTTGTCTGATTCGTCTCCTCTCCCCATGCGCTCCCCCGCCCCCCAAATAAATAAATATCTCCGTGGGCAGCGAACTCCGCAGGGCGCCGGGCCCTGCGCGCCGCGCCGCGATGGATGAACTTCCTGGAGCATCAAAACTCCCCTCTTGTCCTCCCTGCTGAGCTCAGGATATGGTGCGCGCTTGCTTCTCTTCAGAAAAGGAAACGTAGCTCTTCCAAAAATATAAATCAGCGCTGACGTCCAAATATTTCTTTTGTCCTCCAGCATCCTCTGTGGGGATAAATAAAACGTGCTCGGCGCCCAGAGCCCGACTCGGGACCTCGGGCGCCCAGACGCCGCCTTGGAGGAGCTGCGTTTTGGGAGTCTTCCTTCTCATCCATCCCCCATTACTCTCCTCTCTGCCCCTCCTCCAGTCTGGCAGTCGATCCCTGTTTTGGGATGCGGCCTGACTGCTGGTAGCAGGAGAAGGGCAGCTCTGGGCGGCAGAGGACAAAGGCCCGCGAGGCCGTCGGGAGGGGGAAGTGAGGGCTCACCAGTGCTAGGACAGAAGAGGAGACTGGGAAAGCCCCAAGACCATGGATCTTTGGAAACTGAGGCCACCCATCCTAGACGAGGCCCAAAAGCTGTCCTTCCAAGCTGGCCTTGCTTTGGAGATTTCGAGTCTTCCCAAGGAGCGTGAGCTTAGGGGTTTCCCATAGGTGTTCCCAACCCCAGGGCAGCCTCCTCTTAGAGAAGAGCCCAGAGGAGTCCATGTATGTGGGCCTACATCTCTGAAAGCTGCTGCCCATGAGAAAGAAGGGGGCTTTTCAGTGTTAGAGGCTGTGGCCTGTCCTTGTCTTGGTCTGTGAAACCCAAGGGATGGCTTGAGTCCCATCATCCTCTCCATTCCTCCTTCCCATCTCCCTTCTCCAATTTGGGAGAAATGGGTTGATTTTCCGTTGGGGCTTTGGAAGGAAGTCTATAGCAGAATGCCCCTAAAGCATCAGGATGGTCTGCTGGTGGCTTTGGCGCCTCCACTTCCCTTTCTGCTCCCCTGATAACCTGGTGTTAGGAGCCCACCAGCCCTTTTTCTGTCACCACTCCCTACCCCCAATGAATCATCCTGTCTCATCCACGCGGTGAAGCATAAAAGGCTCCCTAGGCTGAGGGTATCCAGGCAAAGAGACATCTTCACCTGCCTTATCCTCTTCACATTCCCCCATGCCCTTCCCCCTTGGCCTCAAGTGTTCCTTTCCAGGCCTGGTTCTTCCAGGCTGCGTGGTGGGGGGCTGTTCTCCAGCCACCCCTTCCTCTCTCCAGGGGGGTCTTTATTGATGAGCTGCCTCAAAAACCCCAGCCCAATATGTCCCAGAAGGGTTTAGACAATCCATCACCCACCACTTCAAGAATGCTTCCTCCCTTTCAAACACAATCCTCGAACACCAGGCGGGCTGCGGTGGGGAGGGGCGCGCACTTGAAAAGAAAGCAGCTATATAATCAACGTCAAACCATCCCGCAACCTTTCGGAAACAGGGACTGCGGCCAAAAATCTCTCCAAATGATTTAGGCGGCCCTCCTCGCCCTCTCCTCCGCCCTCCACTTTGACTCTCCCCTGCGCCTGCAGTCGCGCGGCCAGCGCGGCAAACGCACATCCCTGCTCTGCATTGAAGGTCAACGCTAAAAGCTTTTCCGTGGGCGTAGGTTGCATTTTAGGAGAAAGCGTTTCTCCTCTTGGGGTTCAAGGAGAACATGCTTTCGGGATCTGGTCATAGTGTCCTTGTTGGTGGAAAGGGCTAAACTGGGAAGGCTGGACATGAAGCTGTGGATTCGTCAAATGATGTCTCCTTCCCTCCCTCCGAAAATCCTCAGATTTTGCGGTGTTGTGGGCTGCGCCTTCCCTTTTCCTTGGTTGTCGGCTCCGGAGAAGCAGGGATTCTTTTCGTTTCCTCTGGGTGGCGCCAGGCTCTCGGGAATCGGGGTCGACGGGACTGCCCAACGCGCCTCCAACCGAGCGGCTCCCTCTGCTTCACCTGTCCGACGCTCCTGACGCCGCCGTCCGGGGTCCCCGCAGCCTCGCGGTCCGGAGCCCAGATTACTTAAAAAATGATCGTTTACCTCGTACTAGGTTGGCCACGTTAGGGCACATTCTGCTTTTGCTACCCCCTCACACCGTTACCATTTAGAGAAGAAAATAAGTCACAAACTTGATACTCCTTTATTGAAGCGCGCTCTTTCCGTTGCAAACATGCTTCTGCCATGTTGAAGAAACTCAGGGTTCAGTTCAGTTATTTTGGTTTCTGTAAGCAAGGGGCAGAGGGCTGTCTTCATTTGTAAGGTACACATCCAGACTCCTGGAGCTTTCCTGAGGTCTGGTGGAAAACAGACCACCGAGCGTCTGGTGGAGTCAGTTCCAGTCGGCTCTGCAGCCGGGTGTTTTGGAGAAGGCGCTTTCTTCTGCCTCAGCGTTCTCATCCGCGAAGAGGCTCCCAGACCTCTTGTTGTCTTCTGGGTCTACAGTGAGAGGGATAATTTTTTTTTTCTTTTTATTATTTCTCATCCTTTTCACTAGAAGAAGCCAGGCGGCTTCTAAATGCTGGTGAAAGTTTGTAAGGTAAAGGGAACGTTGGAGGGCCTTTTGGGGAAGGCTAAATAGGAAGGGCAGATGATAAGTAGACTAGGAGTGGACCTGGGATTCCAGAAGGCCAAAGGCACTAGGTTTGGAACTCCAGAACAAGATGTCAACCATTGGCCTTCCTCTGTGTCATGAAAAGAACTGAGTTTTTGTGTTTTAGGAAGTATGGCATTCTTCACTGCAACTGACTTTCATTTAAAAAACTCTAAATATTAGATTTACTGAAGTGTAATTTCTATACAATAAAGCACACCCATTTATATGAAAAGGTTGAGCTTTTATTTTTCTTTTTAAAATTTTATTATGAAAAATTTCATAGTACAGAAAAGCAGAGAGGATATATAATAAGGCTTCCTTTCAATACCCCTCACCTAGATTTAACAATTATTAAGATTTTGCTCGATTTGCTCCATTTTTCTTTTCTCTTTCTATTTTCATTTCTTGCTCAAATATTTTAGGACAAATCCAGATGTCATGTTTTAAAAGTGCAACTTACCACTTCTTAACACACCCACCAGTTGTAGCTCTCTCATACCTAAAGTTATATTTTGGTGCAGACAAGCACACTTCTTGGGGAAGTTGGAAATAGGGCTGGGACATTGTTCTGGAGGAGTATTCTACAAATAGGACTCTCCATCCTGCTACTCGGTCTTCCCAACTGACTTCCAGCCTCAAATATCTTGGCTTTCTCCTGGCTGCTGGAACTGTCAAGAAGTTGACAAACTTTCCCTCCCCAAACTTTTCCTCCCACACCCTCACTGGGGCTGGGTGGGTGTTTTAGCAGTAAGCTGTGAAAAGGGGTTCAGTCATTTGTTCTGTGGCTAGAGTTAACCCCACACTGTCTTCATAAATGCATATCAGATCACTATATAAAATTCATTTTATTGCAAGAGCATATGTGACCATTGAATATATCTATCCCGATGCATATGTGTGTATGTTTATCCATGTGGACTATATAGTAGTTTCTGAATCATTAACCCAGATAGTGGCTAGCCAAGAAATAATTTTTCATACTATTTGGAAGTTCTTGTGAGAAGATTTTGGATTAGGCTGGAGGAGAAAAGAGGTCCTGGGGGATAGACACGGAGGCACTACCAGTTGTATCCCCAAACCCCAGTTCACACCAGGACTTTTTGTGTATTTCAGAAATATGTGTTACTGATTTGTCTTATTTTTCCCCTCCCCCAGTAATACAGGTTACCTTTGTTCTTAGCATTTCCCTCACCCTCAGGGCAACCTTGAGCAGATGAATAGTGATGTGGTGATCTAAGTAGCCTCAAATTTTGTTTGACAATTGTACCTGCTCCTGATGATGTCTGTCTCTGTGCTTCAATTCCTGCTTTTTTTCCGGTAAAGAGGTAATAATAAAAATTTAAAAATAATTCTCCTCCTGCAGTGATTATAGAGATGAAATGAAAATTGTATAAGTATTAACATTTTTACATATACACATTTATGTTGTTATTTTTTGGCCCAATCCAACAAAATTGCTGTTTAGTTTTGAGGTACTTCTGTAAATTTTATGAGTACTTGGGATCTTTCCTTCCTTGGGCGATCTCTTAAATGCTTGTTTGGTTTTGCCCCTAATAAGGAAATGATGGTGGGTCCATAATCTACAAGTTTAAGTCCGCCTCTGCGGGCTGGGGTCTCAGGCCTCCGGGTATGCTTAGGCTGTGGGTGGCGCTGCGTGGCTCCACAGTGAAGGGCAAATACTCAGGGTGGGGTCGGGGACGGGGGTAGGGGGACTTTTCCCTTGGACTGGATCACGCGGCCGTTGGGGGAATGTCTTTCGTAGCATCGGGGCTGGTCCCGTGCCCTCTCAGTGCGGTGGGTCAATGCCTGGTGGCCCGAGCAGGCACGTGACCAGGGCGCGGGGAATGTGTGTGTGTGTGTGTGTGTGTGTGTGTGTGTGCGCGCGCGCGCGCGCGTGTGTGTAGTTGAGTTCTGTCAGAGGACTTCACTCGAGTAGGGTAGAGAGTCCCTTGCCTGAGTGCCGTGCGGAAGCTCCGGCCTGATAATGTTAGGTACGCGGGCAGGGGCCCGAGTATGTGGGACTTAGGGGGACTCACTGGGGGTCCAGCCACCTACAGCTGATTGGCATTAGAGGTTTTCGAGATCCCAAGGGAAAAGCGTGAAAGCGCGGAAGAAAAACTTGCCTGCGCGCTGCGGCTGGAGCTCAAGGGCTTCTCGCAGATTCCTCGCGGTCATGGGCCGCTAGCGAAGCAACCAATGGCATTTGCTTGTTTTAGGCAGATATTTCCACGTTTTCCCCCCATTTCCCGTTTGCGACAGGCGCAGGCTCTGCACCGTCTTGTGGGAGGTGGAGTGGCAGAGAAAAAACCCTCGCGGTCCACATAACCGCGCCAGATACAGAAGTGTGGGATACGAAAGGGCCACCGCTTGACACCCCTATTCTTTCCACCCCACTGGGCTCACAAAGCTCTGACTCTGAAAAGGTAACCTGCAATTTGAAATACTGAGGTCGTAAATGCTTTCATTCCGTTTAATATTTTTGCGTATATCTCCTCGTTCATACACCTTGCACATGCGAGCTAACCTGACCTTGAGCGTTACTTTATTGATCCGGACTTCAGTTTTGTCATTTCTTTCCTTTTCTTTCTAACCTTCTTTTCTTTTTCTCTTCCTTTCCTTTCTTTTTTTAAGATTTTATTTATTCATTCGTGAGAGACAGAGAGAGAGGCAAAGTGAGAGGCAGGCTCCCGGCGTGAGCCCAAAGCTGGGTCCCCTCCCAGGACCCCGGGATCATGACCTGAGCCCAAGGCAGAAGCCCAACTATCTGAGCCACTCAGGCGCCCAATTCTGTCATTCTGCAGTTGGGATTATAATAACAGCTGACCCACAGAGTTGCTAGGACTAAACGAAATAATACAAGTCAAGCCTGTAGAGCAGCGTGCAGCACGTGGGAAGCGCTCCACCAACAATGGCCCAGAAACCGCATCGATTCCTCTGACCTGGAATCTCTTTCTCCAGCGCAGCCCTAGAGTTTTCTCCGGGGTGACTTTTGGTGGTGGTGCGGGGGGCCTAAGGCGAATTGGGCCCCTCCGTCTGTCCCAGCCTCAACGAAACTCTTGGGCTTTGTTTTACTTTGGGATTCGATTAAGAATTTAGAGTTAAAAACGGAGCTGGAAGAAAGTACGGAAAGGCCCTGATGGGAAGCTGGGGCCGAAGGCTCAACCCCCGAACAGCTACGCGCCCAGAGGGAGAGGCTTCTGAGAACAGCCTGGGCTAATGCGCGTTGGGACGGGTCCAGCTCTGCGAGAAGGGAACTGGCGAGCTCTGGTGACTGGCGTCCGGCTTGGTTTGGGGCTACTTCTCCGTGCCTCGGCCGCACCACTCGGTTCGCTCAATGCGGTCAGACTGCTTGCGGGCGGGGGTACTAACACCCTAGGGTGGCGGTGCGCTACTGTGACCCCAAAGAGGAAGGGTGCCCATCCTGGGCAGAATGGAACGGAAACGCGGGGCACAGAGGGCGACAAGTTCAGAAGCTGGGGGTGGAAAGCGGAGAGGTCATTTTCATTTTAGTGCCTCGACGTTTCCCCTGTGTGATCATTGGTCAGGTTCGTCTCCGTCCACGACCTATCTCCAAATACTACTTGGAAAAAGGCAGACAATAAACAGCCCTTCCTCTGCTGTCAGGCCTTTGCTTGAGATCGGCCCGGGCCTCTCTGGGACCCTGAGTAAAAAAGGGCGGATTGGCTTCTCCCAGTGCTAAAACGTCCCCCACAGCGGCCGCAGGATACCAGGCGCAAAACGTCAGGCGGGGCGGCAGGTCTGAGCCACTGCGGCTTGGAAGGCGTTCTGCCTGCCCTAGAGGGGGAGGGTAAGAGGGGAAGTGACCTCTTGAACCTCATCAAATGCAAATCCTATAAGAAATTTTTTAAGGAAAGAAAAGCGGAAGGACAGGGAAATGGAGAAACGCGGAGTCCACCTGAGGCTTGAATGGCCTTTTTAGAATTCCAAGCCCCTGGGGTTTGCAGACTTCTCTGCGGTAGACCGAAGATTGGTAATGAACTTTGGATTTTCCCCCAGGAGGGTGAAGCTACCAGTTGACTTCCTCCAATATGCATATTTTACATATATAAACACCTTAGCAGTTTAATAGCCATTTAAACAAATCATTCACATAAATTTTTAGTCTTTAAACGATCTGGCACAAAAAATGGTTTTTCTTTATTCTGGTTCTTTTTCTTCCTTCTTTTCATTACTGTTCTTTGCAGCTAAGGTTTCATGTCCAGGTTGGTGGCCAAAGTGTTTTTTCATGTAATTTTGCTGTCTGTTTAATTGTAACGATCCACATGACTTTCCCTATCAACATGGATCTAGGATAGATTCAGAATTTTATTTTTCCAACTGGAGGTATAGTTTTGGAAAAAAGCAAATGTCCTTTTTGTTTGGTTCTTGTTGGTTGTTAGCTAGGTCATGATGTTGCTAGTGGAGTGTTCCCCGGCACCAAGCCTAATGAGAGACTCAGCTGTGACTAGTTCTTGGCTTTAAAAAAGACTGACCTACTTGATGAGTCAGTTATTCACCTATTTACTCTTCAAGTCTCTGGAGTTAAAATGCTAAGAATTTGAAAAACTGTGAGTTTTCATTTGTCAACTTTTCATCCAGAAAAAAAAAAAAAAAAGGAGGGACTTAAAGGTTTTTTCTTCCCCTATCGAAGGAAATGCTGTTTGAAGACAGGAAAATGTAAACTAAACCTCCAGGACCCATGCCATGAAACAAAATGGGTGTGGAGAATTGAACAGGCCAACAGGGCAGACAGGATTTTGGGAAGAAGCCTGGGAGAGGCAGGGACAATTAGGTCTTTTACACAGTATGCTGTTCTTGAATAAGGGGATGGCATGCATTTGGGAATCTGTGCTGGTGACAGAGTAAGGGCAAAGAAAAGAGAGTAGGGAGTGACAGATTGTTGTAGGGAGCACTTTCCATCTGGAGAAGTAGGTTTAAGTATCTCTTGTTGCTTTGTGGTGTAGATGGAGGGTGTATGTTGGCCTCAGGCTGAGGGAATTGGCCCTGCTGAGCTCAGCAAACAATGGACTTTAATAAACTTGTTTCGTGGGTTCTACCTATGAACATTTCTGCAGTTGGAGGGCTCTCAGAGAAGATCTGAGCCTGAAGTCCTTTCCATTTGTAAATCAGTTGCAAAGAATGTAGTTGAATTGGTGGGCATTTTATGAGCATAGAGATTTAACAAAATGGAGAAGAATGTAGATGCATATAGCAGGTTAAGTATGATGAGAATTTGTGTGTGTGTATGTGTGTGTTTTTTTCGCTTTTCATTTTCTAACATCATGGTTTATACGTAAATCCATAGTAGTGTGAGAATAATATATAATTTACATGTGTGAGAATAATACATAATTTCAGGTGCCTTGAATTCATTTTAATGTATCCCTTTTCCCTTTCTTACTAGGAAATTGTTTCAAGATCAAGATTTGATTGATGTCTGGACTTTAGATACTTCTACAAAGTGAAGATCAGTGTTGTGTAGTAGAGGTAATACCCCTTAAAAATATTTTTCCTGGGCTATACTACTTACACTTTTCCTTTATTTTTCATCTCCTTTTCTTATATAATGACTTAGTGTAATTTACTTTCATACTTTGAGTTAAAAGTGGAATTTTAGTGGTTGAGAGTGGAAGAAATCATTTTAGTCAAATAATGCAGAGAAGTGCATTTGCATCATTAAAGTTACCTTCATGTAATCTGCTTCTAAGGGCGGTAATGCTATTTTAAGAAAATGATTAAGCTTTGAAAATTTAAATGATTTTAAAATATTCTAAGTTTCACTTTTAGTTTTCGGTGATAACTTACATTGTATTTACTTGTGACTTACCTTGTCTTTTTTAGAGAACTCCAATAACTTAGTGAAAGTCTGTTAACCTTCCCATGAATCCTCTAAAGAGAGGTAAACATATCTTTACTCTTTGAAACTATGACAATGGAGTCATTAGAAGAATAAAATAAGCCCGGAGGACAATACAATTTAACACTTTCATTAATAACTGGGAGTTTCAAAAGAAAGCAGGGCATCAGAGAATAGGAAAAAAATATATTTAAAAAATGCTTGCTATATCTAGATATTTTTCTAGATATATGTTTCTTTGGTTTACCTGGCATCTTTTCTTCCTTCTTTTGGTAGCAACTTCTCTGTATCCTTAAGAACTTCTTGCTTCCACTCACTGTTGTGCTGGTGCAGTCACAGAGTTATGACACTCCCAGATTGGGATGGTTACGCAACCTATGCCAGTCTATATCGCACAACTTTTGGCCATTGTGCTTGGCCAAGCATAGGCATGGGCTCAACCTCAGTTACTTTACAATCTTCTGGGATAATATCTTAAAGATAATAAGAGAGGCTTACTCTTTTCTCTCCTGGATCAGGAACCATAAGGAAACATCCATGGAACTTCTTGTGGCCATCTTGTCACTTCCTTGGCTCCTTGGTAGAAGCCCACTTACAAGAGAAGAGAACCAACCCCAGAAGGAAGCAAAAGAGATAAGAGTATGGGGTGACAACACTGTTGGAGGCTGGGAATGGCCCAGGCCCTGGGATTTTCTTTTGATCAGCCAATTCCTCTCTCCTACAAACTATTTACAAGTGCTATTCTGTACTAGGCACTGTACCAGGTGCTGGGGAAACATTCAGGGAAAGACAAAGTCTCTTCTTTCAAAACTGAAAGAGGGAGGAGAAGACAGACAACAAACAAGTATACAAAACCTCCTTTAGATAAAGGAAAATGGTATGAAGGCAGACCATTAATAAGTTAGTAGATAAATGAGAACTTTCTGATGGTAATGTAAAGGGGGAAAAATAATTTTCCCTTTACTCTTCTGAGTTCTATGGCTGAGACCACCCCCTCCCTATAATAAAAAATAGATTGACAAAAGAAAAAACAATAACAACAAAAAAACATCTATGACTCCTTAATACATGGGAGAGACCTAGGAAAACTGAGTAACTCCCTGAAATGGCCCCAGCCATCACCTTAACTATCATCTAAAACTAAAGGGAAAAAAAAAAAGATTTTGGGGTGGGGGCTAGAGCCAATTGTGGGAGGTCACCAGGGCAAACAGAGTAAACAAGGATAAGTTTGTTATGCAGATTTAAATAGGTGCTAAGAGTTTCTTGTGATTTAGGTTATCCTTCTCTTCCTGATACAGAAAAGGAGATACCTACAAATGGAGATTTCCCTTATAAAATTAAATGTCCTCAGTTTTCAGAGCCTCTCCTGAGTTTGTTGTTTCTTTTCTCTTCTTCTTCTTCTTTTTTTTTTTTTTTAAAGATTATTTATTTGAGAGAGAGAGAGAGAAAGCAGGAGAGAAGTGGGGCATAGGTAGAGGGAGAGAGAATCTCGAGCAGACTTTGCTCTGAGCACGGAGCCCAGTTTGGGGCTCGATTTCACAATGCTAAGATCAGACCTAAGCTGAAACCAAGAGTTGGAGGCTATAAGTGACTGTGCCACCCAGGTGCCATGTGTCTGCTGTTTCTTAAAAATAATTGGGTCAACATAATCCTTATGTCGAAGTGGCATATTTTGGGGTGGTGTATTCTGTTCCTCTTCAGTAATACATGATGATAACAGAGAGGTGCAGTAGAGAAATGGATGTTGGGTGGTCGTTCAGAAAAGTCCTTCTTGAGGTGACATTGGTCTGAGATTTATGACTGAGAGTAGTCAGCTGTAGGAAGATCTTGGAAGACCAAGTAGAAGATATAATGGCACAAAGGAATGATCTTGGGACTCTTAATGGATTTCAAGAGGAGTTGGGTGCCTGAATTGACATTCTTTACTCTAGGTGCCAGATGTTCAGAATGAGAGAGACAGCGTTAACAAATAGTGATCAGGTTTGATACCTGGGTTCTTCTTTTTGTAAGTATTCATCCCTGCAATAACTACCATTCTGTTAATGGTCAGATGACATTGACGCAGACATTTTACAATACAGCACAAAAACAACCACCTGACTTTCTTTAATTTATTTTAGTGGCAGATGATTATAGGTATGCTGATTGTTCTCATTTTAGTCACAGAATCACATGAACCTTAATAACCTGTGTAGGCACTGAAGTCTGACTTCAGGATTAGAATAGGTAAATGATAGATTGGAGGAAACTATTCATATGATATTGGTCATGCATGCAGATCTGGAACTGAGAATGCTAGAGGAGGACCTGAGTAGGTTCGAGAGGAGTTGGACCTTGATTAAAAGGATGAAGGATAACACCCATGATAAAAAGATGACACACGGTTGGGAGCATTTGGTTTAAAAAAGCGAAGGAGAGATTTTACTTGTGGTCTTCAGGTGAAAGATCCATTGAAAATCAAAAGTGGTTGTTGAGTTTTTAATCTAGAGTGAAAGGGAACCAAGAATGTTATCTGTTAGGATGGTTCAGGCTGCAAGGAACGGAAAGCCTTACTAATACGCTAATTGAATTATCTCATGTAACTGGAGATGTTGGTATAGGGAGCATTTGAGAGTTGTGCTAGTCATATCAGCTCAGTGATCTGTTGTTTTTTTTTTTTTTTTTCTACTCTGCTGGCCACAGAATCCATCCACTTCATTCTAACTTGTTTATGCTCTGGTTGTAAGATAGCATCAGCTAGCACTGTGGGCTTTGTGGTGTGCATTCAGAAGGGTATTTATAGGGAAAAAAGCTCTTCTCTTCCCACAGAGAAATGAAAGTATTCCTCTCTTCATCTTTTTAGGGCCAATTTAGGGCCCATGCATCTCTCTGGATCAGTAACAGTCTCCAGCAGAATGTCATTCACAGATCATGTAAGTCAGTCATAGGCAAGTACCATGGGGTTGATTTGGACTACTCAGGCTACCTCTTTGGAGCTCTTTTCCTCCAAATTACATGATCTCGTGGGTCTCACATGTGTCGTGGGGTTAAGAAATGAAATCTGGGTTCTTTATGAAAGAAGGAGGGGGAAATGCATATAGAATAGAAAGTATACATGAAACATTTAGGCTAAGTATAAGGAAGAATAATCTAATGTAGATAATTTGAATTCTAGGAAAATGTACCATGAAAAGACACGAAATCTCTTCAAAATTATAGGATTCTATTTGTCTGAAATTATCTCTCTGATCCTATCTGAACGTGGGGCAGAGTGGGGTAGGAGCAAAGGAGGGTGCTTCCTAAAATTTCCACTTTAGAGTTAATTGAGATGCTGCTTGACACAGATTTGAGGGTCTCACCTCAGAGGTTTGGATGTAGTATTTTAGAATGAGGTCTATAGCACTTTATTTATTTTATTTTATTTTTTTTTTGGAATGAAAGAAATAAAACTCATTTTATTCACAATGGGATTATGTAGAAAATCTGATAGAATCTACAAAAAAAATCTAAAATTAGTCAGTTTAGCAAGTTTGTATGATAAATGATCATTATACAAAAGTTAACTATTTTTATGTACTAGCAATGCAGACTTGGAACTTAAAACTTAAAAATACTACTTACCATCAAAAAATATTAAATACTTAGGGATGATGTAAACAAAGGATGTACAAATCTGTACATTGAAAACTATAAAGCACTGCTGAAAAAAAGATATGTAGACTCAAAATAAAACTTACCTAGTTATTCTTTTTTAATTTTTAAATTAAAAAAAATTTATTTATTTTTTAAATTTCTTTTCAGTGTTCCAGAATTCATAGTTTTTTTTTTTTTAAAAAAAAAAAAAAAAAAAGAAGTACTTAACCAAGTTTAGGCATATCATTTTGTAATATAGGAATTCCATTTTGTTCCAGAACAAGTGATACTGGAAAAATAACCACTTAGTGTAAATTCATGTGCTAGCCACATAACAATTGTATAGCACTTTATTTTTAAAGAGTGATTCATATGAATGTAGTGTGGTCTGTCAGCTGAGCTCCATTTGGAAACCACTGTTAATGAATACAAAAGAGAAAAAATTTTAAAGCACATAAGGAGCATTCACAAAAATTGACCGTGTTCTAGGCCACAAAGGAAGTCTCAATAAATTCCAAAGAATTAGTATCCTATGAGCCATATTCACTCACAGCAATACAATGAATTTAGGTGTTTATAACAAGGACATAAAAAGGATAATCTAAAAAAACATGTTCGGGAGTATATTTTTTAAAGTATGAAATAACAATTGAATTAAAAAGCTTATCAGAAGGAAATCATGAAATGCCGATAGCTGATGACAGACAAAGAACTCTACCCCAAAGTACAGATAAAGCATTATACACAAACAATGAATCAAGGAAGCTACATCAAAAACTAATGAAGTACTGTGTGGTGACTAACATAATTATAATATAAATAGCATTGCCTAAAGGGAAATTTATAGCTTCAAAATCAATTATCAGAAATTAAAAAAGACTGAGAGCAAGAAAGTCAATGATTCAACTCAAGAAGCTAGAATTAGAGTAGCAAGACAATCCAAAGAAACAATGCTTTAGTCTGAATTCTTACATAGAAACTACAAAGTCCTTACTGGCTACATTCAGCAGAAAATACACTTATTAAAAGATATTTAAGGACTCTGATTTGGGAGGGCTGAAGAGTCAATTTTGCTGCATCACTAAAACAAAATGAAACCCCATCACAAAATAGCCATGCAAAAACCCTTCTCTACTGACCACCACTACTGGACACCATTAATACCTGCTGTGGGACTTCAGGATCTCCTTGACTAATTAATGCCCCTGGGGCCTCCCTGGCCAGAAAGGAATTTTTTTTTTAATAAACATATGATATATTTTTATCCCTAGGGGTACATGTCTGTGAATCGCCAGGTTTACACACTTCACAGCACTCACCATAGCACATACCCTCCCCAATGTCCATAACCCTACCCCCTTTCTCCCAACCCCCCTACACCCCAGAAAGGAATTTCTGCATTCCATGTGTGGCACCTGGTTTCTTGTGTTACTCTCTTTTAAACCCAAGTCTTACATGAGTGAGTCTGATTGACAGAGTCTAATTCTCAGGTATGAAGCCCAGCTAAGGGAAGCTGGGAAGGTGAGTTTCTGGCTTGCATCTTGGGACATAGGACTCATTGAGTAGGAAACACACAAATGGGTTTGAGCTGGTACATGGCAAATACCTTCTGCATTCAAGAAGGAAGGAAATCATAAAAATAATGGCAGAAACCAATGAAATGAATGACCTCCCTCTGCAATAGTGAGATAATTTACAGACCCAAAAGATGCTTCTTTGAAAATAGTAAGAAAGGGGTGCCTGGGTGGCTCATGTCATGATCTCAGGGTCCTGGGATGGAGTTCAGCAGAGAGTCTGCTCCTCCTTCTCCCTCTAGCCCTCCCTCTGCTCATGTGCTCAAGCTTTCTCTCTCTCATACAACTAAATAAAATAAAAAAAAAAAAAACACACAAAAAAACAATAAGAGAGACACACCTCTGATGAAACTTAGAAAAACGTTGTTATACACACATACTCTCTCCCTGTCTTTTTCCCTTCACTTGTGACACACATGCACACACAGACATACACGCACACAGCCCACACACAAGGAAATAGCTGAAGCAAAGAGTTATAATTTATAAACTTATAATTCTTTACTAACTCAAGATGCAGAGTCCTGAGAGACAATGATTGTAAAAGTCTGACTGAGATGGCTGTCCCTGGGCTGCCTGGGAGAAGAGAGGTTCTGACCCTCTGATGTCTGGATTGGCAGGCAGCCTCCCTATAAGACTACACACAATAGGAAATATCCCAAAGGGCAACCAGCAAATGACAAATATCTAGGACTTGCAATGTGACTTATTTTGTTAGTAACCTATTGATAGACTTTTGTACTTTTTCCAAAATTTCATTATTATAAGAAAGCTTCAACAAATATCTTTGTCATAATTTTTCTCTTGGAAGTGAAATTACTAGACAAAAAGATATGAATAATTTTAAGGCCCTTGATTAAGCTGCCAAATTACTTTTTTTAATGGTTGTAACTATTTATAGCCTCACCTGCTGTGATAAGAGAAGGTCCATCTCACTGCATCTTTGCCACCTTTGATTAGTCCATAACAGAGGTGATATCTCATAGTTGTTTTACTTAGGATTTTAAAATATGTATGAGGATAAACAATTTTACATAGATTGTTTAAATTAATAAAAACTGTATTTTGCAGTGTAGACATCATTATCTGCCTTTTATAGATGAGTTCAAGCTCAAGAAAGAAGAAAGAATCTCACCTCAACCCCCCAGTTAGTCAGTAGAGGATGTAGGATTCAAACCTGTTTTTTTCTTTTTGACTCTAAAGCTTTTATTTATTTATTTTTAATCTCTACTCCCAGCGTAGGGCTTGAGCTCTTCACCCCAAGATCAAGAGTCACATGTTCTTCTGACTCAGCCAGCCAAGTGCTTCTAAAGCCTTTATTCTTATTACTTCCCTTCAGAGAAGATGGATATATTTGACTAGCTATATAAATTAAAATGTTTGAGGATAAGAAAAAATATAGTCAGAGTTTCCCAAAGAGTGTTCCAAGGAACACAAGATTTTTCAAATTCTTTGAGTGAAAAACGATGCTTAAAACTTTGGGAAATGCTGAATAATATGTCCCTTCTTGGACACTCAGAGAAAATGTCAGGATATTTCTGACTTTGAGAAGTCTTAACAGCAAAGAAACTGTTTAAGTCTGTTTAACATTTCAGAAAAATAGTGTTCCAAAGAAACATGTTTTGGAAATGTTACCAAACTTTGTACCTCTCATTACTGTGTCATGTTTTATTGCACCAGCCAGAACATCTAGATAATGGTAAATGATATTGGTGATAGTGGGCATTTTATTTTCCCCTGATTTAATGAAAATGTCTCTAATATTTAAACACTAAGTATGATGTTGGCCATGAATTCAGATAGAGGAATTACTATCTTTATAAGAATGCTTACTTTCTTATTTTCTGACTTAAAGAATCAGAAATGTTATTACTCTTCCCCACCCCATGTTTTATGTTTTTAATGTCACACTTTACATAGTTTTACATTGTGTATCTCTCTTTTTTTTTTTTAAGATTTTATTTATTTATTTGAGAGAGAGAGAGGGAGAGCACGAATGGAAGGAGGAGGAGGAGGGAGAGGAAGAAGCTGACTCCCTGCTGAGCAGGGAGCCCAGTGCTGGGCTCCATCCCAGGATCTTGAGATCACGACCTGAGCCAAAGACCGATGCTTAATCTACTGAGCCACCCAGGTGCCCCTATCTTGTGTATCTCTTAACTAATTATCATGTAAGTGAAGGGACCTTCCATGTGAAATGTAAATGTGAAAGTGAAAAAGGTATTTCATGTTAATGGAAAGGAAAAGGAAGCTGGAGTAGTTATGCTTACATTAGACAAAATAGAGTTTAAAACAAATACTATAATAGTAGACAAAGAAATGATTACATAATGATAAAGGGGTCAATTCAGCAAGAAGGTATAATGTTTGTATGTATTTATGCACCCAACCTAGGAGCATCTAAATATATAAAGCAGATATTGACAAAACTAAACGGAGAATTAGATAGCAATACAATTATTGTCAGGGACTTTAATAAACCCTTACACCAATGAGTAGATAATCCAGACAGAAAATAAATATGGAAACATCAGCCTTAAATTACACATTAGACCAGATGGACTTAACATAGTTATAGAACATTCCATTCAAAAGCAGCAGAATGCACATTCTTTTTGAATGCACATAGAATATTTCCCACGATAAATCTTATGTTAGCTCATGAAACAAGTCTTAGTAAGTTTAAGAGGATTGAAATCCTATTAGGTATCTTTTCCAAACACAATGGTATGAAATTTAAATTTAGCTACATGAATAAAACCAAAAAAATTACAGATATGTGTGGATTAAATAATATACTACTTGATGGGGCGCCTGGGTGGCTCAGTGGGTTGAGCCGCTGCCTTCGGCTCGGGTCATGATCTCAGGGTCCTGGGATCGAGTCCCGCATTGGGCTCTCTGCTCAGCAGGGAACCTGCTTCCCTCTCACTCTCTGCCTGCCTCTCTGCCTACTTGTGATCTCTCTCTGTCAAATAAATAAATAAAATCTTTAAAAAAAAAATATACTACTTGAAAATTCAATGGGTCCATGAAGAAATCAAGAGAAAAAAATACCTTGAAAAAAATGTAACATACCAAAATTTATGGGATGCAGTTCTAAGAGGACAGTGATAAAAGAAACAAAAAAGTCTCAAACAACCTAACTTTATACCTTTATATGTCTTATATAGAAAAAGAATGAACAAAACTCAAAGTTAGTAGAAGGAAAGAAATAACTGTTAGAGCAGAAATAAAGATTAGAGCAGAAATAAATGAAATAGTGATTAAAAAGACAATTGAAAAGATCAATGAAACTAAGATGTGGGTGGGCACCTGGGTGGCTCAGTTGGTTAAGCGTCTTCCTTCAGCTCAGGTCATGATCCCAGAGTCCTGGGATCAAGCCCGGAATTGGGCTCCCTGCTCAGTGGAGAGCCTGCTTCTCCCTCTTCCTCTTCTGCTCCCCCTGTTTGTGCTCTCTTTGTGTCTGTCTTCTCTCTGTCAAATAAATAAAATCTTTTAAGAAAAAATAAACCAAGATCTTGTTCTCTGAAATGATAAACTAAATAGAGAAACCTTTAGTTAAACTCACAAAGAAGAAAAGAAAGACTATCTAAGTAAGTAAAATCTGAAATGAAACAGATGTTAAAACTAATACTACAGAAATACAAAGTATCATAAGAGATTATGATGAATAATTATGTACTAACAGACTGGATAATCTGGGAGAAATGGATAAATTCCTAGAAATATATAACCTACCAAGACTACCAAGACTAATTCAAGATGAAATAAAAAACCCAAATAGACTGACTACCAGTAAAGAGATTGAATTGGAAATAAAAAACCTTCCACAAAACAAAAGTCGAGGACCAGATAACATCACTGATGAAATTTACCCAACGTTCAGAGAAGAATTAACACCAATCTTTCACAAACTCTTCCAATAATAGAAAGGAGAGAACTTTTCCAAAATAATTTGTAAGACAGCATTATTCTGATACCAAAACAAGACGAGGATGCCACACATACACACGCAAAAACAAAACAAAACAAAACCAGACCAATATTGCTGATAAACTTAGATGCAAAAATTCTCAACAAAATATTGACAAACCAAATTCAACAATACATCAAAGGGATCATACATCATGAGACACATCACGATCAAGTGGTATTTATTTCGGGGATATAAGGATGGTTCAACTTTTGCAAATCAGCCAGTGTGATACACCACATTAAAATGAGGATACAAATGATATGTTAATCTCAACAGATGCAGAAAAAACATTTGGCAAATTCAGTATCTGTTTATGTTATACTCTCAGCAAAGCAGGTAAAGAAAGAATGTATTTCAACATAATGAAGGCCATCTATGACTAACCCACAGCTAACATCATACTTGAAGGTAAAAAGGTGAAAACTTTTCCTCTAAGATCAGATACAAGACAGTAATACCCACTCTTAAACCACTTTTGTTCAGTATAGTGTTGGAAGTCCTAGCCACAGCAAACAGACAAGGAAAAGAAATAAAAGTCACCTAAATTGCAAAGGGAAAAAGTCAAACTGTCACTATTTGCAGATGACATTATATTATATATAGAAAACCCTGAAGACTTCATTAAAAACCATTAGAGCTAGTAAATAAATTTAGTAAAGTTTCAGAATGCAAAATCAATATGCAAATATCTTGCATTTCTATATGCTAATAATGAATTTTTAGAAAGAGAAATATTTAGAAATCCCATTTATAATTTCATCAAAAAGAATAAAACACCTACAATATACTTAACCAAGGAGGTGAAAGACCTGTATATTGAAAACTACAAGGCATTATGAAAGAGATTGAAGAAGCCAGAAATAAATGGGAAGATAGTCTATGCTCATAGATTGGAAGGACTAATATTGTTAAAATGTCAGTCTACCCAAGCAATCTACAAATCCAATGTATGTCTATCAAAATAGCAATGACATTTTTACAGAAATAGAACAATAAAATCATAAAATGTGTATGGAATTTTAAAGACCTAGATAGTCAAAGTAATCTTCAGAAAGAAGAACAGAACTGGAGGCATCATGCTTCCTGATTTCCAACTATATTACAAAGCCATAGTAATTGAAATAGTATGGTATTGACATAAAAATGGACACATAGATCAAAGGAACAAAATAGCCTAGACTTAAACCCAATCACATGTGGTCAATAAATTTATGACAAGGAGCCAAGAATATTCAATGTTTAAGGGGCAATGTCCTTAATAAATGGTGCTGGGAATATTCGACAGCCACTTGCAAAATATATATAGATATTTTGATATATCTATATATCATACACAAGATATATCATACACAAAAACTAATTCACAAATGGATTATAGACTTGAACATAAGATTTGAAACCATGAAATTCTGATAAGAAAACAAAGGTGGTAAACTCCTCTACATAGGTCTTGGCAATGAGTTTTTAAATCTAAAACCAAAAGCAAAAGCAACAAGAGCAAAAATAAATAAGTGGAGTGTATCAAACTAAAAAGTTTCTTCATAGCAAAGGAAACCATTAACAAAATGAAAAGACATTTCATTTTGAAAATGAAACCTATTGAAGGGAGAAAATCTTAGCAAATCATATATCTGATATGGACCTAATATCCAAAATATATAAAGAATTCATACAACTCAACACCAAAACAAAACAAAACAAAACAAACCACAAATCCCTCCACCAAAATCCCAAACCCAAACAATCTGATTTAAAAATGGGCAGATAATACAGCATAGGGACAATAGTCAATGGTATTATTGTAACAGTGCATGGTATCAGATGGTAACTACACTTGTGGGGAGTATAGCATAATGTATAGAATTGTCAAATCAGTATGTGGTATACCTGAAATGAATGTAACATTGTGTGTCAACTGTACTTCAATAAAAATATTTTAAAACGGGCAGAAGACCTGAATAGATATTTTTCTAAAGAAGGCATACACATGGCCAATAGGTACATGAAAATATGCTTTACACCATTAATCTTCAGAGAAATACAAATCAAAACCACAATAAAGTATTACTTCACACCTGTTAAAGTGACTATTATCAAAATGACTAGAAATAACAAGTGTTGGTAGGATGTGGAGATAAGGGAACCTATATGTACTGTTGATAAGAATGTAATTTGGTGCAGCCACTATGGGAAACACTATGGAGGTTCCTGAAAAAATTAGAAAGAGGATTTCAATATGACCTCACAATTCCACTTCTGGGTATTTACCTGAAGAAAACACAAAACACTATATCAAAAAGGTATATGTGCCATCTTGTTCACTGCAGCATTATTTGCAATGGCCAAGATATGGCAACAACCTAAATGTCCATTAAAGATGAATGGATAGAGAAATTGTGGTATAGATATTCAATGGAATATTATTCAACCATAAAAATTGTGAAAAATCCTACCATTTGTGACAAGATACATGGACTGAAAGGGTGTATGTTAAGTGAAGAGAATCAAACAGAGAAAGGCAGATATCATATGATTTCTCCTATATGTGAAATCTAAAAACAAATAAACAAAAAATCTAAACCCATAGATTCAGAGAACCGATTGATGTTTGCCAGAAGTCGGGAGTAGGGAATGGGAAAAATGGATGAACTGTTTTTGTTTTTTGTTTCCATACATTGAATAATAATAATAACAAACCAGAAATGGGTGTTGAGTAGAAGAAATCAGCTTCTCATACAAAGGGGAAAAATATTCAGTAGTAAGATACTTGTTTAGCAAATAGAACTATTTTCGATGAACTAGTGAAAATGTTTCAGTGCTCCTGCACATGGTTTCTGCACTGGGCTGAGGAAGGCACACATGCTTTCTCCCAAAAAAGTGGTGTTGAGATTCATTACCCTAGGCTGGATAAGAGGAAGAAAGGCATATAACTTGCTTATCATTTATTCAGCAAATATTTTTTGAGTACCTACCATGTTCCAGGGAGTTTGGGGTGCTGTGTCTTGTATTGTCAGTCTAAGCCTAGTTTTAATGGCTTAGATGGTCCAATGGTCCCATGGCAATAAGACCTAAGATGTGAGGATTTCTGTCTCTGATCCCCTACCTCTCTTCCTCTCACCCTTCCCTCCTCCCCCATTTCTCACCTTAGCCACGTTTTGTGTCTGCTGGCTATGGATGGACATCTTTCCCCTAGAGATACACACCCTGACCCAACTGTGGCACAGATGTCATATAAATACTCAAGATGGAACCAGGGTAGGAAAACTTTTTACTACTCAGAGCACAGGATTTTGTTTTAGGTAGGAGAAGTCCTTAGAGATAGACTTGAGGGCCCTCAGAGAGCTGACGAATGAATGATTGCATTTTAGCTTTGGAAACCATTTTTCACCAACAATTTCCTTGTCTACTAGTTTATGAGGCCATAAATAGCCCTTGGGTGCATAATGAATTCTGACATCATAGGTCTGTGGAACTTAAAAACAGCAGGTTAGCCAGCACTTTTATTAGCAGTACACCCTGAGGCTGCACAAATAGCCCTTCACCACTCAAATGTTCTGTTATAAACTTTACTATAAAACATTCCCTGGCCTTTCCTCCGTCTTCAGAGAGGCCACATTTCACGGTGCAACTAATTTCCTCCCTCATGCCCCAAGGATTGTTAAGATATTTCATACAAAACCCGGTGCACATGCATATCTTCCATTTTGGCTGTGGGGCAAAGCAGTTTTTAGGAGAGGCTCTTTTCTTAGGTCTCTGACAAAGCTTGATGACCTCTATCTTCTCTCTTGCAATTTGTCCCCAACCTGGGAACTGTGAAATTTTGGAAATTTTGTTTTGAATGAGTGAAGAAAATATAAGTTGAAAGATAAATGGAGGAAGAGTGGAAATTAGTGATGACATGTTAATTCTTAGTCTTTATTGTTCTCTGTGAGTGTGTGTGTGTGTGTGTGTGTGTGTGTGTGTGAAGTTGAAAAGTTTCAAAGGAACGAGGACTGAAAACTAATAATTTTCTCATGAGTGGAGAAATCCTCTTAGAACCAACAGTTAGGAAAACACAGAAGGGGCTGGAGTGTTCAGATTTTCTACCATCAAGCTCGGCTTTCC